>NC_135906.1:0-635119 GCF_964194155.1 Cetorhinus maximus
GTTAGACTGACTGGCCTGTAATTTCCTGATCTATCCCTTCCTCCCTTTCTTAATAATGGAACAATTTTAGCATTCCTCCAGTCCTCTGGCATCACACCTGTGGCCAGAGAGGATTTGAAAATTATTGACAGGGCCCCTGAAATCTCTTTCCTTGGCTCCCTCAACAGCCTGGGATATATCTCATCCGGGCCTGTGGATTTATCCATTTCTAAGGCCGCTAGACCTGCAAGTGCCCCCTCGCTCTCTATGTTAATTTCCTCTAATATTTCACAGTCCTCCACCCTGATATCTGTACCTGCGTCGTCCTTTTCCATTGTGAAGACCGACGTAAAGGATTCATTGATAACTGCACCCATGTCTTCCGGGTCCACACACAGATTACTTCTATTATCCTGAATTGGCCCTACTCTTTCCCTAGTTATTCTCTTCCTCTATATATATTTAAATAACCCCTTTGAGTTTTCCTTTATTCTATCCACCAATGCTTTCTCATGCACTCTCGTAGCTTTCCTAATTTCCTTTCTAAGTTCCCTCTACACTTTTTACATTCCAGGAAGGACTCAGCTGTATTGAGCCCTCGGTATCTGCCATAAGCTTCTCTTGTTTTCTTCATCCTAACCTTTATGCCCCTTGACATCCAGGTTTCTCCAGGATTGGTTCCCCCCACCCGTTGCCTTTATGGGAACATAATTGCCCTGTGCTTTTGCTATTAGCTCCTTGAAGACCCCCCACTGTTCTGACACAGTTTTAACTGCAAGTAGCTGCTCCCAGTCCACTTGTGCCAAATCGCATCTCATCTTAGTAAAATTAGCCTTTCCCCAGTTTAGAACTTTCATTCCTGGCCCAACCTTATTCTTTTCCATAACTATCCGAAATCTAACTGAGTTATGGTCACTATCTCCAAAATGTTCCCCTACTGATATGCCTTCCACCTGCCCGGGCTCATTTCAGAATATTAGGTCCAGAACTGCCCCCTCCCTTGCTGGGCTTTCTACGCACTGTCTGAGAAAGTTCTCCTGGATGCAACTTCAGAATTTTACTCCCTCCCTACCTTGCACACTGAAACTATCCCACTTAATATTTGGGTAGTTAAAATCCCCTACCATTACTGCCCTATTATTCTTACACTTCTCTGAAATTTGTCTACATATTTGATCCTCTATCTCTCCCTGACTGTTTGGGGGCCTATAGTACACAGGTCATAACTGACTAATTAGATTGAAGTTTTTGAGGAAGTAACAAGTAGGATTGATGAGGGTGGTGTAGTTGATGTGATACACATTGATTATAACAAGGCTTTCGACAAGGTTCCACATGGCAGACTGATTAAAAAAATAAAAGCCCATAAGATCCAGGGGAACGTAGCGAGCTGGATACAAAATTGGCTCAGTGGCAGGAAACAAAGGATGGATGTTTTTGTGACTGGAAGGCTGTTTCCAGTGGGGTTCTGCCGGGCTCAGTACTGGGCCCCCTGCTTTTTGTGGTCTATATTAATGATTTGGGCATAAAAGTAGAATGATCAAGAAGTTTGCAGACAGCAGAGAAATTGGTTGATAGTGAGGAGAGTTGCTGTGGACTGCAGGAAGATATCAATAGACTGGTCAAGTGGGCAGAAAAGTGGCAAATGGAATTCAACCCAGAGAAGTGTGAGGTGATGCATTTGGGGAGGTCAAACAAGGCAAAGGATTACACAATAAATGGGAGGAAACTGAGAGGTGTAGAGGAAGTGAGGGGTCTTAGAGTGAGTGTCCACAGATCCCAGAAGGTAGCAGGACAGGTTGAGAATTTGGTTAAGAAGGCTGATGGAATCCTTTCATTTCTTAGCCGAGGTGTAGAATATAAGAACAGGGAGGTTATGCTGGAACTATAGAAAACATTAGTTAGGCCACGACTTGAGTACTGTGTGCTGTTCTGGTCACCTTGTTACAGAAAGGATGTAATTGCATTCGAGAGGGAACAGAGGAGATTTAACAGGGTGTTGCCTGGACTGGAAAATTGCAAATATGAGGAAAGATCGGAGAGGCTGGGGTTGTTCTCCTTGGAACAGAGGAGGCTGAGGGGAGATTTGATTGAGATGTACAAATTTGTGAAGGGCCTGGATAGACTGGATGGGAAGGGCCTATTTACTTTAGCAGAGAGCACATTGACGAGGGCATATAGATTTTAAGTGATTGACTGAAAGATTAAAGGGGAGATGTGGAAAACCTTTTCTCACCCAGAGGATTGTGTGGGTCTGGAACTCACTGCCTGAAAGGGGAGTAGAGGCCGGAACCCTCAACTCATTGAAAAGGTGTCTGGATATGCACCTCAACTGCCGGAACCTGCAGGGCTATGGACCAAGTGCTGAAAAGTGGGATTAGGCTGGGGGGGGGTTCGTTCTTCAGCCGGGGCAGACACGATGGGCCGAGTGGCCTCTTTCTGTGCTGTAAACATTCTACGATTCTACGGTACATTCAGACGGTTGCTATGCAGCCATTCACACCTCATCTGGACACATCTTTTGTTTCTTTACTTTAACCATTACCACTGCCTCTGGCTTTTGTAACATGAAACCTTTTATCCTTTAATCTCTCCTGCCCTCCACCCTATCACGCACCTTCCCTTTTGTTCATCGACATCATTCCCCCCCCAGACCAACTCCTATTGGTCCAAATAAAATCGGCCTTCCTGGTAATAAACCCATGAGTTCTGTCATTGGTGGAGATTGTGGAGATTGGGGCTGGTTAATTGGTTCAATGTTGCAGCTTCTGGTCTCATTGGTGTCAGGTGAGTGCGGCTTGTGTGTATAAAAGGTGCTGCTCGGTGGCTGAAGGGATGGTGAGTTGTTTGGTATCATGGGGGATTTTGTAGTGAGGGCTTTGTTCCCAGGGCTGGTGTTAGCTGGAGCTGTTTGTGGCTCTGATACTTGGCAACTGTTTCTAGGCCAGAGGTTTCCATGGAGCAGAGTCAAAGCCACCCCTGTGCCTCAGACAGTCTCTCCTCCTGGGCCTCCCTTTGGTTCCCATTTCCGTGTGTCTGAGGGTGGAAGTGTGTCTCCACTGCAGACTGTGATGGTGCAGTGTGGAGAGGACAAGCTGCTGCTCAGGGTCCAGCTGGATTTATTTGGAACCTGGCACCTGATCAAAGCTGCTGACCTGACCCTGGGGACAGCAGGTTGTCGGACAACCAGGATCTACTCTCAGAACCACACTGTCCTCTTTGACTATGGACTCCATGAGTGTGGCAGCAGGTTGCAGGTAATGGGAATCCTCAGCTCTTGCTCTAAGCTTGGGCTGTAGGTTGTTTCCCACTCTTCATTCCAACAATGGGTGAGATGTCAATGATATTGAGGAGATAGCTGTCTCCTGCTTTATAAAACTACAAATTAGCTTTCTATCTTGTATTGTACTTTACTTTAACTGGTCCCTGAGTCTCTCCAACCTATGACATCAGCCCCATTGGTCTTGAACCTTCTCTTTGGATCCTCCAAGCTTTGCCTTTTGTTGTTTTGAGGATTTTCAGCTCTATTCCTCTCATTCAGATCAATCGACCTGGAGGTTTCAGTCCAGTTTAATCGAACCAGGTTTAGAATAAGATGTGATGAAAATTTGCTTTTTCAATAAAATTTGGATAGCTTGAATTTCCAGGCAATGGTGGGATGTGACTCCAGCTTTCAGAACTAAGCTGAAGTGTTAATTTTTTCAAAGGTTACTGATAAATTAGTACTAAACTTTTATATTATGAAAAGTGAAGTTGCAACAAGATATGGGAACAATGGAATTTACCTGTAGAGGGGATGAGGCTGAGTCAGTGGTGAAGACATCCTAAGATCTTTCGCAAATGTGAGAAGCCTCCAGCCTCTGCATCAAGTTCCTGTCTAAAGGAACCAAGGATGTGTTAACTCGTATTGAATTCTCCTGTCCAGGTGGTGTTGCTTTGCCTGGGTCTGTACAAATCTGTTTTTTAACTGTTGCCTTAATGAAGGTGTAACTGGGAGCCAGTTTAATCAGAATTTTGGGAGTTCTTATAGTAATTTGTAGACCTAATGGATGTGCTTAATCTTTTCTTTAAATGTTTACATTTTTATCTAAACCTCCTGAATTTGTGGCAGTCTTTGCTGTTCCTGAATTCCGGGCACTGAAATCAAAATAATATACTAATTGCAAAACAGTTGAGTGCCTGATCAAGTTTCCCTTGTAGATTTGATCCACCTGACTAGCATCATCTGCCACATCATAACATTGCCTTCATTCCCCAAAATAAATCCATCTGTCTCCAATGTACTCGGTGACTGAGCATTCACAGCTCTCTGGGCTAGAATCCCAAAGATTCACCACCTGCTGAATGAAGTAATTCCCTGTCACATTAATCTTAAGTGACCCCCTGACCTGAGATGCCTACACCTAATAATCAACTCTCCTCCGGCTGGGGGGAAGCAGCCTCTTCACACTGACCCTGTCAATCCTCCTCAGAATTGTTTTCAGGGGATGGGATGACTTCATTGTTAACCCCTGTGGAGAACATTCTCATTTCAGATCAGTTCTTCATTCCTTAACCTGATTCTTTCAGATGATTGGAGATTTCCTCATCTACACCACCCACCTGAACCACACCCCAGAGTATCATGGATCTGTCATTGTGAGAACGAATGGAGCTGTTGTTCCCATTGAGTCGTTATTTTAGGTGAGAATCTTTACCCTCTTTGTCAATAAGATCTACAGCTGCTGGTGGTCTCTGAAGATGTCCTAAAATGACTCCCCTGCCTTTCCAGGAAGGGCAATGTGAGCAGTGACCCCATCAAGCCCACCTGGATCCCATTCAGCTCCACCAAGTCTGGAGAAGGGAATCTGTCATTCTCTCTGCGCCTAATGAAGGGTATGTGATGGGTGGATGGGGAGTGATTTCCTGTAGTCACTCACTGGGAGTTACAGCCACTGTCTCTAACCCTTGTCCTCTTGTACTTCAGGTGACTGGCTTACAGAGCGCACTTCGACTGTCTACTACCTGGGTGAGCTCATTCACATTGAGGCCTCTGTTTCAATGACCAACCACATGCCCCTGAAGCTCTACATTGACCGCTGTGTAGCTACATTGAGCCCAGACAAGGACTCCACCCCGAGATATAGCTTCATTGACCACAATGGGTAAGGAGCTCTCTGCTTTCTCCAGCTGGTCCCATCTCAATGGCTTCACTTGATTCACTTCCTGTCCCTTTTTAATCTTTCTTCAGTTGCCTCCTGGACAGCAAAGCTGAGGACTCCTTTTCAACCTTTGTGTTGCCAAGAGACGAGCAGGAGCTGGACAAGCTCCGGTTTGACCTGGATGCGTTCCGTTTCCTTGGAGATGACCGTTCCTTGGTAAGAGGAAGCTGATCATTGGGATCTCCATGTTGGGAGGGAGTCACTGAATCATGACTTGTGTTGAATGTGTCCCTCAGATTTTCATCACCTGTCACCTGAAAGTTGCTCCATTGTATCAGAGGGATTCCAGGAACAAAGCTTGTACTTTCCAGAAGGTGCAAAATGTGTAAGTTCCCCCTCTCTCTCCCTCAGAGATGTTGTGTGGGGATGTGATGCACAACCTGGTTGATGGGCTATTTCTCTAATTTATCTGCACCCCATTGGAGGAATCGAGCATTGACATTTGTGCCTGTTGCCATGTGGGTAACTGTGGTGCCACAAGGGAGTTGTGGTTTGGTTCCAGAGGAAGGAGAGATCTTGAACCTGAAGCTGGTGGGACATTGATCCTCTAGATGTTGGACGTCCCCCTTTCCCCTCTCTAACTGGAATGTTTGATGTTGCAGAGAGTGAAGCTGGATTGAAGTGGGAGGGTGAGGCCTCACTTGGACCCCTGCAGGAGCTGAGGTGCGGTATCGCACACTCCTGCTGAAACAACAGGTCAGCTTTGACCTTGACAACGTAGTCCAAGGTCGCAACACATTGCGTAATAGATTTAATGCTGCGCACATTTATGGATACAATCTTTACACTCATTTTAAAGCATTTAGTCTCTTACCAAACCTGTTGCCTGAGTCCGAGACCTTTGGTCTGCTCCTGCATACCCATAGTGTTCACAAATTGCCTCACTTTGGATAGGCTGAGGAAACTGTCCTGAAGCTCCCCATTGGAGATGTTCTGCTCAGGTGGCATCTGGGGGTTCGTGTAGAGAACGGGATTTGAAATATCCTTTGTTGGAGAAGCTTCTCCAATCCTCTCCCCCTCTGGGGCGTCGCTGCTCCCGGCTTCCCGGAGCTGGGGTGCGCTGGCCTCTTCGGGTTGTAGGCAAAGTTGAGGTGCGCTGGTCTCCTCATTGTCTCAGGTGTTCTGGAGCTCGGGTTTCTCGTCCTCCAACTCCCTAGAGCTTTTCCGATTCTTCTGTAGGTGCCGCACTTGCCTTTCTTCGTCGGAAGAGCAGCTGCCCTTGTCATCCGCGTCGGATGGGAGACGCCTCTTGCCACTTGTCTGGGAAGTGGCTTGGTCCCTTCTTAGCCTCTTCTTCCTTTTGTCTCTCTTCACCAGCTGCCACTCCCCCTGCTGATTTTCCGCTGCTTCCTCCTCCTCCATTGATTCGCTCTCCTGAGGAGTGGGAGGTTCAGGGGGTAGTGCTATTGATCGGCTGTCTGCTGCCTCAATCTTTTCCTCCACCTTGTCTCTCTCTGCGTCCTCCTTTGTCCCGTTGTTCTCACTGGGGGCCATGGTGGTTGGAGCGTTGCAAGTGTCCTTGGTAGTAGTGACACGAAGCATTTCTTCTGCTTCCCCCTCGTTGGCTTTGGCTGCCTGTGCATAAGTGAGACAGCGTTTGGGGCAGGTCCTGTAGAGGTGACCTGCCTCGCCACACAGGTTGCAGTACTTAGTCTGTTTGCAGTCCTTTGTCTGGTGCCCTTCCTGTTTGCAGTTCTTGCAGAGGGCGGCGCTGCAGTTGGCCGCCACATGACCAGACTTGCCGCATGAGTGACAAAGTTTGGGCTGCCCAGCGTAGACAAGGTAGCCACGGCTTCCCCCGATAGCAAAGCTGGAAGGAGGATGGAAGATGGTTCCCTTACCATCGGTCTTGAGCGTGACCTTAAACTGGCGTTTGCATGTCCAAATCCCGAAGGCGTCTCCATCCTTGGTGCAGCTCCCAACCTTGTCGACGTACCTGGCGAGGAAGGTGAACACGTCAGCGACAGGGACGTGGGGGTTGTAGAGATGCACCGTCACCACACGGTCCCGTTGCAACGGCAGAGCAAAGAGCGGCTCCACCGTCAGGATCTTCATCTCCAGCTGGTCTCTCTTCTCCTCAAACACCTTCAGGAACTTGACGCAGGCAGCAACATTCCTGAAGGTCACGTAGAAATATCCAGCGCTGGGGAAGTCTCGCAGGGAGTAGATCTCCTCCGCTTCAAATCCACACGCCTTCAACAGGATCCGCTTGATGAGGAAGGCCCGATCCATGGGTGCTCCTCCTTCAATGTCTTTCATTGCCACCCGAACGGTGTTACGTACCCCCTGGTTTGGGGCTCCTTTGGTTTTAGCCATCGCTTCACTACAACTGATCTTAGCCAAAAGTCCGAGAAGCGATAACCCAGAAACCCATGCGCCCGTCCCGTCTTCCCCAGCCTCCGGCTTCACCGTCCGTTTTGCTGCGTGTGGCCGAACACAGGCTGAAGACGCGACAGCCAGCATTGAGCATCAGGACGTTTCTTGCTTGATGCTGCCTCCCTGAAGCAGCGCCTGCAACAGCCTCAAAACCCAACAGGGGGCATCGTCCAGTCCCGGGCTCCACCCTGACAAGCAGAACAAGTGCACACCAGCAGCATCCCTGCAGTTGCACCAAAATCCAACAGGGGGCATCACTCAGTCTGGCACCAATGAGCCTGTCCTGCCACTCTGCACAAGTTCAGTTCAACCAGATCAATGATGGAAAGCAGGACAATGCTCTGAATGACTTTTTCTTCTTTTCAGTTTCCCTTTCACCCTGTAGAGGGCAAAACTGCACCATTCCTGAAGACGCTGCAATACCGGGTCGATGTGTGGAATGGACGGAGAAAGATCCTGTTCCATCTCCCTGCTCCAAAAATCAATTTAATATTTGGTCCCCGGATAAGGGACGTATCAGATATTAAACTGATAAGAACAGATTTTTTTTTAATGAAAAATATACTTTATTCATAAAATATCTGGAAGAACATTACAAACATTTCAAAATCACCATCACAAAACTACAATCAGATTCAACTTTTACACATGGATCACAAAGTGCATCAATACAATCAATGAATATTACAATCATTTCAATATGGTCAATGCAGACAATCAGACAAAGGTATTGGAGTTATCAACATACATCATGTTGCTCTCTGAGGTGCTTCAATACAATTAGTATTCACTGCAGACATTCATTTTCAGCTGTACAGCCCGAGGCGCTCTCAACATTTCCCAGCCCCTCGGTGCCCTATGGCAGAAAGGTCTTAGACAGCGACCCTTCCCCATTGCGCCTTTGCGGTGGCTGCCCCAAGCTTTAGTGCGTCCCTCAGCACGTAGTCCTGGACCTTGGAATGTGCCAGTCTGCAACACTCGGTCGGGGACAACTATTTGCGCTGGAAGACCAACAAGTTTCGGGCAGACCAAAGAGCGTCTTCCACCGAGTTGATGATCCTCCAGCTGCAGTTGATGTTTGTCTCGGTGTGTGTCCCTGGGAACAGCCCGTAGAGCACAGAGTCCTGTGTCACAGAACTGCTCGGGATGAACCTCAACAGCAACCACTGCATCTCTCTCCAGACCATCTTTGCAAAGGCACAATCCACAAGGAGGTGAACAACGGTCTCTTCCCCACCACAGCCACCTCGAGGGCAACGTGCAGAGGGGGTGAGACTCCTGCCGTGTTGTGGATTCCCTCCCCAAATCCCTTTTTGAGAGCACATCCAACATGTTTGTCCAGACTCTCCCATGTACTGTCATCAAAGCCCTTTGTAATGGAGGACAGGAAGGACTGGGACTCTGTACTGTCTGTGGGCTTCACGTCATACAATCCGACATAAAAGGATTTGCTGATCCTCAAAATGTCGGACTGCGATGACTTTACTGAACCATCTTCTTCCTTCAGGCTGCTGATCACAGAGCTCTCTGTGTGTACCTTTTGGAAGAAGTGTGAGCACATCTCATCCTGCTCCACAGAGCGGACTCTGGAACGGAAGATGATCTGGGAGGCCTCCGAGGCAAAGAGCGAGGCTTGCTGGCTCTTCACCTCTTGGAATTCCTCCTTGACATCGACCTCCAACGACTGCAGCCGGAGCAGATTCTGCATGTTTTTCTGGAGTCGGGACATTTCCCTCTGTTCCTTTCTAGCTTTCTGGGTGCCTTTGAGGATGAAAAACCTCTTGATGTTTCCCTTGATCACTTCCCATCAGGGTGTCAGGGACTCAAAGAGGGGTTTCACGGTTCTCCAACCTTTGTAATCCCTCTTGAGTTCCTCAATGTTCTCTGGGGTTAGCAGTTGTACGTTTAGCTTCCATGTCCCCCGGACAACCCTCTGGTCTTCCTGTAAGTGACAGTCAGCCAGTAGGAGGCAGTGGTCAGTGAAGAACACCGGCTTGACGTCAGTGGATCTGACTGCGAACGCTTGTGATACAAATAGCAAGTCTATCCAGGAACGGTTTTGGACACATCTGGCTGCGACCAGGTGTATCTACGCTGCGCTCCGTATACAGGGTTGCTGAAGGCGTCGTGCAGCTTGGCATCCTTAACTGTTTCGATCAGGGATCTGGACGTAGCGTCCAATCTGCTGTCGGCCCTGCCGGATCGTCCAGCCGCATCGATGATGCAGTTGAAGTCACCGCCCAGAATGACCGGCCTGGAGGTCGCCAGCAGCAGTGGGAGCTGCTGAAAAACCTCCAGCCGCTCGGCCCCTTGTGACGGGCCATACACGTTAATTAACCGGAGTGGAGCATTCTTGTACATTATGTCTGCTATGAGGAGGCGCCCGCCCACCACCTCCTTAACCTCGGAGACGGTGAAGTTGCCTCCCCGCAGCAGAATACCCAGGCCGGAGGAACGAGAGTCGTTTCCGCCCGATCTGATCGATGGCCCATGGTACCAGCATCGTGACCATTGCCTGTAGGAGTTGAGGTGCGGTATCGCACACTCCCGCAGAAACAACAGGTCAGCTTTGACCTTGGCTAGGTAGTCCAAGGTCGCAACACATCGCGTAGTAGATTTAATGCTACGCACATTTATGGATACAATCTTTACACCCATTTTAAAGCATTTAGTCTCTTACCAAACCTGTTGCCTCTGAGAGTCCCAGACCTTTGGTCTGCTCCTGCATACCCATAGTGTTCACAAATTGCCTCACTTTGGATGGGCTGAGGAAACTGTCCTGAACCTCCCCATTGGAGATGTTCTGCTCAGGTGGCATCTGGGGTTTCGTGCAGAGAACGGGATTTGAAATGTCCTCTGTTGGAGAAGCTTCTCCAATCCTCTCCCCCTCTGGGGCGTTGCTGCTCCCGGCTTCCCGGAGCTGGGGTGCGCTGAGCGCTTCACTGCTCCCAGATTGCTGGGGCTGGGGTGCGCTGGCCTCTTCGGGTTGTGGGCAAAGTTGGGGTGCGATGGTCTCCTCAATGTCTCCAATGTTCTGGAGCTCGGGTGTCTCACTCTACAACTCCCTAGAGCTTTGCCGCTTCTTCTGTAGGTGCCGCCCTGGCACATCTTTGTCCGAAGAGCAGCTGCCCTTGTCATCCGCGTCGGATGGGAGACGCCTCTTGCCACTTGTCTGGGAAGTGGCTTGGTCCCTTCTTAGCCTCTTCTTCCTTTTGGCTCTCTTCACCAGCTGCCACTCCCCCTGCTGATTTTCTGCTGCTTCCTCCTCCATTGATTCGCTCTCCTGAGGAGTGGGAGGTTCAGGGGCAGTGCTGCTGATTGGCTGTCTGCTGCCTCAATCTTTTCCTCCACCTTGTCTCTCTCTGCATCCTCCTTTGTCCCGTTGTTCTCACTGGGGGCCATGGTGGTTGGAGTGTTGCAAGTGTCCTTGGTAGTAGTGACATGAAGCATTTCTTCTGCTTCCCCCTCGTTGGCTTTGGCTGCCTGTGCATAAGTGAGGCAGCGTTTGGGGCAGGTCCTGTAGAGGTGACCTGCCTCGCCACACAGGTTGCAGTACTTAGTCTGTTTGCAGTCCTTTGTCTGGTGCCCTTCCTGTTTGCAGTTCTTGCAGAGGGCGGCGCTGCAGTTGGCCGCCACATGCCCCGACTTGCCGCATGAGTGACAAAGTTTGGGCTGCCCATCGGAGACAAGGTAGCCACGGCTTCTCCCGATAGTGAAGCTGGAAGGAGGATGGAAGATGGCTCCCTTACCGTCGGTCTTGAGCGTGACCTTAACCTGGCGTTTGCATGTCCAAATCCCGAAGGCGTCTCTAACCTCGGTGCAGCTCCCAACCTTGTCGACGTACCTGGCGAGGAAGGTGAACACGTCGGCGACAGGGACGTGGGGGTTGTAGAGATGCACCGTCACCACACGGTCCCGTTGCAACGGCAGAGTAAAGAGCGGCTCCACCATCAGGATCTTCATCTCCGGCTGGTCTCTCTTCTTCTCGAACACCTTCAGGAACTTGACGAAGGCAGCAACATTCCTGAAGGTCACGTCGAAATATCCAGCGCTGGGGAAGTCTCGCAGGGAGTAGATCTCCTCCGCTTCAAATCCACACGCCTTCAACAGGATCCACTTGATGAGGAAGGCCTGATCCATAGGTGCTCCCCCTTCACTGTCCTTCACCGTGACCCGAACGGTGTTACGTACCCCCTGGTTTGGGGCTCCTTTGGTTTGAGCCATCGCTTCACTACAACTGATCTTAGCCAAAAGGCCGAGAAGCGATAACCCAGAAACCCATGCGCCCGTCCCGTCTTCCTCGGCCTCCGGCTTCACCGTCCGTTTTGCTGCGTGTGGCCGAACACGGGCTGAAGACCCGACAGCCAGCATTGAGCATCAGGACGTTTCTTGCTTGATGCTGCCTCCCTGAAGCAGCGCCTGCAACAGCCTCAAAACCCAACAGGGGGCATCGTCCAGTCAGGGCTCCGCCCTGACAAGCAGAACAAGTGCACACCAGCTGCAGCCCTGCAGTTGCACCAAAATCCAACAGGGGGCATCACTCAGTCCGGCACCAATGAGCCTGTCCTGCCACTCAGCACAAGTTCAGTTCAACCAGATCAATGATGGAAAGCAGGACAATGCTCTGAATGACTTTTTCTTCTTTTCAGTTTCCCTTTCACCCTGTAGAGGGCAAAACTGCACCATTCCTGAAGACGCTGCAATACCAGGTCGATGTGTGGAGTGGACGGAGAAAGATCCTGTTCCATCTCCCTGCTCCAAAAATCAATTTAATATATGGTCCCCAGATAAGGGACGTATCAGATATTAAACTGATAAGAACAGATTTTGTTTTAATGAAAAATATACTTTATTCATAAAATATCTGGAAGAACATTCCAAAACATTTCAAAATCACCATCACAAAACTACAATCAGATTCAACTTTTACACATGGATCACAAGGTGCATCAATACAATCAATGAATATTACAATCATTTCAATATGGTCATTACAGATAATCAGACAAAGGTATTGGAGTTATCAACATACATCATGTTGCTCTCTGAGGTGCTTCAATACAATTAGTATTCACTGCAGACATTCATTTTCAGCTGTGCAGCCCGAGGGGCTCTCAACATTTCCCAGCCCCAAGTGCCCTATTGCAGAAAGGTCTTAGACAGCGACCCTTCCACATTGCGCCTTTGTGGTGGCTGCCCCAAGCTTTAGTGCGTCCCTCAGCACGTAGTCCTGGACTTTGGAATGTGCCAGTTTGCAACACTCGGTCGGGGACAACTCTTTGCGCTGGAAGACCAACAAGTTTCTGGCAGACCAAAGAGTGTCTTTCATCGAGTTGATGATCTTCCAGCGGTAGTTGATGTTTGTCTCAGTGTGTGTCCCTGGGAACAGCCCGTAGAGCACAGAGTCCTGTGTCACAGAACTGCTGAGGATGAACCTCGACAGAAACCACTGCATCTCTTTGCAGACCTTCTTTGCA
Organism: Cetorhinus maximus; assembly: GCF_964194155.1. Taxonomy (NCBI): domain Eukaryota; kingdom Metazoa; phylum Chordata; class Chondrichthyes; order Lamniformes; family Cetorhinidae; genus Cetorhinus; species Cetorhinus maximus. The sequence continues at coordinate 13,034 of NC_135906.1, forward strand.
AAGGCACAATCCACAAGGAGGTGAACAACGGTCTCTTCCTCACCACAGCCACCTCGAGGGCAACGTGCAGAGGGGGTGAGACTCCTGGCGTGTAGGAAGGATGACGGGGGAGGGCCTTTCTCACCACCAGCCAAGCCACGCCTTGGTGCTTGTTGGAAAGTACTGGCGATGAGGCATTCTGCCAAATGACTTTGACAGTCTGCTCGGGGAACCATCCCACAGGATCCACCCTCTCCTTTTCCCTCAGGGCCTCTAAGACGTTATGTGCTGACCACTGCCTGATGGACTTGTGGTCAAAGGTGTTTCTCTGCATAGATTTCTCCACCAGGGACAGGTGGTACGGCACGGTCCAACTACTTGGAGCGTTCCGCGGCAGCGTGGCCAGACCCATCCTTCGCAACACCGGGGACAGGTAGAACCTCAGCACGTAGTGAGACTTGGTGTTTGCGTACTGAGGATCTACGCACAGCTTGATGCAGCCTCACACAGTTTGAGGGCTTGTTGGGCACATTTTCTCCCCCTTTATCTAGAGGCTTGTACATCGCGTCCCTGCGGACACGATCCATTTTCCACCTCCAGATAAAGCGGAAGATGGCTCGGGTGAGCGCCACCACACAGGAGTGTGGAATGGGCCAGACCTGCGCCACGTACAGCAACAGCGAGAGTGCCTCACACCTGATGACCAGGTTCTTACCCGCAATGGAGAGGGAGCGTCACTCCCACATGCCCAGTTTTCTTTGCACCATAGACCCTCGCTCCTTCCAGTTTCTAATGCATGCCCCGGTCCCTCCAAACCATATCCCCAGCACCTTCAGGCCGTCAGCCCTGACGGTGAAGGTGACAAAGGATCGGTCAGCCCAGTTCCCAAAGAACATGGCCTCGCTCTTCCCACGATTTACTTTGGTTCCCGAGGCCAGTTCGAACTGGTCGCAGATGTGGATCAGTCTGCACACCGACAGCGGATCCGAGCAGAAGATGGCGACATCGTCCATGTACAGGGTGGCTTTTACCTGAGTGCCTCCACTGCCTGGGATTGTCACTCCTCTTTTGCCCGGATCCTTCCTGATGGACTCAGCAAAGGGTTCTATGCAACACACAAACAGGACAGAGGGAAGCCCTGCCTGGCTCCAGATTTAATTGGAAAGCTATCTGATTCCCACCCATTGATTGAGACTGCGCTGTTAGTGTAGAGCAGTTGGATCTAATTGCGAATTCCCTCCCCAAACCCCATTTTGGAGAGCACATCCACCATGTAGGTGTGCGATATTCTGTCAAAGGCCTTCTCCTGATCCAGGATGATGAGGCAGGTGTCCACACCCCTGTCCTGCACATAGGCAGGATTACATTTACATTTTTGGAAGCTCAAACCAAGGTAGGACATACACAGTAAATGGTAGGGCACTGAGGAGTGCAGAGGAACAAAGGGATCTGGGAGTTCAGATACATAATTCCCTGAAAGTGGCGTCACAGGGAGACAAGGTTGTAAAGAAAGCTTTTGGCATACTGGCCTTCATAAATCAAAGTATTGAGTATAGGAGTTGGGATGGTGAGGTTGTATAAGACATTAGTGAGGCCAACTTTGGAGTATTGTGTGCAGTTCTGGTCGCCTAACTACAGGACGGATATCAGTAAGATTGAGAGAGTGCAGAGAAGATTTACTAGGATGTTGCTGGGTCTTAAGGAGTTGAGTTACAGGGAAAGATTAAACAGGTTAGGACTTTATTCCTTGGAGCGTAGAAGAATGAGGGGAGATTTGATAGAAGTTTACAAAATTGTGAGGGGTATAGTCAGAGTAAATGCGAGTAGGCTCTTTCCACTTAGATTAGGAGAGATAAACATGAGAGGACATGGCTTTAGGGTGAAAGAGGAAAGGTTTAGGGGGAACATTAGGGGGAACTTCTTCATTCAGAGAGTGGTGAGAGTGTGGAACGAGCTACCATCTGATGTGATAAATTCGGGCTCACTCTTAAGTTTGAAGAATAAATTAGATAGATACATGGATGGGAGAGGTCTGGAGGGTTATGGACTAGGTGCAGGTCAATGGGACTAGTGGAATAATATTTTGGCACAGACTAGAAGGGCCGAATGGTCTGTTTTCTGTGCTGTAGTGTTCTATGGTTCTATAGGCAATCGTATTCCTGAGCAGCGCGAGGCTGTCAGAGATCTTCCTGCCCGGCACAGAGCAGGTCTGGTCAGGGTGGATCACCAATTCCAGAGCGGATTTGACCTGATTGGCGATGACCTTGGACAGAATCTTATAGTCCACATTCAACAGTGAAAAGGGTCGCCAATTTCCCCCTTGTGCTTGTAGATGAGGGTGATGATGCCTTTCCTCATGGATTCTGACATGCTGCCGGCCAGGAGCATACTCTCGTACACTCCTAGCAGGTCTGGGCCGATCAAGTCCCACAGAGCCGAATACAACTCCGCCGGCAAGCCGTCACTTCCGGGAGTTTTACTCTTCTCGATGGAGTCAAGGGCCTTAGTCAGTTCGTCAGGAGTTAGCGGTTTGTCCAGGCGTTGGTGGATCTGACCACAAATGCTCAGGACACAAACAGGAAGTCTATCCTGGAACGGATCGACCCGTCTGGCCGCATGTGAATTTTGCTTTTTACTTTGATCTAGCTAGAACCTTTGACACTACAGGTCTGACAACAGACGTCCGTGTGACCTGGTGGAGTCCTTCCGCCTCCATGTCTACAATGGAGCTTTGTCGCCAACTGTGTCTTCAATTTAGGTGCATGTGTCTCAGGTCAGGCTTAGGTTTTAGTTTTTCATGCTTTGAGAATCTAGGTTTCTTCTCCAGCTTCTCTGGGATTCTGGGCTCCATCCTTCACTGGCACCATGTTGTAAGGTTGCTTGGTGTCTCACTTGTTTGGTTGAACATAAACCATTTATTTGGTAACCCATAACTATATACATATCCAAGGTACCGTCATGCGTGGACTGTCTCCCTGCTGCCTCCTTTCAGACTCTACAACATAGTCTACTGTCATGTGACTCGCTACATCATATCATGGGTGGTACTGTTCCCCAATCCTACATTAACCCTTGCTCTGCCAACACCTTTGTGCTACATTCCTCTCAAATGTCCTGTCACACTGGGAGAGCCAGACACCCCACAGGTCACAATGGGCACTAGAGCACACAAACATCTGCCTTCATGGAGTCCCACAAAGCAACTGTGCAGAGCCTGTGGTTCACTGACTATCAGCTGATATTTTTCAAACAACATGGATGGCCAAAGGGATCAAGCACTTGAGGGACATGCCACAACACAGGTCTACTTGCCTACTAAACAAAGCAGCATTTGACAGAGCCAAGTGATCCCACAACTAATGAATCAGATTTAAGATCGGCAGCAGTGCCACATCCAAATGTGAATGGAGGTGGACAATTAAACTAACTGAACAGGTGGCTCCACCAATATCCCCGTCCTAAATTAAAGGGGGAGCCAAGTACAATCAGCACAAAAGACTTCAGCCAGAACTGCTGAGTGGATGATCCATCTCTGCCTCCTCCAGGAGGTCCCCAGCATCACATATGCCAGTCATCAGCCAATTTGATTCACTCCACATGATATCAAGAAACGGCTGAAGGCCGGATACTGCAATGGCTAGGGGACCTGACAACATCTAGCAATAGCACTGAAGACTTGTGCTCCTGAACTAACCACGCCCCCTAAGCAAGCTGTTTCAGTTCAGCATCACAACACTGGCATCGACCCAGCAATCTAGAAAACTGCCTACATATGTCCTGTCCACAAAAAGCAGGACAAATCTAACCTGGCCGATGACCACCCCACAGATGACTCTCCATCAGCAGTGATGCAACGTGTCGACACATTCCAATCGGGTGGCACTTACTCAGCAATAATTAAGCGTCACTCAGCTCCTGACCTCATTACATCCTTGGTTCAAACATGGACAAAAGAGCTGAACTCCCGAGGCGAGGGGAGAGTTACTGCTCTTCACATCAAGGCCGCATTTGACCGTGTGTGGCATCAAGGAGCCCTAGCAAAACTGGAGTCAATGGGAATTGGCAGAAAACTCTCCACTGGTTGGAGTCATACCCAGCACAAAGCAAAATGATTGTGGTTATTGGAGGTCAATCATCTCAGTTCTAGAACATCACAGCGGGAGTTCCTCAGGGTAGTGTCCTAGGCCCAACCATCTTCAGCTACTTCATTAATGACCTTCCTTCTGTCAAAGTCAGAAGTGGGGATGTTTGCTGATGATTGTGCAATGTTCAGCATCATTCACGACTCCTCAGATACTGAAGCAATCCTTGTGCATTTACAGTTAAGAGCTGGACAACTTACTTCCATTTATCAGTCCAAACCTGTAACATTTGCACCCCACAAATAAATATCTTTTGATTCCTCGTCACTCCCTTTGAAACCTTACTCTGACGTGGGAGTTAGAGGTTACAATACCTTAGTCATTCCAACTAGGTGTGCTGCCCAGGGTCAGAGAAGGTTAATACCTCCCATTCAGTAATCATGCGGCATTGAGTTTATAGCAGTGGTGGGAAACCTGCAGGCCCATCAGGGTTTTGAGTTCACTTTGTTGACTGTTGCCCTCACACTGGGTTTCCAGATTCCGCTGGTTTCTGTCCGGGTAGTTCTTTTCTTACTGCTATTACTGAAGTGATACTCACGCAAAGCTGGGGCACGTGAAGTGAGGTGTGTGCTGATTGCACACAACATTGACTGAGAGCTGTGCGCTCCCTCTGCATCCAAAGCACCCTGACGGTTCAATCGGCACACCCCACAAATTCCAGGCACGCAAGTGCAGTGAGCAAAATGACCCTATCCCGCGAGACCATCTTGGTTACAAGACCGGTGGACGTGGGAGGTTGCGCATTGTTACTTTTGCCGGTAATTTAAATTAGCCCCTAATTATATAATGGATCGGTGTCAAAGTGGTGTTGATAAAGGAGGAGAATCAAGTGCAAAATCAAAAAGTACAGAGGGAAAAGTAGCCTAAAAGAGGAAAATCGTCGATGAGGGCAGAATGGGAAGAGAGAGTTGGGAGCTGGATCGTGTTGTGGAACAGAAAGGGAGGCTATTTTGCTTAATTTGCAACGAGGTGATAAATCAGTTTAAAAAAACACGTTAAGAGACATTATGAAATACGCCATTCCTCTCACATGGCCAAATTCACAGTGGGTTCTGCCCAACGTGCTCAACAGCTTCCAAATTTGAAGGAAGTTGTGGAAACATTTCCCATCACTGATTAGGAAATATTCAGTGTGTATTAAGTATATTTAATCTTATTCACGGGGCCAGGGTTAGTCCGCGTGCCTGATTTCAATCTTGTGACCCACTGAGATGGAGGGGAAACACTCACACGGCCCACTCACTAGCCTAGGTCGCCCATCACTAGTTTATAGGTTACCGTAGCTGTGGCAGTCTTGAACCTTCTGAAACAGTGAGTCGTGCCTTCCTGCATTCCTCCAGGAACAACAGGTGCAGTGTTGGCCAAGAGTATCCACCTAAGTCTGAGATAGTCAACCACAAAGCTCAACTATTTGGTTGCAGGTAAATGTTGTGTACTCAGGGTGGAGGTACATATAGCTAGCTGTATGACTGCCAAGGGATGAGTGTCCTCAACCTGTTCCACCGGTCAAGAGCAAAGACATGACAAGCTAACATCTCTCAAGAGCCCAGTCGTCTGCAAAAGGTGGTATCCAGGCTGGAAGCTGGTCTCCCTTCTGAATACATGCAACACAGACCTGGTTTGTTAAAACCAATTTCCATAATATGATCAATGGAAGCTAATCCTCAATGGGTGAGTAAAGACTTGCACTGCTTCGCCAGATCCCTGCTTGCTGTGAATTGTAATCAGGCAAATTGTAGGGCAACGGTTTGTTCTTTTTTTGTACTGTTGTATGGTTTACGGAATAGACAACCCATCAGATAATGTGATTATGGGTAAATGTGTCCAGACAAAAGTTGAACTAACCTGAACAAGCTCTCTCTCTCTCTCTCTGTTGGTACAACTTTCCATGCTTTGCTGGCATCACGATAGTCATATCGTTTGAGACCACCCTGCTCTGCATAACAGAGGTCCTGCGCAAGGTTGTGGTCAATCCCAGGAGGTAGTTACAACACCAACGAGCGACGTAAAAAACTCAGAATGAGCACCCTTGTGGCACTGCAAAATTGCCAATGACGATCTCCAACAAGAGAAAATTTAAATCATTGCCCCTTGGCATTCAATGGCATTAATATTGCTGAATCCCCCACTAACAACAACCTGGGGCTTACCATTTGACCAAAACAGAACTGGACCAAGAACAGGTCAAAGGCTGGGAATTCTGTGGCAAGTAACACCTCCTAGTTCCCCAAACCCTGTCCACCGCCTACAAGAGCAAGTCGGAGCAGCAGCAGGTGCTGAACGGTGCCAGCAGGGTTTCTCAATAAAGTCCTGAGGGTCAAGGCCCAGATCGAGCCGGTCGGAGCAGCAGCTAACCCCACCAGAATTCAAGAAGGCTGAGGAAAGCAGACATCAGAGCAAAGCAAAGAGCAGATTGGTAGGTAGTGGGCAAGTTGTTTTTCTCCACTTTAAAGCTACACTAAGGAAAGGCATGAGTTCTAGCTTTTTATAAAAGAACGAAACTGAAATAATGTTCTACTCTACTTGGCTTAACTGTAAGGTAAGAATATTTACTGAGCAGGAGAGCTCAGTCCCGTGTGTTGTACGGCCTGCAGTATGTGGGAAGTCTTAGACACTCCTGGCAGTCTGGATGACCACATCTGCAGGAAGTGCCACCGGTTTGACCAGCTTGAGTGCCGGGTTTTGGAGCTTGAGCGGCGGCTGGAAGCACAGCAGTGCATCCATGAGGCTGAGTGTTACGTGGATAGCATGTTTTTAGACATGGTCACCCTGCAGTTTACAAAGTGCAGACAGAGGAGGAATGGGTGACCACCAGTCAGAAGGGAGGCAGGCAGGTAGTCAGGAAAGCCCCAGAGTGCATCACACTAAAGAACAGTTTCTCTGTGTTGGAAAACGGAGAGAGTGATGGCTCCTCTGGGGAGGGCGAGCCAGAACCCAGTCTCACAAGGTGGGAGGAGAAAGAGAGGAAGAGTAATAGTGACTATAGACTCAATCCTGAGGGGTACGGACAGGCATTTCTCTGGCCACAGACGTGACTCCAGGATGGTGTGTGTCTCCCAGGGGCCAGGGTCAAGGGTGTCACTGAACAGCTGCAGGGCATTCTGAAGGGGGAGGGCAAACTGTCAGAGATCATGGTTTCCATTGGTCCCAATGAGATTGAAAAGCAGGTCCTCAAAGGTTGCACACTCTGGAATACTCCCTGTACCATGTACTAGTTGAGTATAGGAATAGGCTGATGGAGCAGATAAATGAGTGGCTGAAGAGTTGGTGCAGGAGGGAGGGGTTTAGATTCCTGGATCACTGGATCCACTTCCAGAGAAGGTGGGACCTTTACAAGTCCGACGGGTTGTACCTGAACAGGACCAATATACTTGCGATGTTTGCTAGTGCTGTTGATGGGGGTTTAAATGAATTTGGCCGGGGGTGTGGGATACAGAGTGGAGGTATAGCAGGGGTGATGTACAGACAAGTATAGAAGAAAAACAGAGTCAGTCTGGAAGGCAGAGCATATATAGTCAAGTTAAGGCACAAGGGAGCATGGCAAGGCTGGATGGTATTTATTTTAATGCAAGGAGTCTTGCGAGTAAGGCAGATAAGTTGAGGGTGTTGATTAATACGTGGAGATATATTACAGAGACATGGTTGAGGGAGGGGCAGGACTGGCTGCTCAATATTCTGGGGTATAGAATCTTCACGTGAGATGGGGAGTGGGGTGTGTAAAAGAGGAGGTTCCCTAACCCCACCCCTTTCACGGCATGTGGCCTTGGCTGACTGAGCCAGCATTTATTGCCTATACCTAGCTGACCCTGAGAGGGTGGTGCTGAGCTTCCTTCTGTATCCGCTGCACGTGGTGCACTTGCACCAACAGGACTGCTTTGGGGGAGACCTGAAGGATTTGCTGGAACACTGAAACATTTCAAAGTCAGGATGCTGACTGACTGGGAGGGGAACTTCGAGCTAGCAGGGCAGCCATCCATCTGCTGCCCTTGGCGTTCTAAGTGGTAGTGCTTCCTTGCTTTGGAAGGTGATACAGTGCGAGTGGTAAATGTGATGGAGGCAGCATCTAGACAAGGGGGTCACAGCCCTGGCTGCTTAGAGTGAGTGTACAGCGGCTCCAGGGTCAAGATTCACATGAGCCCTGCGATGTTTCACTCAGGTGGGGGTGGCAGGGCTGCAATGGCGATCCAGGTACAGGGTGGACTAATCAATGCTCCTCTCTCCTTTCAGACCTCACACAATAACGCTGAACAGATGCAGACTGGCGGAGGGTTGGCACAATTGCTCATTTTCACCAGATACGAGCAGGAGGCGCGCCATGCGCCCAGGTCTACCGGCAGCAGTGAGGTTGGGGTGCCAGTGGGAGGGAAGAGTGCCGTGCACCGAGGTCACAATATCTGTCATTGCAACCATGGGCTGAATTGTGTGTTTGTCAGGCGGGTGGGCCCGACCCAATCGGCAGTGGGCGCGGAGCCAATCGCTGCTGGCAAAACGGGCCGCACCGCCATTTTGTGCGGGCAGGCCAATTAAGGCCCGCCCAGCGTGTTTCAGACTCCCGTCTTCAGCGGGAAATTCAAGTCTGCAGCGGGCGTGTTCAGACCGCTGCTTCCAATGGGGAACTGGCAGTCTGTATAAAGAAAGGCCAGGCAGCCTCCTTTAGGCTGTTCACCATGACCAGCGACCGAGCTCCAGAAGAGGTGAGGGTAGAGGAGGGGGAGGGGGGCAGGCTGCAGGGTAGGCCAGCGGGGGGGCCAATGTGCCCCTCGCTTCCCCGATGCCTGCCTTGCTGCCCTCCTGGAAGAGGTGTCAAATCATTGGGAGGTGTTGTTTCTGGAGGATGGGAGGAGGAGGGCCCCCCATGTGACCAGGCAGGCATGGCAGGAGGTGGCGGAGGCAGTAAGCTCTCAAGATGCTGTGTGGAACACAGGAACCCAGTGCCACAAGCGCTTCAATGATTTGTTGCGCTCTGGAAGGGTGAGGACCATGTCAGCCTTGGCCATTTTACCCAGGAGGTAGCATTAGCCTTTGAGGCCCCCTCCCCCATGTCTTAGTGTTGTTACTGCATTGGGCATTTAGCACACGCTGGGTGGGCAAACACATAGTGACCATGATTACATCAGCCTTAGTGGTTGAAGAGAAGATGGGTTCTCCCCGCAGCATATGTTGGTGTTTGTGGTATTTGAGTAGTCTGGGGGCAACCTGCAGGGGAGGCAGCTAGACACATACTCAGAACTCCAACACATGTCTTATTGATGGTGATGAGATGGTGGAAGGGGAGCCTCAAGGTGTCGTGGCCAAGAGCCATCTGCTGGCATCGGCACTGCACCTAGTTGCACCTCCTTGCCATGAGCGCTAAGACCCGTGTGTTATTCAAAGTGATGGACGCCGAATGTGTCCAAGGTGTCCGTTGGGGCAGGGGGTTGGGAGCAGCCGGACTATCTTCTGGGGACTGATCACCAGTAGTGTGGACAGGAGCCGCTGGAGGCCTCAGATGGGCCACTGTGGTTGGGGTGCAGGGTGCGGCGTGCAGAGTACATGAGCGATCAGCCCCAATAAATCCTCTTCTCTGTTCTGCAGGCACAAACAGAACAATAGCCAGGAGCGTCTGCGGACTGGTGGTGGGCACACCGTGCTGCAGCACCTCACCACTTATGAGGAGCAGGCCATGGAGCTGGGGAGGAGGCAGATGGCCAGGTCGGCAGGTGTCGGCGAGGCTGGGGTGCAGCAGCCAGGTATTTGAGGGTCACAGTCCCATCCACTCTGTCTTCCCACCATCCAAAGCACTGATGGTTGCTGCAATCGTTAATGCAGCAACACTGCTCATTCACAGACTGATACAGTCAGACGTGTGGGTCATACACAAAAGGTCCCTCGTCCCCTTGAGGATGTGCATCTCTAGCACCTTCCAAAGACACCTTACCCCATGTGTGACCCCTATCCCCATGGCCTAACATGCCATGGCATCGCTGCTGCATATACAAAGACTTATAGCATCTGAGGAGGGTTTGTACCTCCACCACCCTTTCAGCCAGTGCGACCCACATTACTCTGTCCAAAAGGTGCTCAGCACCTCACCTGTCAACCTCATGGCACTCAACTTAAATAAATGCCACTACATTAGAACAGAGTGTCTGTCGCCTGCTTGACAACTGTGGACAGCTGACTCAGAGACTCCACAAAGATTATCCACTGACCCCTGGAAAGAGCCAGAGGTATAGAAGTTGAGGGCCACAGTGACCTTCAGCGACACTGGCATGGGGTGTCCACCCACACAGTCAGAGCTGATCTCAGGGCCAATCCTCTGACAGATGGAGGTCACTGTCTCCCTTTAGAGATGGAGCCTCATTCGTCATTGCACCTCAGACATTGAGGTAGCTGTATCGCCACCTGCAGGAAGGATGCTGCAGTTAGCCTCCGTGCCCTATGGCCGCAAAGGGGAAGTTGGACCAGGAGTCACATTCCCACCTCGCTATCCAGTAACCCCTGTGGGTGTAAGTCCGAATGTAGATAAAATAGTATTCAGTTACAATGGCGCTTTGTGCAACTGAAATCTGCTCAAGTGGGCAGCTCACAGGATTGGGCCAGCCCAGCACCCATGGGATATGCCACAGAAAGGAATCCTGCAGAGAAACAGAGCAGAAATATACAGCCAACATACCTGTCAGTTTTCAGCACCAGTTTAAAGTTACTGCATTAGAAGTGGTCCAGTGAATTCAGAAAGTCACAACAGTGTTGTTTTCAGAGATGAATTCAAATAACTCTTGCGTTAATTCAGTATTGCCTGTTATTTTGGACCCTCCCAATCCTGATATCTTCGTGCTGTAATTGCTCCTGTTAAGATATTACTGCACTGCTGTTAACACAGCATCTTCCCAGCTGCGTTTCTCTCGCAGCCGGTCATGTGACAGTCCGGACACTACAGCACCTGCATTGCGGTTTGAACCATCATGCAATTTCCTTTAATGATCCTTTTCTTGAAAGTTTTGGAGGGGATGTAAGAAAAATCAAAGTCTGGAATCCAACTCCAGACAATTTCAAAATTCCAGTTACTCAACCCCCAGACAGACACAAAAGCAAGCTGTGCTTAACTGTCTGTCTTTTTATGCAATTACTTAATATCTTGTGGCTTCATAACTTCAAGTGCTTTTGAAAACATTAATTCTTAACTGTCGCTGAGTCAGTATGTAATAGCAGGCTCTATAAAAGGTGCAAGTTATGAATTCACATTGCCAGCTCTGAGCTTCAATACGAAGGTGCACGTGCTGGGAACTGAAACTTGTGGGCCAGTGGACATCAAGGTATCTCTGTCTATTACACCCTATAGGTACGTGTATCAACAATTCTCCCCCATAGACACTATTTGGTCATTTAAGCTTCGTGCCGACAGTGTGAATCTGCAAGTTGATTTGCTGCCTGCATCTTGTAAAATGCCCATCTCTGTCCCGGAAAGAAAACCTCCCCGCCAAATTAAAATCGGTGTGAAAGTGCAAAGCTTCAGTCAACATTCTGCTAGTTCTCATTTCACCTCTGAGCAAAATGCCCATCCAGATCTCTCATGTGATAATTGTACTAAAAAAGTCCACGAAGTAAAACTTGGAGCTGCCACCTTCAGGCAAGTCCCTTCCTCCTAAAGGATGTAATAAAGTCTGTAAATTGTTGAATTAACAATAAAAACAGTTAAGCTTTAATCTGATTCCACTGTTCCCAGACATTACTTTCAGCAGGTTCACCCACTCAACCAGCTCATTCCCCTTTGCATTTGAAGCTCTCCGTCTGCAAGAGGTGCTGTGATTGGAAGAAGGAGCGGAGCTTGTAAAAGCAGATTCACAGAATCTGCCTGGAATTTGTTCCAGGGTCATTATTAGATGTAATCACACAAATTGAAAAAAAGAGTGTTCTTCAAATGCAGGGATTCTGCATCATTGATAATAATCAAAATGTTTATCAGTTTCAGTCACTAATGGCCAGCAACTTCAGACTGGAGAAGAAGGGAAATTGCGTGTGTACTATATTTTTGAGTATTATCATCATTCTCTAATGATATTGGTTTATTTAATACACAAAAATTATCAGGGCTGACACTGACCAAATGGATTATGCAGCAGGTATATGCCTATGGCCAAGGGTTGCTTAAGCAGTGAGGGTAATATCATGGACTTGGATGCCTCTGGATGAACTTTAGCATATTCAGCACCATCCAAACTGCAAAATTAGCACTGAGGATCAATCAAGTGTAGCTTACTTTGCAAAGTAAAGCAAAAGTAGTAATCCTGGCAGTGGCAAGCTTGTGAAGTGTGCACAAGAGGTGCACAATACGTATGCTGAGGTGAAACCCCAGGGCAGAAAGTCGCTGGAAATGCTAGAAATCACACAGCAGAAACTGGCCACGAAACATTCTGCCAAGAGTCACTGCTTAGAAGGCCCATGTTACAGCTGCATATCCCCCTGTTAAAGAAAAGGGAAAACCAAACCAGAGTAGTGCTCTTTAAAAATCTGGACATTTTTTTGAGAGTTTCCAAGGTCATATTCCAGTCTTTGTTTTTAAACTTAATCGTGTATTACACGAACAAACTGCATTAAACACTGGGAAGTTAAAATGATGTTACATTTGGTGGTGGCACTGCACCCATTTCACCTCCATTTCCACTTCCAATATTCCATCTGACCAGTATCAGCATCTGCCCACCACATCAGTTGTGTCCTAATTACCAACAGAGCTCAGGACTCGCCCTAGCCCATGTTTCCTTTCTTTAAAAAAAAATTAACTCATCACCGCCCTGCCAAATGCAAGTGTTGTAAATGTGGTGCACCCATTCAGAACACTTAACATCTATGTCATGTCACTTGTTCAGACTTTACACAGCTCCAGGATTTTAGGGCAAATTGATGCCTGCCTGATCTACTCTAAGGAAGCATTTCACTAAATGAACATTGCCATATGAAGCTTCAGGTGACAACTGTAGTTGATGCTGCAACAAATTGTACAGACAATCTTGATTGTCCCAGTTCACGATAGCATTGCCTGCAAGCCTTGCTGAGTAACACACCATCCTGCTTTGGAGTCACCATGGAATGTAACAATGCAAAGGGAGGCCATTTCACCCTCGAGTCTGTGTGAACCCCTTGAGTCACCCGAGGAGACCGCTCTTTACCCATTCTTCTGTACATTCCACCCCTTCTAGCCCTGCTCACAAAAGGGTCCGCTTCCTGAGGAATTTGAAGGAGGACGGCAAATCCATTTGCTCTGAAAAATTTTCATTCATTCCCGTTGAGAGGGGTACTTTGTTTGCCTATTCAAGTTGATGTTCAGAAAATATAGGGAGATCAATTACACGATAAGAACAGATGAACACTCACTGCTGTCAATGACAGTCTGCTGGGGGAAAGGGGTCCCACATTTGCTGAAATGAATACAAGAACCACTAAATTCAAGATTTTAAAAAGAAAATACTTGCATACTCTGATGAAACTTACTACCATGGAGTAGTAAAAGAGATTGCAAACATTTAAGGGGAGCCTTAATGAATAATTGATAGAGGGGAATAGAGAAATACAGGCAGGTGGAAACAGTTCAGAGTGGGAGGGAACTCCTGAGGAGTTTAAAATCAGTGAACAGTTTTGCCAAAGGGCCTCCATTTTAGTGTTGACTCTTTACAATAAGTGACAGCACTTAAAAAATTCAGCAGTTTGGGGCATCCTTTTATGGGGAGAGCCTGCATAAAAACACAAGCTGTTGATGTTTACACAACTTCTCACCAATGTCCAGAGCATCAGGAAAATATAAATACTCTCCTGAAATTCTCAGCAGCTTCTTGAAACAGGAAACTAATTAAACGCTAAATTAATGAGGATTAATTTGATGAATTCTTGCACCAATGCAGATTCCCATTGATTCTTCACTGTATAAAATCATACATTAAAAAAAGGCAGCCATTCGACCATTGAGGCTGTGCTGGCTCTTTAAAAGATCCAATTCATCCCATTCCTCTGCTCTCCCCCCAACCCCAGCCATTTTCCCTATTCAAGCTCATGTCCAATTCCTTTAGGGAAATTATTGCATCGGCTTCCAGCATCTTTCCAGGCAGTACATTCTACACAATGTCTGACCGCATTGGCCTTGTTTTGTTGCAGCCACATTTGCTTCATCCGGATGGAAACAGCAGAAAAAGCCTCAATGTCACAAGAAGCTTTGGAAAGAGCGGAGAGACCCGGACATCGAGTGTCGATGTGACTGGCCAAGCCCGAGCTCTCCACCCACCCTCATCGGACTGAAGACCATTCGGCCCGTTTCCCCCTCCCTGCCTCCCCTCACTTTCCCCCAAGAGCGTTCCCAACGAAACAAATTCCAAAACCCTCCCCTCTGGAGGGACGGGGGCTCCGGCGGCGCCTTAACTACCCATTGTCACGTGACGCGGCTCCGGGGTCCTCTCGCGAGGTTTGAGCCGGGTCACGCGGCCTTTGCTGGCGATCGGGAAGCGGCGGTTGGTTTTGGCGGTAAAAAGAATGGCGCGCGCGGCGATGGAGAATCAAACGGGAGAGAAACGGGTCGAGGGCAAAATATAGAGATGGAGGCGGGGCCGGAGCGGGGGGCGGGGGCGAGGGGGGCGAGTTGCCATTTTATGTGGGTGGGCCAATTAACGGTGGGGGGGATTCCCTGAGTCGTTCCCTGTGCGGGGGGTGGGGTGGGGGATTCCCTGAGTCATTCCCTGTGCGGGGGGGGATTCCCTGAGTCATTCCCTGTGCGGAGAGGGGGTGGGAGATTCCCTGAGTCGTTCCCTGTGCTCTTCCCCACATGCACGCGAAAGAACGCAGAGATCTCCCTGAGGCACAGAGATCTCAGGGAGATCAGTTTGACATTTGTAAATTTAAATAAAGGGAAATAAAAATGTTTAAAATATGCCCCATCATATGGCACCCGCCAAACTGTCAAAGGCCTATTAAGGCCATTGAAATAGTAATTAATTCAATTAGCTGAGCTGCCCATCCAACCTTAAGGTTGTCGAGCAGGCGAAAAGCCCAGGCGGCCTTTGCATTTTTCACAAAACCTCAGCCACGGGTGGGATGAGGTTTTATCAAGTGTTTTAAAAGTCTTTGAGAAGAGCAAAAAAGTATTTTGAGAAACACCTCATCTCTAGTAATTCCTGAGACAACAATGCTGTAAGAACTTTTAACAGCTTTTCTAACAGCAGGGTAGCACCTTCCAAACCTGCAACTTCTACCTCCTAGATGGACAAGGGCGCAGATGCATGGGGACACCATCATCTGCAAGTTCCCCTTCAAGCCACACACCATCCTGACTGGGAAATATATCACTGTTCCTTCACTATTACTGGGTCAAAAGCCTGGAACTCCCTCCCTAACAGCACTGTGGATGCACAGGAACTCCAGTGGTTCAAGAAGGCAGCTCACCACCACCTTCTCAAGGACAATTAGGGATGGACAATAAATGCTGGCCTAGCCAGTGATGGTCACTTCCTGTGAAAGAATAAACAAAGGAGTGAGTCTCAGCCATTCATCACTCTATTCCTTTTTGCAATTAGAATCGTTCACAGACAGCTCATGATCAGGAGATGCAGGATGAGCTGAGCTGTGCAGAGTTTTAGAGATACTGACCCAAGCTTTCTGGCAGTATGCTTCAGCATCTCATTGGAAACATGAACAGTTTTGTTCTAAAGGGCAACAAACAAATGTAACTGAGAAAACTGTAACTTCCACTGTTTTAAAGACTTGAGAAATTTAGGAGGAGAAGGAGGGATATTGTATCACAACAACAACCAGTATATTTACCGACTGCCCTGAACATAATAAAAAATAATTGCATGGCCTGGCAGTAAGCTATATGTTAAAAACAGATTACTGTCAGCATTACAATCAGAAAGTTAGCTCAATGTATTTTGGAGATTAGAGCAATAACTGAGACTTGGTTTTGGTCTGGTGGGAAAACCAGAGGGGCTACCCTGCATAGGACTGGACTTCCAATTGCAATGGATCCCAAATAAAAGTCGGGAAATTTTCTTATAACTGTACAGGGCATTGGTGTGATCACACCTAGAATACGGTGTACAGTTTTGATCTCCTTATTTAAGGATGGATACACTTGCATTGAGGTCGTTCAGAGAAGTTCATTTGTTGATTCCTAGGATGAGGAAAGATTGAGCAGGTTGGGATTCTACTCATTAGAATTCAGAAGAATGAGAGTTGACCTTATTGAAACATATAAAATTCTGAAGGGGCTTGACAGTGTGGAGGCTGAGAGGATGTTTTCCTGTGGGAAATGTACAATTAGGAATCACAGGTTCAAAATAAGGGGTCTCCCATTTAAAATGGAGATGAGCAGGCTCCTCTCTTAGGGATGTTAATCTTTGGAGATCTCTACCCCAATGAGCAGGGGAGCTTTGGTCATTGAACATATTTAAGGCTGACTTACAGATTTTTGATCTACAAGGTAATCAATGGTTAATGGAAGCAGGCGGAGTAGTGGAGTTAAGGCCATGATTTTACTAAATGGTAGAGCAGGCTTGAGGGACCAAATGGCCTACTCTTGCTTCTATTTCTTATGTTCTTATGGGCTGAATTTTACAAGGGGTCATATTGCTCGCGCCCCGCCACTGCTGGTTCACAAGTTTGTCAGCAGTTTGCTGACATTAAAAAGGGTTGCCCCACAATGATGATTTGCTGGGGGCAGCCTTAACGAGGTGAGAATGGAACTTCTGCTGCTGACCAATCTGATTACAATTAGGCAGAGACAACATGGTTTTGTGAAAGGGATATTATGTTTGACTAATTTATGAGAGTACTTTGACCAGTAATGTGGATTAGGGGAACCTGTAAATGTGATATATTTTGATGTGGCACCCTATCAAATGCTTTTTGGAAATCCAAGGTCGGACTACTTCACTTTCCAGCCTAATGAAGAATTCTGTTATGTTATACTCACTGTTCCCTAAAGGACCCTGTACAACAAGGTTATTAATTGCCCCCTTCTCATTGCACAATACCAAATCTAGGGCCTGTTCCCTAGTTGGGTCCTCGACATGCTGGCCTAAAACACCATCTCGTACACACTCCAGAAATTCACCCGTCACAGTATTATTGCTAATCCACAGGCGGGATGAGGCTTCATGAAATGTTTAAAAATTGAATAAAAATTTTTTTAAAAATTCATTGACATGCCCCAACTCATGAGACACTGTCACATGAGGGGACATGTTTTAAAATGTTTTAATTTCTTTATTTACATGTTTAAAACTTAAACTAATCTCCCTCAGGCAGCTCTGTGCCTTGGAGATTTCTGCAATCTTTCGCACACAACTGGCCCATTCCTCACTCCTGCGTGGTGGTGATTCCCCGAGCCATGTTTCACTTTATCTGGAGGTTGGAAAGGTATCAGGTTTGCAGGGACACAATGTACAAACCTCTATATAAAGGGGGAAAAACGTGCCCAACATCGCCCTCATCCTGATGGCCACCTTTGTGTGTGGCTGCATCAAGCTGGGTGCAGACCCTCAGTACGCAAACACCAAGTGTCACTACGTGCTGAGGTTCTACCTGTCCCCGGTGTTGCGAAGGATGAGTCTGACCACGCTGCCGCGGAACACTCCAAGTAGTTGGACCGTGCTGTACCACCTGTCCCTCGTGGAAAAATTTATACAGAGAAACAGCTTTGGCCAGAAGTCCACGAGGCAGTGGTTGGCACGTATTGTCCTATAGGCTGTGCGTGAAAAACAGATGGTGGATCCTGTCAGATGGTTCGCTGAGCAGACTGTCAAAGTCATTTAGCAAAATGCCTCATTGCCAGAACTTTCCACCAAGCACCAAGACATAGCTTGTCTGGTGGTGAGAAAGGCCCTCCCCGTCAGATCCTTCCTACACACCAGGAGTCTCACCCCCTCTGCACGTTGCCCTCGATGTGGCTGCTTGTGGAATGTGCCTTTCCAAAGAAAGCCTGGAGAAAGTTGTCGTGGTTTTTGTCGAGGTTCACCCCGAGCAGTTCCGTGACGCAGGACTCTGTGCTCGATGGGCTGTTCCCAGGGACACACACCGAGACGAAATCAACTGCAGCTGGAGGATCATCAATTCATTGAACGTCGCTCTTTTGCCTGCCCGAAATTTGTTGGTTACCTGGCAGGGGAGAGAACATTATCATGGTTCTGCCAAGGCAAGGTTGGGAAGCAAAGGCTATAACCAATCAAAATCCATACCATGGGGTATCTAACACCGTCCGAGTCACGGTGAACGACAGCGAAGGAGGATCACCTATGGATCGGGTCTTCTTCGCCAGGAGGATCCTGTTGAAGGCGTGCGGCTTTGAAGCTCCGGAGATCGTATCCCTGCAGGACTTCCCCAGCGCTGGATTTTTCGACGTGACGTTCAAGCGGGTGGCAGACTGCGTCCAGCTCCTGAGGGTGTTCGAGGAAAAAAGAGACCTGCCGGAGATGAAGATCCTGACGGCGGAGCCGCTCTTTTCTCTGCCGTTGCAACGGGAACGTGTGGTGACGGTGCATCTGTACAACTCCTTCGTCCCTGTCGTCGACGTGGTCACCTTCCTCACCAGGTACTTCGATAAGGTGGGGAGCGGCACCGAGATTCGAGACGAGTTGGGGATCTGGACAGGCAAACGCCAGTTTAAGGTCACGCTAAAGACCGACGGTAAGGGAGCCATTTTCCACCCTCCTTCCAGATTCGCTATCGGGGGAAACCGTGGCTACCTGGTCTACGCTGGGCAACCCAAGCATTGTCGCTCATGTGGCAAGGCTGGTCATGTGGCGGCCAACTGCAGCGCCTCCCTCTGCAAGATCTGCAAACAGGAAGGGCACCAGACAAAAGACTGCAAACAGGCCAAGTGCTGCAACCTGTGTGGCGAGGCAGGTCACCTCTACAGGACCTGCCCCAAACGCTGCCGTACTTACGCACAGGCAGCCAAAGCCAACGAGGGGGAAGCAGAAGAAATGCTTCGTGTCACTCCAACCACCAGGGCCCCCAGGGAGCTCAAAGGGAGAAAGGAGGACACAGAGAGAGACAAGGTGGATGAAGAGATTGAAGCAACAGAGAGCCAATCAACAGCACTACCCCCTGAACCTCCCAGTCCTCAGGACAGCGAATCAATGGAGGAGGAGGCAGCAGTGGAAAAGCAGCAGGGGGAGTGGCAGACGGTGAAGAGAGCCAAAAGGAAGAAGGTGCGAAGAAGAAGCAAAGCCACTTCCCAGACAAGTGGGAAGAGGCGTCTCCCATCCGACATGGATGACAAAGGCAGCAGCTCTTCGGATGAAGAAGTGCCAGGGCGGCACCTACAGAAGAGGCGGCAAAGCTCCAGGGCATTGGAGGACGAGACACCCGAGCTCCAGAACATTGGATACAACAAGGAGACCAGCGCCCCCCAACTTGGCCTGCAACCTGAGGAGGCCAGTGCACCACAGCCCCTGGAATCTGGGAGCAGTGAGGCAATCATCGCACCCCAGCTCCAGGAAGCCGGGAACAGCAACACCCCAGAGGGGGTGAGTTTTGGAGAAGCTTCTCCAGCAAAGGTCATCTCAAAACCCGCTCTCTACGCGAACCCCCAGATGCCACTGGAGCAGAACACGGCCAAGGAGAACTACCTCAGCCCATCCAAAGTGAAGGAATTTGAGCTCACTACGGGTGAAGGAGCAGACTAAAGGTCTGGGACTCTCAGAGACAATGGGTTTGGTAGGAGAATAAATGCTTTAAAATGGGTTTAAAGATTGTATCCATAAATGTGCGTAGCATTAAATCTACTACGCGATGTGTTGCGACCTTGGACTACCTAGCCAAGGTCAAAGCTGACCTGTTGTTTCTGCAGGAGTGTGCGATACCGCACCTCAGCTCCTACAGGCAATGGTCACGATGGTGGTCCCATGGGCCATCAATCTGGTCGGGCGGAAACGACTCTCGTTCCTCCGGCCTGGGTATTCTGCTGCGGGGAGGCAACTTCACCGTCTCCGAGGTTAAGGAGGTGGTGGGCGTGCGCCTCCTCGTAGCAGACGTAATGTACAAGAACGCTCCACACCGGTTAATTAACGTGTACGCCCCATCACAAGGGGCTGAGCGGCTGGAGGTTTTTCAGCAGCTCCCACTGCTGCTGGTGACCTCCAGGCCGATCATTCTGGGCGGTGACTTCAACTGCATCATCGATGCGGCTGGACGATCCAGCAGGGCCGACAGCAGATTGGACGCTACGTCCAGATCCCTGATGGAAACAGTTAAGGATGCCAAGCTGCACGACGTCTTCAGCAACCCTGCAGACGGAGCGCAGCGTAGGTACACCTGGTCACGGCCAGACGGGTCCATTCGTTCCAGGATAGACTTCCTGTTTGTGTCCCGTGCATTCACAGTCAGATCCACCGAGGTCAAGCCGGTGTTTTTCTCTGACCACTGCCTCCTACTGGTGGACTGCCACTTAGAGAAGGACCATAGGGTGGGCAGTGGGGCATGGAAGCTAAATGTGCAACTGCTGACCCCAGAGAACATTGAGGAGCTCAAGAGGGATTACAAAGGTTGGAGAACCGTGGAACCCCTCTTTGAGTCCCTGACACCCTGGTGGGAAGCGATCAAGGGAAACATCAAGAGGTTTTTCATCCTCAAAGGCACCCAGAAAGCTAGAAAGGAACAGAGGGAAATGTCCCGACTCCAGAAAAACATGCAGAATCTGCTCCGGCTGCGGTCGATGGGGGTCGATGTCAAGGAGGAACTCCAAGGGGTGAAGAGCCAGCAAGCCTCGCACTTTGCCTCGGAGGCCTCCAAGATCATCTTCCGTTCTAGAGTCCGCTCCGTGGAGCAGGTTGAGACGTGCTCACATTTCTTCTTCCAAAAAGTACACAGAAGGAGCTCTGTGATCAGCAGCCTGAAGGAAGAAGACGGCTCAGTAAAGTCATCGCAGTCTGACATTTTGAGCATCAGCAAATCCTTTTATGCCGGATTGTATGACGTGAAGCCCTCGGACAGCACGCCCTCCCAGTCCTTCCTATCCTCTATCATGGAGGTCTTAGACAGCAGTACGCGGGAGAGCCTGGACAAACCGCTAAATCCTGATGAACTGACTAAGGCCCTTGAGTCCTTGGAGAAGAGTAAAACTCTCGGAAGCGACGGCTTGCCGGCGGAGTTGTATTCGGCTCTGTGGGACTTGATCGGCCCAGACCTGCTAGGAGTGTACGAGAGTATGCTCCTGGCCGGTAGTATGTCAGAATCCATGAGGAAAGGCATCATCACCCTCATCTACAAGAACAAGGGGGGAAGGGAGGAAATTAGAAATTGGCGACCCATTTCACTGTTGAATGTGAACTATAAGATTCTGTCCAAGGTCATCTCCAATCGGGTCAAATCCGCTTTGGAAGTGGTGATCCACCCTGACCAGACCTGCACTGTGCCGGGCAGGAAGATCTCTGACAGCCTGGCGCTGCTCAGGGATACGATTGCCTATGTACAGGACAGGGGTGTGGATACCTGCCTCATCAGCTTGGATCAGGAGAAGGCCTTTGACACAATATCACACACCTACATGGGGTTGAGAAACTTATTAGCCATGATTGAATGGCGGAGCAGACTCAATGGGCCGATTGGTCTAATTTCTGCTCCTATGGCTTACGGTCTTATATTCATGTATAATTATCGGGCCGATGATAGGAGCTGTCCTGGAGACACAGATATTGTTGCATATGTTTCATCTCTTCAAACAAAGAATTGAGTTAGCAATCCTCTTTGTGTCGTCGGTGTGTTTGCGTAAGGTGGAAAACACAACATGGAGGACCCCCATTTAAGGTGAATGGCAAAAGAACCAAGGCGACATGAGGAGAAACCTTCTTGCGCAGCGAGTGGTTAGAATCTGCAATGCACTGCCTGAGAGTGTGCTGGGGGCACTTTCAAGAGTGGCTTTCAAAAGAGAATCGGATAATTATCTGAAGAGAAAATATTTGCAGGGCTATGGGGAAAAGGCAGGTGAGTGGCACTAGGGGAGTTGCTCTTGCAGAGAGCTAGCACAGACACGACAGGCCGAATGGCCTCCTTTTCTGCTCTAACCAATCTAGGACTCTATGTGTGCAGCTCTGCACACTTGCTTGCTGCATTGTCACTCACGCCCTGCAAGACACGCAACTGCTTTCAAAAGCTTCTCCCACAGCAGCCTCTGACACTGACGCAAAGTGAGAGAGAGAGAAAGAAAGAAAGTTGGATTTTGGAACATGTACATGTTGAAAAGTAAAGAAAGCAGATGTTTGTAAGAAAACTATTTTTAGCATTGAAAATCCCCTGGGAAGGGGGGCGTGCACAATACCAAATCTAGGGCCTGTTCCCTAGTTGGGTCCTCGACATGCTGGCCTAAAACACCATCTCGTACACACTCCAGAAATTCACCCGTCACAGTATTATTGCTAATCCACAGGCGGGATGAGGCTTCATGAAATGTTTAAAAATTGAATAAAAATTTTTTTAAAAATTCATTGACATGTCCCAACTCATGTGACACATGAGGGGACATGTTTTAAAATGTTTTAATTTCTTTATTTACATGTTTAAAACTTAAACTAATCTCCCTCAGGCAGCTCTGTGCCTTGGAGATTTCTGCGCTCTTTCGCACACATCTGGCCCATTCCTCACTCCTGCGTGGTGGTGATTCCCCGAGCCATGTTTCACTTTATCTGGAGGTCGGAAAGGTATCAGGTTTGCAGGGACACAATGTACAAACCTCTATATAAAGGGGGAAAAATGTGCCCAACATCGCCCTCATCCTAATGGCCACCTTTGTGTGTGGCTGCATCAAGCTGGGTGCAGACCCTCAGTACGCAAACACCAAGTGTCACTAAGTGCTGTACCACCTGTCCATCGTGGAAAAATTTATGCAGAAAAACACCTTTGACCACATGTCTATCAGGCAGTGGCGGCAAGTAACGTCTTAGAGGCCCTGAGGGAAAAGGAGAGGGTGGACCCTGTGGGATGGTTCCCCGAGCAGACTGTCAAAGTCATTTGGCAGAAGGCCTCATCGCCAGAACTTTCCAACAAGCACCAAGACGTAGCTAGGCTGATGGTAAGAAAGGCCCTCCCCGTCAGATCTGTCCTACACGCCAGGAGTCTCACCCCCTCTGCACGTTGCCCTCGAGGTGGCAGTGGTGGGGACAGGACCGTTGTTCACCTCCTTGTGGATTGTGCCTTTGCAAAGAAAGTCTGGAGAGAGATGCAGTGGTTTCTGTCGAGGTTCATCCCGAGAAGTTCTGTGACACAGGACTCTGTGCTCTACGGGCTGTTCCCAGGGACACACACTGAGACAAACATCAACTGCAGCTAGAGGATCATCAGCTCGGTGAAAGACGCTCTTTGGTCTGCCCGAAACTTGTTGGTCTTGGAGTGCAAAGAGTTGTCCCCGACCGAGTGTTGCAGACTGGCACATTCCAAAGTCCAGGACTACGTGCTGAGGGATGCACTAAAGCTTGGGGCAGCCGCCGCAAAGGCGCAATGGGGAAGGGTCGCTGTCTAAGACCTTTCTACCACAGGGCACCGAGGGACTGGAAACTGTTTAAATCCCCTCGGGCTGTACAGCTCAAAATGAATGTCTGCAAATGATTGTAATATTGTTTGTACTGATGCACCTGGTGATACATGTTGTAAAAGTTGAACCGGATCGTACCTTTGTAATGGTGTTTTTGAAATGGTTTGGAATGTGGTTGAAGATATTTTATGGATAAAGTATATTTTTGCAAAAAAAAAATAAAATCTTACTTCACAACTCAACTTCCTCGCCCCTGGAACCAAACTCGTAAACCTCTTCTGCACTCTCTCCAATGCCTTCACTACCTTCCTAAAATGCAACTCAAAATGCAATCCATCAGAGTCGGCATGGCTTTACGAAGAGTAAATCGTGTTTGACTAATTTGCTAGAGTTCTTTGAAGATGTGACAAGCAAAGTGGATAATGGGGATCATGTAGATGTAGTATGTCTGGACTTCCAGAAGGCATTTGATAAGGTGCCGCACAAAAGATTAATACACAAGATAAGATCACACGCAGCTAAGGGTAATATTTTAGCTTGGATAGAGGATTGGCTAACCAACAGAAAGGAGAGAGTCAGGATAAATGGGTCTTAACTGGATGGCAAGCTGTAACTAGTGGGGTGCCACAGGGTTCGGTCCTTGGGCCCCAACTATTTACTTGGATTCAGGGGTAGAAGGTACTATAGCTAAATTTGCAGATGACACCAAAATAGGTGGGAAAGTAAGTTGCAATGAAGAAATAAGAAATTTACAAATGGATATGGACAGGTTAGGTGAATGGGCCAAAATTTGGCAGATGGAGTTTAACGTGGATAAGTGTGCGGTTATCCATTTTGGTCAGAAGAATAAAAAGGCGACTTATTATTTAAATGGAGAGAAACTTCAGAAATGCTTCAGCACAGAGGGATCTGGGTGTCCTCGTGCATGAATCGCTGAAAGCCAGTATGCAGGTACAGCAGGTAACAAGGAAGGCAAATGGAATCGCTTCTCGGCCTTTTGGCTAAGATCAAGTGTAGTCATGAAGCGATGGTTATAACCAGTCTAGCCTCATATGATGGGGTACGTAACACCGTTCGGGTGACAGTGAAGGACAGTGAAGGAGGAGCACCCATGGATCGGGCCTTCTTCATCAAGCGGATCCTGTTGAAGGCGTGTGGATCTGAAGCGGATGAGATCTACTCCCTGCAAGACTTCCCCAGCGCTGGATGTTTCGACGTGACTTTCAAGCGTGTGGCAGCTTGCGTCAAGTTCCTGAAGGTGCTCAAGGAGAAGAGAGACCAGCCGGAGATGAAGATCCTGACGGTTGAGCCACTCTTTGCTCTGCCTTAGCAACGGGACCTCGTGGTGACGGTGCATCTCTACAACCCCCACGTCCCTGTCGCCGACATGCTCACCTTCCTCGCCAGGTACGTCGACAAGGTTGGGAGCTGCACCGAGGTTAGAGACGCCTTCGTGATTTGGACATGCAAACGCCAGGTCAAGGTCACACTCAAGACCGACGGTAAGGGAGCCATCTTCCACCCTCCTTCTAGCTTCGCTATCAGGGGAAGCTGTGGCTACCTTGTCTACACTGGGCAACCCAAACTTTGTCGCTCATGCGGCAAGTCTGGTCATGTGGCGGCCAACTGCAGCGCCGCCCTCTGCAAGAACTGCAAACAGGAAGGGCACCAGACATAGGACTGAAAACAGACTAAGTGCTGTAACCTGTGTGGCGAGGCAGCTCACCTCTACAGGACCTGCCCCAAACGCTGCTTCACTTATGCACAGGCAGCCAAAGCCAACGAGGGGGAAGCAGAAGAAATGTTTCATGTCACTACTACCAAAGACACTTGCAACACTCCAAGCACCATGGCCCCCAGTGAAAACAACGGGACAAAGGAGGACACAGAGAGAGACAAGGTGGAGGAAAAGATTGAGGCAGCAGACAGTCAATGAACAGCACTGCCCCCTGAACCTCCCACTCCTCAGGAAAGCAAATCAATGGAGGAGGAGGAAGCAGTGGAAAAGCAGCAGGGGGAGTGGCAGCTGGTGAAGAGAGCCAAAAGGAAGAAGGGACTAAGAAGGGACCAAGCCACTTCCCAGACAAGTGGCAAGAGGCATCTCCTATCCGACACGGATGACAAGGGCCGCTGCTCTTCGGACGAAGAAAGGCAAGGGCGGCACCTACAGAAGAAACGGAAAAGCTCTAGGGAGTTGCAGGACGAGACATCCAAGCTCCAGAACATTGGAGACAATGAGGAGACCAGCGCTCCCCAAATTTACCCACAACCCGAAGAGGCCAGCGCACCCGAGCCCCAGTATTCTGGGAGCAGAGAGACGCTCAGCGCACCCCAGCTCCGGGATGCCGGGAGCAGCAACGCCCCAGGGGGGAGAAGATTGGAGAAGATTCTCCAACAGAGGACATTTTAAATCCCGTTCCCTGCATGAACCCCCAGATGCCACCTGAGCAGAACATCTCCAATAGGGAGGTTCAGGACAGTTTCTTCAGTCCATCCAAAGTGAGGCAATTTGGATGGACTGAGGACTAAATGTCCGGGACTCTCAGAGAGAACAGGTTTGGTAAGAATGGGTGGGAATCAGATAGCTTTCCGATTAAATCTGGAGTCAGGCAGGGCTGTCCTCTCTCGCCTGTCCTTTTCGTGTGTTGCATAGAACGCTTTGCTGAGTGCATCAGGAAGGATCCGGGCATAAGAGGAGTGACGATCCCAGACAGTGGAGGCACTCAGGTCAAAGCCTCCCTGTACATGGATGATGTCGCCGTCTTCTGCTCGGATCCACTGTCGGTGCGCAGATTGATCCACATCTGCGTCCAGTTCGAACAGGCCTCGGGAACCAAGTTAAATCGTGGTAAGAGCGAGGCCATGCTCTTTGGGAACTGGGCTGACCGATCCTTTGTTCCCTTCACCGTCAGGGCTGACAGCCTGAAGGTGCTGGGGATATGGTTCGGAGGGACCAGGGCATGCGTTAGAAACTGGAAGGAGCGAGTGTCTATGGTGCAAAGAAAACTGGGCATGTGGGAGCGATGCTCCCTCTCCATTGCGGGTAAGAACCTGGTCATCAGGTGTGAGGCACTTTCGCTGTTGCTGTACGTGGCGCAGGTCTGGCCCATTCCGCGCTCCTGCATGGTGGCGATCACTCGAGCCATCTTCCGCTTTATCTAGAGGTCAAAAATGGATCGTGTCTGCAAGGACGCAATGTACAAGCCTCTAGATGAAGGGGGAAAAAACGTGCCCAACACCGCCCTCATACTGATGGCCACCTTTGTGTGTGGCTGCATCAAGTGGTGCGTAGACCCTCAGTACGCAAACACCAAGTGTCACTATGTGCTGAGGTTCTACCTGTCCCCGGTGTTGCGAAGGATGGGTCTGTCCCCGGTGTTGCGAAGGATGGGTCTGGCCACGCTGCCGCAGAACGCTCCAAGTAGTTGGACCGGCATGGCACGTACCACCTGTCCATCGTGGAAAAATCTATGCGGAGAAAAACCTTTGACCCCATATCCATCAGGCAGTGGTTGGCAGGTAACGTCATAGAGGCCCTGTGGGAAAAGGAGAGGGTGGATCCTGTGGGATGGTTCCCCAAGCAGACTGTCAAAGTCATTTAGCAGAATGCCTCATCGCCAGAACTTTCCAACAAGCACCAAGATGTAGCTTGGCTGGTGGTGAGAAAGGTCCTCCCCGTCAGATCCTTCCTACACGCCAGGAGTCTCACCCCCTCTGCATGTTGCCCTCGAGGTGGCTGTGGTGGGGAAGAGACCGTTGTCCACCTCCTTGTGGATTGTGCCTTTGCAAAGAAGGTCTGGGGAGAGGTGCAGTGGTTTCTGTCGAGGTTCATCCTGAGCAGTTCTGTGACACAAGACTCTGTGCTCTACGGGCTGTTCCCAGGGACACACACCAAGACAAACATCAACTACGCGGGAGGATCATCAACTCGGTGAAAGACGCTCTTTGGGGCTGGGAAGTGTATAGACCCCTCGGGCTGTCCAGCTCACAATGAATGTCTGCATTGAATACTCATTGTATTCTAATTGTATTGAAGCACCTCAGAGTGCAACATGTTGTATGTTGATAACTCCAATCCCATTGTCTGATTGTCTGTAATGACCAGATTGAAATGGTTGTAAAATTCATTGATCGTATTGAAGCAGCTCGTGATCCATGTGTAAAAGTTGATTCTGATTGTACTTTTTGTGATGGCGATTTAGAAATGTTTTGTAATGTTCTTCCAGGTATTTTATGAATGAAATATATTTTTCCAAAAAAGAGGAAAGCAATTCGGAGAGTACACCATATGTGTATAACATTCCCCATTGCTTTCTCAACACTAATGGATTGTGAAGAGAGGGATGGGTCAGAAATTCCACTGAGCAGCATTGACTCCCAGCTACAGAAATGAAATTAAGTTGAGTCTTTAACAGCGAGGTGCTATTGGGAGGTAACTCTGTTGTTGAATTTCATTTTGATCAAACATTTCTTCAACTCTCTGCTGAGGAATTCCAAGTTGGAGATTGCCTGTGAGATGTCAAATAGCCTCCTGCTTCCTTGCATCATTCTATAATTGTACGGACAGAATGTTGGTCCAATTCCCTCTGAGCTGGGAGAGGATCATACCCAGATCCCGGTTATTATAAACACCACACCCCAACCAACTGAACAAGCCTGTCCTTTACTCTCTCTTTCTCACAGCCTCGGCTCCTCACTTTTTCTATGTTTCCAGCCTGTTCTGTTCCTCTGACCTTCATTCCTGACCTTCTATTGACCACGGCCGACTCACTGTCCCTCTCACTCCCACCGTCTCTCCGCCCCTTCACCCACTTCCAAACCCCTTGGCTGAATAGCCCCTTACAGAGCTCAGTTGGGAAGGGGTTAGACTGAAAATCGAAAGGTCCCGAGCTTATTCCGGACTTTTCTCCTTTCCTTTGTGTCACCATTTGGGTTCGATTCTCGAGCTGCCTGATTTACTCGGAAAGTATTTCCCCAGCGCTGAAGATTGGACTGGAATAGAGAGACATTAAGGGTGGGAAATATTTCCATTTTCTCTATTTAACTGAGTCTCTATCTCCTTCTGTCCTTTTCTCTGGTTTTTCCCTCTCTCGGGGTGGGATGGATATTTGATTTGCTGCATTTGTCCTAAACGGAAACCTTTTCCAGATCTCGGACGGTCAGACACACTGGGCGGAATTTAATACGCGAAGCCTGGGTCCCGTTGGTGGGAGTGGGAGTGAGGCCAATTCCGTTTGCGTGTCGAGAGCCGGCGTGGACACCAGACCAATTAAAATGTAAAGAGCCAGCGGTGGGCACGTGGGGCAGGTGTGATCACATGGTGGGCACGTGGGGCAGGTGTGATCACACGGTGGGCACGTGGGGCAGATGTGATCACACGGTGGGCACGTGGGGCAAGGTGTGATCAAACCTGGGGCAGGTGTGATCACATGGTGGGCACGTGGGGCATTTACCTGCCCTCCCTCAAGCTGCACCTGCCCTCCATCAAGCTTCAACAGCCCTCTCTGAGTGTGGATCTTCCCTGTGGGGTACAACTGCCACCCAGGACCCGATGACATCTGACATGATGGACCGAAACAAGACATTTGCTCTCCTCCCAATTCTTCACCCCTACTCACACCGTACAACACCCCAGTGTCTTTCTGTTGCTCCTGTTGATACCCCGACCCCACCTGCAATACCCCCCTCTCCGCTCTTGCTGCTACTGACAGTCCATGTCTGTGAACATTCTCCTCTTCCCCTCCTCTTTGCCTCAGAGTTCAGCAAAGAGAACCACTCACTGCTTGACCAAATGGACCAGCTCACCTGGTGCATGCCACCTTTAACCAGCCCTAAATCAGGTGGCACAAGTTTCCCGTTCACCTCTGACTTAATCTTGATGGTCGGACTTAATGTGGAAAAGTTGTAATTTAATGAGTATTAGTGGGATGCTCATGTAGGGAAAAGAAGTTCCCGTCATCGGACACTGTGAATGCCGACCCACCACTGAAACGTCGCCAACTCAACCCATTAAACTCTCTTTTTTCATTCATTCATGCATGTGAGCATCGCTGGCTGGGCCAGCATGTATTGCCCATCCCTAATTGCCCTTGTTCAGAGGGCATTAAGAGTCAGCCACATTGCTGTGGGTCTGGAGTCACATGTAGGCCGACCAGGTAAGGACAGCAGTATTTCTTCCCTGAAGGACATTAGTGAACCAGATGGGTTTTTACAATAATCGACAATGGTTTTGGTGTCATCATCAGACTTTTAATTCCAGATTTTTATTGAATTCAAATTTCACCATCAGCCATGGTGGGATTTGAACCTGGGTTCCCAGATCATTACCCTGGGTCTCAGGGATGACGAGTCCAGTGACAAATCCACGATGTCACCACCTTCCGCCATCGGGAAGATGAGATTTCGGTTCCTGCCTGATTAAGTCACTCCGCCCACCACATTCCCACTCTTGATGGCCCCATTAAATTCTGCCCAATGTAGGAGAGAATGTGCAAGGTGACGGGGATAAGGCAGGGGAGTGGAACTAGGTGGAAAGCTCTTTCAGATAGCCAGTACAGGATCGATGGGCCGAATGTCCTCCTTCTGCACTCTAAAGATATTGTGATGCTGTGAAACGTTTCAGCTCAATGACCCTTCAACTGTACAATTTTAATCCCGGTGATTCAGTTCCTTTCATCATTGAATTAAATGAACAATTAGATTTAATGGATATTTCAGCACATTCTTCAACTGTTCTCTGAACTTAGTCTGGGTCACGGCATAAATACAAGTGTTTGTGCAGCAACTCAGGAGCTGCAGCATGAAGCCTATTTCCCGTACAACTGAATGAAACTGTACAGACCTATACCGTAATAACCACATCCGGTACCATACAGAACGAACCATTAACGTCGTCCATAACAGGATAAAATTTGCCGAGATAACAAACAGTAAAATGATGGATTTCCTTCGACTCTCCATCTCTGGGTCTCTGGGACTCTCCCCACTGCTGTCAGCCCGGAGTCTCCTGCGGGCTCTGCTGCTCACTAAAATGTGTCTGACAGTGAAAACATTGAGCAGCAAAATCACAACAAATGGGATAAACGGGGTTATAATCTGATGGAGGAACTCGATTGATACCCAGACTGTAGAAAACCGAACCGACTCTGGTACGAAACAAAAGAAGGGGGAGTTGAAGAGCAAATACCGACCTGTGTATATAAAATACCAGATAATATTCTTTAAACAGCTCAGAACAGTCACTGTTCCCAGAACCATAGCTGCCATTTTACTGGTGCAATATTTACTGTTCAGCTTCTGGCCACAAATGGCCACGAAGCGATCAAAGGTGAAAGTGACGGTGAACCAGACAGAACAGTCAGTGGCTGCATGAAGCAGGATGCCATGGATATTACATATTGGCATGAACTTCAGGAAAAGAAACTGTTCCCAATAAACAATTGGAATGTGTCTCAATATCAGGTCGATGATAATTACCAGTAGATCTGCTGCTGCCATGGCCACCAGGTAGCATGTCACACATTTAGAGAGACCACATTTTCCCTTAGACAGGGTCGCAATCGTCACTGAGTTAGCTGTGAGGAAGGGGAATAAATAGGAAAATTATTCTTCAGGGTTGGAACAAAGCTTTCAGACTGATTCAGGAAATTGAGATTTTCAGAAGCACTGTGTCCAGGGATCTATTGCAATGATTCTTCCTGAAAGAAGAAACAAGGAATTTTATGATGTGGTGAAGGCAGGAGAGATTAAATGGTAAAAGCAATGACACTAAAATTAATAAACTAAATGTTGATCATGATCCTCCACTTCCTCCTTTCCCCCTCAAGACACTTCACAGGAGCAATATAAAACAAAATATGACACTGAGGCACATAAGGAGATATGAGGAATGACTAAAAGCTTGGTCAAAGTGGTAAGTTTTATGGAGTGACTTTCGGGGAGCAAGGTGAGAATGAGAGGTGGAGAGGTGTAGGGGGGGAATTCCAGAGCTTGATGGCCAGGCAGCCAACAATAATGGAGTGATTGAAGTGGTGATTCCATAATCAAAGGGAGAGAGAGAAAACCGATGGGGCAGGCGAACATTCCTCCTCTCAGCCTGACTGAGGCGATGGTTCTCCATATCTTGGGACCAGCTGTGACAGAGACTGGAGCATCCAGTGTCAGCGCGAGCATTTAGGGTGATGTTATGTTTCTGCCTTGACCCCTTCTTAACTCCCAGCTGCCCCTCATCCTGCTGTCTGGAATCATGTCCAAGCTGCAGATGGTGGGACCATGGACCTTGTGCTTTCCATCCCACCCCAATCCCTCTCCCCAACATCCCTTTAAGGCAGCTAAACACGGTTTATCGAATTAATAGCTGGAAACAGAGACTTACCAGGGACACCAACAATAGCGAGGATGGGGTAGTAACCTGCTTGAATAACCAGAAGTAGCCCATAAACTCGCCATGATAATGTCATCCAATCAGAATTATTAAAAAGCCAGCCAAGCCCATCGGTTAAACTCCGATCCATTGTTCTCAGATTCCGATCCATTGTTGTAACATTCCAATCCATTGCTCTCAGATTCCGATCCATTGTTGTAACATTCCAATCCATTGTTCTCAGATTCCGATCCATCCTCTCCCTCTCTCTGGAGCCGCTGATCCCTGTCAGTGCCGGTGGTGATGTTCCCGCTGACATTATGGGATAACACATTGAACGGATTCCCTTATTAACAGAAGAGGGAAACCCTCCAGTGACACAATTAGGATCCATGGAGAGTGACATTAATTACAGTCACTGAACAAACAAGTTCAGTTAACCCCTTCCAATCCAACACTTTTTGTACCACAATAAAGTAAAACATTTACCTGGTCTGGATGGGATGTGAGAGGGTCACTGAGGGAAGGAATGGTGGAAATAGTGGGCACACTGACCATGACCTTTCAATCCTCCTTGGATATGGGGGTGATGCAAGAGAACTGGAGGGTTGTTAATGTTACACCCGGTTTAAAAAAGGAGGGGGATAAACCCTGTAACTACAAACCAGCTGTCTCACATCAGTGAAACATTGGGGGAAACTTCTAACTTCTAAAATCTGCAACAACTTAAAATGTGGCTTGGAAAACATGGGCTGAATTTTCCGTTCGGCGGGTGGGTGGAGCTGAAGCAATTGTGGGCAGCGCTGCCATTTTTCGCAGGGGGGCCAATTAAGGCCCACCCAGCGCATTTCACACTCTCGTGGAGAGCGGGACTTTTAAAATTGCTGCGGGCGTGTCCAGACCGCTGGTTCCAATGGGGAACCGGCAGTCTGTATAAAATAAGGCCAGGCAGCCTCCTTTAGGCTGATCACCATGGCCAGCTCCAGGTTGTACTGCAGGGGGTCTGCACAGCAGGCTGTGGTAGAGGGAAGGCCAGAGGAGGAGGGCAGGCTGCAGGGTGTGGGCCAGGAGCAGGGCAGGCTGCAGGGTGTGGGCCAGGAGCAGGGCAGGCTGCAGGGTGTGGGCCAGGAGCAGGGCAGGCTGCAGGGTGTGGGCCAGGAGCAGGGCAGGCTGCATGGTGTGGGCCAGGAGCAGGGCAGGCTGCAGGGTGTGGGGCAGGAGCAGGGCAGGCTGCAGGGTGTGGGCCAGGAGCAGGGCAGGCTGCAGGGTGTGGGCCAGGAGCAGGGTAGGCTGCAGGGTGTGGGCCAGGAGCAGGGCAGGCTGCAGGGTAGGCCAGCAGGGGGCCACTGTGCCCCTCGCTTCTCTGATGACTGCCTTGCTGCCCTTGTTGAGGAGGTGGCAGCCCGGCGAGAGGTCCTGTTTCCCCAGGATGGGTGGAGGAGGGCCCCCCCACGTGATGAAGTGGGCCTGGCAGGAGGTGACGGAGGTGGTCACTTCCAGGGATGTTGTGCAGTGAACATGGATCCAGTGTCGCAAGCGCTTCAATGGTTTGTTGAGCTTTGGAAGGGTGAGGACCATGTTGACCTTGGCCATTTAACCCAGCAGGTAGCCTTAGCCTTTGAGGGCCACCCCCCTCCATGTCTTAGTGTCGTTACTGCATTGGGAATTTGGCGTGAGCTGGGTGGTCAAGCAGATAGTGACCATGCTTACATCAGGCTTAGTGGTTGATGAGAATTTGGGTTCTACCTGCACCATGTTCCTGTTCTGCTACCTTAACGGGCCTGCCCAGCAAGGTCCCTGTAATCATCCTTACTTTCCACGGTCCTACCATTTCTCCTGTATTCCCGTACCTTGTTTGTCCTGCCCACACTTATCCACATAACATTCTATGTGGCATTCCTTAGGCCATCTGACCAGCCTGTCTGTATGCACCTGTAATGTTTGGGCCTCCTCCTGACTATTCACCACCCCACCAATGTTCCTCTCCTATGGTACTTGAAGGTTGAGCGCATTATGAGCCTGGGGGGAAAGGGATGAATTGTGTTTCTGACTGAACGCTAACTGACCCACTGTCCTTGTTAATTTCAGCATCATCAGAGCATGGCCGCAATGAGGATTTCCAGATGCCCCCTTCCACACCTGAGGGGTATCAAATGTCACGAGCGTCACACCATTTCAGTGAGGCAGGCACCAGCACAGCAACTACCACATCAGTGGGGAATGTAACATCAGCTAGTGTCCCGTAGCACAGTGGAGAGGGCACTTCACAATCGCTGGAGGAGATGGCACAGACAGATGGTGCCAGCAGCCGGAGGACTGCAGGGGACTAGGCACATGCTGAGTCCGGCAGTGATGATGTGCCTCTGGAGATGTCCGCCATGCAGCAGCTGCAGGACAAGCGGCCGGGTGCGCGGGAACATCTGGGAGTGTTGCATGAGAGTGTGCTTCACTTCGTCTCTGTGGTGGAGGAATCCAGGCAGAGTGTCAGTGATGGCATGAACCTCATGTCAGAGCGTCAGGCTTCTTCCATGGAGAGATTGGCCACTCTCATGGAGAGGGGCTTCAAACAAATTGATCAGATTCTGATGGGGTTACGCTCGGACCTGCAAGTCCTCACAACGCTACTGGCCACAGGTGGTCATTGGCAATGTGGAAGATGTTCTGGGTACCAACTGTCCCAGCGTGGTGCCCATCCACCTGCGGTGAGCAGGGAGGTCCAAAGTGACCTCACATCAGCACAGCAGCTGCCTGTTGTCTGTGTGGGCTCCTCTCAGGGCGCTC
The DNA here is from genome assembly GCF_964194155.1 of Cetorhinus maximus. Lineage (NCBI taxonomy): Eukaryota > Metazoa > Chordata > Chondrichthyes > Lamniformes > Cetorhinidae > Cetorhinus > Cetorhinus maximus. The sequence continues at coordinate 47,787 of NC_135906.1, forward strand.
CGGATGAGGGCAGCAGCTCTGCCCCTCTGCCAGTGACCGTTGCATCTGTTGAGGCTGCGACAACTGGGGAGGTGCCAGCTGTGGAACTGGCCACTCCCTCCCAGGCTGTGCCAGCACAGGCTCCACGGGCCAGAGGACGTCCGCCAAGGTCATCGAGGCCAACAGGACAGCAGAGTCAGCAGGCTGTCTCACAAGCCACTCCGAGCGATGGGGTGGCACCAAGACGTAGCACCCATAAACGTAAGCATAAGGCACGTTAGGCCCACCACGGTTTTGTCACTGGTGCTTTTGTGTTGGCCCGAGATTAGGGAATTTCTATTTTTCAATGTTGGAGCAACATTTTGTTTTGATTTTTGTGGCAGCTGATAAGGTGGAAGATGTAGCACCTAAGTGCCGCTTATGGATGCGCCAGGCAATTCTGGTCCTGCAGATCCGTTTGTGCGGAGCTAGCTGAAGGTTCGTTGGATTAAAGTCTCCCGGGTGTCCCTGCCTCCTTGGTGTAGTAGCGGGTTGGCGTGCTGCCCCTCATCATTGCCCTTTGCTTCCTCATCCTCTGAGGCACTGCTGGATTCATCGTGTGCAGCCTCATCCACTGCATCAAGGTCTTCATCGTCCACTGCATCCCCCCTTTCCAGTGCAAGATTGGGGAGAGTGCAGCATGCAACCACTATCACCAAGACACGATTTGGGGGGTACTGGAGTGTGGCCCCTGAGCGATCCAGGCATCGGAAGCACATCTTGAGAAGACCGATGGCTCTCTCCGCCACAGCCCTTGAGGAGGCGTGGCTCCTATTGTAGCGCAGCTCAGCTTCTGTTCTTGGATAGCGGAGAGGCGTCATGAGTCACATTCTGAGGGGATAGCTCTTGTCACCCAGCAGCCATCCATCCAGCCGAGTCGGAGCACTGAAGAGCCCCGGCACCTGGGAGTGTCTGAGGGTGTAGGCGTCGTGGGAGCTGCCTGGGTACCTTGCACAGACTTTCAGAATCAACATCCTGTGATCACACACTATCTGCACGTTCATGGAGTGGAAGCCCTTCCTGTTGACAAAGGCACCGGGCTCACCTGCTGGCGCCTTGATGGCCACATGTGTACAGTCTATAGCACCCTGGACGCGGGGGAAGCCAGCAATGGCCGCGAAGCCTCTGGTTAGCTGTGTCTGACTTGCCTGGTCACAGCGGAAGTGGCTGAAGGTCAATGCCCATCTGAACAGAGCGTAACATCGTGTAACCTGTTTGACACAAGTGTGGACAGCTGATTGGGAGACACCACAAAGATCACCCACTGAGCCCTGGAAGGAGCCAGAGGCATAGAAGTAGAGGGCAACTGTGACCTTCAGCACCGCTGGCATGGGGTGTCCACCCACACAGTTAGGGGAGATCTCAGGGCCAAGCATCCGACAGATGCTGTTGACTGTTTCCTTTGACAGTCGGAGCCTCCTTCAGCACTGCACCTCAGTCATATTGAGGTAGCTGCTTCGCCGCCTGTATATCCTGGCAGTGGGATAGTGGCGTCTTCTGCGGCCCCTTCCACCTTGGACAACCTCTTGGCCCTGCGCCCCTTGTGCCTGTGCCTGTGCCTGGCCTCCCAAAGTTGGCTCCCCTGGAGGCAGATTGCCCACTCCTGGCCTCCTCCTTATTCTATCCCTCCCTTCCTCCTCAGAGGAGCTGCCTCCAGTGGAGATGTCAGAACCCATACCCAGGCTGAATGGAGGCCTCTGGAAAGCTGCAGGCCCAATAAAGGTTCCTGACTGAAGAGTGCTGAGCTGAAGCATCAAAGTACAGAGAAAGCTGCTGGAATTCGTTCTGAGCTGCTACAGATCACACAGGCAAGTTTAAAAAACTTGCTGCAATAAATGCTTCACATAAAACACTGACAAACACACTGAGCCCACATATCCCGCCCGTGGATGAGTTTCATTAAAAAGTCACTTACCCACCTGCCCGTTGTGCCCGTGCAAAGATCCGAAGATCGCACGGGCACCTCAAAATCAGCGTCGATTGCCGAGTTAAGGGGCTTAACAAGCCCTTTAATTAATGGCAGGCGTGTGTCACACTTCATCGCGCGCCCGCCCAGCTAAATATCGTGATGGCGCGCGGTGACATCGGGACTCTCCCCCGGCGTCACCGAGCGCCATTTTAAAAGCTGATGTGTGGGGTCCGACCCCCCCGCTCGTCAGCCAGAAAATTCTGCCCCATGAGTTAATAAATGAGCAGCAGCACAGCTATGTTCATGGGAAATCGTGTCTGACCAACTTGGAGTTCTTTGAGGAAGTAATGGAGAGGGTTGATGAGCTCAGCCTGGTTCATGTTATGTATATGGACTTTCAATTGTCACATGTTAGGAAAGTGAAACCCATAGATTAAAGGGGCAGTGACATTGTGGATATGACACTGGCTATGGGACAGAAAGCAGACAGAAGTGGCAAATGGTGGCAAGATCGGCTGCATGCTTAACAGTGAGGTCGAGTGTCTTGGGCTACAGGAAGATATAGACGGGATGGTCAAATGGGCAGATAAGTGGCAGATGGAATTTAACCCTGAAAAGTGTGAGGTGATACACATTGGAAGGAGTAATTTGACATGGAAGTATTCAATGAATAGCATGACACTAGGAAGTTCTGAGGAACAAAGGACCCTGGTGTGTGTGTCCATAGATCTCTGAAGGCGGAGGGGCATGTTAGTGGGGTGGTGAAAAAGGCATATGGGACACTTGCCTTTATCAATCGAGACAAAGATTACAAAAGTAGGGATTTCATGTTGGAATTGTATAGAACCTTGGTGAGGCAACAGCTGGAGTGCTGTGTGCAGTTCTGATCGCCACATTATAGGAAGGATGTGATTGCACTGGATGGGGTACAGAGGAGATTCACCAGGATATTGCCTGGGATGAAACATTGAAGTTTTGAAGAGAGGTTGGATAGACTTGGGTTGTTTTTGCTGGAACAGAGAAGACTGAGGGGTGACCTGATCGAGGTGTACAAGATTATGAGGGGCATGGACAGGATGGATAGGGAGCAGCTGTTCCCCATAGCTGAAAGGTCAGTCGTGAGGGAGAGGAGGTTTAGGGGGGATGTGAGGGAAAACTTTTTTACCCAGAGGGTGGTGACGGTCTGGAATTTGCTGCCTGGGATAGGGGAGGAGGCGGGTTGCCTCACATCCTTTAAAATGTACCTGGATGGGCACTTTTATGGCCGTGACGGGGCCGAAATTTTCTGCCCATTGAGTTCAATCTTCAGCCTATTTGAGGCACTGTAAGAAGTTGTTTCGGACAACGGAGCCCAATATTCTGGAAAACCGTTCAAGGTGATGTGTGAAAAGTGGGGAGTTGACCATATTACCTCATCACCCACACTACCCCAGGCCCAATAGCATGGCGGAATGGATGGTCTGCACTGTAAAGTCTTTAATTATAAAATGTCAGCAAACTAAACAAGCTTTGCACATCGCAACAGGCACTATTTTAATATTAATCTGAGCTGTTACAGCTCTTTCTGAAATGCATTTTGAAATTTGAAATGTTTATTAATTAACTGTGTAAATACCATACAAATTACTTGGTTTAGTTTAATCTAGTTTATTTTCTAAAATGGTTCCCATTAGCCAGTTGTCCATGTGCAGTGCAACCTGCAGAAACAGCTGCATTGTTTTCAGGAAAACGGATACAGCTCCACTGCCAATACTGTTTTGTAGTGATTGAAACCACAACATCTGCCTGTTTCAGAGTGAGATCAGGGAGTCCATAAGCTGGAGACAGAGGGCAGTGTCTGGCAGCAGAAAGTCCACCAGCTGACACAACCAGGAAGGGGCAGCTTGTAGAATTCGGCCTCTTATTGAAAATGCTGCTCCAATCCACACTCGATAATCAAATAATCTGCTGTGTTTCACCATTAAAAATAAACCAACGAGCTCCTACAGAGGGAATGTGTCCAGGTTTAAAACTTAAACATGTACTTGATTCCCTGTTAATTTGATGGGATTGTTTCAGTTGGAAGCGTTTCTTATGATAGAGACAGATTTGCTTTGTACAGGCAGTTTAAAATATTAACATCTCATAAAGTCCACCATTCATAAAAATACACAATCATGGTAAGCACTTACCCAATTTCTCAACGTGCACTTTGAGCAGATGTGACTCCTCTCTGGTAATGTTCATCAGTAAAATATGATTGTATATGTGAACAGAACTGCAGTGACTATACATTGAGCAGGGTGATGTCGCACAGACTGTTTCACCACTCCTCCAACTACCTTCCACATGATCCATCCAGCACCGGTGTCCATTGTCAGGAGTGTGTGACATCTGCAACATGCAATGCTGCCAAACCCCTCGGCTTCCCTGTGAACCCACAGCCTCTACCACCGAGAAGACAAAGGCTTCAAATGTAGTGGAGAAACCACACAAACATCCTTCCCTGGAACATACACGGCATCTTGACATGTGGGGAATCGTCTTTAGTCAGTGTGTAACAGTCGCGTGTGGATGACTGTCTTCAACACAGCACTCATGGTTGAGGTGCACCTGATAAATTCCATCTGATCTTTGAGTCTGATCATTGATGAACAAGAAATGCTGCAAGGAGCATCTCAATCCACAACCCTTGGTGTATTACAGCCTTATCTGAAGGCCTGGAGAAGGAAACAGCCTTCCACTGCTGGACATGCATGGGCACACCCTGGCTCCTGATGGTGTCAATGAGAGCTGGATTTCAGAATGCAGTCTTCAGTGCCAATGGTAAGGTCCGCGTTCACTCTGTTAACATTCTCACTGAGGGTGCAAAAACAGACCCAAACATTCTTTGCAATAGATATGTGTGTTTACAACTTGTGTAATTGTGATGTTAATGAAGTGATTGAGGACAAGTTGCCTCAGAGGAGGTGGAGGAGGCTGCTCACCTCTCGTGCTGTACAGCATCGAGGAGCATGGTGGCCTGTTACATCGAGCACGGACCCGTTACCCATTGGGGACCCAATCAGACTGCGGCCTCTGCATTTCCGCAGGGGCAGCCATTGTCACTGGGACAAGTACCGCACATGAGTGCTCTGGTGGAGGGGCTGGGAGTTAGGAGAAGATGAGGGTCTGAGGTGCTCTCCGAACCTTCCCCTTCCTCACGAACCTCCACAGCCCTAGGTTGTCCTTCAGGTGGGTTAGGAGGAGCTGGCTGCTGGGGCGCAGCAGTCGCCCATTCCAGCAACCATTGTGCCACCAGTGTGAACATCCTGAGGAGGTCTGTAATAAGGTAGACAGAGGGGTTTAGATGGAGAAAAGCAAAAATACAGCTGAGGCTGGAAATCTGAAATAAAAACAGAAAGTGCTGGAAAAGTGCTGGTGTATATGGGTGTTAGAGATATGGCATTCCAGAGCGAACATATTAAGGTGCTGCACAAAAGATTATTGGCAATAATAAGAGCAGATGGAATTGGAGGGAAGCTTTAGATGTGGGTTGGAAATTGGTTGTGAGGTAGGAAACAGAGAGTGGGAATACAGTGTCTGGTCTCAGATTGATGGGATGTGACAAGGGGTGTTTCACAGGAATCTGCACTGTGGCTCAACATTCACCATTTTTATAGTGAGTTGGATCAGGATAGAGTTGTGTGTTCAGCTTGTAAATGACACTGAATTAGGAGAATAGGAATTAGTGCAGATGGAGGCGGGGAGTGGTAAAGAGACATTGAAAGATGAAGTAAGAGAGCAAAACCTTGGCAGATGGAGTTTGATGCGGGTGAGAGTGAGGTCATCCAATTTGGAATTGAAAAAATAAATATTAAAATGTTCTAAATGGTTAGAAACCAGGAACTGGAGAGGAACAAAGTGGTTTGAGAGTCCAAAGACACAAATCATTAAAAGCTGGTGGTCAGGTAAAGGTAGCAATAAAAAAACGATGAGTGGAATGTTGACCCTTACCTCAAGGAAGCTGGATTGTAAAAGGAATGAATTTCTGCTTCAGTTGTATTGAACCTTGGTCAAACCCTATCTGGATATTATATTCAGTTCTGGGCACCCAGCTCTGGAAGTGCCGGGTAGATTCACCAGAATGAAAACGGTGCTTCGAGGGTTAAATTATGAGGAGAGCTTGTATAAGCCTGGCTTGTATTCCATTGAGTTTAGAAGATTGAGCAATGATCAGATTGAGGTGTTTAGAATGTTAAAAGGATTGAAGAGGTCGATAGAGAGAAACTATTTCCTCTGTTGGGGGAATGAAGAATGAGGGAACATATTGAGCTCAGTCATTTAGGAGGGAAATCAAGAAATAACTTTTCACACAAAGAAACCGGGAATTTACCCCCAAAAGGCTGTGGATGCTGGAACAACTGCAGATAACAAGACTGAGATGGAGAGATTTTTGGTGAGGAATGATTTCAAGGGATCTGGAGCTAAGGTGGGTAAATTGCAGTGAGGGACCAATCAGCTGTGATCTAACTGAATTGTGGGAGGGAAAACCACCTCCTCATGTTCCATTGTTCCTAATCTTTATCAGTTCCTCCTCAGACAGGGGAAGCATTGCAGCAGAACGATGGTTTAACTTTGTTTTTTTATTAGTCAGGACTCATCAATTGACATGAAATGTTTCTCGATCACCCTTATCTCCTGAGGTTTTGTGGATAAGCACAGACATTAAAAACAAAATGAGGCAAAAGTTCAGATTTTCAAGTGGAAAATGCTGCGGACACCGATTTCCTTTACTTTCAATTTAGTATACAGTATTATCTGCTCCCGATGTGGTCTCCTTTACATTGGGGAGTTCAAATGCAGACTGGGTGACCGCTTTGTGGACACCTCCATTCAGTCCACAAGTATCACCCTGAGCTTCCTGTTGCTGGTCATTTCAATTCTCCACCTTGCTCTCACTCTGACCTTTCTGTCCTTGACCTGCTACAGTTTTCCAATGAAGCTCAACACAAGCTCGAGGAACAGCACGTCATCTTTCGACTGGACACTCGACAGCCTTCTGGACTCAGCACTGAGGCTAACACTTTTAGATCAGACCCTCTGTCTTCATTTTGTTTTTTTTTTTGCTGGTTTGTTTGGGTCTCGTTTCTTTCTTTATTCCTTCATGTTACATTCAGACGGTTGCTATGCAGCCATTCACACCACATCTGGACACATCTTCTGTTTCTTTCCTTTCCCAATTACCACTGCCTTTGGCTTTTGTTCCATGAAACCTTTTATCCTTTAATCTCTCCTGCCCTCCTCCCTATCACACACCTTCCCTCCTGTTTTTCCACACCTCTCCCCGACCACTTGCTCAAAACCTATTACATTTCGAAACTTCCTGGGATTTATTACAAGTTGTTGTTGTTGTTGTAGCAGTGTGAGAGTCTCCATTTCCCATCACTCCATTTATCAGTCTGCACGCCAAGCTCCCTGGGTCAGTGTGGGCAGTGCCCACCAGTCATCCTCATGGATCAATGAACAAAACCACGTGAGATGATTGGATTAATGGTGCCTTCAACATGAGAACTTGTGGAGCTGAATTCAGTCAGGTGACACCAGAGCAACTCAGAGTGATTCCCATTGGTCCAAATAAAATCGGCCCTCCTGGTAATAAACCCATGAGTTCTGTCATTGGTGGAGATTGTGGAGATTGGGGCTGGTTAATTGGTTCAACGTTGCTGCTTCTGGTCTCATTGGTGTCAGGTGAGTGCAGCTGGTGTGTATAAAAGATGCTGCTCGGTGGCTGAAGGGATGGTTGAGTTGTTTGGTATCATGGGGGATTTTGTAGTGAGGGCTTTGTTCCCAGTGCTGGTGTTAGTTGGAGCTCATTGTGGCTCTGATACTTGGCAACAGTTTCTAGGCCAGAGTCAAAGCCACCCCTGTGCCTCAGACAGTCTCTCCTCCTGGGCCTCCCTTTGGTTCCCATTTCCGTGTGTCTGAGGGTGGAAGTGTGTCTCCACTGCAGACTGTGATGGTGCAGTGTGGAGAGGACAAGCTGCTGCTCAGGGTCCAGCTGGATTTATTTGGAACCAGGCACCTGATCAAAGCTGCTAACCTGACCCCGGGGACAGCAGGTTGTTGGCCAACCAGGATCTACTCTCAGAACCACACTGTCCTCTTTGACTATGGATTCCAAGAGTGTGGCAGCAGGTTGCAGGTAATGGGAATCCTCAGCTCTTGCTCTAAGCTTGGGCTGTAGGTTATTCCCCACTCTTCATTCCAACACTGGGTGAGATGTCAATGATATTGAGGAGATAGCTGTCTCCTGCTTTATAAGACTACAAATTAGCTTTCTAGTCTGTATTGCACTTTGCTTTAACTGGTTCCTGAGTCTCTCCAACCTATGACATCAACCCCATTGGTCTTGAACCTTCTCTTTGGATCCTCCAAGCTTTTCCTTTTGTTGTTTTGAGGATTTTCATCTCTATTCCCCTCATTCAGATCAATCCACCTGGAGACTTCAGTTTCAGTCCAGTTTAATCCAATTTGATTGTCTCTTAAATGAAGAAAATGGAATAAGAATTAAGTCCACTTTGACTAAAGAGTAACTCCACACTTCCCAGTTTCCCTGCCATTGGAATAAATGGGGCCCTGGCTTCAAACTGTTCTATTTCCATGCTCCATGTTATTGTCCACTTGTGGCTCCTTTTACTGTTAACTGAAGCTGTCCTTTTGTTGAGAGACTTCCCGATTAATGGACCTTGATCTTGTGCTCATGCTCTCTCTCCTTCGATAAGGGCTGAGGTTACAAAGCAACAAATAACCAGATGAGGCCATACGGCCCCTCGAGCCTGTTCCCCAATCTCCCCACAACATATTCTTTGATGCCCCAAAGTAAATCCATCTGTCTAAAATATACTCAATAACTGAGCATTCACAGCTCTCTGGGGCAGTGAAGTCACAAAGTGCATGACCTACAGGATGTTCTGGCAGTGTTACATGTGGGACTGAGCACACTACTGCCGACAGTAATTTAAGGCCCATGATCCAGACCCAGGGTCGGTTTGCTGCTGAACACAAATGTGGGTAGACCAAGCTGTACCTGTGAAAATAATTCTAGTTAATGAAGACTTAGTTAAGCTACAGGAGACAATGGAGACTTCTTCAAAACACAGCATTCTCTGAACACCCTCAAACTGGGATAGAATTCCCAAGATTCTTTCCTTGCTGAATGAAGAAATTCCCTGGTACGTTAATCCTAAACGACTGGCGCCTGACCTGAACTGACAGCCCCTAATAGTAAACTCTCCAGTGATGGGGTAGCAGTCTCTTCACACTGACCCTGTCAATCCCCCTCAGAATTGTTTTCAGGGGATGGGATGACTTCATTGTTAACCCCTGTGGAGAACATTCTCATTTCAGATCAGTTCTTCATTCTTTAACCTGATTCTTTCAGATGATTGGAGATTTCCTCATCTACACCACCCACCTGAACCACACCCCAGAGTATCATGGATCTGTCATTGTGAGAACGAATGGAGCTGTCGTTCCCATTGATTGTCGTTATTTTAGGTGAGAATCTTTACTCGCTTTGTCAATAAGATCTACAGCTGCTGGTGTTCTCTGAAGTTGTCCTAAAATGACTCCCCTGCCTTTCCAGGAAGGGCAATGTGAGCAGTAACCCCAACAAGCCCACCTGAATCCCATTCAGCTCCACCAAGTCTGGAGAAGGGCATCTGTCATTCTCTCTGCGCCTAATGAATGGTATGTGATGGGTGGATGGGGAGTGATTTCCTGTAGTCACTCACTGGGAGTTACAGCCACTGTCTCGAACCCTTGTCCTCTTGTACTTCAGGTGACTGGCTTACAGAGCGCACTTCGACTGTCTACTACCTGGGTGAGCTCATTCACATTGAGGCCTCTGTTTCAATGACCAACCACATGCCCCTGAAGCTCACTGGAGCGACAGAGATTGCTGGGCGACTTGGTAGAAGTTTACAAAATTATGAGTGGCGTGGACAGAGTAGATAGTCAGAAGCTTTTTCCCAGGGTGGAAGAGTCAATTATTGGGGACATAGATTTAAGGTGAGAGGAGAAAACTATAGAGATGTGCGGGGCAAGTTTTTTTACACAGGGTAGTGAGCGTCTGGAATTCGCTGCCAGAGGAGGTGGTGGAAGCAGGTACGATAGTGGTGTTTAAGAGGCAGCTTGACAAATACACGAATAAGATGGGAATAGAGGGATACGGACCCCGGAAGTGCAAAATGTTTTAGTTGACGGGCAATATGATCGACGCAGGCTTGGAGGGCCGAAGGGCCTGTTCCTGTACTGTACTTTTCTTTGTTCATTGCTGGCCTTGCTCCTGTACAGGAAACACAGGCAAACTCAGGTCAAACAGTGATCAAATGATCAATAAAGCAGAGACTCCTTCTACCTTGTGTCAGGGAGCTGAATGGTCTATGCATTCTCCTTGTTAGTTAAATATCTCCATGGACCTAATGACTGGTGTTAGTCTATCCAAGCACAGAACTAGGCCTCCTGAATGATGGGTTTACTGAAGGTTGAGAGAAGCAGGAATTGCTCATTTTTTTTCTGGGTGCTTCAGACCCCAGGCTTGGTATCTATAGCCACCCAGTGTGGGGGAGGGGGTGTGAGCAGGCCTGGCATGTGGGGGAGGGGATGTGAGCAGATCTGGGGCCTCCTTGTGGACCTGTTCCTGAGCCTGGCTGGTGTGGGTGTTTACTCAGGCTGCCTCACTCTCTTCCATGGTGATGTTCACCCCCTGGAGAGGGGGCTCACTGTATTGGAGTGTTTGAGGTTTGCTGTCATCAGTGGTGCCAGAAGGACCGAGTGGATGATCCATCTCAGCCTCCTCCTGAGGTCTCCAGCATCAGATGCCAATCTTCAGCCAATTTGATTCACTCCAGATGATATCAAGAAATGGCTGAAGGCCCTGGATCTGCATCTGCACTGTCCCTTACAATATTCCAGCAATAGTACTGAAGGCTTGTGCTCCAGAACTTGCCGTTCCCCTGTTCAAGCTGTTCCAGGCGTTAGAAACTGGAAGGAGCGAGTGTCTCTGGTGAAAAGAAAACTGGCCATGTGGGAGCGACGATCCCTCTCCATTGCGGGTAGGAACCTGGTCGTCAGGCGTGAGGCACTCTCGCTGTTGCAGTACATTCCCATCGAGGTGGCTGTGGTGGGGACGAGACCGTTGTTCACCTCCTTGTAGATTGTGCCTTTGCAAAGAAGGTCTGGAGAGAGATGCAGTGGTTTCTGTCAAGGTTCATGCTGAGCAGTTCTGTGACACAGGACTCTGTGCTCTACGGGCTGTTCCCAGGGACACACACCGAGACAAACATCAACTGCAGCTGGAGGATCATCAACTCGGTGAAAGACGCTCTTTGGGGCTGGGAAATGTATAGACCCCTTGGGCTGTCCAGCTCACAATTATTGTCTGCATTGAATACTCATTGTATTATAATTGTATTGATGCATCTCAGAGAGCAACATGATGTATGTTGATAACTGCAATCCCATTGTCTAATTGTCTGTAATGACCAGATTGAAATGGTTGTAATATTCATTGATCGTATTGCAGCAGCTTGTGATCCATGTGTAAAAGTTGAATTTAATTGTACTTTTTGTGAGGGCGATTTAGAAATGTTTTGTAATGTTCTTCCAGATATTTTATGAATGAAATATATTTTTCCAAAAAAAAAGGAAAGCAATTCCTGAGCTGCCCAGCAGAGTGTCCTTGCCAGCGCTGCGGTGTGAACCCCTCACAGGAGAGATCAGTGTCCTGCCAGTCGGGTCCAAAGCTCCCCCTGGAACAGACACGGACACTTTGGTAAACTCTGCAACTCAAAATCCCAGCCCCCCACGGAGAGGCCAAAGGTCATCCATGAGGCCGTGTCCGAAATCCCAGAAGAGCCACAGCCATGCTTCTTGGGTGAGGTCAAAGGTTGTGGTTCTTCATTTTGGAAGCTGACCTTCTGGTAAATGGACAACTGACAAATTTTGAATTTGATTCAGTGCCTGTCCTGTCAGACAAGGAACCGCGGCTCAAAGACCTCTGGTTTCGAACGACGGACACTCCACTCTCCGGGGCAGGAGGAGTCCGACTCCCGGTTATCAGTATGATCCTGGAACCACTGAGGTATGGCAGCAAACAGATCTTTGAGCTGATGTCTGTCACCTGTAACCAGCCTTTCTCTCTCCTGAGCAGGGATATCTGCGAGGTCCTGGATCTCGTCCAGAGGGCAGAGGGTGTCAAGACCACAGCTGTCATTGGCCAGCCAGAACCGCACGGTCCTGAGCGTTCAAACACTGAAGAGTATTCAGACTCGGACTTCACCTTCCATCTCTCTTCCCTCTTTGTTGGAGCCGATTTGTCCACTATCATCGTGGGTCCCAGAAAAGTGGTCAGACCAACCTACCGCCCACGAGATTACCATGGCACCTCCAGTAGATGTGGTACAAGAGAGTGACCAGCAGTCTGAGAAGTCTCTACCTCCAAATCCGATGATGGTTCAACTGGTCAACACAAACTGTCGCGGAAATCGGAGTGAACACTCAGACCCAGGAGGTTTGTTTCGGAAGCCTTTATTAATCGTGATATCACGGAGAGCCCAGTAGCATACAAGGTAGCTAGCTGACACTCTGAGGAAGCATCAGAGCACACACATATTTATAGTAGAAGTTGTACATATCAAAGAGCTTGAAGGTGATAAGACTGTCTAACTTTCAATGATCAATTACATTGAGAATCATTGTCACACAATTAGTCTATTCTAATTTATGACTATACAGGATATTGGGGGAAGCTCAATTAGTAATAAAAAGTGAGACAGAGAATAGATAACCATGCTTGACCTTATCTTGAGTGCTAGTGGGTGCACACTCTAGAGAACAGATGACCATTGCTTGATCCTGTCTCCTTGTGTTGGGGGCAGACATCCCAGCCCCGTCTCAAGGACTCCAGGAAGCCTGCCCATGGCACTCCCCTTTCTCCCCTCCTGCTCAATTAGCTGGCAGCTGCAGGCGTACCTGCTAGAACAAAAGAGGGAACTGTGCTGTAGTATTCCACTATGGTGCTAACGAGAGAGGGAACTGTGCTATAGTGTTGCACTATGGTGCTCACGAGAGAGGGAACTGTGCTGTAGTGTTCCACTATGGTGCTAACGAGAGAGGGAACTGTGCTGTAGTGTTCCACTATGGTGCTAACTGTTTAACCCTTAGTTGACCTGTAGATGTATTTTATTCTTCCACACAAAACCCACGGCACACACACTGCAGCTTCCAGCCAGCACGTCACACCCACAAGAGATGCTGGACCCTGGGAGCATCCTCTCACCATAGACAATGAAAAGCAGATGTGGGCGAACCAGTAAACCACCTTCTCACCACAGGAACACTCTTCCTCAGCCTCCGAGGCATCGAGACGGCCCACACAGAGAAAGAAGAAGAAAAAGCAGCGCCAAGGAGACGAATACAATGTACGTCCACACCACAAGAAACCATCGAGAGTTTTGTTTTCTAGCATTTTCTGTTTTTATACAAGTTTTCCAGCAGCTGCGGGATTTTGTTTTTATTTAATCATCAGCTTTACTTCCATTTTCTTTCTTCACTTCACCTTCCGTTCCCATCCGACTGCCTGGGACACGATCACTGTCCCGGAAAAGGGGGGAAGAGTGCATCACCTCTTAAACCGGTTCAGTAACAGTCAGGGGAGTGAAAGGCACATCCGGAGACTCCGGATATTTATAGAGAACAGACAGTCAGTCGGAATTTGGGAAGGGAAGGAAGAAGGCAACATCATTAATTCAACAATTTACTGACACACATCTCTCTGTCTCCCTTTTGATCCCTCGATCTGTTTCTGTCTCTTTCTGCTTTTCTCTCTCTTTGTCTCTCTCTGTCTCACACCCACTGTCACACTTCCTTTCTCAAAATCTTTGTCTCTCTCTGTCTTTTACTTTGAATCTGTCTACAGAGCACTAAATCTCTCTCTGTCCCTGACAACCTCTCTCTCTATCACTCTTTGCCTCCATTGGTGTCTCTCTCCCTCTCAATCTGTCTCTATCTCTCATTTCCCTCCATGTCTCTCTCTCTCTCTTTCTGTCTCTGTCCCTCTTTACCTCCATCTCCCTCTCTCTCTCTCTATTTCTCTATCTGGGCTGAATTTCTCTCTGGGTTCGGAGACATGTTTCAGTGTGTGAATGGCCACACTGCTTATTTTCTGAGGAAATCCGATTTTCCTCTGCATTCCCGAGCCCATGTCATTTTCCTCAGGTTTTTTTGTGGGTCAGGAACGTCGAGTGTGAAAAATACCGCCCCCCCGCTCCCCGGCTGAGGTCAGTTTCCCCATTTAAAATGGGGGTGAAATCGGATTTCCGAACACTGTCAGGTGATTAATTTGCAGGATGGGGCAGGTTATAAAAGACCCCGGGACAAACATGCCCGCTCCACAGCCGGGAGCAGCTCAACTGGGGGCACAAATTTCAGAAAAGGAATTTTATTTTTTCAAGCGAAGAATTCACCCCCCGTTTGGGGCTGTCACACTCTCCCCCCCCCCCACCATTCAAACCCTCGTAGTTTCATTTAATCCCCTTGGGAACCCCCTCAATCCCCTCCCCCACAATCCAATTACCTCAGGGGACACCCTCACTCCCCTCCCCCACAGCCCAGTCAGCTCCTGGGACCCCCTCACTCCCCTCCCCGACAGACCAATCACCTCCTGGGTTCCACTCACTCCCCTCCCCCACAGTCCAATCACCTCCTGGGTCCCCCTGCTTCCCCTCCCCCACAGTCCAATCACCTCCTGGGACCCCCTCACTCCCACCCCTGCTCAGTCATATGTCTGAGGTTCTCCTCCAGGCCGTCCGGGAACGGCAGGAGTTGCTCCGGGTGGAGGGAGGGTTGAGGCTGGCAGAGATGGGTGACCATTCTGAGGTGGCAATGGTTTACAGGTGATGGGGTGTGGCTCAGTTTGGTGCCTCATTTCTGCACAAGACGAGTCTCTGACATTCCTGGCACATCCCTCCATGGCCCTCACATCTTGGAAAGGTGCTGCAACATTCCTGGCCTCTTCCTCAGAATCCTCACCATCATCCTCACCTGAGTCAGAGAGCAGCTCCTCATGTCTTCATCTGGCAATTCCTCTCCTTCCTGCAATGCCACATTGTGCAATGCGCAGCCCTCGACTCACCCTCAGACACCATTAACCTGCCCTCCCTCAAGCTGCACCTGCCCTCCATCAAGCTTCAACTGCCCTCTCTGAGTGTGGATCTCCCCTGTGGGGTAATTGCCACCCAGGACACAATGACATCTGACAGGATGGACTCAACCCAGTATGCCAGACATTTGCTCCCCTCCCAATTCTTCACCCCTACCCACACCGTGCAACCCCCCAATGTCTTTCTGCTGCTCCCATTGATATCCCGACCCCACCTGCAATGCCCCCCTCTCCCCTCTTGCTGCTACTGACAGTACATGTCCGTGAACATTCTCCTCTCCCCCTCCTCTTTGCCTCAGAGTTCAGCAAAGAGAACCACTCACCGCTTGTCCAAATGGACCAGCTCACCTGGTGCATGCCACCTTTAACCAGCCCTAAATCAGGTGGCACAAGTTTCCCGTTCACCGCTGACTTAATCTTAATGGTCGGACTTAACGTGGAAAAGTTGTAATTTAATGAGTATTAGTGGGATGCTCATGTAGGGAAAAGAAGTTCCCGTCATCGGACACTGTGAATGCCGACCCACCACTGAAACGTCGCCAACTCAACCCATTAAACTCTTTTTTTTCATTCATTCATGGGATGTGGGCATCGCTGGCTGGGCCAGCATTTATTGCCCATCCCTAATTGCCCTTGTTCAGAGAGCATTAAGAGTCAGCCACATTGCTGTGGGTCTGGAGTCACATGTAGGCCAACCAGGTAAGGACAGCAGATTTTCTTCCCTGAAGGACATTAGTGAACCAGATGGGTTTTTACAATAATCGACAATGGTTTTGGTGTCATCATCAGACTTTTAATTCCAGATTTTTATTGAATTCAAATTTCACCATCTGCCATGGTGGGATTTGAACCTGGGTTCCCAGAGCATTACCCTGGGTCTCGAGGATGCGAGTCCAGTGACAAATCCACGATGTCACCACCTTCTGCCATCGGGAAGATGAGATTTCGGTTCCTGCCAGATTAAGTCACTCCACCCACCATATTCCCACTCTCGATGGCCCCATTAAATTCTGCCCAATGTAGGAGAGAATGTGCAAGGTGATGGGGATAAGGCAGGGGAGTGGGACTAGGTGGAAAGCTCTTTCAGATAGCCAGTACAGGATCGATGGGCCGAATGTCCTCCTTCTGCACTGTAAAGATATTGTGATACTGTGAAACGTTTCAGCTCAATGACCTTTCAACTGTACAATTTTAATCCCGGTGATTCAGTTCTTTTCATCATTGAATTAATTGAACAATTAGATTTAACGATATTTCAGCACATTCTTCAACTGCTCTCTGAACTTAGTCTGGGTCACGGTATAAATACAAGTGTTTGTGCAGCAACTCAGGAGCTGCAGCATGAAGCCTAACTCCTCTACAACTACATGAATATATACAGACCTATACCGTAACAACCACATCCGGTACCACACAGAAAAAACCATTAACGTCGTCCATAACAGGATAAAATTTGCCGAGATAACAAACAGTAATATGATGGATTTCCTTTGACTCTCCATCTCTGGGTCTCTGGGACTCTCCCCACTGCTGTTAGCCCGGAGTCTCTTGCGGGCTCTGCTGCTCACTAAAATGTGTCTGACAGTGAAAACATTGAGCAGCAAAATCACAACAAATGGGATAAACGGGGTTATAATCTGATGCAGGAACTCAATTGATACCCAGACTGTAGAAAACCGAACAGACTCTGTTACGTAACAAAAGAAGGGGGAGTTGAAGAGCAAATACCGACCTGTGCATATAAAATACCAGATAATATTCTTTAAACAGCTCAGAACAGTCACTGTTCCCAGAACCATAGCTGCCATTTTACTGGTGCAATATTTACTTTACAGCTTCTGTCCACAAATGGCCACGAAGCGATCAAAGGTGAAAGTGACGGTGAACCAGACAGAACAGTCAGTGGCTGCATGAAGCAGGATGCCATGGATATTACATATCAGCATGAACTTCAGGAAAAGAAACTGTTCCCAATAAACAATTGGAATGTGTCTCAATATCAGGTCCATGATAATTACCAGTAGATCTG
The DNA here is from genome assembly GCF_964194155.1 of Cetorhinus maximus. Lineage (NCBI taxonomy): Eukaryota > Metazoa > Chordata > Chondrichthyes > Lamniformes > Cetorhinidae > Cetorhinus > Cetorhinus maximus. The sequence goes on from NC_135906.1 coordinate 64,926, forward strand.
CTGCTGCCATGGCCACCGGGTAGCATGTCACACATTTAGAGAGACCACATTTTCCCTTAGACAGCCTCACAATCGTCACTGAGTTAGCTGTGAGGAAGGGGAATAAATAGGAAAATTATTCTTCAGGGTTGGAACAAAGCTATCAGATTGATTCAGGAAATTGAGATTTTCAAAAGCACTGTGTCCAGGGATCTATTGCAATGATTCTACCTGAAAGATCAAACAAGCAATTTTATGATGTGGTGAAGGCAGGAGAGATTAATTGGCAAAAGCAATGACACTAAAATTAATAAACTAAATGTTGATCATGATCCTCCACTTCCTCCTTTCCCCCTCAAGACACTTCACAGGGGCAATATAAAACAAAATATGACACTGAGGCACATAAGGAGATATTAGGTCAAATGACTAAAAGCTTGGTCAAAGTGGTAAGTTTTATGGAGTGACTTTCAGGGAGCAAGGTGAGATTGAGAGGTGGAGATATGTAGGGAGGGAATTCCAGAGCTTGATGATCAGGCAGCCAACAATAATGGAGTGATTGAAGTGGTGATTCCATAATCAAAGGGAGAGAGAGAAAACCGATGGGGCAGGCGAACATTCCTCCTCTCAGCCTGAGTGAGGCGATGGTTCTCCTTATCTTGGGACCAGCTGTGACAGAGCCTGTAGCATCCAGTGTCAGCGTGAGCATTTAGGGTAATGTTATGTTTCTGCCCCTCATCCTGCTGTCTGGAATCATATCCAAGCTGCAGATAGTGGGACCATGGACCTTGTGCTTTCCATCCCACCCCAATTCCTCTCCCCAACATCCCTTTAAGGCAGCTAAACACGGTTTATCGAATAATTGCTGGAAACAGACTTACCAGGGACACCAACAATAGCGAGGATGGGGTAGTAACCTGCTTGAATAACCAGAAGTAGTCCATAAACTCACCATGATAATGTCATATAATCAGAATTATTAGAAAGCCAGCCAAGCCCATCGGTTAAACTCCGATCCATTGTTCTCAGATTCCGATCCATTGTTGTAACATTCCATTCCATTGTTCTCAGATTCCAATCCATTGTTGTAACATTCCAATCCATTGTTCTCTGAATCCGATCCATCCTCTCCCTCTCTCTGGACCCGCTGATCCCTGTCAGTGCCGGTGGTGATGTTCCCGCTGACATTATGGGATAACACATTGAACGGATTCCCTTATTAACAGAAGAGGGAAACCCACCAGTGACACAATTAGGATCCATGGAGAGTGACATTAATTACAGTCACTGAACAAACAAGTTCAGTTAACCCCTTCCAATCCAACACTTTTTATACCACAATAAAGTAAAACATTTACCTGGTCTGGATGGGATGTGAGAGGGTCACTGAGGGAAGGAATGGTGGAAATATTGGGCTCATTGACCATAACCTTTCAACCCTCCTTGGATATGGGGGGTGATGCCAGAGAATTGGAGGGTTGTTAATGTTCCACCCGGTTTAAAAAAGGAGAGGGGGATAAACCCTGTAACTACAAACCAGCCAGTCTCACATCAGTGAAACATTGGGGGAAACTTCTAACTTCTAAAATCTGCAACAACTTAAAATGTGGCTTGGAAAACATGGGCTGAATTTTCCGTTCGGTGGGTGGGTGGAGCTGAAGCAATTGTGGGCAGCGCTGCCATTTTTCGCAGGGGGGCCAATTAAGGCCCACCCAGCGCATTTCACACTCTCGTGGAGAGCGGGACTTTTAAAATTACTGCGGGCGTGTCCAGACCGCTGGTTCCAATGGGGAACCGGCAGTCTGTATAAAATAAGGCCAGGCAGCCTCCTTTAGGCTGATCACCATGGCCAGCTCCAGGTTGTACTGCAGGGGGTCTGCACAGCAGGCTGTGGTAGAGGGAAGGCCAGAGGAGGAGGGCAGGCTGCAGGGTGTGGGCCAGGAGCAGGGCAGGCTGCAGGGTGTGGGCCAGGAGCAGGGCAGGCTGCAGGGTGTGGGCCAGGAGCAGGGCAGGCTGCAGGGTGTGGGGCAGGAGCAGGGCAGGCTGCAGGGTGGGCCAGCAGGGGGCCAATGTGCCCCTCGCTTCTCTGATGACTGCCTTTCTGCCCTTGTTGAGGAGGTGGCAGCCCGGCGAGAGGTCCTGTTTCCCCAGGATGGGTGGAGGAGGGCCCCCCCACGTGATGAAGTGGGCCTGGCAGGAGGTGGCGGAGGTGGTCACTTCCAGGGATGTTGTGCAGTGAACATGGATCCAGTGTCACAAGCGCTTCAATGATTTGTTGAGCTTTGGAAGGGTGAGGACCATGTTGACCTTGGCCATTTAACCCAGCAGGTAGCCTTAGCCTTTGAGGGCCACCCCCCTCCATGTCTTAGTGTCGTTACTGCATTGGGCATTTGGCGTGAGCTGGGTGGTCAAGCAGATAGTGACCATGCTTACATCAGGCTTGGTGGTTGATGAGAAGATGGGTTCTCCCTGCACCATGTTCCTGTTCTGCTACCTTAACGGGCCTGCCCAGCAAGGTCCCTGTAATCATCCTTACTTTCCACGGTCCTACCATTTCTCCTGTATTCCCATACCTTGTTTGTCCTGCCCAAGTGCATAACCTCAACACTTATCCACATAACATTCTATGTGGCATTCCTTAGGCCATCTGACCAGCCTGTCTGTATGCACCTGTAATGTTTGGGCCTCCGGGGAAAGGGATGAATTGTGTTTCTGACTGAACGCTAACTGACCCACTGTCCTTGTTAATTTCAGCATCATCAGAGCATGGCCGCAATGAGGATGTCCACATGCCCCCTTCCACACCTGAGGGGTATCAATTGTCACGAGCGTCACATCATTTCAGTGAGGCAGGCACCAGCGCAGCGACTACCACATCAGTGGGGAATGTAACATCGGCTAGTGTCCTGTAGCACTGTGGAGAGGGCACTACACAATCGCTGGAGGAGATGGCACAGACAGAGAGAGCCGATGGTGTCAGCAGCCGGAGGACTGCAGGGGACTAGGCACATGCTGAGTCCGGCAGTGATGATGTGCCTCTGGAGATGTCCGCCATGCAGCAGCTGCAGGACAAGTGGCCGGGTGCATGGGAACATCTGGGAGTGTTGCATGAGATTGTGCTTCACTTGTTCTCTGTGGTGGAGGAAACCAGGCAGAGTGTCAGTGATGGCATGAACCTCATGTCAGAGCGTCAGGCTTCTTCCATGGAGAGATTGGCCACTCTCATGGAGAGGGGCTTCAAACAAATTGATCAGCTTCTGATGGGGTTACGCTCGGACCTGCAAGTCCTCACAGCGCTACTGGCCACAGGTGGTCATTGGCAATGTGGAAGATGTTCTGGGCACCAACTGTCCCAGCGTGGTGCCCATCCACCTGCGGTGAGCAGGGGGGTCCAAAGTGACCTCACATCAGCACAGCAGCTGCCTGTTGTCTGTGCGTGCTCCTCTCAGGGCGCTCCGGATGAGGGCAGCAGCTCTGCCCCTCTGCCAGTGACCGTTGCATCTGTTGAGGCTGCAACAACTGGGGAGGTGCCAGCTGTGGAACTGGCCACTCCCTCCCAGGCTGTGCCAGCACAGGCTCCACGGGCCAGAGGACGTCCGCCAAGGTCATCGAGGCCAACAGGACAGCAGAGTCAGCAGGCTGTCTCACAAGCCACTCCGAGCGATGGGGTGGGACCAAGACGTAGCACCCACAAACATAAGCATAAGGCACGTTAGGCCCACGTCGGGTTTGTCACTGGTGCTTTTGTGTTGGCCCGAGATTAGGGAATTTCTATTTTTCAATGTTGGAGCAACATTTTGTTTTGATTTTTGCGGCACCATCTGATGGATGGAAATAAAGTCCACATGTGTTACCATGGCTGAGGGAGGCTCCTTTGTGCTGCATTTGTATGTTTCACAGACATATCATGAGTATTTGAGTGGACATTGATGTTTATGTAGGAAGCCCTTCGTTGCAGCTGATGAGGTGGAAGATGTAGCACCTAAGTGCCACTTATGGATGCGCCAGGCAATTCTGGTCCTGCAGATCCATGTGTGCGGAGCTAGCTGAAGGTTCGTTGGATTAAAGTCTCCCGGGTGTCCCTGCCTCCTTGGTGTAGTAGCGGGTTGGCGTGCTGCCCCTCATCATTGCCCTGTGCTTCCTCATCCTCTGAGGCACTGCTGGATTCATCGTGTGCAGCCTCATCCACTGCATCAAGGTCTTCATCGTCCACTGCATCCCCCCTTTCCAGCGCGAGATTGGGGAGAGTGCAGCATGCAACCACTATCACCAAGACACGATCTGGGGGGTACTGGAGTGTGGCCCCTGAGCGGTCCAGGCATCGGAAGCACAACTTGAGAAGACCGATGGCTCTCTCCGCCACAGCCCTTGAGGAGGCGTGGCTCCTATTGTAGCGCTGCTCAGCTTCTGTTCTTGGCTAGTGGAGAGGCGTCATGAGTCACCTTCTGAGGGGATAGCCCTTGTCACCCACCAGCCATCCAGCCAGCCGAGTCAGAGCACTGAAGAGCCCCGGCACCTGGGAGTGTCTGAGGGTGTAGGCGTCGTGGGAGCTGCCTGGGTACCTTGCACAGACTTTCAGAATCAGCATCCTGTGATCACACACTATCTGCACGTTCATGGAGTGGAAGCCCTTCCTGTTGACAAAGGCACCGGGTTCACCTGCGGCGCCTTGATGGCCACATGTGTACAGTCTATAGCACCCTGGACGTGGGGGAAGCCAGCAATGGCCGCGAAGCCTTTGGTTATCTGTGTCTGACTTGCCTGGTCACAGCGGAAGTGGATGAAGGTCAATGCCCATCTGAACAGAGCGTGACAGAGTGTAACCTGCTTGACATAAGTGTGGACAGCTGATTGGAAGACACCACAAAGATCACGCACTGAGCCCTGGAAGGAGCCAGAGGCATAGAAGTGGAGGGCAACTGTGACCTTCAGAACCGCTGGCATGGGGTGTCCACCCACACAGTTAGGGGAGATCTCAGGGCCAAGCATCTGACAGATGCTGTTGACTGTTTCCTTTGACAGTCGGAGCCTCCTTCAGCACTGCACCTCAGTCATATTGAGGTAGCTGCTTCGCCGCCTGTATATCCTGGCAGTGGGATAGTGGCGTCTTCTGTGGCCCCTTCCACCTTGGACACCCTCTTGGACCTGCGCCCCTTGTGCCTGTGCCTGGCCTCCCAAAGGTGGCTCCCCTGGAGGCAGATTGTCCACTCCTGGCCTCCTCCTTATTCTATCCCTCCCTTCCTCCTCAGAGTAGCTGCCTCCAGTGGAGATGTCAGAACCCATACCCAGGCTGAATGGAGGCCTCTGGAAAGCTGCAGGCCCGATAAAGGTTCCTGACTGAAGAGTGCTGAGCTGAAGCGTCAAAGTACAGAGAAAGCTGCTGGAATTCGTTCTGAGCTGCTACAGATCGCACAGGCAAGTTTAAAAAACTTGCTGCAATAAATGCTTCACATAAAACACTGACAACCCCACTGAGCCCACATATCCCGCCCGTGGATGAGTTTCATTAAAAAGTCACTTACCCACCTGCCCGTTGTGCCCGTGCACAGAGCCGAAGATCACACGGGCACCTCAAAATCAGCGTCGATTGCCGAGTTAAGGGCCTTAACAAGCCCTTTAATTAATGGCAGGTGAGTGTCACATTACATCGCGCGCCCGCCCAGCTAAATATCGCGATGGCGCGCGGTGACATCAGGACTCTCCCCCGGCGTCACCGAGCGCCATTTTAAAAGCTGATGTGTGGGGCCCGAACCCCCCGCTCGTCACCCAGAAAATTCTGCCCCATGAGTTAATAAATGAGCAGCAGCACAGCTATGTTCATGGGAAATCGTGTCTGACCAACTTGGAGTTCTTTGAGGAAGTAATGGAGAGGGTTGATGAGCTCAGCCTGGTTCATGTTATGTATATGGACTTTCAATTGTCACATGTTAGGAAAGTGAAACTCATAGATTAAAGGGGCAGTGACATTGTGGATATGACACTGGCTATGGGACAGAAAGCAGACAGAAGTGGCGAATGGTGGCAAGATCGGCCGGGTGGTTAACAGTGAGGTCGAGTGTCTTGGGCTACAGGAAGATAGAGACAGGATGGTCAAATAGGCAGATAAGTGGCAGGTGGAATTTAACCCTGAAAAGTGTGAGGTGATACACTTTGGAAGGAGTAATTTGACAAGGAAATATTCAATGAATAGCATGACACTAGGAAGTTGTGAGGAACAAAGGGACCTTGGTGTGTGTGTCCATAGATCTCTGAAGGCGGAGGGGCATGTTAGTGGGGTGGTGAAAAAGGCATATGGGACACTTGCCTTTATCAATCGAGACATAGATTACAAAAGTAGGGATTTCATGTTGGAATTGTATAGAACCTTGGTGAGGCCACAGCTGGAGTACTGTGTGCAGTTCTGATCGCCACATTATAGGAAGGATGTGATTGCACTGGAGGGGGTACAGAGGAGATTCACCAGGATATTGCCTGGGATGAAACATTGAAGTTTTGAAGAGAGGTTGGATAGACTTGGGTTGTTTTCGTTGGAGCAGAGAAGACTGAGGGGCGACCTGATCGAGGTGTACAAGATTATGAGGGGCATGGACAGGATGGATAGGGAGCAGCTGTTCCCCATAGCTGAAAGGTCAGTCGTGAGGGAGAGGAGGTTTAGGGGGGATGTGAGGGAAAACTTTTTTACCCAGAGGGTGGTGACGGTCTGGAATTTGCTGCCTGGGAGGATGGTGGAGGCGGGTTACCTCACATCCTTTAAAATGAACCTGGATGGGCACTTTTATGGCCGTGACGGGGCCGAAATTTTCTGCCCATTGAGTTCAATCTTCAGCCTATTTGAGGCACCGTAAGAAGTTGTTTCGAACAACGGAGCCCAATATTCTGGAAAACCGTTCAAGGTGATGTGTGAAAAGTGGGGAGTTGACCATATTACCTCATCACCCACACTACCCCAGGCCCAACAGCATGGCGGAATGGATGGTCTGCACTGTAAAGTCTTTAATTATAAAATGTCAGCAAACTAAACAAGCTTTGCACATCGCAACAGGCACTATTTTAATATTAATCTGAGCTGTTACAGCTCTTTCTGAAATGCATTTTGAAATTTGAAATGTTTATTAATTAACTGTATAAATACCATACAAATTACTTGGTTTAGTTTAATCTAGTTTATTTTCTAAAATGGTTCCTATTAGCCAGTTGTCCATGTGCAGTGCAACCTGCAGAAACAGATGCATTGTTTTCAGGAAAACGGATACAGCTCCACTGCCAATTCTGTTTTGTAGTGATTGAAATCACAACATCTGCCAGTTTCTGAGTGAGATCAGGGAGCCCATAAGCTGGAGGCAGAGGGCAGTGTCTGGCAGTAGAAAGTCCACCAGCTGACACAACCAGGAAGGGGGCAAAATGAAGAATTCGGCATCTTATTGAAAATGCTGCTCCAATCCACACTCGATAATCAAATAATCTGCTGTGTTTCACCATTAAAAATAAACCACCGAGCTCCTACAGAGGGAATGTGTCCAGGTTTAAAACTTAAACATGTACTTGATTCCCTGTTAATTTGATGGGATTGTTTCAGTTGGAAGTGTCTCTTATGATACAGACAGATTTGCTTTGTACAGGCAGTTTAAAACATTAACATCTCATAGAGTCCACCATTCACAAAAATACACAATCATGGTAAGCACTTACCCAATTTCTCAACATGCACTTTGAGCAGTTGTGACTCCTCTCTGGGAATGTTCATCAGTAAAATATGATTGTTTATGTGTACAGAACTGCAGCGACTACACATTGAGCAGGGTGATGTTGCACAGACTGTTTCACCACTCCTCCAACTACCTTCCACATGATCCATCCAGCACCGGTGTCCAGTGTCAGGAGTGTGTGACATCTGCAACATGCAGTGCTGCCAAACCCCTCGGCTTCCCTGTGAACCCACAGCCTCTACCACCGAGAAGACAAAGGCTTCAAGTGTAGTGGAGAAACCACACAAACATCCTTCCCTGGAACATGCACGGCATCTTGACATGTGGGGAATCGTCTTTAGTCAGTGTGTAACAGTCGCGTGTGGATGACTGCCTTCAACACAGCACTCATGGCTGAAGTGCACCTGATAAACTCCATCTGATCTTTGAGTCTGATCACTGATGAACAAGAAATGCTGCAAGGAGCATCTCAATCCACAACCCTTGGTGTATTACAGCCTCATCTGAAGGTCTGGAGAAGGAAACAGCCTTCCACTGCTGGACATGCATGGGCACACCCTGGCTCCTGATGGTGTCAATGAGAGCTGGATTTCAGAATGCAGTCTTCAGTGCCAATGGTAAGGACCGCGTTCACTCTGTTAACATTCCCACCGAGGGTGCAAAAACAGACCTAAACATTCTTTGCAATAGATATGTGTGTTTACAGCTTGTGTAAGGGTGATGTTAATGAAGTGATTGAGGACAAGTTGCCTCAGAGGAGGTGGAGGAGGCTGCTCACCTCTCGTGCTGTACAGCATCGAGGAGTGTTGTGGCCTGTTACATCGAGCACGGACCCGTTACCCATTGGGGACTCATTCAGACTGCGGCCTCTGCATTTCCGCAGGGGCAGCCATTGTCACTGGGACAAGTACCGCACATGAGTGCTCTGGTGGAGGGGCTGGGAGTTATGAGAAGATGAGGGTCTGAGGTGCTCTCAGAACCTTCCCCTTCCTCACGAACCTCCACAGCCCTAGGTTGTCCTTCAGGTGGGTTAGGAGGAGCTGGCTGCTGGGGCGCAGCAGTCGCTCATTCCAGCAACCATTGTGCCACCAGTGTGAACATCCTGAGGAGGTCTGTAATAAGGTAGACAGAGGGGTTTAGATGGAGAAAAGCAAAAATACAGCTGAGGCTGGAAATCTGAAATAAAAACAGAAAGTGCTGGAAAAGTGCTGGTGTATATGGGTGTTAGAGATATGGAATTCTAGAACGAACATATTAAGGTGCCACACAAAAGATTATTGGCAATAATAAGAGCAGATGGAATTGGAGGGAAGCTTTAGATGTGGGTTGGAAATTGGTTGTGAGGTAGGAAACAGAGAGTGGGGATACAGTGTCTGGTCTCAGATTGATGGGATGTGACAAGGGGTGTTTCACAGGAATCTGCACTGTGGCTCAACATTCACCATTTTTATAGTGAGTTGGATCAGGATAGAGTTGTGTGTTCAGCTTGTAAATGACACTGAATTAGGAGAATAGGAATTAGTGCAGATGGAGGCGGGGAGAGACATTGAAAGATGAAGTAAGAGAACAAAACCTTGGCAGATGGAGTTTGATGTGGGTGAGAGTGAGGTCATCCATTTTGGAATTGAAAAAATAAATTTCAAAATGTTCCAAATGGTTAGAAACCAGGAACTGGAGAGGAACAAAGTGGTTTGAGATTCCAAAGACACAAATCATTAAAAGCTGGTGGTCAGGTAAAGGTAGCAATAAAAAAACGATGAGTGGAATGTTGACTCTTACCTCAAGGAAGCTGGATTGTAAAAGGAATGAATTTCTGCTTCAGTTGTATTGAACCTTGGTCAAACCCCATCTGGATATTATATTCAGTTCTGGGCACCCAGCTCAGGAAGTGCCGGGTAGATTCACCAGAATGAAAACAGTGCTTCGAGGGTTAAATTATGAGGAGAGCTTGTATAAGCCTGGCTTGTATTCCATTGAGTTTAGAAGATTGAGCAATGATCAGATTGAGGTGTTTAGAATGTTAAAAGGATTGAAGAGGTCGATACAGAGAAACTATTTCCTCTGTTGGGGGAATGAAGAATGAGGGAACATATTGAGCTCAGTCATTTAGGAGGGAAATCAAGAAATAACTTTTCACACAAAGAAACCGGGAATTTACCCCCAAAAGGCTGTGGATGCTGGGACAACTGCAGATAACAAGACTGAGATTGAGAGATTTTTGGTGAGGAATGATTTCAAGGGATCTGGAGCTAAGGTGGGTAAATGGTGGTGAGGGACCAATCAGCTGTGATCTAACTGAATGGTGGGAGGGAAAACCACCTCCTCTTGTTCCAATGTTCCTAATCTTTATCAGTCCCTCCTCAGACAGGGGAAGCATTGCAGCAGAACGATGGTTTAACTTTGTTTTTCTATTAGTCAGGACTCATCAATTGACATGAACTGTTTCTCGATCACCCTTATCTCCTGAGGTTTTGTGGATAAGCACAGACATTAAAAACAAAATGAGGAAAAAGTTCAGATTTTCAAGTGGAAAATGCTGCGGACACCGATTTCCTTTACTTTCAATTTAGTATACAGTATTATCTGCTCCCGATGTGGTCTCCTCTACATTGGGGAGTTCAAATGCAGAATGGGTGACGGCTTTGCGGACACCTCCGTTCAGTCCACAAGTATCACCCTGAGCTTCCTGTTGCTGGTCATTTCAATTCTCCACCTTGCTCCCACTCTGACCTTTCTGTCCTTGGCCTGCTACAGTTTTCCAATGAAGCTCAACACAAGCTCGAGGAACAGCACGTCATCTTTCGACTGGACACTCGACAGCCTTCTGGACTCAGCACTGAGGCTAACACTTTTAGATCAGACCCTCTGTCTTCATTTTGTTTTTTTTTGCTGGTTTGTTTGGGTCTCGTTTCTTTCTTTATTCCTTCATGTTACATTCAGACGGTAGCTATGCAGCCATTCACACCTCATCTGGACACCTTCTGTTTCTTTCCTTTACCCATTACCACTGCCTTTGCCTTTTATTCCATGAAACCTTTTATCCTTTAATCTCTCTTGCCCTCCTCACTATCACACACCTTCCCTTCTGTTCTTCCACACCTCTCCCCGACCACTTGCTCAAAACCTATTACATTTCGAAACTTCCTGGGATTTATTACAAGTTGTTGTTGTTGTTGTAGCAGTGTGAGAGTCTCCATTTCCCATCACTCCATTTATCAGTCTGCACGCCAAGCTCCCTGGGTCAGTGTGGGCAGTGCCCACCAGTCATCCTCATGGATCAATGAACAAAACCACGTGAGATGATTGGATTAATGGTGCCTTCAACATGAGAACTTGTGGAGCTGAATTCAGTCAGGTGACACCAGAGCAACTCAGAGTGATTCCCATTGGTCCAAATAAAACCGGCCCTCCTGGTAATAAACCCATGAGTTCTGTCATTGGTGGAGATTGTGGAGATTGGGGCTGGTTAATTGGTTCAACGTTGCTGCTTCTGGTCTCATTGGTGTCAGGTGAGTGCAGCTGGTGTGTATAAAAGGTGCTGCTCGGTGGCTGAAGGGATGGTTGAGTTGTTTGGTATCATGGGGGATTTTGTAGTGAGGGCTTTGTTCCCAGTGCTGGTGTTAGTTGGAGCTGTTTGTGGCTCTGATACTTGGCAACTGTTTCTAGGCCAGAGTCAAAGCCACCCCTGTGCCTCAGACAGTCTCTCCTCCTGGGCCTCCCTTTGGTTTCCATTTCCGTGTGTCTGAGGGTGGAAGTGTGTCTCCACTGCAGACTGTGATGGTGCAGTGTGGAGAGGACAAGCTGCTGCTCAGGGTCCAGCTGGATTTATTTGGAACCTGGCACCTGATCAAAGCTGCTGACCTGACCCCGGGGACAGCAGGTTGTTGGCCAACCAGGATCTACTCTCAGAACCACACTGTCCTCTTTGACTATGGACTCCATGAGTGTGGCAGCAGGTTGCAGGTAATGGAAATCCTCAGCTCTTGCTCTAAGCTTGGGCTGTAGGTTATTCCCCACTCTTCATTCCAACACTGGGTGAGATGTCAATGATATTGAGGAGATAGCTGTCTCCTGCTTTATAAAACTACAAATTAGCTTTCTAGACTGTTATGTACTTTACTTTAACTGGTTCCTGAGTCTCTCCAACGTATGACATCAGCCCCATTGGTCTTGAACTTTCTCTTTGGATCCTCCAAGCTTTTCCTTTTGTTGTTTTGAGGATTTTCATCTCTATTCCCCTCATTCAGATCAATTCAACTGGAGACTTCAGTTTCAGTCCAGTTTAATCCAATTTGATTGTCTCTTAAATGAAGAAAATGGAATAAGAATTAAGTCCTCTTTGACTGAAAAGTAACTCCACACTTCCCAGTTTCCCTGCCATTGGAATAAATGGGGCCCTGGCTTCAAACTGTTCTATTTCCATGCTCCATGTTATTGTCCACTTGTGGCTACTTTTACTGTTAACTGAAGCTGTCCTTTTGTTGAGAGACTTCCCGAGTAATGGACCCTGATCTTGTGCGCATGATCTCTCTCCTTTGATAAGCACTGAGGTTACAAAGCAACAAATAACCAGATGAGGCCATATGGCCCCTCGAGCCTGTTCTCCAATCTCCCCACAACATATTCTTTGATGCCCCAAAGTAAATCCATCTGTCTAAAATATACTCAATAACTGAGCATTCACAGCTCTCTGGGGCAGTGAAGTCACAAAATGCATGACCTACAGGATGTTCTGGCAGTGTTACATGTGGGACTGAGCACACTACTGCCGACAGTGATTTAAGGCCCATGATCCAGAACCAGGGTCGGTTTGCTGCTGAACACAAATGTGGGTAGACCAAGCTGTACCTGTGAAAATAAATCAAACTGGGATAGAATTCCCAAGATTCTTTCCTTGCTGAATGAAGAAATTCCCTGGTACGTTAATCCTAAATGACTGGCGCCTGACCTGAACTGACAGCCCCTAATAGTAAACTCTCCAGTGATGGGGTAGCAGTCTCTTCACACTGACCCTGTCAATCCCCCTCAGAATTGTTTTCAGGGGATGGGATGACTTTATTGTTAACCCCTGTGTAGAACATTCTCAATTCAGAACAGCTCTTCATTCCTTAACCTGATTCTTTCAGATGATTGGAGATTTCCTCATCTACACCACCCACCTGAACCACACCCCAGAGTATCATGGATCTGTCATTGTGAGAACGAATGGAGCTGTCGTTCCCATTGAGTGTCGTTATTTGAGGTGAGAATCTTTATTCGCTTTGTCAATAAGATCTACAGCTGCTGGTGGTCTCTGAAGATGTCCTAAAATGACTCCCCTGCCTTTCCAGGAAGGGCAATGTGAGCAGTGACCCCATCAAGCCCACCTGGATCCCATTCAGCTCCACCAAGTCTGGAGAAGGGCATCTGTCATTCTCTCTGCGCCTAATGCATGGTATGTGATGGGTGGATGGGGAGTGATTTCCTGTAGTCACTCACTGGGAGTTACAGCCACTGTCTCTAACCCTTGTCCTCTTGTACTTCAGGTGACTGGCTTACAGAGCGCACTTCGACTGTCTACTACCTGGGTGAGCTCATTCACATTGAGGCCTCTGTTTCAATGACCAACCACATGCCCCTCAAGCTCCACATTGACCGCTGTGTAGCTACATTGAGCCCAGACAAGGACTCCACCCCGAGATACAGCTTCATTGACCACAATGGGTAAGGAGCTCTCTGCTTTCTCCAGCTGGTCCCATCTCAATGGCTTCACTTGATTCACTTCCTGTCCCTTTTTAATCTTTCTTCAGTTGCCTCCTGGACAGCAAAGCTGAGGACTCCTTTTCAACCTTTGTGTTGCCAAGAGACGAGCGGGAGCTGGACAAGCTCCGGTTTGACCTGGATGTGTTCCGTTTCCTTGGAGATGACCGTTCCTTGGTAAGAGGAAGCTGATCATTGGGGTCTCCATGTTGGGAGGGAGTCACTGAATCATGACTTGTGTTGAATGTGTCCCTCAGATTTTCATCACCTGTCACCTGAAAGTTGCTCCATTGGATCAGAGGGATTCCAGGAACAAAGCTTGTACTTTCCAGAAGGTGCAGAATGTGTCAGTTCCCCCTCTCTCCATCAGGGATTTGTTGTGTGGAGATGTGATGCACAACTTGGTTGATGGGCTCTTTCTCTTGTTTAGCTGGACCCCATTGGAGGAATCAAGCATTGACATTTGTGCCTGTTGCCATGTGGGTAACTGTGGTGCCACAAGGGAGTTGTGGTTTGGTCCCAGAGGAAGGAGAGATCTTGTACCTGAAGCTGGTGGGACATTGATCCTCTAGATGTTGGACGTCCCCCTTTCCCCTCTCTAACTGGAATGTTTGATGTTGCAGAGAGTGAAGCTGGATTGAAGTGGGAGGGTGAGGCCTCACTTGGACCCCTGCTCATTCTGGATACTGATGTGACCAAGCTGGCAACAGAGTCCCTGAATGAGGCTGAGCGAAGGATGCAGGAGAGGTCTCCAGGTGGTGAGTTGGCCGACTGCTGGTTTCCATTTCCCCCTCAGTGTTTCCTTCACTAACCATTGGTTTCTCATTGCTTTGTAGGTGTGGAGTCTGAGGTGGTCCTGATCGTGGCCCTGACTGTGACAGCTGTCTCCCTGATCTCTGCTTCATTCTGGAGGTTATTAGCTATGAGGAGAGGTTGGAGAAACTCGGATTGTTCTCACTAGAGCGACGGAGATTGAGGGGCGACTTGATAGAAGTTTACAAAATTATGAGTGGCATGGACAGAGTAGATAGTCAGAAGCTTTTTCCCAGGGTGGAAGAGTCAATTACTTGGGGACATAGATTTAAGGTGAGAGGAGAAAACTATAGAGATGTGCGGGGCAAGTTTTTTTACACAGGGTAGTGAGTGTCTGGAATTCGCTGCCAGAGGAGGTGGTGGAAGCAGGTACGATAGTGGTGTTTAAGAGGCAGCTTGACAAATACATGAATAGGATGGGAATAGAGGGATACGGACCCCGGAAGCGCAAAATGTTTTAGTTGACGGGCAATATGATCGACGCAGGCTTGGAGGGCCGAAGGGCCTGTTCCTGTGCTGTACTTTTCTTTGTTCTTTTCTTTGTTCATTGCTGGCCTTGCTCCTGTACAGGAAACACAAGCAAACTCAGGTCAAACAGTGATCAAATGATCAATAAAGCAGAAACTCCTTCTACCTTGTGTCTGGGAGCTGAATGGTCTATGCATTCTCCTTGTTAATTAAATATCTCCATGGACCTAATGACTAGTGTTAGTCTATCCAAGCACAGAACTAGGCCTCCTGAATGATGGGTTTACGGAAGGTTGAGAGAAGCAGGAATTGCTCATTTTTTTTCTGGGTGCTTCAGACCCCAGGCTTGATATCTATAGCCACCCAGTGTTGGGGAGGGGGTGTGAGCAGGCCTGGCATGTGGGGGAGGGGATGTGAGCAGATCTGGGGCCTCCTTGTGGACCTGTTCCTGAGCCTGGCTGGTGTTGGTGTTTACTCAGGCTGCCTCACTCTCTTCCATGGTGATGTTCACCCCCTGGAGAGGGGGCTCACTGTATTGGAGTGTTTGAGGTTTGCTGTCATCAGTGGTGCCAGAAGGACCGAGTGGATGATCCATCTCAGCCTCCTCCTGAGGTCTCCAGCATCAGATGCCAGTCTTCAGCCGAGTTGATTCACTCCTCATGATATCAAGAAATGGCTGAAGGCCCTGGATCTGCATCTGCACTGGCCCTTACAATATTCCAGCAATAGTACTGAAGGCTTGTGCTCCAGAACTTGCCGTTCCCCTGTTCAAGCTGTTCCAGTGCGGCTACAACACTGGCATCACCCAGCAAAGTGGAAAATTGCCCATATGTGACCTGTCCACAAAAAGCAGGACAAATCCAACCCAGCCAATTCCTGCCCCATCAGTCGACTCTCGATCATCAGCAAAGTGATGGAAGGGGTTGTAACAAGTGCTGCTTGATAGCACTGTTGCTGCTCACTAACACTCAGTTTGGGTTCTGCCAGGGCCACTCAGCTCCTGACCTCATTACAGCCTTGGTCCTCAGGGCAGTGTCCAAACCCCAACCATCTTCAGCTGCTTCATCAAAGACCTTCCCTTCATCATAAGGTCAAAAATGGGGATGTTCACTGATGATTGCACAATATTCAGCATCATTCAGGACTCCTCAGATACTGAAGCAGCCCATGTCCAAATGCAGCAAAACCTGGACAATATCCAGGCTTGGGCTGACAAGTGGCAAGTAACATTCGTGCCACATGAGTACCAGGCAATGAACACTTCCTACCAGAGAGAATCTAAGCATCTCCCTTTGAAATTCAATGGCATTACCACCACTGAATTCCCCACTATCAACATCCTGTGGGTTACCATTGACCTGAAACTGAACTGGGCGAGCCACATAAATACTGTGGCTAAAAGGGCAGGTCAGAAGCCATGAATCCTGCAGTGAGTATTTCACCTCCTGATTCCATTAAGCCTGTCCACCATCTACAAGTCAGGAGTGTGATGGAATAATCTCCCCTTGACTAGACAAGTACAGCTCCAACAATACTCGAGAAGCTTGACACCATCCAGGGCAAAGCAGCCCACTTGACTGGCACCCCATGCACAATCATTCGCTCCTTCCATCACCAATACACAGTGAACAAGATGCTCTGCAGAAACTCACCAAGGCTCCTAGAACAGCACCTTCAAAATCCACGACCACTACCATCTAGAAGGACAAGGCCAGCAGATAAATAGGAACACAACCAACTGGAAGTTCCCTGCTAAGCCACTCACCATCTGACTTGGAAATATATTGCCGTTCCTTCACTGTCACTGGGTCCAAATCCTGGAACTCCCTCCCTAACAGCAGTGTGGGTGTACCTACACCACAGGGACTGCAGTGGTTCAAGAGGGTAGCTTACCACCACCTTCACAAGGGCAATGAGGGACGGGCCATAAACGCTGGCTGAGCCAGTGATGCCCAAACCTCATGAATGAATAAAGTATTTTGTATCTGTTTTCATGGCAGACAACACGAACAACATCCCAATAATAGTGGAAGGTCAAGGGGCTACAGGGAGCAGGGATCTTAAAACAACCACTATCACGAAAGAAAGAGTAATGGGAATATTAATGGGACTTAAAGCTGACAAGTCCCCTGGACCTGATGGCCTGCATTCTAGGGTCCTATAAGAAGTGACTGCAGAGAGAGTTTATGCATGGGCTGTCATCTTACAAAATTCCACAGGTTCTGGAGATGTAATGAAGTCAGGAGCTGAGAGTCCCTGGCGAAATCCATACTGGGCATCAATGAGCAGGTTATTGCTCAGCAAGTGCTGCTTGATAGCACTGTTGATGACTCCTTCCATTGCTTTACTGATGATCGAGAGTAGACTGATGGGGCGGTAATTGGCTGGGTTGGATTGCCCTGCTTTTTGCGTACAGGACATACACGGGCAATTTTCCACATAGCCGGGTAGATGCCAGTGTTGAGCTGTACTGGAACAGCTTGGCTAGGGGCATGGCAAGTTCAGGAGCACAAGTCTTCAGTACTATTGCTGAAATATTGTCAGGGCCCATAGCCTTTGCAGTATCCAGGGTCTTCATCTGTTTCATCATATCACGTGGAGTGAATCGAATTGGCTGGAGACGGGCATCTGTGATGCTGGGGACTTCCGGAGGAGGCTGAGGTGGATCATCCACTCAGCACTTGTGGCTGAAAGTTGTTGCAAATGCTTCAGCCTTATCTTTTTCACTGATGTGCTGGGCTCCCCCATCATTGAGGATGGGGATATTTATGGAGCTGCCTCCTCCAGTGAGTTGTTTAATTGTCCACCACCATTCACAACTAGATGTGGCAGGACTGCAGAGCTTAGATCTCATCCGTTGGTTGTGGGATTGCTTAGCTCTGTCTATCACTTGTTGCTGATGCTGGTTGGTACGCAAATAGTCCTGTGTTATAGCTTTACCAAGTTGACACCTCATTTTTAGGTATACCTGGTGTTGCTCCTGGCATGCCCTCCTGCACTCTTCATTGAACCAGGGTCAATCGCCTGGCTTGGTGATGATGGTAGAGTGGGGGATATGCAGGGCCATGAGGTTACAAGTTGTGTTCGAGTACAATTCTGCAGCTTCTGATGGCGCTCAGCGCCTTATGGAAGCCCAGTCTTGATTTGTTAGATCTGTTTGAAATCTATCCCATTTAGCACAGTGGTAGCGCCCCACAACACGATGGAGGGTATCCTTAATGTGAAGGCAGGACTTGGTCTCCACAATGATTGTGCAATGGTCACTCCTACCGATACTATCATGGACAGATGCATCTGCGACAGGCAGGTTGGTGAGGATGAGGTCAAGTATTTTTTTTTCCCCTTATTGGTTCCCTCACCACCTGCCGTAGACCCAGTCTAGCAGCTATGGCATTTAGGACTCAGCCAGAGGTGGTGCTAATGAGCCACTCTTGGTGATGGACATTAAGGTCCCCCACCCAGAGTACATTCTGTGCCCTTGCCACCCTCCCGAGGTGCTCCCTCCATTTGGTGTTCGGTATGGAGGAGCACTGATTCTTCAGCCGAGGGAGGAGGGAACGTGGTAATCAGAAGGAGGTTTCCTTCATGTTTGACCTGATACCATGAGACTTCATGGGGTCCAGAGTCGACACTCCCTCCCGACTGTATACCACAGTGCCGCCACTTCTGCTGGGATGATGATGATGGTGGTGTCCGGGACCTAATCTGTAAGGTATGATTCCATTGCTTCACTAGCCCCCAGATGTTAGTTAGGAGGACTTTGCAGTGTTGACAAGGCTGAGTTTGCTGTTGTCATTTCCGGTGCCTAGGGGAATGCTGGGTGGCCCTTCCGGTTTCATTCCTTTGTTTGGTGCTTTGTTGTGGTTTGATACAACTGAGTCGCATGGAAGAGTCAACCACATTGTGCTCTGGAGTCACATGTCGGCCAGACCAGGTAAGGATAGCAGATCAGACGGGTTTTGACAACAATTGACAATGGCACCATGGTCATCGTTAGACTTTTAATTCCACATTTTTCATTGAATTCGAATTCCACCACCAACCATGGCAGGATTCAAACCCTGGTCCCCAGTGCATTACCCTGGGTCTCTGGGTTACTCGTCCAGTGACAATTCCACTACACCATCGCCTCCCCTCAACACTGAAACCCATTGTTAAGGAAGCAGGAGCAGAAAATTGAGAAAATCAGAATACAAACGGCAGATTAGTTTTGTGAAAAGGAAATTGTGTTGGACAAGTTCATGTGAGTTGTTTGAGGATGTAACAAGCAGGGTGGATAAAGGGGAACCAGTAGATGTAGTGTACTTGGATTTCCAGAAGATATTTGATAAGATGCCATATAAAAGGTTATTATCCAAGGCAAGAGTTCCTGATGTTGGGAGTAATATATTTGCATGGATAGAGGTTTGGGTAACTAAAGGAAAGAGAGTCAGGAGAATTAGCTCATTTTCAAGTTGGCTAACGGTCACTAGAGGAGTGTCCCAGGGACCCGTGCTGGAATCTCAACTACTTACAATCCATATGAGCGACTTGGATGAAGGGACCGAGTGTATTATTGACAAATTTGCATCCAATACAAGGATAGGTGGGAAAGCAAATTGCCAGGACACACAGGTCGGGATTTTCCAGCACCACCTGTCACCAGGATCTTCCGGTCCCGCCAAAAGTTAATGGAACTTTGGCTGACCTGCCCCATCCCCTGAGATGGGCACTGCCACATGGGGCTGGAAAATCCCGGCAAAGGGATATCGATGGGTTAAGGGAGTCGGCCAATATTTCAGAGATGGATAAAAATGTGGGAAAACGTGAGGTTACCCACTTTGGCAGGAAGAACAGAAGAGCAGAATATTATTGAAATGCAGAGAGACTGCAGAATGCTGCAGTACAGAGGGAACTGGGTGTCCCTCATACATGAAACTCCAAAAGTTAGGATGCAAGTCCAGCCAGGAATTAGGAAGGCAAGTTGAATGCTGGGCTTCATTACAAGGGGGACAGAGTGTAAAAGTGGATTTCTTACCAGGAGGGCCGATTTCAATCCTTTTAACATTCTAAACACCTCAATCTGATCATTGCTCAATCTTCTAAACTCAATGGAATACAAGCCAGGCTTATACAAGCTCTCCTCATAATTTAACCCTCGAAGCACCGTTTTCATTCTGGTGAATCTACCCGGCACTTCCTGAGCTGGGTGCCCAGAACTGAATATAATATCCAGATGGGGTTTGACCAAGGTTCAATACAACTGAAGCAGAAATTCATTCCTTTTACAATCCAGCTTCCTTGAGGTAAGAGTCAACATTCCACTCATCGTTTTTTTATTGCTACCTTTACCTGACCACCAGCTTTTAATGATTTGTGTCCTTGGAATCTCAAACCACTTTGTTCCTCTCCAGTTCCTGGTTTCTAACCATTTGGAACATTTTGAAATTTATTTTTTCAATTCCAAAATGGATGACCTCACTCTCACCCACATCAAACTCCATCTGCCAAGGTTTTGTTCTCTTACTTCATCTTTCAATGTCTCTTTACCACTCCCCGCCTCCATCTGCACTAATTCCTATTCTCCTAATTCAGTGTCATTTACAAGCTGAACACACAACTCTATCCTGATGCAACTCACTATAAAAATGGTGTATGTTGTGCCACAGTGCAGATTCCTGTGAAACACCCCTTGTCACATCCCATCAATCTGAGACCAGACACTGTATTCCCACTCTCTGTTTCCTACCTCGCAACCAATTTCCAACCCACATCTAAAGCTTCCCTCCAATTCCATCTGCTCCTATTTTTGACAATAATCTTTTGTGTGGCACCTTAATATGTTCGTTCTAGAATTCCATATCTCTAACACCCATATACACCAGCACTTTTCCAGCATTTTCTGTTTTTATTTCAGATTTCCAGCCTCAGCTGTATTTTTGCTTTTCTCCATCTAAACCCCTCTGTCTACCTTATTACAGACCTCCTCAGGATGTTCACACTGGTGGCACAATGGTTGCTGGAATGGGCGACTGCTGCGCCCCAGCAGCCAGCTCCTCCTAACCCACCTGAAGGACAACCTAGGGCTGTGGAGGTTCGTGAGGAAGGGGAAGGTTCGGAGAGCACCTCAGACCCTCATCTTCTCATAACTCCCAGCCCCTCCACCAGAGCACTCATGCGCGGTACTTGTCCCAGTGACAATGGCTGCCCCTGCGGAAATGCAGAGTCCGCAGTCTGAATGGGTCCCCAAATCTGTAACGGGTCCATGTTCGATGTAACAGGCCACCACGCTCCTCGATGCTGTACAGCACGAGAGGTGAGCAGCCTCCTCCACCTCCACTGAGGCAACTTGTCCTCAATCACTTCATTAACATCACACTTACACAAGTTGTAAACACACATATCTATTGCAAAGAATGTTTGGGTCTGTTTTTGCACCCTCAGTGAGAATGTTAACAGAGTGAACGCGGTCCTTACCATTGGCACTGAAGACTGCATTCTGAAATCCAGCTCTCATTGACGCTGTCAGGAGCCAGGGTGTGCCCATGCATGTCCAGCAGTGGAAGGCTGTTTCCTTCTCCAGACCTTCAGATAAGGCTGTAATACACCAAGGGTTGTGGATTGAGATGCTCCTTGCAGCATTTCTTGATCATCAATGATCAGACTCAAAGATCAGATGGAGTTTATCAGGTGCACTTCAACCATGAGTGCTGTGTTGAAGGCAGTCATCCACACGCGACTGTTACACACTGACTAAAGACGATTCCCCACATGTCATGATGCCGTGTATGTTCCAGGGAAGGATGTTTGTGTGGTTTCTCCACTACACTTGAAGCCTTTGTCTTCTCGGTGGTAGAGGCTGTGGGTTCACAGGGAAGCCAAGGGGTTTGGCAGCACTGCATGTTGCAGATGTCACACACTCCTGACACTGGACACCGGTGCTGGATGGATCATGTGGAAGGTAGCTGGAGGAGTGGTGAAACAGTCTGTGCAACATCACCCTGCTCAATGTGTAGTCACTGCAGTTCTGTTCACATATACAATCATATTTTACTGATGAACATTACCAGAGAGGAGTCACATCTGCTCAAAGTGCACGTTGAGAAATTGGGTAAGTGCTTACCATGATTGTGTATTTTTGTGAATGGTGGACTTTATGAGATGTTAATGTTTTAAACTGCCTGTACAAAGCAAATCTGTCTGTATCATAAGAGACACTTCCAACTGAAACAATCCCATCAAATTAACAGGGAATCAAGTACATGTTTAAGTTTTAAACCTGGACACATTCCCTCTGTAGGAGCTCGTTAGTTTATTTTTAATGGTGAAACACAGCAGATTATTTGATTATCGAGTGTGGATTGGAGCAGCATTTTCAATAAGAGGCCGAATTCTTCATTTTGCCCCCTTCCTGGTTGTGTCAGCTGGTGGACTTTCTACTGCCAGACACTGCCCTCTGCCTCCAGCTTATGGGCTCCCTGATCTCACTCAGAAACAGGCAGATATTGTGATTTCAATCACTACAAAACAGAATTGGCAGTGGAGCTGTATCCGTTTTCCTGAAAACAATGCAGCTGTTTCTGCAGGTTGCACTGCACATGGACAACTGGCTAATGGGAACCATTTTAGAAAATAAACTAGATTAAACTAAACCAAGTAATTTGTATGGTATTTATACAGTTAATTAATAAACATTTCAAATTTCAAAATGCATTTCAGAAAGAGCTGTAACAGCTCAGCTTAATATTAAAATAGTGCCTGTTGTGATGTGCAAAGCTTGTTTAGTTTGCTGACATTTTATAATTAAAGACTTTACAGTGCAGACCATCCATTCCGCCATGCTGTTGGGCCTGGGGTAGTGTGGGTGATGAGGTAATATGGTCAACTCCCCACTTTTCACACATCACCTTGAACGGTTTTCCAGAATATTGGGCTCCGTTGTTCGAAACAACTTCTTACGGTGCCTCAAATAGCCTGAAGATTGAACTCAATGGGCAGAAAATTTCGGCCCCGTCACGGCCATAAAAGTGCCCATCCAGGTACATTTTAAAGGATGTGAGGCAACCCGCCTCCACCATCCTCCCAGGCAGCAAATTCCAGACCGTCACCACCCTCTGGGTAAAAAGGTTTTTCCTCACATCCCCCTAAACCTCCTCTCCCTCAATTTGAATTTGTGTCCCCTCATGACTGACCCTTCAGCTATGGGGAACAGCTGCTCCCTATCCACCCTGTCCATGCCCCTCTTGTACACCTCGATAGGTCGCCCCTCAGTCTTCTCTGCTCCAACAAACACAAACCAAGTCTATCCAACCTCTCTTCATAACTTAAATGTTTCATCCCAGGCAACATCCTGGTGAATCTCCTCTGTACCCCCTCCAGTGCAATCACATCCTTCCTATAATGTGGCGACCAGAACTGCACACAGTACTCCAGCTGTGGCCTCACCAAGGTTCTATACAATTCCAACATGACCTCCCTACTTTTGTAATCTATGTCTCGATTGATAAAGGCAAGTGTCCCATATGCCTTTTTCACCACCCCACTAACATGCCCCTCCGCCTTCAGAGATCAATGGACACACACACCAAAGTCCCTTTGTTCCTCAGAACTTCCTAGTGTCATGCCGTTCATTGAATACTTCTTTGTCAAATTACTCCTTCCAAAGTGTATCACCTCACACTTTTCAGGGTTAAATTCCATCTGCCACTTATCTGCCTATTTGACCATCCCGTCTATATCTTCCTGTAGCCCAAGACACTGGACCTCACTGTTAACCACCCGGCCGATTTTGCCACCATTTGCCACTTCTGTCTGCTTTCTGTCCCATAGCCAGTGTCATATCCACAATGTCACTGCCCCTTTAATCTATGGGTTTCACTTTCCTAACATGTGACAATTGAAAGTCCATATACATAACATGAACCAGGCTGAGCTCATCAACCCTCTCCATTAATTCCTCAAAGAACTCCAAGTTGGTCAGACACGATTTCCCATGAACATACGTGTGCTGCTGCTCATTTATTAACTCATGGGGCAGAATTTTCTGGGTGACGAGCGGGGGGGTTGGTCCCCACACATCAGCGTTTAAAATGGCGCTCGGTGACGCCGGGTGAGAGTCCCGATGTCACCACGCGCCATCGCGATATTTCGCTGGGTGGGCGCGCGATGAAGTGTGACACTCACCTGCCATTAATTAAAGGGCTTGTTAAGGCCCTTAACGCTGATTTTGAGGTGCCCGTGTGATCTTCGGCTCGGTGCACGGGCACAACGGGCAGGCGGGTAAGTGAATTTTTAATGAAACTCATCCACGGGCGGGATATGTGGGCTCAGTGGGTTTGTCAGTGTTTTATGTGAAGCATTTATTTCAGCAAGTTTTTTAAACTTGCCTGTGTGATCTGTAGCAGCTCAGAACGAATTCCAGCAGCTTTCTCTGTACTTTGATGCTTCAGCTCAGCACTCTTCAGTCAGGAACCTTTATCAGGCCTGCAGCTTTCCAGAGGCCTCCATTCAGCCTGGGTATGGGTTCTGACATCTCCACTGGAGGCAGCTACTCTGAGGAGGAAGGGAGGGATAGAATAAGGAGGAGGCCAGGAGTGGGCAATCAGCCTCCAGGGGAGCCACCTTTGGGAGGCCAGGCACAGGCACAAGGGGCGCAGGGCCAAGAGGGAGTCCAAGGTGGAAGGGGCCACAGAAGACGCCACTATCCCACTGCCAGGATATTCAGGCGGCGAAGCAGCTACCTCAATATGACTGAGGTGCATTGCTGAAGGAGGCTCCGACTGTCAAAGGAAACAGTCAACAGCATCTGTCAGATGCTTGTCCCTGAGATCTCCCCTAACTGTGTGGGTGGACACCCCATGTCAGCGGCTCTGAAGGTCACAGTTGCCCTCCACTTCTATGCCTCTGGCTCCTTCCAGGGCTCGGTGGGTGATCTTTGTGGTGTCTCCCAATCAGCTGTCCACACTTGTGTCAAACAGGTTACAGACTCTCTGTTCAGATGGGCATTGACCTTCATCCACTTCCGCTGTGACCAGGCTAGTCACACACAGCGAGCCAGAGGCTTCGCGGCCATTGCTGGCTTCCCCCGCATCCAGGGTGCTATAGACTGTACACATGTGGCAATCAAGGTGCCAGCAGGTGAGCCCGGTGCCTTTGTCAACAGGAAGGGCTTCCAGTCCATGAACGTGCAGATAGTGTATGATCACAGGATGCTGATTCTACAAGTCTGTGCAAGGTACCCAGGCAGCTCCCACGACGCCTACATCCTCAGACACTCCCAGGTGCCGGGACTCTTCAGTGCTCTGACTCGGCTGGATGGATGGCTGGTGGGTGACAAGGGCTATCCCCTCAGAAGGTGACTTATGACGCCTCTCCGCGATCCAAGAACAGAAGCTGAGCAGCGCTACAATAGGAGCCACGCCTCCTCAAGGGCTGTGGTGAAGAGAGCCATCGGTCTTCTCAAGATGCGCTTCCGATGCCTGGACCGCTCAGGGGTCACACTCCAGTACCCCCCCAGATCGTGTCTTGGTGATAGTGGTTGCATGCTGCACTCTCCACAATCTTGCACTGGAAAGGGGGGATGCAGTGGACGATGAAGACCTTGACGCAGTGGATTCCGCTGCACACGATGAATCCAGCAGTGCCTCAGAGGATGAGGAAGCACAGGGCAATGATGAGGGGCAGCACGCCAACCTGCTACTACACCAAGGAGGCAGGGACACCCGGGAGACTTTAATCCAATGAACCTTCAGCTAGCTCCACACAAATGGATCGGCAGGACCAGAATTGCCTGGCGCATCCATAAGCGGCACTTAGGTGCTACATCTTCCACCTCATCAGCTGCAACGAAGGGCTTCCTACATAAACATCAATGTCCACTCAAATACTCATGATATGTCTGTGAAACATACAAATGCAGCACAAAGGAGCCTCGCTCAGCCATGGTAACACATGTGAACTTTATTTCCATCCATCAGATGGTGCCATAAAAATCAAAACAAAATGTTGCTCCAACATTGAAAAATAGAAATTCCCTAATCTCGGGCCAACACAAAAGCACCAGTGACAAACCCGTGGTGGGCCTAACGTGCCTTATGCTTGCGTTTGTGGGTGCTACGTCTTGGTGCTGCCCCATCGCTCGGAGTGGCTTGTGAGACAGCCTGCTGACTCTGCTGTCCTGTTGGCCTCGATGACCTTGGCGGACGTCCTCTGGCCCGTGGAGCCTCTGGTGGCACAGCCTGGGAGGGATTGGCCAGTTCCACAGCTGGCACCTCCCCAGTTGTCGCAGCCTCAACAGATGCAATGGTCACTGGCAGAGGGGCAGAGCTGCATCCCTCATCCGGAGCGCCCTGAGAGGAGCACGCACAGACAACAGGCAGCTGCTGTGCTGATGTGAGGTCACTTTGGACCCCCCTGCTCACCGCAGGTGGATGGGCACCACGCTGGGACAGTTGGTGCCCAGAACATCTTCCACATTGCCAATGACCACCTGTGGCCAGTAGCGCTGTGAGGACTTGCAGGTCCGAGCGTAACCCCATCAGAATCTGATTAATTTGTTGGAAGACCCTCTCCATGAGAGTTGCCAATCTCTCCATGGAGGTAGCCTGACGCTCTGACATGAGGTTCATGCCATCACTGACACTCTGCCTGGTTTCCTCCACCACAGAGACCAAGTGAAGCACACTCTCATGCAACACTCTCAGATGTTCCCGCGCACCCGGCCGCTTGTCCTGCAGCTGCTGCATGGCGGACATCTCCAGAGGCACATCATCACTGCCGGACTCAGCATGTGCCTAGTCCCCTGCAGTTCTCTGGCTGCTGGCACCATCGGCTCTATCTGTCTGTGCCATCTCCTCCAGCGATTGTGAAGTGCCCTCTCCACTGTGCTACGGGATACTAGCCGATGTTACATTCCCCACTGATGTGTTAGTCGCTGCGCTGGTGCCTGCCTCACTGAAATGGTGTGACGCTCGTGACAATTGATACCCCTCAGGTGTGGAAGGGGGCATCTGGACGTCCTCATTGCGGCCATGCTCTGATGATGCTGAAATTAACAAGGACAGTGGGTCAGTTAGCGTTCAGTCAGAAACACAACTCATCCCTTTCCCCCCCAAAGCTCATAATGCACTCAACCTTCAAGTACCAAAGGAGAGGAACATTGGTGGGGTGGTAAATAGTCAGGAGGAGGCCCAAACATTACAGGCGCATACAGACAGGCTGGTCACATGGCCTAAGGAATGCCACATAGAATGTTATGTGGATAAGTGTGAGGTTGTGCACTTGGGCAGGACAAACAAGGTACGGGAAAACAGGAGAAATGGTAGGACCTTGGAAAGTAAGGATGATTACAGGGACCTTGCTGGGCAGACCCGTTAGGGTAGCAGAACAGGAACATGGTGCAGGGAGAACCCGTCTTCTCATCAACCACGAAGCCTGATGTAAGCATGGTCACTATCTGCTTGACCACCCAGCTCACGCCAAATGCCCAATGTAGTAACGACACTAAGACATGGAGGGGGGTGGCCTCAAAGGCTAAGGCTACCTGCTGGGTTAAATGGCCAAGGTCAACATGGTCCTCACCCTTCCAAAGCGCAACAAATCATTGAAGCGCTTGTGACACTGGATCCATGTTCACTGCACAACATCCCAGGAAGTGACCACCTCCGTCACCTCCTGCCAGGCCCACTTCATCACATGGGGGGGGCCCTCCTCCTCCCATCCTGGGGAAACAGGACCTCTCGCCGGGCTGCCACCTCCTCAACAAGGGCAGCAAGGCACTCATCAGAGAAGCGAGGGGCACAGTGGCCCCCTGCTGGCCTACCCTGCAGCCTGCCCTCCTCCTGGCCCACACCCTGCAGCCTGCCCTGCTCCTGGCCCACACCCTGCAGCCTGCCCTGCTCCTGCCCCACACCCTGCAGCCTGCCCTGCTCCTGCCCCACACCCTGCAGCCTGCCCTGCTCCTGGCCCACACCCTGCAGCCTGCCCTGCTGCTGGCCCACACCTGGCAGCCTGCCCTGCTCCTGGCCCACACCCTGCAGCCTGCCCTCCTCCTCTGGCCTTCACTCTACCACAGCCTGCTTTGCAGACCCCCTGCAGTACAACCTGGAGCTAGCCATGGTGATCAGCCTAAAGGAGGCTGCCTGGCCTTATTTTATACAGACTGCCGGTTCCCCATTTGAACCAGCGGTCTGGACACGCCCGCAGCAATTTTAAAAGTCCCGCTCTCCACGAGAGTGTGAAATGCGCTGGGTGGGCCTTAATTGGCCCCCCCCGCGAAAAATGGCAGCGCTGCCCACAATTGCTTCAGCTCCACCCACCCACCGAACGGAAAATTCAGCCCATGTTTTCCAAGCCACATTTTAAGTTGTTGCAGATTTTAGAAGTTAGAAGTTTCCCCCAATGTTTCACTGATGTGGTTTGTGGTTACAGGGTTTATCCCCCTCTCCTTTTTTAAACCGGGTGGAACATTAACAACCCTCCAGTTCTCTGGCATCACCCCCATATCCAAGGAGGATTGAAAGGTCATGGTCAGTGTGCCCACTATTTCCACCATTCCTTCCCTCAGTGACCCTCTCACATCCCATCCAGACCAGGTAAATGTTTTACTTTATTGTGGTATAAAAAGTGTTGGATTGGAAGGGGTTAACTGAACTTGTTTGTTCAGTGACTGTAATTAATGTCACTCTCCATGGATCCTAATTGTGTCACTGGAGGGTTTCCCTCTTCTGTTTATAAGTGAATCCGTTCAATGTGTTATCCCATAATGTCAGCAGGAACATCACCACTGGCACTGACAGGGATCAGCGGCTCCAGAGAGAGGGAGAGGATGGATCGGAATCTGAGAACAATGGATTGGAATGTTACAACAATGGATCTGAATCTGAGAACAATGGATTGGAATGTTACAACAATGGATCGGAATCTGAGAACAATGGATTGGAATGTTACAACAATGGATCGGAATCTGAGAACAATGGATCGGAGTTTAACCGATGGGCTTGGCTGGCTTTCTAATAATTCTGATTGGATGACATTATCATGGCGAGTTTATGGGCTACTTCTGGTTATTCAAGCAGGTTACTACCCCATCCTCGCTATTGTTGGTGTCCCTGGTAAGTCTCTGTTTCCAGCTATTAATTCAGTAAACCGTGTTTAGCTGCTTTAAAGGGATGTTGGGGAGAGGGATTGGGGTGGGATGGAAAGCACAAGGTCCATGGTCCCACCATCTGCAGCTTGGACATGATTCCAGACAGCAGGATGAGGCGCAGCTCGGAGTTAAGAAGGGGTCAAGGCAGAAACATAACATCACCCTAAATGCTTGCACTGACACTGGATGCTCTAGTCTCTGTCACAGCTGGTCCCATGATATGGAGAACCATCGCCTCACTCAGGCTGAGAGGAGGAATGTTCGCCTGCCCCATCGGTTTTCTCTCTCTCCCTTTGATTATGGAATCACCACTTTAATCACTCCATTATTGTTGGCTGCCTGGCCATCAAGCTCTGGAATTCCCTCCCTTCACCTCTCCACCTCTCAATCTCACCTTGCTCCCCGAAAGCCACTCCATAAACTTACCACTTTGACCAAGCTTTTAGTCATTCCTCATAGCTCCTTATGTGCCTCAGTGTCATATTTTGTTTTATATTGCTCCTGTGAAGTGTCTTGAGGGGGAAAGGAGGAAGTGGAGGATCATGATCAACATTTAGTTTATTAATTTTAGTGTCATTGCTTTTGCCATTTAATCTCTCCTGCCTTCACCACATCATAAAATTCCTTGTTTGTTCTTTCAGGTAGAATCATTGCAATAGATCCCTGGACACAGTGCTTCTGAAAATCTCAATTTCCTGAATCAATCTGATAGCTTTGTTCCCACCCTGAAGAATAATTTTCTTATTTATTCCCCTTCCTCACAGCTAACTCAGTGATGATTGTGATCCTGTCTAAGGGAAAATGTGGTCTCTCTAAATGTGTGACATGCTACCCGGTGGCCATGGCAGCAGCAGATCTACTGGTAATTATCATCGACCTGATATTGAGACACATTCCAATTGTTTATTGGGAACAGTTTCTTTTCCTGAAGTTGATGCCGATATGTAATATCCATGGCATCCTGCTTTATGCAGCCACTGACTGTTCTGTCTGGTTCACCGTCACTTTCACCTTTGATCGCTTCGTGGCCATTTGTGGACAGAAGCTGAAAAGTAAATATTGCACCAGTAAAATGGCAGCTATGGTTCTGGGAACAGTGACTGTTCTGAGCTGTTTAAAGAATATTATCTGGTATTTTATCTACACAGGTCAGTATTCGCTCTTCAACTCCCCCTTCTTTTGTTACGTAACAGAGTCTGTTCGGTTTTCTACAGTCTGGGTATCAATTGAGTTCCTGCATCAGATTATAACCCCGTTTATCCCATTTGTTGTGATTTTGCTGCTCAATGTTTTCACTGTCAGACACATTTTAGTGAGCAGCAGAGCCCGCAAGAGACTCCGGGCTAACAGCAGTGGGGAGAGTCCCAGAGACCCAGAGATGGAGAGTCAAAGGAAATCCATCATATTACTGTTTGTTATCTCGGCAAATTTTATCCTGTTATGGACGACGTTAATGGTTTTTTCTGTGTGGTACCGGATGTGGTTGTTACGGTATAGGTCTGTACAGTTTCATTCAGTTGTACGGGAAATAGGCTTCATGCTGCAGCTCCTGAGTTGCTGCACAAACACTTGTATTTATGCCGTGACCCAGACTAAGTTCAGAGAGCAGTTGAAGAATGTGCTGAAATATCCTTTAAATCTAATTGTTCATTTAATTCAATGATGAAAAGAACTGAATCACCGGGATTAAAATTGTACAGTTGGCGTGGAAGAATAAAATACATCTACAGGACAACTAAGGGTTAAACAGTTAAAACCATAGTGGAATACTACAGCACAGTTCCCTCTCTCGTGAGCACCATAGTGCAACACTACAGCACAGTTCCCTCTCTCGTGAGCACCATAGTGCAACACTATAGCACAGTTCCCTCTCTCGGTAGCACCATAGTGGAATACTACAGCACAGTTCCCTCTTTTGTTCTAGCAGGCACACCTGCAACTGCCAGCTAATTGAGCAGGAAAGGAGAAAAGGAGTATCTTAAACAAGCTTCCTAGAATCCTTGAGACAAGGCTAGGATGTCTGCCCCCAACACAAAGAGACAGGATCCAGCAATGATCATCTGTTCTCTAGAGTGTACACCCCCTAGCACTAAAGATAAGGTCAAGCATGGTTATCTATTCTCTGTCTCACTTTTTTATTACCAGATGGGCTTCCCCCAATATCCTGTATAGTCATAAATTAGAATAGACTAATTGTGTGTTGCATGCCAAAGACAATGATTCTCAATGTAATTAATTATTGAAGGTTAGACAGTCTTATCACCTTCAAGCTCTTTGATATGTACAACTTTTACTATAAATATGTGTGTACTGTGATGCTTCCTCAGAGTGCCGGCTAGCTCCGTTGTATGCTGCTGGGCTCTCCATGATATCATGATTCAATAAAGACTTCCAAGACAAACCTCCTGGGTCTGAGTGCTCGCTCCGTTTTCCGCGACACTCGGGAATACAGAGGAAAATCGGATTTCCTCTGAAAATAAGCGGTGTGGCCATTCACACACTGAAACATGTTTCCGAACCCAGAGAGAAATTCAGCCCAGATAGAGAAATAGAGAGAGAGAGATGGAGCTAAAGAGGGACAGAGACAGATTGAGAGAGACAGAGAGAGAGAGAGAGAGAGAGAGACATGGGGGCAAAGAGGGACAGAGACAGAAAGAGAGAGAGAGAGACATGGAGGGAAATGAGGGATAGAGACAGATTTAGAGGGAGAGAGACAGACATGGAGGCAAAGAGGGATAGAGAGAGAGGTTGTCAGGGACAGACAGATTTAGTGCTCTGTAGACAGATTCAAAGTAAAAGACAGAGAGAGAAAAGGATTTTGAGAAAGGAAGTGTGACAGTGGGTGTGAGACAGAGAGAGACAAAGAGAGAGAAAAACAGAAAGAGACAGAAACAGATCGAGGGAGCAAAAGGGAGACAGAGAGATGTGTGTCAGTAAATTGTTGAATTAATGATGTTGCCTTCTTCCTTCCCTTCCCAAACTCCGACTGACTGTCTGTTCTCTATAAATATCCGGAGTCTATATCGGACACGACCTCATGGATGACCTTTGGCCTCTCTGTGGGGGGTTGGGATTTTGAGTTGCAGAGTTTACCAAAGTGTCCGTGTCTGTTCCAGGGGGAGCTTTGGACCCGACTGGCAGGACACCGATCTCTCCTGTGAGGGGTTCACACCGCAGCGCTGGCAAGGACACTCTGCTGGGCAGCTCAGGAATTGCTTTCCTTTTTTTTTGGAAAAATATATTTCATTCATAAAATATCTGGAAGAACATTACAAAACATTTCTAAATTGTCCTCACAAAAAGTACAATTAAATTCAACTTTTACACATGGATCACGAGTTGCTTCAATACGATCAATGAATATTACAACCATTTCAATCTGGTCATTACAGACAATCAGACAATGGGATTGGAATTATCAACATCCAAATGACTTTGACAGTCTGCTCGGGGAACCATCCCACAGGATCCACCCTCTCCTTTTCCCTCAGGGCCTCTAAGACGTTACGTGCCGACCACTGCCTGGTGGATTGTGGTCAAAGCTGTTTCTCTGCATAAATTTTTCCACCAGGGACAGGTGGTACGGCACGGTCCAACTACTTGGAGCGTTCCGCGGCAGCGTGGCCAGACCCATCCTTCGCAACACCGGGGACAGGTAGAACCTCAGCACGTAGTGACACTCGGTGTTTGCGTACTGAGGGTCTACGCACAGCTTGATGCAGCCGCACACAAAGGTGGCCATCAGTACGAGGGCGATGTTGGGCACGTTTTTTCCTCATTTCTCTAGAGGCTGGTACATCGTGTCCATGCAGACACGATCCATTTTCGACCTCCAGATAAAGCGGAAGATGGCTCATGTGATCGCCACCACGCAGGGGTGTGGAATGGGCCAGACCTGTGCCACGTACAGCAATAGCGAGAGTGCCTCACACCTGATGACCAGGTTCTTACCCGCAATGGAGAGTTTTCTTTCCACCATAGACGCTCGCTCCTTCCAGTTTCTAACACATGACCCGGTCCCTCTGAACCATATCTCCAGCACCTTCAGGCCGTCAGCCCTGACGGTGAAGGGGACAAAGGATCGGTCAGCCCAGTTCCCGAAGAACACAGCTCGCTCTTCCCACAATTTACCTTGACTCCCGAGGCCAGTTCGAACTGGTCGCAGATGTGGATCAGTCTGTGCACCGACAGCGGATCTGAGCAGAAGACGGCGACATTGTCCATGTACAGGGAGGCTTTGACCTGAGTGCCTCCACTGCCTGGGATTATCACTCCTCTTACGCCCGGATCCTTCCTGATGGACTCAGCAAAGGATTCTATGCAACACACGAAAAGAACAGGCAAGAGAGGACAGCCCTGCCTGACTCCAGATTTAATAGGAAAGCTATCTGAGTCCCACCCATTGAATGAGACTG
Organism: Cetorhinus maximus; assembly: GCF_964194155.1. Classification (NCBI taxonomy): domain Eukaryota; kingdom Metazoa; phylum Chordata; class Chondrichthyes; order Lamniformes; family Cetorhinidae; genus Cetorhinus; species Cetorhinus maximus. The sequence continues at coordinate 98,171 of NC_135906.1, forward strand.
CACTACTGTTGTTAGTGTAGAGCAGTTGGATCCAATTGCGAATTCCATCACTTCACGGAGTTTTACTCTTCTCGAAGGACTAAAGGGCCTTAGACAGTTCGTCAGGAGTTAGCGGTTTGTCCAGGCTCTCCCGCGTACTGTCGTCTAAGACCTCCGTGATAGAGGACAGGAAGGACTGGGAGGCCGTGCTGTCTGGGGGCTTCACGTCATACAATCCGGCATAAAAGGATTTGCTGATCCTTAAAATGTCCAACTGCGATGACTTTACTGAGCCGTCTTCTTCCTTCAGGCTGCTGATCACAGAGCTCTCTCTGTGTACCTTTTGGAAAAAGAAACGTGAGCACGTCTCATCCTGCTCCACGGAGCGGACTCTGGAACGGAAGATGATCTTGGAGGCCTCCGAGGCAAAGAGCGAGGCTTGCTGGCTCTTCACCTCTTGGAGTTCCTCCTTGACATCGACCCCCATCGACTGCAGCCGGAGCAGATTCTGCATGTTTTTCTGGAGTCGGGACATTTCCCTCTGTTCTTTTCAAGCTTTCTGGGTGCCTTTGAGGATGAAAAACCTCTTGATGTTTCCCTTGATCGCTTCCCACCAGGGTGTCAGGGACTCAAAGAGGGGTTTCACGGTTCTCCAACTTTGTAATCCCTCTTGAGCTCCTCAATGTTCTCTGGGGTCAGCAGTTGCACATTTAGCTTCCATGCCCCCCTGCCCACCCTCTGGTCTTCCTCTAAGTGATAGTCAGCCAGTAGGAGGCAGTGGCTAGAGAAGAACACCGGCTTGAGGTTGGTGGATCTGACACGAACGCACGGGACACAAACAGGAAGTCTATCCTGGAACGAATGGACCCGTCTGGCTGCGACCAGGCGTATCTACGCTGCGATCCGTCTGCAGGGTTGCTGAAGACGTCGTGCAGCTTGGCATCCTTTACTGTTTCCATCAGGGATCTGGACGTAGCGTCCAATCTGCTGTCGGCCCTGCCGGATCGTCCAGCCGCATCGATGATGCAGTTGAAGTCGCCGCCCAGAATGACCGGCCTGGAGGTCACCAGCAGCAGTGGGAGCTGATGAAAAACCTCCAGCCACTCGGCCTTTTGTGCCGGGGCGTACACGTTAATTAACCGGAGTGGAGCATTCTTGTACATTACATCTGCTACGAGGAGGCGCCCGCCCACCACCTCCTTAACCTCGGAGACGGTGAAGTTGCCTCCCCGCAGCAGTATACCCAGGCCGGAGGAATGAGAGTCGTTTCCTCCTGACCAAATTGATGGCCCATGGGACCACCATCGTGACCATTGCCTGTAGGAGCTGAGGTGCGGTATCGCACACTCCTGCAGAAACAACAGTTCAGCTTTGACCTTGGCAAGGTAGTCCAAGGTCGCAACACATCGCGTAGTAGATTTAATGCTATGCACATTTATGCATACAATCTTTACACCCATTTTAAAGCATTTAGTCTCTTACCAAACCTGTTGCCTCTGAGAATCCCAGACCTTTGGTCTGCTCCTGCATACCCATAGTGTTCACAAATCGCCTCACTTTGGATGGGCTGAGGAAACTGTCCTGAACCTCCCCATTGGAGATGTTCTGCTCAGGTGGCATCTGGGTGTTCTTGCAAGGGACGAGATTTGAATTGTGTCTGTTGCAGAAGTCTCACCAATCCTCTCCCCCTCTGGGGTGTTGCTGCTCCCGGCTTCCTGGAGCTGGGGTGCTCTGAGCGCTTCACTGCTCCCAGATTGCTGGGGCTGGGGTGCGCTGGCCTCTTCGGGTTGTGGGCAAAGTTGGGGTGCGCTGGTCTCCTCAATGTCTCCAGTGTTCTGGAGCTCGGGTGTCTCGGCTTCCAAATCCCTCGAGCTTTGCCGCTTCTTCTGTAGGTGCCGCCCTTGCCTTTCTTTATCCAAAGAGCAGCTGCCCTTGTCATCTGCTTCGGTTGGGAGACGCCTCTTCCCACTTGTCTGGGAAGTGGCTTGGTCCCTTCTTAGCCCCTGCTTCCTTTTGGCTCTCTCCACCAGCTGCCCTCCCCCTGCTGATTTTCCGCTGCTTCCTCCTCCATTGATTCGCTCTCCTGAGGAGTGGGAGGTTCAGGGGTCAGTGCTGTTGATTGGCTGTCTGCTGCCTCAATCTTTTCCTCCACCTTGTCTCTCTCTGTGTCCTCCTTTTTTCTATTGTTCTCATTGGAGGCCTTGGTGTTTGGAGTGTTGCAAGTGTCCTTGGTAGTAGTGACACGAACCATTTCCTCTGCTTCCCCCTCGTTGGCTTTGGCTGCCTGTGCATAAGTGAGGCAGCGTTTGGGGCAGGTCCTGTAGAGGTGACCTGCCTCGTCACACAGGTTGCAGCACTTAGTCTGTTTGCAGTCCTTTGTCTGGTGCCCTTCCTGTTTGCAGTTCTTACAGACGGCGGCGCTGCAGTTGGCCGCCACATGACCAGACTTGCCGCATGAGCGACAAAGTTTGGGCTTCCCAGCGTAGACAAGGTCGCCACGGCTTCCCCCGATAGCGAAGCTGGAAGGAGGGTGGAAGATGGCTCCCTGACCATCGGTCCTGGGGGTGACCTTAACCTGGCGTTTGCTGGTCCAAATCCCAAAGGCGTCTCTAACCTCGGTGCAGGTCCCAACCTTGTCGACGTACCTGGTGAGGAAGGTGAACACGTCAGCGACAGCAACGTGGTGGTTGGAGAGATGCACCGTCACCACACGGTCCCGTTGCAACGGCAGAGCAAAGAGCGGCTCCACCGTCAGGATCTTCATCTCCGGCTGGTCTCTCTTCTCCTCAAACACCTTCAGGAACTTGACGCAGGCAGCAACATTCCTGAAGGTCACGTCGAAATATCCAGCCATGGGGAAGTCCTGCAGGGAGTAGATCTCCTCCGTTTCAAATCCACACGACTCCAAAAGGATTTGCTCAAAGAAGAAGGCCTGATCCATGGGTGCACCTCCTTCGCTGTCTGTCACCGCCACCCTAACGCTGTTACCTACCCCCTGGTTTGGGGCGTGACTGGTTGTAGCCATCACCTCTTTAAATTCCCAATGTTCGGCACTGAATCCCCTTCAAAGGAGAAAAAACAGCCACAGAGGAGCCTCCAACACCAAAGAGCAAAAAGGCCAGAGCCTTTGCTGAAACCACCTTGTAAAAGAAATGATACCCACAAAAACAACCCTTACACACATGCAGAAGCAACCGTGATCATGGTCTCTTCCCTGCCAGGTAAGTATGCGATTGCTTACCCTGATTTGGATTGTCGCGGTGCCTTTGTGACTTTGATAAGCTGGACTGAGGGTTGTTTCTGCCCCATGTTGTATTCTCTCCCCTTAGGGTTGTCCTGTGTTTCTCGTGTGGCTCAGACAGTCTAACTATCCAGATTGCCTTGTCCAGGGTTAGATCATCTTTAGTTTGTTGGAGGTCAGAGTGGATCATCTGCAACACCCACCACGATTCTGTCTCTGATGAGTTCAGACTCCCAATCTCCATATTCACACCCGTCTGCTATCCTGTCGAGATCATTGATGGAATAATCGACAGGCTCCCCAGGCTGTCCCACTCTCTTGTTGAATTTAGCTCTCTGCAATTTTTTTTGGATTGCAAGTGGAAATAAACATAAAGGGATTTTAAAACCTCATCAAATTTGGCAAATAACTCATTAATATTCTGTCTGAAGATGATGTCATCTACAATTGGCCCTGTAGACTAAAGAAGTGTGTTACTTGCTCTTCCTCTGACTTTTTATTTAAACCAGAAGCGATGCTGCAGCTTAAAAAAGATTTCTCCAAATACCCTCATTCTGTGACTGGCCCGGGCCTTGGGTTAGTCCAAGTGGAGTTGGAAGTGTTGAATTGTGATCCATGTTAAAGATGTTTAAAGTGTGGGTACAGCTTTAAGAGCTTACAGGCTTCCAAGATGGCATCACCGTTCACTGTCATACAAAGGGTTTCCCACGCTTGCTGGGTTTGGTGGGCTATGCAACATGGTGGCAGCGTGCTTCTCAAAGGAAAATTTTTAACAATGGCTGCGTGGGTCAGCTGTTTGCGGACTTATTTTGTTCAGTGATTTACTGTTACGCGTCGTGAGGTGTTCAAATTCAATGCAGGCTTGCTGCTTTCCGAATCGGACAGTCGCCGCGTTCCCGAGAGGCTGAGTAATTTAATTTGCGCGGGCAAAACCGGTGGGCGGAAATCAGCGGGCACACGGGGGAGTCAGAGCAGCGCCCGCCAAAAATTAAAGGGCCAATTGACCCCGATTTTACGTTATCCGTGCAATTTTTCACTCATCGCAAGGGCAAAACCAGTGGGCGGAAAACACATTTTTATCATTTCCTCATCCACGGGCAGGATAAAAGGCCCCTGGAGCAGCAGCACTTTCTCTGTCATTGCCAGTCCTTTGCTGTGTGAGTCCAGAGTTTCCCCAGAGTTTCTTGGCATCTCGTTTGATTGTCAAGCCCACATTTCAGCATCGCAGGTCCTCATCTTCCCTGGAAGGTCCCCCTGAGTATTGCAGCACAGTTGCTCCTTCATTTTAAAGCCACTGCTCCTCTGCATCCCATCTAATGGGGACAGTGTATTCCACCGGTGGAACCACCCCTGAAGGGGAAGAGAGGGGCAGGAGGGAGCGGAGGCCAGGTGGGCATGGGCTCAGTTGGTGTAGGGCCAGCAGGGAGGCCAAGGTAGGAGGGCACGATGAAGACATCACTGCCCAGTGGCTAGAGTCTTCAGGCAGCGACCCAACTGCATCCTGGCAGCCTTCAGGGAGCAGCCTCTTCCGTTTTCGAATAGTCCGCCGGGTCCCCATTGGACCTGGTGCCTGACGAGTTCCCGCCCTCACACACAGAAAAAGCATCCGGCGATCCCGTTTTACACTGCGAGGGCCTTAATTGGCCACCAAGCGTAAGAGTGGGTTTTATATCCGGGAGCTGGATTTACATCCGCTTCGGCTATGCTGACTTCAGGCGCATCCTGAGAGTAAAATTCAGGTCTTAGTCTTTCCGCGTTTTAGTTAAGTTGAGGGTTTTTGATCCTGAGCTGCCACCTTGTTGGGATGGTGTTGGTCACACAATCTGTCTGTTCAAGAAATCTTCATAATCTTCTGAATATTAACAGCAAGTCTTTATTAACTACTTGTAATGATACACATATACGCAGTAAAGGGTACAGGCAAGGAGCTAACTCCATGTCCAGGTCTTAATACATCTCTTTTCAACACCACACTGACCCTAGGTCTGGGTCATGTGCCTTCCTACATCATTGTGTGGGTGGTACTGGGCTCAGTCCCACTTTAACCCTGTATGTGCCAAACCCTTCTACTACAGGAAGGAGTGATTAAACAACAGAATGGATGATGGTGTGAAGGGATTACCCATTTCAAACAGAGATGAGGGGGAATTTCTTCTCTCAGAGGATTGTGAATCTTTGGAATTCTCTTCCCCAGAGAGCAGTGGAGACTGGCTCATTGAATATACTCGAGGCTGAGTTAGACTGAATCTCAAATGACAAGAGCATTAAGGGTTGTTGGGAACAGGATAGTAAGTGGAGTTGAGACCAGGATCTGATGAGTTATGATCTAATTGAATGACAGAGAAGCCTCGAGGGACTGGGTGCTCCTATTTCTTCTGTTAAATTGAGCAGCAAGATGACAAGTAACACCTGAAAAACACAACTACCAGGAGTGGGGTTCGAACCCACGCAGACACATGTCCATTGGATCTTAAGTCCAACGCCTTAACCACTCGGCCATCCTGGTATATGGGGAACAGTGAATCAAATGAAATTGAATGTGATTAGGATGCCATCTGACTTTGTACAATTTCTCATTCTGACTGCTCGTCCTTCCGAAGCTAATGAATTGGAACAGACTGTGAACTGGAAAACAATCTATAAACACTGCAGTGTATTTAACTCCTTGTCCAACACTGTGAGACAGCTTTCAGTGTTTATAAAGAGTATAATTTATTGAGTGGTCTCTTGGATCAAACAGGGTAACAGAAGGGGGTTTGTGTACAGAGGATTTGGGGGTGAGCTCTGATTCCGAACCCTTTCTGGATTGTAAGGAATAAAGAATGAATGAGAGCGAGAGATGCAATGTGGGAGAAGGGATGATGGAAGAATTTGTCCATGAACCTGATTAAAAGTTGCTCAAGCATAAGATAATATTAAGATATCATGAGCGGAACATTAACATAATCTGAGCTCCAAGATCTGGTTGGGTCCCATTCCCCTGAAGTGAGGAACAAGCCGGTGGGGAAATTCCCCCGGAATTCTATTCCCTGTAAGAAGATTAGCTCACGGTGAGGTGGAAATAACTCCATTGGGACTGTGTCAGATTGAAGAACCATTGTTCACTCCCTGGTTTTGAGCGTTTTAATTTGGTTTCATCTCCATTTAAATTAGAGAGAATCCAAGGAGAGACTTTCCACTCCTGACCCCGTGTCTCTCAGACTAATGGGAGTGAAACCACATCTGACACCGAGCCTGAACAGGGAGGCCTGCTCTCCCCGTGTTTAAAGGGAATGAATCTGACCTTAACCTTGTCTTAATGTAACGTTGACTGTCTGGAAATGTCTGGTTGAGAATGTTTTCCTCTTATATTAATGGAGCGGATGAGCATAAATGAGAGGCTGTTCAACCGAGAGGTTTGGAAGTGGGTGAAGGGGCGGAGAAACGGTGGGAGTGAGAGGGACAGTGAGTCGGCTGTGGTCAATAGAACGTCAGGAATGAAGGTCAGAGGAACAGAACAGGCTGGAAAGACAGAAAAAGTGAGGAGCAGAGGCTGTGAGAAAGAGTGAGTAAAGGACAGGCTTGTTCAGTTGGTTGGGGTGTGGTGTTTATAATAGCCGGGATCTGGGTTTGATCCTCTCCCAGCTCAAAGCGAATTGGACCAACATTCTGTCTGTACAATTATAGAATGATGCAAGGAAGCAGGAGGCCATTTGGCCCATCGTGTCTGTGCTGCCTTTTTGGTGAAACTCTACAATCAGTCCTAATTCCTGCTTTTACCCTAAAACCCCGGACATTTTTCTATTCCAGTGTTGATCCAAATCTCTTTTGAAAGTTACTATTGAATCTGCTTCCAGAAGCTGATCAGACAGAACATTCCAGATCACAGGAACTCACTGTGTAAAAAATGTTTCCTCATGTCACCTCTGCTTCTGTTGTCAATCATCTTAAATTTGTGTCCTCTGGTTATCAACCCGTCTGCCATTGGAAACAGTTTCTCCCTATTGACCCGATCAAAACAGTTCAGGATTTTGAACGCCTCTGTCAAATTGCCTCTTCTCTGCTCCAAGGAGAACAACCCCAGCTTCTCCAGTCTCCCCACAAAACTGAAGTCCCTCACCCCTGGTATCATTCCAGTAAATCTCTTCTGTTCATTTCCTCCCTCTCGTCAATAATTGGGATGAAATGTTTTAGAGGAAAAGCACAAATGAAATAAAGAGTGAGAGAGAATTAAATGTTGATGAAAATGGGCATCAATGTTTGGAAAGAGCGAACGATTGAAGTTGAATTATTGATCAGTGAGGGGAATATATCACACTTTGAGGTTTCAGTGGGTGGATTTACTGATCAAGCTAGGAATTGAGGGGAAGCTGGTTCATGGTCTGTGGAACAAACTCCTCTCCGTGGGGCAGAGCCAACAGCTGTCTCTATCCAATAACAGGCAGGGAAGAGCCAGTGCCTCAGGATTGGCTCGGTCAGTCTGGAGGGTATTAGAGTTTGAATCTTCGGGTTGTGGATTCTTTCTGTAAGTTGGTTGCTTGTTCTGTTCCGTTTTTAGCTTGTTTTCACAGGCGATCTCCAGATCTCACAGAATCACAGCGCAGAAGAGGCCCTTTGGCCCATCGAGTCTGCACCGACACGTGAAAAACACCTGACCTACCTACCTAATCCCATTTATCAGCACATGTTATGACATGCCAAGTGTTCGTCCATGTACTTTTTAAAGTATGTGAGGCAACCCGCCTCCAACACCCTCCCAGGCAGTGCATTCCAGACTGTCACCACCCTCTGGGTAATACAATTTTTCCTCACATCCCCCCTAAACCTCCTGCCCCTCACCTTGAACTTATGCCCCCTTGTGACTGACATTTCAAAAAGGGGAACAGCTGCTCCCTATCCACCCTGTCCATGCCCCTCATAATCTTATACACCTCGATCAGGTCGCCCCTCAGTCTTCTCTGCTCCAACGAAAACAATACTTGTCTATCCAACCTCTCTTCATAGCTTAACTGTTTCATTCCAGGCACCATCCTGGTGAATCTCCTCAGTACCTCCTCCAGTGCAATCACATCCTTCCTATAATGTGGCGATCAGAACTGCACACAGTACTCCAGCTGTGGCCTCACCAAGGTTCTATACAACTCCAACATGACCTCCCTACTTTTGTAATCTATGCCTCGATTGATAAAGGCAAGTGTCCCATGTGCCTTGTTCACTACCCCACTAACATGTCCCTCTGCCTTCAGAGATCTATGGACACACATGCCAAGGCCCCTTTGTTCCTCAGAACTTTCTAGTGTCAGGCCATTCACTGAAAACTTCCTTGTCAAATTACTCCTTCCAAAGTGTATCACCTCACACTTTTCAGAGTTTAATTCCATCTGCTACTTATCTGCCCATTTGACCATCCCGCCTATATCTCCCTGTAGCCCAAGACACTCAACCTCACTGTTAACCAACGGCCAATCTTTGTCATCCACAAACTTACTAATTCTACCCCCCCCGCCCCGACATAGTCATCTATATCGTTTATATAAATGACAAATAATAGGGTGAGCACAGATCCCTGTGGTATGCCACTGGATACTGGCTTCCAGTCACTGAAGCATTCTCTTGTCATCACCCTCTGCCTCCTACAAATAAGCCAATGTTGAATCCACCTTATCAAATTACCCTGTATCCCATGTGAATTTGCCTTCTTTATAAGCCTCCCATGTGGGACCTTGTCAAAGGCTTTGCTGAAATCCACATAAACTACATCAACGGCACTACCCTCATCTACACACCTGGTCACCTCCTCAAAAAATTCAATCAAATTTGTTAGACATGACCTTCCTCTGACAAAGCCATGCTGACTATCCCTGATCAAACCTTGCCTCACCAAGTGGAGATAGATTCTCTCCTTCAGAACTTTCTCCAATAGCTTGACGTGAGACTCACTGGCATGTAGTTCCCTGGCTTATCTCTACAACCCTTCTTAAATAGCGGAACTACATTAGCTGTTCTCCAGTCCTCTGGCACCATCCCCATGGCCAGAGAGGAATTAAAAATTTGGGTCAGAGACCATACAATCTCCTTCCTTGCCTCCCTCAGCAGTCTGAGACACAAAGTATTCATTCAACACTCTAGCAATGTCCTCTGGCTCCACCCATAGAATGCGCTCTTGGTCACTTATGGGCCCTACTCATTCCCAGGTTATCCTCTTCCCATTGATATGCTTATAGAATATCTTGGGATTTTCTCCGGATGGTCGGAGTCCGGATGTACCCCAGAAGATGCACTATGGGACATTATCGGAAGTGCCAACGCACTGACTCCACGGGAACTGCCAGGGAAGTTTGAACATCTGATGGGCAATTCACCTGCTCCCTGGGACCCTCCGCAAAAGTCTCCAACTTCAGACAGTTCCCGTGTACTTACCTGAATAGATACCCAGGAAATGTTAGACCGATGAAAACCTAGTCTAACTCCTGGGTAACTGCACAGCTGACCGACCAATCACTCACAATATCCTCCCACCTGACTGCCTCGTGACCCCCAACTACCCCCTGACCCCTGACTCCCCATTGACCTCCCGACACCCCCAACTCGACCTGACTAGCTGCTCCACCCGACTCCCCCAGCGCACCCCATTCCCCCGACTCAACCTGACTAGCCTTTGCCACCAGGACAGAGTTTGATGTTGGGAATGTTCCGGCAATAATAGTTTCCAGAAATAAATTCTCTTTCCTGTCAATTCTGATTTTCACACTCGGTTTTAATTTCATACACTTTTATATTGGAACAATCTTTCAGAAATGTGCTGTGTCCATTTTTTGTGTAACAGCTCTGTCACCCAGTGTGAGAAATAAAACACAAACCGTCCAGTGTGGGGCTCAAACCCACACCCAGCTCCGTCTGTGTGTCCGCTCAGTTCAGTTAGATCGAGCGCAGTGTAATAACACCAAGGTTACAGGGCTTTCACACAAGATAGAGAGGGAGTTAAAAAGGGAGCTGGGGTGGCCATTTCTGTTAGAGAAGCAATTCCATCTGTGAGAAGGATTGAAAGATTAGATGGATCATCAACAGGCCAGATTGATTGATTTTAGTATCAAAAAAGAGGCAGTCACACTGCTGGGAATGTACTATAGACCCCCAAACAGTCAGAGGAAGGTAAGAGAGAAAATATGGAGGCAAATCTCTGAGCAGTGCAAAAACAGTAGGGCAGTAATTGTAGGGGTTTTTTAACTACCCCAATATTAACTGGGATAGTTTCAGTGTGAGAGGAATGGAGGGAACAGAATTCTCTTGAAGCATTCAGGAGAACTTTTTTGGCCAGTATGTAGCAAGTCCAAGAAGAGAGGGCACAGTTCTGGACTTAGTTTTAAAAATTGAATCAGGTGGAAGGAGTCACAGTGGGGAGCATTTTTGTAGTAGTGATAATAGTTCAGTTAATTTTAACATCATTGTGGAAAAGGACAGTGATAGAACAGGAGTTAAACTTCTAAATTGGGGCACGGCCAATTTTATAAGCTGAGGAGTGATTTAGCAAAAGTGGATGGAAACAGTTACTTGAAGGTAAATCAGTGTCAGGGCAGTGAGAGGCAACCAACGAGGAGATTCAAGGGGTTCAGAGTAAACATGTTCCCACAAAGAAATGGGTGGGAGAGACAAATCTAGAGCCCTCTGGATATCAAGGAGCTTTCAAGGAAAGATAAGGCAGAAAAGGAAAGCTTATGTCAGACACTGAGAACTGAATATTACAGAAAGCTGAGAGAAGTAGGGAAAGCGGACGGGTGAAATCAAAAAGGAAGTTAGGAAAGTAAAGAGAGGGCATGAAAGAATATTGGCAAGCAAAATCAACACAAAGATGATTGATCAATACATTTAGAGTAAGAGGATAATGAAGGAAAGAGTGGAGCTCATAAAACACCGAAAAGGTAACCTGTGTGTGGAGGCGGAGGATGTGGGTATGGGTCTGAATGAATACTTTGCATCTGTCTTAACAAAAGAGGGGGAGGAGGCAGACATTGTAGTTCAGGAGGAGGAGTGTGAAGTATTGGATGTGATAAACGTAGGGAGAGAGGAAGTATCAAGGGGATTAGCATCGCCAGAAGTGGATAAATCACCAGGGCTGGATGAAATGTACCCCAGGAGGTGTCCGCTCCAGTCAACAAAGATCTGACTACACTAATCCCATTTTCCAGCGCTTGGCACATAGTCCTGGAGGCTATGGCAACACAAGTGAATATCTAAATACTTCTTAAATGTTACGAGAGTTTCTGACTCAACCATCCTTTCAGGCAGTGAGTTCTAGACTCCCACCACTCTCTGGGTGAAAAAATGTTTCCTCAACACCCCTCTCAGCCTTCTACCTCTTCCCTTAAATCGATGTCCCCTGCTTATTGACCCATCTACTAATGGAAAACGTGCCCTCCTATCCACCCTATCTATGCTCCTCATAATCTTATACACCTCTATCAGGTCCCCTCTCAACCTTCATTGCTCCAAGGAAAACAACCCCAGCCTATCCAATCTTTCCTCATGGCTCAGACCCTCCAGCCCAGGCAGCATCCTGGTAAATCTCCTCTGCAACATCTCCAGCGCATTCACATCCTTCCTATAATGTGGTGACCAGAACTGCACACAGTACTCCAGTTGTGGCCTAACCAGCGTTTTATACAGTTCCAGCATAACCTCCCTGCTCTTGTATTCTATGCTTCGGCTAATAAAGGCAAGTGTCCCACATGCCTTCTTAATCACCTTATCTAGCTGCCCTGCTACCTTCAGGGATCTTTGGATATGCTGACCAAGGTCCCTCTGATATTCAGTGCTTTTCAGGGTCCTACCATTCATAGTGTATTCCCTTGCCTTGTTAGCCATCCCCAAGTGCATTACCTCACACTTTTCCGGGTTGAATTCCATTTGCCACTGCTCTGCCCACCTGACCAGTCCATTGATATCCTCCTGCAGTTTACGGCTATCCTCCTCACTATTTACCACTCTACCAATTTTCCTCTTATCTGCAAACTTCTTAATCATACCCCCTACATTTAAATCTAAATCATTTATGTACACCACAAACAGCAAGGGCCCCAGCACCGAGCTCTGCGGAACCCCACTAGAAATAGACTTCCAGTCACAGAAACATCCCTCTACCATCACCCTCTGCTTCCTGCCTCTCAGCCAATTTTGGATCCAACATGCCACTTTGCCTTGGATCCCATGGGCTCTTACTTTCATGCCCAGTCTGCCATGAGGGACTTTATCAAAAGCCTTACTAAAGTCAAACGCATTACCCTCATCAACACTCCTGGTTACCTCCTCAAATAATACGATCAAACTTTTCAAACACGATCTTCCCTTAACAAACCCATGCTGACTGTCCCCGATTAATCCTTGTCTCTCCAAGGCCAGATATATTCTGTCCCTCAGAATTCTTTCTAGTAACTTCCCCACAACTGCGGTTAGACTGACTGGCCTGTAATTTCCTGGTCTATCCCTTCCTCCCTTTTTTAATAATGGGACAACGTTAGCAGTCCTCCAGTCCTCTGGCACCGCACCTGTGGCCAGAGAGGATTTGAAAATTGCCAGGGCCCCTGATATCTCTTCCCTTGGCTTCCACAACAGCCTGGGATACATCTCATCCGGGCCTGTGGATTTATCCATTTCTAAGGCCGCTAGACCTGCAAGTGCCCCCTCTCTCTCTATGTTAATTTCCTCTAATATTTCACAGTCCTCCATCCTGATATCTGTATCTGCGTCGTCCTTTTCCATTGTGAAGACCGACGTAAAGGATTCATTGAGGACTGCACCCATGTCTTCCGGGTCCACACACAGATTACCTCTATTATCCCAAATTGGCCCTACTCTTTCCCTAGTTATTCTCTTACTCTATATATATTTAAATAACCCCTTTGGGTTTTCCTTTATTCTACACACCAATGCTTTCTCATGCACTCTCTTAGCTTTCCTAATTTCCTTTTTAAGTTCCCCTCTACACTTTTTACACCCCTGTAAGGACTCAGCTGTATTGAGCCCTCGGTATCTGCCATAAACTTCTCTCGTTTTCTTCATCCTAACTTTTATGCACCTTGACATCCAGGGTTCTCCAGGATTGGTTCCCCCCACCCATTGTCTTTACGGGAACATATTTGCCCTGTGCTCTCACTATTTCCTCCTGGAAGACCCTCCACTGCTCTGGCACAGTTTTATCTGCAAGTAGCTGCTCCCAGTCCACTTGTGCCAAATCGCATCGCAACTTAGTAAAAAAGCCTTTCCCCAGTTTAGAACTTTTATTCCTGGCCCAACCTTATCCTTTTCCATAACTATCCGAAATCTAACTGAGTTATGGTCACTATCTCCAAAATGCTCCCCTACTGATATGCCTTCCACCTGCCCGGGCTCATTTCAGAATATTAGGTCCAGAACTGCCCCCTCCCTTGCTGGGCTTTCTACGCACTGTCTAAAAAAGTTCTCCTGGATGCAACTTCAGAATTTTGCTCCCTCCCTACCTTGCACAATAAAACTATCCAAGTTCATATTTGGGTAGTTAAAATCCCCTACCATTACTGCCCTATTATTCTTACACTTCTCTGAAATTTGTCTACATATTTGATCCTCTATCTCTCCCTGACTGTTTGGGGGCCTATAGTACACAGGTCATATCTGACTAATTAGATTGAAGTTTTTGAGGAAGTAACAAGTAGGATTGATGAGGGTGGTATAGTTGATGTGATACACATTGATTAAAACAAGGCTTTCGACAAGGTTCCACATGGCAGACTGCTTAAAAAAATAAAAGCCCATAGGATCCAGGGGAACATAGGAAGCTGGATACAAAATTGGCTCAGTGGCAGGAAACAAAGGATGGATGTTTTTGCGACTGGAAGGCTTTTTCCAGTCAGGTTCCGCAGGGCTCAGAACTGGGCCCCCTGCTTTTTGTGGTCTGTATTAATGATTTGGGCATAAATGTAGAATGATCAAGAAGTTTACAGACAGCAGAAAAATTGGTTGATAGCGAGGAGAGTTGCTGTGGACTGGAGGAAGATATCAATAGACTGGTCAAGTGGGCAGAAAAGTGGCAAATGGAATTCAGCCCAGAGAAGTGTGAGGTGATGCATTTGGGGAGGTCAAACAAGGCAAAGGATTACACAATAAATGGGGGGGGACCGAGAGGTGTAGAGGAAGTGAGGGGTATTAGAGTGAATGTCCACAGATCCCAGAAGGTAGCAGGACAGGTTGAGAAGGTGGTTAAGAAGGCAGATGGAATCCTTTCATTTCTTAGCCGAGGTGTAGAATATAAGAACAGGGAGGTTATGCTGGAACTATATAAAACATTAGTTAGGCCACAACTTGAGTACTGTGTGCTGTTCTGGTCACCTCGTTACAGAAAGGATGTAATTGCATTCAAGAGGGAACAGAGGAGATTTACCAGGATGTTGCCAGGGCTGGAAAATTGCAAATATGAGGAAAGATTGGAGAGGCTGGGGTTGTTCCCCTTGGAACAGAGGAGGCTGAGGGGAGATTTGATTGAGATGTACAAAATTGTGAAGGGCCTGGATAGACTGGATGGGAAGGGCCTATTTCCTTTAGCAGAGAGCTCATTGATGAGGGGATATAGATTTTAAGTGATTGATAGAAAGATTAGAGGGGAGATGAGGAAAACCTTTTCTCACCCAGAGGATTGTGTGGGTCTGGAACTCACTGCCTGAAAGGGGAGTAGAGGCCGGAACCCTCAACTCATTGAAAAGGTGTCTGGATATGCACCTCAACTGCCGGAACCTGCAGGGCTACGGACCAAGTGCTGGAAAGTGGGATTAGGCTGGGGGGGTTCGTTCTTCAGCTGGGGCAGACACGATGGGCCGAGTGGCCTCTTTCTGCGCTGTAAACATTCTACGATTCTACGTTACATTCAGACGGTTGCTATGCAGCCATTCACACCTCATCTGGACACATCTTTTGTTTCTTTATTTTACCCATTACCACTGCCTCTGGCTTTTGTACCATGAAACCTTTTATCCTTTAATCTCTCCTGCCATCCACCCTATCACACACCTTCCCTTTTGTTCATCGACATCTTTCCCCACCAGACCAACTCCTATTGGTCCAAATAAAATCGGCCTTCCTGGTAATAAATCCATGAGTTCTGTCATTGGTGGAGATTGTGGAGATTGGGGCTGGTTAATTGGTTCAATGTTGCTGCTTATGGTCTCATTGGTGTCAGTGAGTGCAGCTTGTGTGTATAAAAGGTGCTGCTCGGTGGCTGAAGGGATGGTTGAGTTGTTTGGTATCATGGGGGATTTTGTAGTGAGGGCTTTGTTCCCAGTGCTGGTGCTAGTTGGAGCTCTTTGTGGCTCTGATACTTGGCAACAGTTTCTAGGCCAGAGGTTTCTATGGAGCAGAGTCAAAGCCACCCCTGTGCCTCAGACATTCTCTCCTCCTGGGCCTCCCTTTGGTTCCCATTTCCGTGTGTCTGAGGGTGGGAGTGTGTCTCCACTGCAGACTGTGATGGTGCAGTGTGGAGAGGACAAGCTGCTGCTCAGGGTCCAGCTGGATTTATTTGGAACCAGGCACCTGATCAAAGCTGCTGACCTGACCCTGGTGGACAGCAGGCTGTTGGCCAACCAGTATATACTCTCAGAACCACACTGTCCTCTTTGACTATGGACTCCATGAGTGTGGCAGCAGGTTGCAGGTAATGGGAATCCTCAGCTCTTGCTCTAAGCTTGGGCTGTAGGTTGTTCCCCACTCTTCATTCCAACACTGAGTGAGATGTCAATGATATTGAGGAGATATATCTCCTGCTTTATAAAACTACAAATTAGCTTTCTATCTTGTATTGTATTTTGCATTAACTGGTTCCTGAGTCTCTCCAACCTATGACATCAGCCCCATTGGTCTTGAACCTTCTCTTTGGATCCTCCAAGCTTTTCCTTTTGTTGTTTAGAGGATTTTCATCTCTATTCCCCTCATTCAGATCAATCCAACTGGAGGTTTCAGTCCAGTTTAATCCAACCAGGTTGTGCCTTAAATGAAGAAAATGGAATGAGAATGGAGATGTATTGGACTAAAGAGGAACTCCACACTTCCCACTTTTCCTGTCATTGGAATAACTGGTGCTCTGGCTTCAAACTCTTCTATTTCCATGCTCCATGTTACTGTCCACTTGTGGCTCCTTTTTACTGTTAACTGAAGCTGTCCTTTTGTTGAGTCACTTCCCTATTAATGGATCCTGGTCTTGTTCTGATGATCGCCCTCTTTGGATAAAGGGCTGAGGTTGCATTGCAGCCCATAATGAGGCCATTCGGCCCCTCGAGCCTGTTCCCCAATCATTAAGATCCTGACCGAACTTCTACACAACCGCCATGTTCCTGTCCTCTTAACAAGTTCTTTGATTCCTGTCATCAAAATATGATAAATATCCTAATATTGTGCTTTATTGTATTATTGGGGTTTGGATAATTTGTGTGGGGCTGAATTGGACAGTTGGTCTGGAGGCTTTGAGTCATCAAAAAGAATCGAGCTTTGAAATGCTAAATCCATAAACATGGCTGAAGTTTTAGAATGAGATGTGATGAAAATTTGCTTTTTCATATAACTTCGGATAGCTTGAATTTCCAAGCGATGGTGGGATGTTACACCCAGCTTTCAGAAACTAAGCTGAAGTGTTAATTTTTTCAAAAGGTTACTGATAAATTAGTACTCAAGTTTTATATTATGAAAAGTGAAGTTGCAACAAGATATGGGAACAATGCAATTTACCTGTCAAGGGGATGAGGCTGAGTCAGTGGTGAAGACATCCTAATATCTTTCACAAATGTGAGAAGCCTCCAGCCTCTGCATCAAGTTCCTGTCTAAAGGAACCAAGGATGTGTTAACTCGTGTTGAATTCTCCTGTCCAGGTGGTGTTGCTTTGCCTGGGTCCATTCAAATTTTTTTTACTGTTGCCTTAATAAAGGTGTCACTGGGAGCCAGATTAATCAGAAGATTTTGGGAGTTCTTATAGTAATTTATAGACCTATGTATGTGCTTAATCTCTTTATTAGTTCATGTTTACATTTTTATCTAAACCTCCTGAATTTGTGGCAGTCTTTGCTGTTCCTGAATTCCGGACACTGATCTCAAAATAAAATACTAATTGCAAAACAGTTGAGCGCATGATCAAGTTTCCCTCGTGGATTTGATCCACCTGACTAGCATCATCTGCCACATCATAACATTCCCTTAATGACACAAAATAAATCCATCTGTCTCAAACGTACTCCGTGACTGAGCATTCACAGCTCTCTGGGATAGAATCCCAAAGATTCACCACCTGCTGAATGAAGTAATTCCCTGTCACATTAATCTTAAGTGACCCCCTGACCTGAGAAGCCTACACCTAATAATCAACTCTCCTCCGGCTGGGGGGAAGCAGCCTCTTCACACTGACCCTGTCCATCCCCCTCAGAATTGTTTTCAGGGGATGGGATGACTTCATTGTTAACCCCTGTGGAGAACATTCTCATTTCAGATCAGTTCTTCATTCCTTAACCTGATTCTTTCAGATGATTGGAGATTTCCTCATCTACACCACCCACCTGAACCACACCCCAGAGTATCATGGATCTGTCATTGTGAGAACGAATGGAGCTGTCGTTGCCATTGAGTGTCGTTATTTGAGGTGAGAATCTTTACCCTCTTTGTCAATAAGATCTACAGCTGCTGGTGGTCTCTGAAGATGTCCTAAAATGACTCCCCTGCCTTTCCAGGAAGGGCAATGTGAGCAGTGACCCCATCAAGCCCACCTGGATCCCATTCAGCTCCACCAAGTCTGGAGAAGGGCATCTGTCATTCTCTCTGCGCCTAATGAATGGTATGTGATGGGTGGATGGGGAGTGATTTCCTGTAGTCACTCACTGGGAGTTACAGCCACTGTCTCGAACCCTTGTCCTCTTGTACTTCAGGTGACTGGCTTACAGAGCGCACTTCGACTATCTACTACCTGGGTGAGCTCATTCACATTGAGGCCTCTGTTTCAATGATCAACCACATGTCCCTGAAGCTCTACATTGACCGCTGTGTAGCTACATTGAGCCCAGACAAGGACTCCACCCCGAGATACAGCTTCATTGACCACAATGGGTAAGGAGCTCTCTGCTTTCTCCAGCTGGTCCCATCTCAATGGCTTCACTTGATTCACTTCCTGTCCCTTTTTAATCTTTCTTCAGTTGCCTCCTGGACAGCAAAGCTGAGGACTCCTTTTCAACCTTTGTGTTGCCAAGAGACGAGCGGGAGCTGGACAAGCTCCGGTTTGACCTGGATGCGTTCCGTTTCCTTGGAGATGACCGTTCCTTGGTAAGAGGAAGCTGATCATTGGGGTCTCCATGTTGGGAGGGAGTCACTGAATCATGACGTGTGTTGAATGTGTCCCTCAGATTTTCATCACCTGTCACCTGAAAGTTGCTCCATTGGATCAGAGGGATTCCAGGAACAAAGCTTGTACTTTCCAGAAGGTGCAGAATGTGTCAGTTCCCCCTCTCTCCATCAGGGACATTGTGTGGGGATGTGATGCACAACCTGGTTGATGGGCTCTTTCTCTTGTTTAGCTTGACCCCATTGGAGGAATCGAGCATTGACATTTGTGCCTGTTGCCATGTGGGTAACTGTGGTGCCACAAGGGAGTTGTGGTTTGGTCCCAGAGGAAGGAGAGATCTTGTACCTGAAGGTGGTAGGACATTGATCCTCTAGATGTTGGACGTCCCCCTTTCCCCTCTCTAACTGGAATGTTTGATGTTGCAGAGAGTGAAGCTGGATTGAAGTGGGAGGGTGAGGCCTCACTTGGAGCCCTGCTCATTCTGGATACTGATGTGACCAAGCTGGCAACAGAGTCCCTGAATGAGGCTGAGCGAAGGATGCAGGAGAGGTCTCCAGGTGGTGAGTTGGCCAACTGCTGGTTTCCATTTTCCCCTCAGTGTTTCCTTCACTAACCATTGGTTTCTCATTGCTTTGTAGGTGTGCAGTCTGAGGTGGTCCTGATCGTGGCCCTGACTGTGACAGCTGTCTCTCTGATCTCTGCTTCATTGCCGGCCTTGTTCCTGTACAGGAGACACAAGCAAACTCTGGTCAACCAGTGATCAATAAAGCAGTGATTCCTTCTCCCTTGTGTCTGGGACCTGATTTCTCTGCATCCTCAACATGTTAGTTAAATGTCTCTGTGGAACTAATGGCTGGGGCTAGTCTATCCAAGCACAGAACTCGGCCTGATGATGATGGGTTTACTGAAGATAGAGAGAAGCAGTAACTAAATTTTTTTGTGCTTCAGACCCCAGGCTTGGTATCTATAGCCACCCAGTGTGGGGGAGGGGGTGTGAGCAGTTCTGGGTCCTCCTTGTGGACCTGCTCCTGAGCCTGGCTGCCTCATTCTCTTCCATGGTGATGTTCACCCCCTGGAGAGGGGGCTCACTGTATTGGAGTGTTTGAGGTTTGCTGTAATCAGTGGGTATGTATGGTCTGGTCTACACCGATCAAATAAACATCCTGTTTGCAATCATTTGTCTTTCATCTCTAACACCTGGTGAAATTGTACAATTGACTGGTCAACCAGTTAACAAAGGCCTGTCTATTGTGGGGAATAGTTAATCTGCAGCTCAAACAGAAGGTGATCTGAGAGACAGCATGGCTTTAAGTGGATGGGACTAAACTCTCAATTTTCATCGGAGCTCACTAATGAGGATGTTGTCCACTTGGACTTCCAGAAGGGATTCCAACTTTCACAGACATGGAGGGAAAATGAAGTGTTTGGGGATCCGGAGAACATCATCTGACTGTCAGGAATTGACATGTGGTGGTTGCCAGGGATCTGATCTGGTGCCTGAACTTCATTTATAATTTGTAGGGATATCCAAGCTTGCAGGTGGTAATTTTCATGCAGACAGGAGCAAAAGGGATTGAATGAGTGACTAAATGATTGTTCATGTTCTGTGATGGAGAGTGAGGTCATCCACCTTGAACAAAAACTAGAAAAATCATGCTGTTATCTGAAGGAACAAATTTGAGTCCAATACCTCATTTGTAAATGGTTAATTGGGGCTAATGGGATGTTGGCCTCTCTCAGATGTGATGCTTCAGTTTTCCAAACTCTGGGCACCCACACATCTGGATTTCTGAGGTTTGGACATCGAACAGCAAAGGAGCCATTGTGTTCTTAGTCTCGCTGCTGATTGGCCAGAATAAAGTTTGGGGGGAGGAGCAGTTTAACTCCTAGATAGAAGGTTGAGTCTGATCTAAGGTGTTTAAACTGTTGGGAGGATTTGGTAGGGTGGGTTTGGGGAATAATTTCCTCTCTGTAGGGAATTGAGAACAACAAACCTGAACTGACATTGAAGCAGGGCCATTGAGAGTGAAATTGAAGGGGAGGGGGAGAGTACCTGAGGAGAGGAAAGTATTAATATTAGCTCATGTCAGACCAGGAAGAGAAATTGTGTGCTCAACAGTTTAGTGGGAGTAAGGTTGAGGGTACATGAGATGAGGGGTCGGGAGCAAGATGAAGTTGGAGAGTGCCTGAGGGGAGATGGAGAAAGACATCAGTCCAGGCTAGGATAGGGAAGAGCCCGAGAGGAAGTTTGTCCTGATGGGTGAGGGGAAGGAAGGGAGGTGGCAGAAGCAGCTGATCTGAACCTTTGTCACAAAGTCCATGAACTGTTTGATCTTGTTGGTGATGGGAAAGGGTTTTCAAAGATGGTTTGGAGTGGAGAAGATGGAGGGTTCCTAACATTGTAGCATGACCCTGGAATAGTGATGAGTTTTGGCATAGGACAGCGGGACACTGCTTCATGGGGTCCAGCCAGCTCTGGTGGTTATCACTAAACCAATTGTTCTCCCTGGGTATTCAAGACTGAATCACTTTGACTTAAGCAGAGATGATGGTTGGAGCAGGGAGAATGGTCTCCTGTGAGAGACCAATGGATTCATTGGGGACTGGGGGATCCAAGATGAAGTTGCATTATTAATTTTTCCAAGGATGATGATATTGCTGGCAAGGCCAGCATTAATTACCCCTCAGAAGGTGATGGTGAGCTGCTGCACTCCATGGGTATTCAGCTGCACACACTGCTGCAAGGGAGGCAGTTCCAGGATTTTGACCCTGTGACAATGAAGGAACGGTAGTTATAGTTCCACAACAAGATGGTGTGGTTTGGAGGGGAACTTGCAGGTGGTGTTCAAATGTAGCTGCTGCCCTTCTAGATGGTAGAGGCTGTGGGTTTGGAAGTTGCTGTCTAAGGAGCCTTGAGTTAGCGCAGTGCATGTTGTAGATGGTACACAGTTACCATTGTGCATTGGTGGTGCCCCAAGATGGCCGAGCAAGCTACTCAGTGGCAGCAAGTAAATGAAACTGGATGTATCCAGCATCCACCTAGGCACTGGAAGCAACAACGACAAATCCTGTCCTCCTTACAAACGTATGGTGCTTTGAGCCAAAATTGGGAGAGCTGTCCCACAGACACCCCGAGCAGTAGCCTGACATCGTCATACGTATGAATCATCGCCGTCCCTGGGGATGTCCTGTTCCACTGGCAGGGCAGGCCCACCAGAGGTGGCAGCCCAGTGGTGTACAGGAGGGAGGGAGTTGCTCTGGGAGTTCTCAACATTGACTCTGGACCCCAGGAAGTCTCATGGCATCAGGTCAAACATGGACAAGGAACACTTCTGCTGACTACCACCTACTGCCCCCACCTCAGCTGATGAATCAACACTCCTCCTCCATGATAAACACCACATGGAAGAAGCACTGAGGGCAAGAAGGGTACAAATGTACTCTGGGTGGGGGACTTAAATGTTCATCACAGCTGCTGAGTCCTCAAGGACATAACTGCAAGACTGGGTCAGCAGCAGGTGGTGAGGGAGAAACCTACCTGACCTTGACTTCACCAATCTACCTGTTGCAGATGCCTCTGTCCATGACAGTATTGGTATGACAAAAACTGGGCATCTATGAGGCACTGTGGGCCATCAGCAGCAGCACAATTGTGTTCAGCCACAATCAGTAACCTTGCGGCCCAGCATATCCCCCACTCTACCGTTACCATCAAGCTGGGGTACCAACCCTGGTTCAATAAATAGTGCAGGAGGGCATGCCAGGAGCAGCACGAGGCAAACCTAAAAATGAGGGGTCAACCTGATTAAACAATAACACAGGATGACTTGAATGCAAAACAGTGGAAGCAGCAGCAATAGACAGAGCTACAAGCAATGGATCAGATCTAAGCCCTGCCACATCCAGTTGTGGATGGTGGTGGACAACTAAACAATTCACTGGAGAAGGGGACTCCTCAAATATCCCTATGCACAATGATGGGGGAGCCCAGCACATCAGTGCAAAAAGACAAGGCTGAAGTATTAGCATCAATCTTCAGCCAAAAGTGCCAAGTGGGTGATCCATCTCAGCCTCCTCCTGAGGTCTCCAGCACCACAGATGCCAGTCTTCAGCCAATTTGATTCACTCCACATAGAACCATAGAAAAGTTACAGCACAGAAGGAGGCCATTTGGCCCATCTTGTCCATGTCAGCCCGAGGACACCCAGGGTGCCCTTTCGAGTCCCACCTTCCTGCACCTGGCCCATAGCCCTGCAGCTTACAGCACTTAAGGTGCAGATCCAGGTCCTTTTTAAAAGAGTTTAGAATTTCTGCCTCTACCACCAACTTGGGCAGTGAATTCCAGACACCCGCTACCCTCTGCGTAAAAAAGTTCTTCCTCATGACCCCCTACACCTTCTGCCACCTATCCCCTGGTTCAAGAATTCTCCACCAAGGAAAACAATTTTACCCTGTCCACTCTATCTATTCCCCTCATCATTTTGTACACCTCAATCAAGTCACCTCTCAGCCTTCTTTGTTCTAAGGAAAATAACCCAACCTATCCAATCTCTCCTCGTAGCTACACTTTTCTAAACCTGGCAACCTTCTTGTAAACCTCCTCTGCACTCTCCCCAGGGCTATTACGTCCATCCTGTAATGTGGTGATCAGAGCTGCACACAATACTCCAGTTGTGGCCTCACCAGTGTTTTATACAATTCCAACATTATATCCTCACTTTTATATCCTATACCTCTGCCAATATAGGAGAACCTTCCATATGCCTTCTTTACAACCTTGTCTACATGATATCAAGAAATGGCTGAAGGCCCTGGATCTGCATCTGCACTGGCCCTTACAATATTCCAGCAATAGTACTGAAGGCTTGTGCTCCAGAACTTGCCGTTCCCCTGTTCAAGCTGTTACAGTGCGGCTACAACACTGGCATCACCCAGCAAAGTGGAAAATTGCCCAGATGTGACCTGTCCACACAAAAAGCAGGACAAATCCAACCCGGCCAATTCCCGCCCCATCAGTCAACTCTCAATCATCAGCAAAGTGATGGAAGGGGTCGTCGCAAGTGCTGCTTGATAGCACTGTCACTGCTCACTAACACTCAGTTTGGGTTTTGCCAGGGCCACTCAGCTCCTGACCTCATTACAGCCTTGGTCCTCAGGGCAGTGTCCAAACCCCAACCATCTTCAGCTGCTTCATCAAAGACCTTCCCTTCATCATAAGGTCAAAAATGGGGATGTTCACTGATGATTGCACAATATTCAGCTTCATTCAGGACTCCTCAGATACTGAAGCAGCCCATGTCCAAATGCAGCAAAAACTGGACTATATCCAGGCTTGGGCTGACAAGTTGCAGGTAACATTCGTGCCACATGAGTACCAAGCAATGAACATTTCCAACAAGAGAGAATTTCCCTTTGACGTACAATGGCATTACCATCGCTGAATTCCCCACTATCAACATCCTGTGGGTTACCATTGACCAGAAACTGAACTGGAAGAGCCACATAAATACTGTGGCTAAAAGGGCAGATCAGAGGCTAGGAATCCTGCATTGAGTATTTCACCTCCTGATTCCCTTAAGCCTGTCCACCATCTACAAGGCATAAGTCAGGAGTGTGATGGAATAATTGCCCCTTGTCTAGACGAGTACAGCTCCAACAACACTCGAGAAGCTCGACACCACCCAGGGCAAATCAGCCCACTTGACTGGCACCCCATTCACAATCATTCACTCGCTGCATCACCAATGCACAGTGCACAAGATGCTCTGCAGAAACTCACCAAGGCTCCTATAACAGCACCTTGCAAATCCACGACCACTACCATCTAGAAGGACAAGGGCAGCAGATAAATAGGAACACAACCACCTGGAAGATCCTCTCCACGCCACTCACCATCTGACTTGGAAATATATCGCTGTTCCTTCACTGTCGCTGGGTCCAATTCCTGGACCTCCCTCCCTAACAGCAGTGTGGGTGTAACTACACCACAGGGACTGCAGTGGTTCAAGAGGGTAGCTCACCACCACCTTCACAAGGGCAATGAGGGACGGGCCATAAACGCTGGCTGAGCCAGTGATGCCCAAACCTCATGAATGAACAAAGTATTTTGTTTCTGTTTTCATGGTAGACGACACGAACAACATCCCAATAATAGTGGAAGGTCAAGGGGCTACAGGGAGCAAGGGTCTTAAAACAACCACTATCACGAGAGAAAGAGTAATGGGAATACTAATGGGACTTAAAGCTGACAAGTCCCCTGGACCTGATGGCCTGCATTCTAGGGTCCAAAAGAAGTGGCTGCAGAGAGAGTTTATGCATGGGCTGTCATCTTACAAAATTCCACAGGTTCTGGAGATGTAATGAAGTCAGGAGCTGAGAGTCCCTGGCGAAATCCATACTGGGCATCAATGAGCAGGTTATTGCTCAGCAAGTGCTGCTTGATAGCACTGTTGATGACTCCTTCCATTGCTTTACTGATGATCGAGAGTAGACTGATGGGGCGGTAATTGGCTGGGTTGGATTGCCCTGCTTTTTGCGTACAGGACATACACGGGCAATTTTCCACATAGCCGGGTAGATGCCAGTGTTGAGCTGTACTGGAACAGCTTGGCTAGGGGCATGGCAAGTTCAGGAGCACAAGTCTTCAGTACTATTGCTGAAATATTGTCAGGGCCCATAGCCTTTGCAGTATCCAGGGTCTTCATCTGTTTCATCATATCACGTGGAGTGAATCGAATTGGCTGGAGACGGGCATCTGTGATGCTGGGGACTTCCGGAGGAGGCTGAGGTGGATCATCCACTCAGCACTTGTGGCTGAAAGTTGTTGCAAATGCTTCAGCCTTATCTTTTTCACTGATGTGCTGGGCTCCCCCATCATTGAGGATGGGGATATTTATGGAGCTGCCTCCTCCAGTGAGTTGTTTAATTGTCCACCACCATTCACAACTAGATGTGGCAGGACTGCAGAGCTTAGATCTCATCCGTTGGTTGTGGGATTGCTTAGCTCTGTCTATCACTTGTTGCTGATGCTGGTTGGTACGCAAATAGTCCTGTGTTATAGCTTTACCAAGTTGACACCTCATTTTTAGGTATACCTGGTGTTGCTCCTGGCATGCCCTCCTGCACTCTTCATTGAACCAGGGTCAATCGCCTGGCTTGGTGATGATGGTAGAGTGGGGGATATGCAGGGCCATGAGGTTACAGGTTGTGTTCGAGTACAATTCTGCAGCTTCTGATGGCGCTCAGCGCCTCATGGAAGCCCAGTCTTGATTTGTTAGATCTGTTTGAAATCTATCCCATTTAGCACAGTGGTCGCGCCCCACACCACGATGGAGGGTATCCTCAATGTGAAGGCAGGACTTGGTCTCCACAATGACTGTGCAATGGTCACTCCTACCGATACTATCATGGACAGATGCATCTGCGACAGGCAGGTGGGTGAGGATGCAGTCAATCATTTTTTTTCCCTCACCACCTGCCCCAGACCCAGTCTAGAAGCTATGTCAATTAGGACTCAGCCAGCTCAGTCAGTAGTTGTGCAACCGAGCCACTCTTAGTGATGGACATTGAAGTCCCAACCCAGAGTACATTCTGCGCCCTTGTCACCCTTAGTGCTTCCGTCAATTGGTGTTCGGTATGGAGGAGCGCTAATTCTTCAGCTGAGGGAGGACGGTACGTGGTAATCAGAAGGAGGTTTCCTTCTTGTTTGACCTGATACCATGAGACTTCATGGGGTCCAGAGTCGACACTCCCTCCCGACAGTATAGCACTGTGCGGCCACCTTTGCTGGGATGATGACGGTGGTTTCTGGGACCTGATCTGTGAGGTATGATTCCATTGCTTCACTAGTCTGTGAGACAGCTTTTGGCACTAGCCCCCAGATGATAGTTAGGAGGACTTTGCAGTGTTGACAAGGCTGAGTTTGCCGTTGTCTTTTCCGGTGCCATGGAGAATGCTGGGTGGTCAGCAGAATTAGTTCATTTTCAAGTTGGCTAACGGTCACTAGAGGAGTGTCCCAGGGACCCGTGCTGGAATCTCAACTACTTACAATCCATATGAGCAACTTGGATGAAGGGACCGAGATTATTGACAAATTTGCATCCAATACAAGGATAGGTGGGAAAGCAAATTGCCAGGACACACAGGTCGGGATTTTCCAGCACCACCTGTCACCAGGATCTTCCGGTCCCGCCAAAAGTTAATGGAACTTTGGCTGACCTGCCCCATCCCCTGTGATGGGCACTGCCACATGGGGCCGGAAAATCACGGCAAAGGGATATCGATGGGTTAAGGGAGTCGGCCAATATTTCAGAGATGGATAAAAATGTGGGAAAACGTGAGGTTATCCACTTTTGCAGGAAGAACAGAATAGCAGAATATTATTGAAATGCAGAGAGACTGCAGAATGCTGCAGTACAGAGGGAACTGGGTGTCCCTCATACATGAAACTCCAAAAGTTAGCATGCAAGTCCAGGCAGGAATTAGGAAGGCAAGTTGAATGCTGGGCTTCATTACAAGGGGGACAGAGTGTAAAAGTAGGGA
Source organism: Cetorhinus maximus (assembly GCF_964194155.1). NCBI lineage: Eukaryota > Metazoa > Chordata > Chondrichthyes > Lamniformes > Cetorhinidae > Cetorhinus > Cetorhinus maximus. The sequence goes on from NC_135906.1 coordinate 125,248, forward strand.
CGTCTTGTTACAATTGTACAGGGCTTTGGTGAGACCACTCCGACTGCACCGCGGACAGATTTAGGCACCTTACTCAATGACAAATACACTTACATTGGAGCCAATTCAGAGAAGGTTCACCAGGTTGACCCCTGGGGTGAAGGGGATTGTTTATAAGAAAAGTTTGGGCAGATTGAGGGTATAAACATTGAAGTTTTGAAGAATGTGAGCTGACCGCATTGAAACATATAAGATACTGAGGAAGATTGACAGGGTAAATATTGAGCAGTTGTTTCCCCTGGCTGGGAAATCTTGAAACATGGGGGCACTGACTCAGGATAAGGGGCCCATCATTTACAACTGAAATATGGAGACATTTCTTCACTGAGAGTTGTGAATCTGTGGAATTCTCTACCCCAGAGGGGGAGTGGATGCTCCATCATTGAATATAGTTAACGCTGAGAAAGAACAGATTTTGGATCTCAGGGAATCGGGGGATATGTGGAGTGAGAGCAGCAAAGAGCTCCCAGAATGAGAGCTGCTGAAACATAGGATTGAACCAGGGAGCTTCAGATCCTCAATCTAACACTGTCCCAACTGAGCTATTTCAGCCACCATTTTGCTGTGTTTTTGTGCCATTCTTTTAGAAGAAAATATAACCCCACCTGCTGGAATTCTCCCTCCTGCTCATTCCTCATTTCGTGGCACTGCAACCTGACCAGGGCGTTTCATCTCCCCTTTCTTACACCCAATCACACACCTTCCCTTTTCTTCATTTTATCACCCTCCCCTCGCCTAAAGCCCATCACATTTCAAACTTTTCCCACTCCTCATCAAAACTTATCTGCCTGAAACTGCAACTCTCTTTCTCTCTACACACCCGCTGTCACACCCGCTGAGCATTTCCAACATCTTCTCTCTTCATTAAAAACAATTCTCTCTTACTCCATATCAGAAACACAATGGACATTATGCAAAATAAGTTCCCTCTCACATTCCCTCTCAACTTGTTTGCTTTAAAACTTTGCATTTTTATTCTTCTGAAATTGTCTCAAATTAAACACTAAACTCCTGACTTGGACCCATGCATCCATTTAGCACGGATGGACGATCAGTTCACAGACATTTCACTATTAATCTGCTGCTGTTAATTGTTGCCATGGGCCTTTAAATTAGGCAGAGGGTGATGACATCATACAGACACACTTGGCCACCATATCAGAAAGCTCCCAGAGTGTAATCTCCGATCTAGCGCTTTGAAAGGTTGGAATTATTGATGTAAACTTGGAAATGTTTGACTTCACAGGCTGGGATTGCCTCAATCTCTCCCTACACTAGTCTTCCTCCCGAGCTGTTTGTGTTTGAGCTATCCCACTCGATTTGGGGCAGGATAGTGGGGGAAATCCAGGCCCAGGACAAAGAGACAAAACCTGAAAATCAGAGCCAGGTCATTGAGGAGAGAAGTTAGGAAACACTTCATCACACAAAGGGTGGGAGAAGGGTAGAACTCGATCCCACTATACAATCACAGAGACAAGCTCAATTAATCATTTAAAACCTGAGATTGAAGGAGCTTTGGTGGACCAGGGAACTCAGGGAGATGGGGACAAGGCAGGTAAATAGTGTTAGGATTCACATCAGCCATAATCTCATTGAATAGTGAAACTCATGTTGCTACGTTTCAATGTTTTTCCTGTAGCTTTGATGTGGATCATTTCGAAACAATGGACTCTTCTGATGTCATACAGTCCTCGTGTTATGATGTCATGAAGATAAATAAATTACAGCAGAGCCTTGGTAGCGGAGAGAGTTTTGTTTGAGACGGCAGCAAGCCCTTTGCTTAAGGATTTGTAATTGAAATACAGGACAGGGCATTGGTGAGACCACATCTCGAATACTGTGTGCAGTTTTGGTCTCCTTATTTAAGGAAGAATTAAGTATGTTGGAGGTGTTTCAGAGGAGGTTTACTAGATTGATACCTGGAATGAGCAGATTGTCTTATGAGGATAGGTTGGACAGGCTGGGCTTGTTTCCACTGGAGTTTAGAGGAGTGAGGGGTGACCTGATTGAAGTCTATAAGATCCTGAATGGTCTTGACAAGATGGAATTAGAAAGCATGTTTCCTCTAGTGGGTGAGTCAGAACTAGCGGCAACTGTTTTAAAATGAGGGGTCACCCTTATCAGACAGAGATGAGAGTTGTGCGACTTTGGAACTCTGCGTCAGAAAGTGGTGGAAGTGGGGTCATTGAATATTTTTAAGAAAGATTCTTGTCAGGCAACAGAATCAAAGGTTATCAGCGGTAGGTGGGAACGTAGAAGTCGAAACACAAACAGATCAGCCCTACTGTTATTGAACGGCAGAGCAGACTCGAGGGGCCGAATGGCCTACATCTGCTCCTATTTCGTATGTTCATAAGTCAGCAATGGAAAAGAAAGCTAGACAGCATATGAACATCAGGAATAGTGTTGTAAATGATGATGATGAACAATGTCTACACTACCGGCTCAGTATGGTGCACCAAATATCCTATCCTGCCTCACTGGACGAACAATGGAAGAAGTCAGGGAAATTGTACACCACAGAGACAAAGAAACTTTTATACATCCCGAGGCGTCCCACTCAAACCAGACCCAAGTCCTGTCTCCAGTTCCGGTTGCTAAGAAACAACAGAAAGATTCAGCTGCTGGAGACGGTAACAGAGAAAAGGCACCAGTTACCAGATCGGTGGAACTTGGACCGAACACCAAGGTTGGCACAAAAAACAAACCCAACTGGCGGCTGTGAAGAAGAAGGTGAGAGGGAGGTGAAGGGTGAACTGAGGAGGCAAGGGTCACAGTGTCAGGAGGAGGTGGTCACTCAGTGGGATCGGAGGTCAAGATCCAGTGTATAGACCGTCCACTCTCTTTCACTCCTCAAACTCTTCCACTAGGTATTAGTTCCGGAGCAGCATTCACAGAAACCTTGAGAACAAGCCACTTGTCATCGTGACTAGGATTTGCCATTTGATCATTGTCCAGACTGCCATTGACACTCACTCCTTAAGAAATGCACACTTAACCCGTTCACACTCTCTCTGCAGCTGCTGCCCAATCTCCAGATTTTTCTCCAATCTTGGAAGATATTGCTGTCTCTCACCTATGCTGTCACCCCTCCCACTGATCCTTATTTGAAACCCTCTAATCTCCCGCCCTGTCTCTCACAGCACCGGGACCCCATTCATCAAAGTCACAGAGAACAGCTAGTGTGACAGCAACAATTACTGACATCAGAACCTGGATGTGTGAGAACTTTCTCCAAACCGTCCTCGGTTAAATTAAAGACAGCCTGTTTGGTTCCTGCCAGGACTCGTGTTTCTGGTTTTCACCCATCAGCCTCTCTGACTGCCGGGCCTGACTGCTTGGAATTATGCACCTACCTGAAGCAGAGCTCTGTTTCCTGTTGTGTATCCACAGTTACTTTTAATAATGAAATGTGTCCATCTGCAGGAACGACTGGATCAGGTAAGTGAGGAAAACCAAAGGCTGAAGACAGCGATCACCAGAACGACTGAAGAACTGAACCAGATCAGGACGAAGCTTCAGGAAGAAGTTTTGGGAACCTGAAAATTCAATTTTAGCCTCGTTTAAAAGTTGCCTCATTAACTTTGTCTCCAGATTGTTTCGAAATTCTAAATTGTATATTCACCAAGACTCGGGAACTCCAACCAAGTCACAGCCCGAGCTCCCTCCGTTTGATTTCACTGAGTAGTGAGGTTTATGGTGTGTCATTGGTGAAAGAATTTGTTTTGTAATTTCAAATCTCTCACTCTCATAAGATTGTTCTGGAGAAAATGTTCCAGCGAATACATTTCAAGACAAGAAGCACAAAGAAATTCTGGGGTTAGCTATTTCGTGACTTTTAGTTTAAATGATTTTCACACAGCAACAAGAACATGGAACTGCCCAGCTCTTTCCAATCTGAACTACATGCAAAGAAGGAGGTGTCTCAGAAGGTGGGCGATTTGCAGGGGGGCGTCGCTGACTTGAAAGAAAAGGTATAAATCCCACCCAAAGTGCAACAATGTCCAGTGATTTCCACTGGCCTTATATTGTGTGCTTCTTAACCTCGTAGTAGTTTCATTTGAGGGATCATCATCCCAAATGGCTGCTGTAAGCAGGGAGCTTGTATTAATATTACACTCTGCCCCTATTCCTTTTATTCAGGAGTCTTGTCCATCTTTTCAGGTGTCCTCAGTCTTTGCATCTTGGAGTGTATGTGGTACAATGGAGTATGTTAGACTCAGTCCCATAAAGGGTTAACTGTAATAGTCTGTGATGTCAGAGAAGGAAGTGACTTTCTCATGTGATGTGAGATTCTGGGACAATCTGAAGTGAAAGGAAAGCAAGTATGGTCAGAAGCTTGTAAGAATGTTCTCCTTAATCTGTGAATATGTGAAAATAAATGTTAGCGTCTTTATAGCTAGCAGTCTTCAGAATTCACTGAAACTGCTCCAGCCCAACAGCACAATCATATAGTGCACAGTTTGTCTTTGATGATGTGGAACTGGAGCATGTTCTTTGTAACAAGCTGAACATTCCCAGTAATGTCGGACTGGCTGGTTAATGTACACTGTGCAGCTGAACATTCCCAGTAATGTCGGACTGGCTGGTTAATGTACACTGTGCAGCTGAACAGTCCCTGTAATGTCAGACTGGCTGGTTAATGTACACTGTGCAGCTGAACAGTCCCTGTAATGTCGGACTGGCTGGTTAATGTACACTGTGCAGCTGAACATTCCCTGTAATGTCGGACTGGCTGGTTAATGTACACTGTGCAGCTGAACAGTCCCAGTAATGTCAGACTGGCTGGTTAATGTACACTGTGCAGCTGAACAGTCCCTGTAATGTCAGACTGGCTGGTTAATGTACACTGTGCAGCTGAACATTCCCTGTAATGTCAGACTGGCTGGTTAATGGACACTGTGCAGCTGAACAGTCCCTGTAATGTCAGACTGGCTGGTTAATGTACACTGTGCAGCTGAACAGTCCCTGTAATGTCAGACTGGCTGGTTAATGTATACTGTGCAGCTGAACATTCCCTGTAATGTCAGACTGGCTGGTTAATGTACACTGTGCAGCTGAACATTCCCTGTAATGTCAGACTGGCTGGTTAATGTACACTGTGCAGCTGAACATTCCCTGTAATGTCGGACTGGCTGGTTAATGTACACTGTGCAGCTCAACATTCCCAGTAATGTCGGACTGGCTGGTTAATGTACACTGTGCAGCTGAACATTCCCTGTAATGTCGGACTGGCTGGTTAATGTACACTGTGCAGCTGAACAGTCCCTGTAATGTCGGACTGGCTGGTTAATGTACACTGTGCAGCTGAACATTCCCTGTAATGTCAGACTGGCTGGTTAATGTACACTGTGCAGCTGAACAGTCCCAGTAATGTCGGACTGGCTGGTTAATGTACACTGTGCAGCTGAACATTCCCTGTAATGTCGGACTGGCTGGTTAATGTACACTGTGCAGCTGAACATTCCCTGTAATGTCAGACTGGCTGGTTAATTTACACTGTGCAGCTGAACATTCCCTGTAATGTCAGACTGGCTGGTTAATGTACACTGTGCAGCTGAACATTTCCTGTAATGTCGGACTGGCTGGTTAATGTACACTGTGCAGCTGAACAGTCCCTGTAATGTCAGACTGGCTGGTTAATGGACACTGTGCAGCTGAACATTCCCTGTAATGTCAGACTGGCTGGTTAATCTACACTGGGCAGCTGAACAGTCCCTGTAATGTCAGACTGGCTGGTTAATGGACACTGTGCAGCTGAACATTCCCTGTAATGTCGGACTGGCTGGTTAATCTACACTGTGCAGCTGAACAGTCCCTGTAATGTCGGACTGACTATTTTTTGGAAAAATATACTTGATTCATAAAATATCTGGAACAACATTCCAAACCACTTCAAAATCACCATCACAAAGGTACAATCAGATTCAGCTTTTACAACATGTATCACCAGGTGCATAAGTACAAACAATGAATATTACAATCATTTGCAGACATTCATTTGAGCTGTACAGCCCGAGGGGATTTAAACATTTCCCAGTCCCTCGGTGCCCTGGCAGAAAGGTCTTAGACAGTGACCCTTCCCCATTGTGCCTTTGCGGCAGCTGCCCCAAGCTTTAGTGCGTCCCTCAGCACGTAGTCCTGGACTTTGGAATGTGCCAGTCTGCAACACTCGGTCGGGGACAACTCTTTGCGCTGGAAGACCAACAAGTTTCGGGCAGACCAAAGAGCGTCTTTCACCAAGTTGATGATCCTCCAGCTGCAGTTGATGTTTGTCTCGGTGTGTGTCCCTGGGAACAGCCCGTAGAGCACAGAGTCCTGTGTCACAGAACTGCTCAGGACGAACCTCGACAGCAACCACTGCATCTCTCTCCAGACCTTCTTTGCAAAGGCACAATCTACAAGGAGGTGAACAACGGTCTCTTCCCCACCACAGCCACCTCGAGGGCAACGTGCAGAGTGGGTGAGACTCCTGGCGTGTAGGAAGGATCTGACGGGGAGGGCCTTTCTCACCACCAGCCAAGTCACGTCTTGGTGCTTGTTGGAAAGTTCTGGCGTTGAGGCATTCTGCCAAATAACAGTCTGCTCGGGAAACCATCCCACAGGGTCCACCCTCTCCTTTTCCCGCAGGGCCTCTAAGACGTTACGTGCCGACCACTGCCTGATGGACTTGTGGTCAAAGGTGTTTCTCTGCATAAATTTTTCCACCAGGGACAGGTGGTACGGCACGGTCCAACTACTTGGAGCGTTCCGCGGCAGCGTGGCCAGACCCATCCTTCGCAACACCGGGGACAGGTAGAACCTCAGCACGTAGTGACACTTGGTGTTTGCGTACTGACGGTCTACGCACCGCTTGATGCAGCCACACACAAAGTTGGCCATCAGTATGAGGGCGATGTTGGGCACGTTTTTTCCCCCTTTATCTAGAGGCTTGTACATCGTGTCCTTGCAGACACGATCCATTTTCGACCTCCAGATAAAGTTAAAGGTGGCTCGGGTGATCGCCATCGTGCAGGTGTCTGGAATGGGCCAGACCTGTGCCACGTACAGCAACAGCGAGAGTGCCTCACACCTGATGACCAGGTCCTTACCCGCAATGGAGAGGGAGCGTTGCTCCCACATGCCCAGTTTTCATTTCACCATAGACACTCGCACCTTCCAGTTTCTAACGCATGCCCCGGTCCCTCCGAACCATATCCCCAGCACCTTCAGGCCGTCAGCCCTGACAGTGAAGGGGACAAAGGATCGGTCAGCCCAGTTCCCAAAGAACATGGCCACGCTCTTCCCACGATTTACCTTGGCTTCCGAGGCCAGTTCGAACTGGTCGCAGATGTGGATCAGTCTGCGCACCGACAGCGGATCCGAGCAGAAGACAGCGACGTCGTCCATGTACAGGGAGGCTTTTACCTGAGTGCCTCCACTGCCTGGGATCGTCACTCCTCTTATGCCCGGATCCTTCCTGATGGACTCGGCAAAGGGTTCTATGCAACACACGAAAAAGGACAGGCGAGAGAGGACAGCCCTGCCTGACTCCAGATTTAATCGGAAAGCGATCTGTTTCCCACCCATTGATTGAGACTGCGCTACTGATGTTAGTGTAGAGCAGTTGGATCCAATTTCAAATTCCCTCCCCAAAGCCCATTTTGGAGAGCACATCCCCCATGCAGGTGTGCGATATTCTGTCAAAGGCCTTCTCCTGATCCAAGACCTCCGTGATAGAGGACAGGAAGGACTGGGAGGCCGTGCTGTCTGTGGGCTTCACGTCATACAATCTGGCATAAAAGGATTTGCTGATCCTCAGAATGTCGGACCGTGATGACTTTACTGAGCCGTCTTCTTCCTTCAGGCTGCTGATCACAGAGCTCTCTCTGTGTACCTTTTGGAAGAAGAAACGTGAGCACGTCTCATCCTGCTCCACGGAGCGGACTCTGGAACGGAAGATGATCTTGGAGGCCTCCGAGGCAAAGAGCGAGGCTTGCTGGCTCTTCACCTCTTGGAGTTCCTCCTTGACATCGACCCCCATCGACTGCAGCCGGAGCAGATTCTGCATCTTTTTCTGGAGTCGAGACATTTCCCTCTGTTCCTTTCTAGCTTTCTGGGTGCCTTTGAGGATGAAAAACCTCTTGATGTTTCCCTTGATCACTTCCCACCAGTGTGTCAGGGACTCAAAGAGGGGTTTCACGGTTCTCCAACCTTTGTAATCCCTCTTGAGCTCCTCAATGTTCTCTGGGGTCAGCAGTTGCACGTTTAGCTTCCATGCCCCCCTGCCCACCCTCTGGTCTTCCTTTAAGTGACAGTCAGCCAGTAGGAGGCAGTGGTCAGAGAAGAACACTGGCTTGACATCGGTGGATCTGACTGCGAACGCTCGGGACACAAACAGCAAATATATCCTGGAACGGATGGACCCGTCTGGCCGCGACCTGGTGTATCTACGCTGCGCTCCATCTGCAGGGTTGCTGAAGACGTTGTGCAGCTTGGCATCCTTAACTGTTTCCATCAGGGATCTGGACGTAGCGTCCAATCTGCTTCCGGCCCTGCTGGATCGTCCAGCCGCATCGATGATGCAGTTGAAGTCACCGCCCAGAATGACCGGCCTGGAGGTCACCAGCAGCAGTGGGAGCTGCTGAAAAACCTCCAGCCGCTCGGCCTTTTGTGCCGGGGTGTACACGTTAATTAACCGGAGTGGAGCGTTCTTGTACATGACGTCTGCTACGAGGAGGCGCCCGCCCACCACCTCCTTAACCTCGGAGACGGTGAAGTTGGCTCCCCGCAGCAGAATACCCAGGCCGGAGGAACGAGAGTCGTTTCCTCCCGACCAGCTGCTACTTCCCCCTGCTGATTTTCCACTGCTTCCTCCTCCTCCATTGATTCGCTCTCCTGAGGAGTGGGAGGTTCAGGGGGCAGTGCTGTTGATCGGCTGTCTGTTGCCTCAATCTTTTCCTCCACCTTGTCTCTCTCTGTGTCCTCCTTTGTCCCGTTGTTCTCACTGGGGGCCATGGTGGTTGGAGTGTTGCAAGTGTCCTTGGTAGTAGTGACATGAAGCATTTCCCTGCTTCCCCCTCGTTGGCTTTGGCTGCCCGTGCATAAGTGAGGCAGCATTTGGGGCAGGTCCTGTAGAGTTGAGCTGCCTCGCCACACAGGTTGCAGCATTTAGTCTGTTTGCAGTCCTTTGTCTGGTGCCCTTCCTGTTTGCAGTTCTTGCAGAGGGAGGCGCTGCAGTTGGCCGCCACATGACCAGACTTGCCACATGAGCAACAAAGTTTGGGTTGCCCAGCGTAGACAAGGTAACCACGGCTTCCCCCGATAGCAAATCTGGAAGGAGGGTGGAAGGTGGCTCCCTGACCATCGGTCTTGAGCGTGACCTTAAACTGGCGTTTGCCTGTCCAGATCCCCAAATCGTCTCTAACCTCGGTGCAGCTCCCCACCTTGTCGAAGTACCTGGTGAGGAAGGTGAGCACGTCGATGACAGGGACGTGGGGGTTGTAGAGATGCACCGTCACGAATCGGTCCCGTTGCAACGGCAGAGCAAAGAGCGGCTCCACCGTCAGGATCTTCATCTCCGGCTGGTCTCTCTTCTCCTCAAACACCTTCAGGAACTTGACGCAGGCAGCAACATTCCTGAAGCTCACGTCGAAATATCCAGCGCTGGGGAAGTGCTGCAGGGAGTAGATCTCCGCAGCTTCAAATCCACACGTCTTCAACAGGATCCTCCTGGCGAAGAAGGCCCGATCCATAGGTTCTCCTCCTTCGCTGTCCTTCACCGTGACTCAGACGGTGTTTGATACCCCATGGTATGGGGTTCGATTGGTTATAGCATTTGCTTCACGACCTTGCCCTGGCAGAACCACGATCATGGTCTCTCCCCTGCCAGGTAAGTAAGGGTTATGTTGGGCACGTTTTTCCCCCCTCATCTAGAGGCTTGTACATCGCGTCCCTGTGAACATGATCCATTTTGTAGTGCATTTCCACAGCACATCACTTCAGATTCAGGCTAGTGGTGAAAATCTGAAGAGTTTCATGCATTGCTAATTACAGAGACGCCTAATAGGTCACAATGTTCTGTAACTGCTCCCAGACATGCTACACCACAACGTAGCAATTTAAAGCCTTTTATTCTGCACTGGTAAACTGAAAGGAAGCAGAAATATCCAGATGCCAACTATGGCACATGGCCAATAAGACGTAAAGCTCCATCAAGCACTCACTTTGATTAGACAAGTACAAGAGGGCAAGAGAACAGGCTGCACTCCATTAGCTGCACTGTTCACTTCTGAACATTTAATTCAGTGTCTTAATTAGTTTCATTCATATTCAGGTATCACAGTTTAAGCAACTCCCTCTGTGCACTACAGAAAACTCCAGATTAAGCGTTCTGTTACCCTACATGGTGTAAGAAATCTAAAGCCTCTCTCTGCAATCCTACCCCCAAAAAAATGATCTGTACACGCAACACGCCTACCTTCAACTTTCATCCCCTTCCTGTTTTAGATAAAATTCAAAACAACCTGACCACGTGTTAAATCCTGCCAGGATTGGGTGCTGAGTGGTTACTCTCCCCATTGGGTAACCATGTGATCCTGCTGGCTTCTGCAGCCAATGCTCGTTTAACCAAAGTGGAGCCAGCCAAGGGGGCCACGTGCGCGAGAGACTGAGCGAAGGGGGAGTGTGGACCTGCCATGGTGCATTCCACAAAGCAGCGGGGAGTGACGTCACAGGACAGCAAGGCACTTCCTTAAACTCGGAGTCAGGAAACGACCAATTTCAATCGGGGTGCGTGCAACAGTCACAATAATAATCCAAGCATTGGCACAGAGCAGGTCTAGAGGCATTCATTAAAGTTAATGACTTAAACATTTTACTCAATAGATTGTAAAAGAGGTAATCGAGGATTTTTTCTTCAGTCATGGATGGGCAGCTGAGAGCTGCTGCTTACAATCCCTGCGCGGTGTGGGAACTTCAGGACATGATTCTTGGGGGGGCCACGGGTGGAGGAGGAGTTCCAGCTGCTTGAGCTCGAGCCCAGGTTTTCCAAGCTTGAGGGGCTGCAGTCACTGCGGAGCATGAGGGAGGATGAGAATTCCCAGGATCATACGTTCCAGGAGGTGATCACGACACAGGCAGTGAGAGATCAGGACTGGAGACGGGCGGCCATCAGGAAGAGGCAGGAAGTGGAGACTTCGGGGTGTGCGCCGCTCTCAAACTGGGACTTGGGATTGGAGACTGCTGGGAGTGACGATACCTTAAAGAGGTGCAGTCAGATCATGGCACCAGAGGGCAAGGGACAGCAAAGTGTAGAAATGCAGTTGTCATAGGAGATTCTATAGTTAGGGGGACAGACCAGGTTTCGTCATCATGAGTTCCACATGCTGTGCCGTCTCCCTGGTGCCAGGGAAAAGTACATCACAGAGAGGAGACAGAACACTCTGCAAAGGGAAGGGAGGGAGTCACAAGTTGTGGCACATATCAGTGTCACCAAGTAGAGGGGGCAGATATTGAGGTTCTATGGTCAGATTTTCAGAAGCTAGGGAAGATGTTGGAAAGTATGACCCTGAGGGTACCATCACAGAATTAATCTCTGGATTGCTCCCAGTGCCAGGCGCTGGTGACAGTAGAGATAGGAAGATAGGGAGGATCAGTACGTGGCTTGAAGCATGGTGCAGGAGGGACGGTTTGGGACATTGGGACCGGTACTGGGGCAGGAGGAACCTAGTCAAAAAGGGACAGGTGCACCTCAACAGGACTGGGGCCATTGCCCTGATGGGAAGTTCACTCGTGTGGTTGGGGAGGATTTAAACTAAATTGGCAGGTGGATGGGCACCAGCGTATAGAAACAGAAAAGATGAATAAGGTGCATAAATGGAGTGTTGGACTGTACCAGAGAATGGGGTATTTCCCTATTAGGAGAGCACGATGAAGCAGGAATACAAAGACAGGTTTGCGATGCATGTATGTAAATGCACAAAGTTGAGATATTTTGGTGAATAACGTTGGTGAGCTACAAGCACAAACAGCCGTGTAGGAATATGATGTAGTGGCAACAAGAGAAACATGGCTCAAAAATGCTGAGGACTGGGCACTCAATATACATGGATATAAAATGCTCAGGAAAGACAGGGAAGGAAAACAAGGGAGGTGGAGTGGCAGTACTGATTATGGAAGACATTGTAGAATTAGAAAGAAAGGATATCCTTCACAGGGCAAGGGCAGAACCGATTTGATTCAAGTTGAGAAGCAACAAGGGTACAGATCACGCTACTGGGGCTATTCTGAAGGCGCCCAAAAAGAGAGAGAGATAGAGGATAAATCTGCAGGGAAATCACAGAGATATACATGAACTATCGTGTAGTGATACTAGGGAGCTTCAATTACCCAAATATCAACTGGGATAATGCTGGAGTAAAGGGTAAAGAGGGGAAGGAATTTCTGACATGTGAACAGGAGAACTTCCTTGGCCAGTATGTTCTTGGCCTGACCAGGATGGTTGCAGGGGAGGCGATGGCGCAGTGGTATAGTCGTCGGACTAACAATCCGGAGACCCAGGTCAGTGCTCTGGGGACCCAGGTTCGAATCCCGCCACAGCATACGGGATTCAATAAAAATGTCTAACGATGACCATCAAACCCATCTGATTCACTAATCATCGCCCTCCCTTAGCTTAGTTGAACACCACTTGGAGGAAGCACTGAGGGCGGCATGGGCCAGAATGTACTCTGGGTGGGGGAATTCAATTTCCATTACCAAGTGTGGCTGACCAAGCCTTAAAGGACATGGGTGCTAGACTGCGTCTTCTGCAGGTGGTGAAGGAACCAACAAGAGGGAAAAACATACTTGATCTCATCCTCACCAACCTGCCTGCCGCAGATGCATCTGTCCATGACAGTGTCGGTAGGAGTGACTACTGCACAGTCGACGTCCCATCTCCATCATGTTGTGTGGCACTGTCACTGTGCTAAATGGGATAGGTTTCGAACAGATCTAGCTGGGCATCCATGAGAGGCTGTGGGCTATCAGCAGCAACAGAATTGTACTTCAACCACAATCCATAACCTCATTGCTTGACATATCCCCCACTCTACCATTGCCATCAAGAACATCATTCAATGAAGAGTGCAGGAGGGCATGCCAGGAGCAGCAACAGGCAGACCTAAAAATGAGGTGTTGACCTGGTGAAGCTATAACACAGGACTACCTGCATGCCAAGCAGCAAGTGATAGCTAAATGATCCCATAACCAACAGATCTAAGCTCTGCAGGCCTGCCACAACCAGAATGATGGGGGACAATTAAACAACTCACTGGAGGCAGCAGCTCCACAAATATCCCATCCTCAATGATGGGGGAGCTCAGTCACACCAGTGCAAAAGATAAGCTTGTGGCCGTCAGCCAGAACTGCCGAGTGGATGGTCCATCTCGGCCTCCTCCAGAGGTCCCCAGCATCACAGATGCCAGTCTTCAGCCAATTTGAATCACTCCATATGATATCAAGAAATGGCTGAAGGCACTGAATACTGCAAAGACAATGGGCCCTGACAATATTTCAGCAATAGTACTGAAGACGTGTGCTCCAGAACTTGCCGCACCCCTAGCCAAGCTTTTCCAGTACAGCTACAACACCGGCATCTAACCGGCTATGTGGAAAATTGCCCAGGTATGGCCTGTACACAAAAAGCAGGACAAAGCCAACCCGGCCAATTATCGCCCCATCAGTCTACTCTCCATCATCAGTAAAGTAATGAAAGGGGTCATCAAAAGTGCAATCAAGCGGCACTTGTTTAACAATAACCTGCTCACTGACACCACTCAGCTCCTGACCTCATTACAGCCTTGGTTCACACATGGACAAAAGAGCTGAACTCCCGAGGTGAGGTGAGAGTGACTGCCCTTGACATCAAGGCCACATTTGACCGAGTGTGGCATCAAGGAGCACTAGCAAAACTCGAGTCAGTGGGAATCAGGGGAAAACTCTCCACTGGTTGGAGTCATACCTAGCATAAAGGAAGATGGTTGAGGTTGTTGGAGGTCAATCATCTCAGCTCCAGGACATCACTGCAGGAGTTCCTCAGGGTAGTGTCCTCAGCCCAACCATGTTCAGCTACTTTATCAATGATCTTCCTTCCATCATAAGATCAGAAGTGGGGATATTCGCTGAAGATTGCACAATGTTCAGCACCATTCGTGACTCCTCAGATACTGAAGCACTCCATGTCCAAATGCAGCAAGACCTGAACAATATCCAGGCTTGGGTTGACAAGTGGCAAGTAACATTTGTGCCACACAAGTGCCAGGAAATGACCATCTCCAACGAGAGAGAGTCTAACCATCGCCCCTTGATGTTCAATAGCATTACCATCACTGAATCCCCCAATTTCAACATCCTGGGGGGGGTTACCATTGACCAGAAACTGAACTGTTCTAGCCATATAAATACTGTGGCTACAAGAGCAGGTTAGAGGCTAGGAATCCTGCAGTGAGTAACTCACCTCATGACTCCTCAAAGCCTGTTCACCATCCACAGGGCACAAGTCAGGAGTGTGATGGAATACTCCCCACTTGCCTGGATGAGTGCAAGCTGCAAAACACTCGAGAAGCTTGACACCATCCAGGACAAAGCATCCTGCTTGATTGGCACCATATCCACAAACATTCACTCCGTCCACCACGACACACAGTAGCGCCACTGCGTACCATCTACAAGATACACTGCAGGAATTCACCAAGGCTCCTTAGACAGTACCTTCCAAGCTCACAATCACTGCCGTCTAGAAGGACAAGGGCAGCAGATAGATGGGAACACCATCACCTGGAAGTTCCCCTCCAAGTCACTCACTATCCTGACTTGGAAATATATCGCCGTTCCTTCACTGTCGCTGGGACAAAATCCTGGAACTCCCTCCCTAACAGCACTGTGGGTGTACCTACACCACATGGACTGCAGCAGTTCAAGAAGGCAGCTCACTACCACCTTCTCAAGGGCAACTAGGGATAGGCAATAAATGCTGGCCCAGCTAGCGAAGCCCACATCCCGTGAATTAATTTTTTTAAAAAAATCTGGTGCTGGGAAACGAGGCAGGCCAAGTGGACTAAATGTCTCTGGGGGAACACTTGAGCAAGAGTGATCATCATATCGTAAGATTTAGACTAGTAATGCAAAAGACCAAGAAGCAATGTAAGGTAGAACATCTAAATTGAAAGAGGCTATTTTCAATGGGATCAGAAGGGATTCAGCCAAGGCAAAATGGAACCAAAGAAAGACAGAAAGAACTGTAACAGAACGATGGGTGATCTTTCAGCAAGAGATGCTTCAGGCACAGACTTTGTACATTCCAACAGGAGGGAAAGGCACAGGAACCAAAACCCAGGCTCCTTGGAAGACAAGAGATATAGAGAAAACGAAGAAACAAAAAAGGAAGGAGGGTGTATGATGCATGTCAAGTGAATTCTTCAAGCAAGAAACAGATCAAATACAATAGGTTAAGGGGAAGTGAAGAGGAAAATATGACTGACAAAGAGAGAGTATGAGAACAGAATGGCAGTCAACGTAAAAGGGAACCCAAAAATCTTCCAGTAGCACATAAATAGTCACCGGGTAGGAGATGGAGTGGGTCCGAAAGGCACTAAGGGTGATGTATGCTCAGAGGCACAGGGTAAGGCTAGAATACTTAATGAGTACTTTGCATTAGTGTTTATGAAAGAAGAGGAAGCTGACAAAATATTGGTAGAGGTAACGAATGGGGTGAAAATTGAGAGACAGGAGGTATCGCATAGGCTGACTACATTTTGAGTCGATAAGTCATCTGATCTGGACGGCTTGCACCCCAGGTTGCTAAAGGAAGTGGAGGTGGAGATAGAGAAAGGGCTTGCCATAATTTTCCAATCATCCCTTAATATGGGTGAGGTGCCAGAGAATTGGAGTGTGGCAAATGTGACACCCTTAGTGGAGAAAGGCAAGGTCAGTCCTGACAACTGCAGGCCAGTCAATTCAACATCAGTTATGAGGAGGGTTTTAGTGACTGAAGGCACTTGGAGATGTTTGGGTAAATTAAGTTCCAGCACAGATTTGCAAAAGGCAGATTGTGCTCGACAGACTAACGGAATTCTTTGAAGTAACAGAGATGGTTGATGAAGGGAATGCAATGGTTTGTCAGCTATATGGGTTTTAAGAAAACCTTTGACAAAAGTACCAGATAAAAGACTGGTTAACAAAATTGTGATGCATGGAATAAGAGGGTCAGTGTCTAATTGGATAAAAAGTGTCTTAAGGTCAGAAAAACCTGATCCTTATTAGCTGATAGTGCAAGGACTAGGGGGCACAGGTTTAAGGTTTTGGCTAAGATATGCGGGGAAACGAGAGGAAGAGCTTTTGTACACAGTGAGTGGTCATGACCTAGAAAACTCTGCTCACAAGTGTGGTTAAAACAGGGACAATGAACTATTTCAAAAAGGAAATTGGACGAGCATTTGAAGGAAAAAAACTTGCAGGGTTTGGGGAATAGAGCGGGGGAATGGGACTGAGTGCTCCACGGACAGTCAGCATAGACTAGATGGGCCAAATTAACTCCTCCTGTGCCATAAATTGACTCTATGGCTCTTGTAAATAACTGGGAGTTATCAATTCAGTCTTGTAATCCTACCCTGCTGCGGGCTTGAAAGGATAAATTTGTTAGGAAGAAAACAGAAGTCAATTGCCCCGTACATCCATTCTGTGGTGCACCGCATTACAGTAATTTTACATCTAATCTCATTTAGGAGTTCAGATTTCTAACATAGCTTGCAATCACTTCCAGGCATTCATTATTCATTATTTCCTCCTACTAAACATTGGCAAGACTGAAGCCATTGTTTCTGGTCCATGCTCCAAACTCCATCCCTCACCCTGGCAACAGTCTCAGAATAAGCCAGTCTTGTTTACAGCTTTGGTGTCACATGCAGTGAACTTCCAGCCTCTCATTCCTGCATCACTAAGACCACCTATCTCCACCTCTGCAACATTGCCCGACTTCACCCCCAACTCAGCTCATCTGCTTTGGAAAGCCTCATTGATGCCTTCACTAACTCTAGAATTGACTATCCCAACCCACTCCTGGCTGCTCTCCCACGTTCCACCCACCGTAAACTTGAGGTCATCTAAAATTCTGCTGCCTGCCTCTCAACTCACGCCAAGTCCCGTTTCCCTATCACCCCTGTCCTCGCTGACCTGAACCTTGACTGTAAAATTCTCACCCTTCGTGGTCTCGTCCCTCTCTACCTCTGCAATGTCTTCCAACCCCACAGCCCTCAGATATCTGTCTTCATCTAATTCCCTTGTGCGTTCCTGATTTTAATGCTCTGCCGTTGGTGGCCAGACCTTCAGTTGCCTCAGCTCCAAGTTCTGGAATTCCCTCTTTACACTTCGCTGCTTCTGAACTTGGCTTTCCTCCTTTAAAATGCTACTTGAAAAATACCTCCAAGCTTTTGTGAGTGAGCAAGGATTGCTCAGTTTACTCCAAGTGTTTCTCTCTCAATTCTCTCGAATGCAACGCCTGGCTTTGTAGGAATCAGCTGGTTACCTGTATTAAGTACTCAAACTGGTAGATGCAGAGTCCCAGCTCTGCCATACTGGGTTTGAAGAGCTCCCGCAATCGATATTCTTGCATCAAACGCACAAACACACAAAAGGCTTCTTCCTCGGGCATCTATAAAAGGAAAGAGAAATTTGCTGCAGGCGAGGCACCGGGAAAACGTGCAAACAATTTCATTTCTGCACAGGCTCAAATTAAAC
This sequence comes from Cetorhinus maximus, assembly GCF_964194155.1. NCBI lineage: Eukaryota > Metazoa > Chordata > Chondrichthyes > Lamniformes > Cetorhinidae > Cetorhinus > Cetorhinus maximus. Next base: position 143,044 of record NC_135906.1, read on the forward strand.
CATAAGGCTATTGGCTAAAGAGCAGCGATTATTGAGGAAGATTTCATTGTCAAAGAAGCAAATACAGAAGGTGTAAAAGAAGCTTCCAGCTCTTTACACAATCCCTTGGAAGAGCTGTGGGAAATAGTTATGGCGAGAATAAAATGTGGGTTTTAAATTCTTCCCCTGAGGCTATTCTGTTACTCTATTTGAAATGGGATTACTAGGTCTACAAGATTGCTATAACATTTAACAGAATAAACACCTGGAGCACTCACAGATTTTTAAAGGATCCACATAAAACTGGTTGTTACATCCTGACAATGTCAATGAATAAATATTCGACTACTCTTTGACAGCATTTCAGTTTTATGATGGTGTAGTTCAGGCAGCATCTTTCACAGGATGCCTGCTGTGAATAATAATGCCCTAAAATTAGGCTGACTACCTGGCAAGTTTCTGATTGTTTGTTTAATCTCAATGGGCTAGATGGATTACACACTCTACACACTGCTTTCATACAGGAGCATCAGTCAAGGCCTGTTCACTGGGTTAATACTGCACAAAGCAAGTTCCATCCTGTGTGCAGAACACCTGGTTATGTGAATCACAGAGCAGAAAAGACCCTTCGGCCCATCGAGTCTGCACCAACACATGAGAAACACCTGACCTTTCTACCTAATCGCATTTACCAGCACTTGGCCCATAGCCATGAATGTTATGACATGCCAAGTGCTCATCCAGGTACTTTTTAAAGGATGTGAGGCAACCCACCTCCACCACCCTCCCAGGCAGTGCATTCCAGACCGTCACCACCCTCTGGGTAAAAAATTTTTCCTCACATCCCCCCAAACCTCCTGCCCCTCACCTTGAACTTATGTCCCCTCGTAACTGACCCTTCAACTAAGGGGAACAGCTGCTCCCTATCCACCCTGTCCATGCCTCTCATAATCTTATACACCTCGATCAGGTCACCCCTCAGTCTTCTCTGTTCCAACGAAAACAACCCAAGTCTATCCAACCTCTCTTCATAACTTAAATGTTTCATCCCAGGCAACATCCTGGTGAATCACCTCTGTACCCCCTCCAGTGAAATCACATCCTTCCTATAATGTGGCGACCAGAACTGCACACAGCACTCCAGCTGTGGCCTCACCAAGGTTCTATACAACTCCAACATGACCTCCTTACTTTTGTAATCTATGCCTCAATTGATAAAGGCAGGTGTCCCATATACCTTTTTCACCACCCCACTAACATGCCCCTCTGCCTTCAGAGATCTATGGACACACACGGCAAGGTCCCTTTGTTCCTCAGAACTTCCTAGTGTCATGCCGTTCATTGAATACTTCCTTGTCAAATTACTCCTTCCAAAGTGTATCACCTCACACTTTTCAGGGTTAAATTCCATCTGCCACTTACCTGCCCATTTGACCATCCCATCTGTATCTTCCTGTAGCCCAAGACACTCAACCTCACCGTTAACCACCCGGCCAATCTTTGTGTTATCCGCAAACCTACTAATCCTACCTCCCACATAGTCATCTATGTCATTTATATAAATGACAAATAATAGGGTGAGCACAGATCCCTGTGGTACGCCACTGGACACTGGCTTCCAGTCACTAAAGCATCCTTCTCTCATCACACTCTGTCTCCTGCAACTAAGCCAATTTTGAATCCACCTTATCAAATTACCCTGTATCCCATGCACATTTGCCTTCTTTATAAGTCTCCCATGTGGGACCTTGTCAAAGGCTTTGCTGAAATCCATATGGATCAAATATCTGAAATAAAAGATTGCTCTAACAAAGCTGATCCTTGAAACACCAGGGAAAGGGTCGAGACCTTACACTAAGATACTTAGACACAAGCGCCATACCATTACAATGTTCAGCAGGAATTGCTGACCCTGGTACATCACTGGAGAAATTATTCACACTAACCTGCATGAGGAGCAGCCCCACAACGAATGCACTTCCTTGGCAATATCCAACTTCACGGTCAACTAGAGAGTATGCCTGTAACAAAGCAACTGAATGCAGTCTCAAACCTGGGAGAAAATTCAGATACTTACACCACATGGTGACTCAGCAGCACAGTGATGGTTAATAGACAGTTATATTGCTGCTTAACAATAATGGGAATATTGGAAGCTCTGTCTGTCAAACTAACAAGGGCCTATAGAACCAACCTATCCAAGGTCTTGTTCAATTATTTGCACTACCTGGTATACATGAACGAGATTGCACTATAATGGATCTTAAGAGTACAGCTTAGTAAATGTTAAGTTTTCACCTTGCAGGTTATGACGATGCAAAACCCTCCATGGGTTATTCCTTGACAATTGTCAATGTGACTATTATCCGTGTGCTAATAATAAAGTGATAATGAGTCAGACATACCTCCATTGCCCATAGCCCATTGTCGCAGTATGTAACATGTCAGTCAGGCTGCTCAGTCACACGTGACAGAATCTAGGGAAAAGGCCATCCCTTGGTACACTGAGTTCCTTGGGTACATTAACCATTGTATATTTTCTGGAATACCGTCAACCCGTGAGGGTGCACAGGTAAGAGTTACACACACCAGCTTTTAAGCTTAAATTTACTGCTTTTGATTCAAATTCATTGAATTCGACTTCTTTCAGTGCTAACTTCTCTATTTGGTGTTGTCGATGTAATTCAAATCGAGTATAAAAGTACACGGGGAAGTAAAAGTGAAATGAATTATGGCTTGAACGGCTCAAGTTCAAGAATTGGTGAACAGCTGCTTTCTCTGCTGCAAATTAAATGACTCTAGTCTTGTTTGTCTAGTGTTTACTCTAAGGGTGAAATTTGTTTAATTTGAAATGACATTGCAGCCCTCAATGAGATCCCAACATCGAATTCACTTCCCCGTATCCATCATTCCATTTCCCAGCACTGAGTCGATAATTTAAAGATGTGCTGTATTATTCCAATCCCAAGCCACTTGAAGAAGTACGAGGCTAGACACTAATACTTTTCTTGATAATAGGTTTATTTACAGAATGCAGCATTCCATCCGTCTGCTTCCTATCTACTGTAGGCCTGAGGACAGCAGCCACTAATTGTTGCAATTTTGTATTTTTGCATTTTATTTCTGCTTTGCTCTTGATTTTAAGTCTAGGTTGAATATTTAAAGTTATTTTGTATTGAATCTTACTTTGGAGACATTGATCTAAACCTAGCTGTGATTATTATTGATTAGTTAATCAAAGCACAAATCAGTAGGGACGTGTTTTCCCAAGACCTTGTTTTCCATGTTGGGCCATCCACAGCTCTTGTTTGGTTTACGACTCTGTTATTTTAGTAATCTAATGGGGAAAAAGTTATTTTTTTATTCATCAGAAGTCCCTTTACTTACTGTATTCGATGATCCTTGAACTACAACCAGGACAATGATTAGGCTTACATGGGGCGGTCAACTATGGTGTGGAATCAGGAGATGAAGTTTGATTGATGGACATGCAGCCTGACTGATGGCAGTTCAAAGGATGTGTAAACAACTTGAATAGGCAAATTTGTTGAGAGCCTGCAGTGCCTGTGAGGAGAATTGATAAGGACATGTGTTTACCAGGCCTGTTTTGAGAAGATCTGAACAAGGTCGCGAAAGACTGGAGTGGAGCAAGAAATCTGGCTTAAAAGGGACGCTGCTTCCAGGATTCAGTGCTGCAGCCAGAGTGGGATAGTCAACCACTGGAGGCTGCTGGGGGAATGGCCAGGAACAGAGTGACTGACTGCAGTACCCATCCACTGTGAGGTTATTTGGAGACTTTGAGATGTATGAACCAAAGGGAATTTTACCGAATTAGGTTCCTGTCGTGGGACAGACTAATTTGCAGTTATCCATTCTGGGGAGTTGTTGTAAGCAGACCAGTTTGAGGTTAACATTTGTAAAATAATAAATATATATAATATATAAATAATATATATGCCTGTAATATAGTATTATTAGAGTTGCCTTTCTTCCTTTTAATATATAAAGTGCTTTCTCCTTTCAATAAAGTTATCTTTATTTTTACTTTTTTTTTAAATCAATTATAATTGTTATATCACTATCATTATCTTAATTTTCATTATTCAATAATCATTCACTATTCAATAAAATTGTTGTTTTAACACGTTACTTGGCATTGTCACTCATTCCTGTTATGTCTGGAGTACAGCTCCGAACCCAAGTGAGACTCCGTAGGGATACTTTCATCCCCCTTACACAACCAACCAAGTGTCCCAGCAGTCTCTCTTTATAAGTGTTCTAAGTACTTAATTAAACAATGCCCTTCATCAGTGCATCTTAATATAATTAGAAATTCATTTACATGCCGTGGCATAGCACATAACCCTTTGTAGCCCACGGTGTAAGCATGAGTCCCCATATGATAAGTTACCATTTTAGAGCAGCCTTTAGGGAGCTATCTAACAGAAAAGTAGATGTTCCTTGCACACAGAGGCAAGACAACATTGAGGGGGTGTCAGTGATGGCCTCTTCAGTGTTGGGAAATGTAGTTCACTTTCCAGTATCCGTTATTTCAGGTTGGGATCGAATTGAGGAATGCAAAGTCTTGTGACTTTTTTTAAAAAGTAGGATATCCTGAGAAATTGCAGACCTGTCTGAATTAGGACTGATGTGGTTCTAATCGGATCTGTGTCTTAACTTCATTTATCCACCTTTGTTCCAAACATGAACCTTACCTGACAAAAATCTATCAATCTCAGTTCTGAAAAGCCACAGTGGCCTCAACAGCTTTTTGGGGGAGAATGTTCCAGATTTCCACCATTGTGTGTGAACAAGGCCTTCCTGATATCACCCCTGAATGCAAAATGCTGCAGATGCTGGAAATCTGAATTATGAACAGAAAATGCTCAGCAGGTCCGGCAGCATCTGTGGAGAGAGAAATCAAGTTAATATTTCAGGTTGATGGCCTTTCTGAGCCAGTTCTTGTGAAAGGTCATCAATCTAAAATGTTACCTGTTTCTCCCTCCACAGATGCTACCTGACCTGCTGAGTATTTCCAGCACTGTTTTATATCACTCCTAGTGGCCCAACTCTAATCTTAAAGTTGTGGGCCCTTGTTCCAGAGTCCCCCACCAGAGGAAATAATCCTCCACAGTTCCCAGTTTCTCGCCTTTAGTAAATAATCCGATTTAACTTTTTCAGGTCCAAAGTGGGTGACCTCGCACCCACCCCACACTGAACTCCATCTGCCACAGATTTTCCCCACTTCCTTAATCAATCAATGTCCCTTCACAACTTCTGCTCCCATTTACTCTATTACTGTTTCACCACGGGAGAGATTCTCTTGGTGAATTTATAGAGCAAATCTAAACCACACATCCTTTTTGGCCAAAATGTTGTAATTGGGGAAGTTACAAAGGTCACAAAGTGAAGCTTCACTCAACATCCAGGCCAAGCAGCTGCTGTACCTGGAAACAGGCTCCAGGGTGTGCATGCCTGCTCGTTGTGAGGTGTACTTTTAGAAATTCAATCAATCCAACATGAATAATTTACAAGACACTGGACTCCCCAACAAAATGTTTCCATAACCCAGCAACTTGCCTTCAAAAGCTTGCATCTATATAGTAAACCCAGGAGAGATCGGAGAACCAGAGGGGTTTAGGGAGGGAATTCCAGAGCTTAGGGCCAAGACAACTGAAGACACAGACAACAGTTGTGAGATGGAGGAAGTGGAGGATGGACAAGAGCCTGAATTGAAGGAGTGCACAGCTCTCAAAGGGTTGTTGGGGCTGGAGGAGGATATGGAGATAGGGAGGAGCGAGGCCATTAAGGGGTTGGAACATAAGATGAGAATTTTAAATTTGGGGTGCTGCTGGACCCATGAGACGATTTAAGTCGGTGACCACTGGGGTGATGGATGAATGAGACTTGATGTGAATTCAGATATGGGCAGAGCTTTAGATGAGCTTAAGTTTACAGGGGGCTAAAACTGAGAGGCCAGCCAGAGGAGAATAGGAATAATCAAGGTTGGAGTAAACAAGTCTTCAGCAAAGGGATGAGGAAATCATAACTGGGTTGGAGTTAAGTCTCATCTCTCACCTTCATGACATTGAACAGCACCTCTTGTCCGAGACTGTCTTGTCCTTTAAAGAATTCATGCTCTGGGTACGTGCGAGCAATGTCTCTCCGGATCAACTTCTCACAGGGAGAGGTCATCTTTAGCAACTCTGAATACTGATTTTTCACCGGCATGTCAGTCGCATTGCATAGTAACTGCCAGACAATCCCCCAGAAATGGTGCGGAATTCCTTTCCGAATAAGCTCCTGAAAAGAAGAGACATTTCTTTCATTTCTTCCCCCTCTTATCCAATTTCCCTTCTACCACCTGAAAAGGCACTGGGCTAATGTTTCCTGTGCAGCGAAACCCTGCAGCCCTTTGCCCAAGTAACTACTCTACACAGAAGCCCAAACACCGAGCAAATCAACCACATTGAGCAACTCCAGCAGAGGTTACTGGACAGCTTTAAGGAGAAGACCTGGCCATTTTCCCCTCCTTAGCTTAGAGCCACTGAGGACAGCTACAGCATCAGTATCCAGAGAAAGGGTTATTGCTATTGGCTTCAGTATGCCAACCCAGAACCCTTCCATTCTGTAATTACCCATTAAGACAAAAAGAAAGGCCTACAGAGAATGACATATTGTTTATCAGATATGAACACAATGTTCAAATCACAACCAACCATGCAGTCAGCAAAATCCTTCAGAGCTGCCCACGGGGTGGGAGAATAGCATGTGCTCATTAACCCCTCCAGCTTTTCCCTCCCGCATAGTGCTCAGCACCTTACTAACCTGGCAAGATCACCTCTACACTTTCTAGATTTGACCTTCAACCAGAAATAAAATGAAGTGACGTTTTGAACTGAAGCTCATTAAGTCTTTCTATTATCGGCGTGGTGGGGGAACTTTGGAGCATGAGCATCCGCAGGCAACAGTCAGGTTAGTAACTTGCTCAAGAATCTTTCACTGCAGTCCTGAGTACCCCAATGACAACATCATCTTTCCCTTGTGCATGATACTCGAGCTCTGGTTGGCACTTTCTTACAGCAGGGGCCACCGAAGATTGATAACTCCAGAGTTGGTAAGAATTGAAACTGTATCCCTCACTGTTACACAGTCTGATGGTTCTCAAACTCACTGTAACACTTTACTCCAAACCCTTCCCATCCCGACTCACCCCACCACCCTCTTGGGTGCATTAGGAATAAGAGTTATTTCATCTCAAGTCTATCCCCTCTCCCACACACCATAATACTGTTGTTAGGGCAAGGGAGAGTGGGGAAATTAAACTCCTTTATTTTTCTCGCCCTATGTCCTAAGCAGAGGTGTTTTAATTTTTGAAATAGGCTTTGGCGTGTTTCCCCAGACTTCTGTTTGTGAAGTTAATTTAAAAGTGACTCGCAGCAAACTCTCTTTAGGGTTAAATCAGAAGTATTGTTTATTCATGCATTCAAACACAGGGGAGATTGTCGCAACTGCATACACAGGAGATAGGAAAGAAAAGAGTTTTACAATTAGGAATAACTTAAAACAAAAAAAACAAAGATGTGGATATTAATTCACATGAATGTCAAGAGTCCAGAATGTCAGAGTCCACTGAGGGTTCCTTCACCTTAGGAGTTAAAGTTCAGGTGGGTTTAGCTAGCTGAAAGCAGGAGTTGCAGAATTCCTTTAAAGTTGGTGCTGACGCAGCAAGTTGGGGTTGGTATCCAGAGACTTGGTCCACTCTACAGGCAATGGCAGGAATCTTCCAGAGAACAAGGTTTTGACTTGAGACAGGCTTTGTTGTCAGCCTGGAGTCCTGCTTTGATGTTGACAGGTTGGATGTTAATAGCAGACTGCCCTTGGAGTTCAGGAATGTAACATTAAAACTTTCCAAAGGCTAAAGAAGTTTAGGTCATGTGATGTTGCCCATTGATGAGACATTTTCAGGGTAACAATCAGTTTCTATGCCTCTGGTCAAAATCTATCATTCACCTTAGGAGATAGATGGTGGTTATTAGCACCTCCACACATATAGCAAGTTTCGATGGCTCTCTCTTGTTATAAGTCCAGGCTGGGCAGACAGAACATATGCTGCTGCCTTATTTCATTGACTCTAATGGGTTCACACAATGATAGGTGAGAGATTCCATGAGGATGAGGGTTGAGCTTTGTCCTCTAATTGCTGCTGGAAGCTTCCAGAACTGTAGCCACCGTACAAATCATGTGACCTGCAGCAGCCATGTTTTTGCTCCAGCAAAGTCCATTATTAAATGTGCAGAAAGTACAATTTGATTCAGTTTAGGATCTCTTTCATGTCTTATGGACATGACACTGTCTTTATCAAAGATCTCTGTATGGTCATTCAGTGACTAACTCTGTTAGGGTAGGGTGGATGTGTGATGTGTGTCAGTGTTGGGGCAGGTGACTAAGAGCTGTGAGCCGACTGTAAGTATGTTTTAGCAAACAGATCTCTGCACAAGGTGCTAAAGCTTTAGGTCATGTACTCATCAGGACAAACAAGGATGTCAAATTTCAAATGATCACGAGGAGAAAAGGATGCTGATTGGTTGGTAAATTGAGAAAATTTAAACAACAGGTTAAGGAAGCCATTTTATACTGTTACTATGCCACAGCTATGTATTTTCCACGAACAGAATACTGCCGTCAGTCCAAAAAGACATTCTGCCTGCCACACAATTGAGCAACATCGTGTCAGAATTTCAGTGCTGGTGCAACACAAGCCTTCCATCCCAGCGATTAGCTGATCGAATCACACAGCACCTTCCTTCAGTTGTTCATAGTAGCCAGTGCACAGGCTGTAATGTCGAGCTCGCAATATGGCTCATTTACACTTGCGAGAAGCAACATATATTTCATAAGCAGGGACCCATTGTCTGCAAACAAAGCAAATATGTTCAAGCCTTGTGCCATTTTTCAATTACCCAGGAGCTTTGGGAGCCTATAGTTCCCTGTTACTTTCTCCACAGCAATGCCTTGGCCAATCAGAGTTGACTTACCAACCAATCAGCACCCTCTTCTCCTGTAGTTTACAATGTTGTGATCATTTGAAATTTGGCATTCTTGTGTTTGTCCTGATGAGTGCAGGGTGAAAAGCTTCTGCTCTCTTTTCAGCAATATTCAAGCTCTGCACTACAAAGCAACTGCTAGCTACTGTTGTACACGCAGAAGACTATAGTGTGGTAATGCTGACAGACCCTGGAATTTCAGCCTCATGCGAGAACATTAAAAGGATCCCCTCCGCTGAACGTCATCCCAAGTGGTTAACAAATTCAGAATTTTTCTGAGGAATACACAAATGAAAGGTTAAAGTAAACTATTGTGTTTTGGACAACAGCTGTAGGATTCCTGGATATCTGATTTTGAAAGGGATTTTCTCTCCCTCTCTCGCTATATCCCCAAAGCCAGCAATCCACCCTTCATATTTGCCACCCCCCGCCCAGCCCCGATGCCACTCGAGCCAGTCTCCAGGAGGCAAGTGACAGCAGGTAGTTTCCATTCTCAGTGCGTAAAGCCAGGTGCTGCTTCCTGTAATACCACAGGATATAAAATACAGACAAACACCCGGATACAAACAGCTGCATCTCTGAGCAAAAAACTCACTACAAAAAAAAACATTTAGAGCTAGATTCCCACCCATGCAATTGCTGGACTTTCAATTCCCAATCTGCACATTAACAGCAAATGTGTTATTCAAGGAGCAGTGGGGCTGAGTAGGGATCAAAATGGAGATCAACTGGTGGATGCAGAATGCATGGTTGAGGTGTTTTCCAAGAAAGAGGACTTTGCCAAAGCTAGTTTAACTAAGACGGGTCTTGTGGTGCAGTGGGTAGTGTCCCTACCTTTGGGCCTGAAGCTCCAGGTTCAAGTTTCACTCCAGACTTGATGGCCACAGAAGGCATGTTCATAACATAGCCAGATTATCAGCTTGTAGATCCTTCCAATACACCTGATGGCAGGCTGTAAGAGTGGGAGTGTTTCCTGGTCAGCCATACTGCAGGAGGCAACAGTAAACCACTGCAGTTATTTGCCAAGCACAGTCATGGACCAATCCAATGGGAGTCCATTGTCATCAACACCCTCTTAGAGCATGGTACCCGAAAGAGTAGGAGATTGCCAGGATATTGGGTGAGATGAAACAAAGGGGAAGCATCAAAATGGCTGGCAGCACTCACTGAATAAGTCACCTCACCCAAACAGGATGCATCATAGGTTCCAGAGGAAGGCCAGGGTAGAAATTGCAGAGGCGCTGGCCAAAATTTTTGAATCTTCCTTAGAATGTGGTGCCAGAGGGCAGCAGGACTTGTTCAAAAAGGTGGAGGAGGAGAAACCTGACAATTACAGGTCAGTCACTTTAATATCAGTGGCTGGGGAAGCTTTTTAGAAACAATAATCCAGGAGAAAATTAACAGCCATTTGGATAAGCATGGATTAATAAAGAGGAGCCAGGACAGATTTATTAAGGATAAATTATGTTTGACTAGCTTGATTAAAGTTTTTAATGAGGTAACAGAGTGGATGATGAGATTCTAGCTCACGGTTTCAATATGAACTTCCAAAAGGCAATTTATCAAATGCCACAAATTAGGCTCGTTAGCAAATTAAATCCATGGGATAAAAGCGACAGCAGCAGCAGCACGGACACAAAATTAGCTGTGGGATAGAAAACAGTTGTAGTGAATCAGACTGGAGGGTAAGTGTATAATGTTCAGTATGAAGGCCGCTGCTGTTTCTAATATACCTCAGTGACTTGTACTTGGAGGTACAAGGCCTAATTTCAAAATTTGTAGTTGACATAAAACCTGGAAGTGTAGTGAACAGCAAGAAAGACAATAATAAACTTCAAGATGACACAGACAGGCTGATGGAATAGGCAAACCCATGGCGGATGAAAGTCAATATAGAAAAGTGAGGAGTGGTAAGTCTTGGTGGGAAGAATGAGGAGAAACATTCAATCCTAAATGAAGTCTAAAAGGCGGCACACCTGGCCAGGGTGAGTGTGTTTGTGGACAAATCTTTGAGGGCAGCAGGACAGGTTAACTAGGCAATTACTAAGGCACGTGGGATCCCGAGTTTTAGAAATAGAAGCATACAGTACAAATGCCAGGAAGTTACCACCTAGGTAACCACAAGGACAGCAAGTAGATGGGAATACCACCTCCTGGAAGTTCCCCTCCAAGCCACACATTATCCTTACTTGGAAATATATCGCTGTTCCTTCACTGTCGCTGGGTCAAAATCCTGGAACTCCCTCCCTAACAGCACTGTGGGTGTACCTACACCACAGGGACTGCAGCGGTTCAAGAAGGCAGCTCATCACCACCTTCTCAAGGGCAATTAGGGATGGGCAATAAATGCTGGCCCAGCCAATGACACCCACAACCCATAAAAAAAGTTATGCTAAACCTTCAACACAAGTTCACCAGTCCAATTCTGAACACCACACTTTGGGAAGGCTTTGGAGAGGGTATAGAGGAGATGAACTAGATTGGATCCAGGGATAAGGGATTACAATTACATGGTTAGGCTGGAGAAGCTGCGTTTTTTAAAATTTATTCTTTAATGGGATGTGGGTGTCACTGGCAAGGCCGGCATTTGTTACCCATCCCCGATTGCCCTTGAACTGAATGGCTTGCTAGGCCATTTAGAAGGCATTTAAGAGTCAAGTCTGGAGTCACATGTATGGCAGACCAGGTAAGGACAGGTTTCCTTCCCTAAGGGGCATTAGTGAATAAGACGGTTCCAGTTTCATGGTCTTCAATACTGAGACTAGCTTTATATTCCAGATTTTATTAATTGAATTTAAATTCCACTGGTGGTGGGATTCGAAACCCCACCCCAGAGGATTAGCTTTAGCCTCTGGATTAGTAGTCCAATGGCATTACCTCTACACCACCATCTCCCCTTAACCTGGAGCTGTTCTCCTTAGAGCAGAGAAAGGCAAGAGGAGATTTGATAGAACTGGTCAAAATCATAAAGGCCTTAGATTGTTTATCTTGATTTGCTGTCACTCCAATGGCCGATGGGAATAATCAGGGACACGGATTTGAGGTGAATGGCAAAAGACCGGGACCAACATAAGGACATATATTTTTACACAAGTGGCTAGGGTTTCGAATGCTCTGCCTGACAGCGGTGGACAAAGCAGCCTTCAAAAGAGGATTGGGTAAACGCTTGGAGAAAAAAGGGGTGTGGAGGAGTGGCACAAACTGCATTGGTCCTTCAAACAGCCAGTGCAGGTTTGATGGGCCGAAGGTCTCCTGTTCTGTTATACTCTATGAACAGTCTTTCAACTCTATAATCATTTAATGCAATGATATGGAATATAATGAAGTTTGTAATTTCTTCAAATTTCCCAAGTTGATCAATTGAAACCAGATTGGAAGGGAGGGGGCTGAGCAGGAGTTAAGTCCCACTGCAAAGTAACGGGGACTTTATGGTTTATGGGGTCTGATAGGCTGAAGGGAAAAAATGAACGTTGGAAAGCCATGATAAGAAACTGAAAACATCTGGAATGTAAAGCAAGCCAGTTAGCTTCTGGAGGAGGATGAGGTAACATTTTGATGGGCTCCACCAAACTTTAAACTACTTCTCCCTTCTTTTAGCTGCCTGATATATTGGCCCAGCATTTTCTGCTCTCATAAAACTGCCAGGCCCTTGACCTGATTGATACCAGCAAGATCTGGAGGCTGATTATCTGCTTTACCATTTTGGAAACGGTAAAATTACATGGTGTCGAGTGTCCAGTCGAAAGATGACGTGCTGTTCCTCGAGCTTGTGTTGAGCTTCATTGGAAAACTGTAGCAGGTCAAGGACAGAAAGGTCAGAGTGAGAGCAAGGTGGACAATTGAAATGACCAGCAACAGGAAGCTCAGGGTGATACTTGTGGACTGAACGGAGGTGTCCGCAAAGCAGTCACCCAGTCTGCATTTGAACTCCCCAATGTAAAGGAGACCACATCGGGAGCAGATAATACTGTATACTAAATTGAAAGTAAAGGAAATCGGTGTCCGCAGCCTTTTCCACTTGAAAATCTGAACTTTTTCCTCATTTTGTTTTTAATGTCTGTGCTTATCCACAAAACCTCAGGAGATAAGGGTGATCGAGAAACATTTCATGTCAATTGATGAGTCCTGACTAATAAAAAAACAAAGTTAAACCATCGTTCTGCTGCAATGCTTCCCCTGTCTGAGGAGGGACTGATAAAGATTAGGAACATTGGAACATGAGGAGGTGGTTTTCCCTCCCACAATTCAGTTAGATCACAGCTGATTGGTCCCTCACTGCAATTTACCCACCTTAGCTCCAGATCCCTTGAAATCATTCCTCACCAAAAATCTCTCCATCTCAGTCTTGTTATCTGCAGTTGTTCCAGCATCCACAGCCTTTTGGGGGTAAATTCCCGGTTTCTTTGTGTGAAAAGTTATTTCTTGATTTCCCTCCTAAATGACTGAGCTCAATATGTTCCCTCATTCTTCATTCCCCCAACAGAGGAAATAGTTTCTCTATATCGACCTCTTCAATCCTTTTAACATTCTAAACACCTCAATCTGATCATTGCTCAATCTTCTAAACTCAATGGAATACAAGCCAGGCTTATACAACCTCTCCTCATAATTTAACCATCGAAGCACCGTTTTCATTCTGGTGAATCTACCCGGCACTTCCTGAGCTGGGTGCCCAGAACTGAATATAATATCCAGATAGGGTTTGACCAAGGTTCAATACAACTGAAGCAGAAATTCATTCCTTTTACAATCCAGCTTCCTTGAGGTAAGGGTCAACATTCCACTCATCGTTTTTTTATTGCTACCTTTACCTGACCACCAGCTTTTAATGATTTGTGTCTTTGGACTCTCAAACCACTTTGTTCCTCTCCAGTTCCTGGTTTCTAACCATTTAGAACATTTTGAAATTTATTTTTTCAATTCCAAATTGGATGACCTCACTCTCACCCGCATCAAACTCCATCTGCCAAGGTTTTGTTCTCTTACTTCATCTTTCAATGTCTCTTTACCACTCCCCGCCTCCATCTGCACTAATTCCTATTCTCCTAATTCAGTGTCATTTACAAGCTGAACACACAACTCTATCCTGATCCAACTCACTATAAAAATGGTGAATGTTGAGCCACAGTGCAGATTCCTGTGAAACACCCCTTGTCACATCCCATCAATCTGAGACCAGACACTGTATTCCCACTCTCTGTTTCCTACCTCGCAACCAATTTCCAACCCACATCTAAAGCTTCCCTCCAATTCCATCTGCTCTTATTATTGCCAATAATCTTTTGTGCGGCACATTAATATGTTCGCTCTGGAATTCCATATCTCTAACACCCATATACACCAGCACTTTTCCAGCACTTTCTGTTTTTATTTCAGATTTCCAGCCTCAGCTGTATTTTTGCTTTTCTCCATCTAAACCCCTCTGTCTACCTTATTACAGACCTCCTCAGGATGTTCACACTGGTGGCACAATGGTTGCTGGAATGAGCGACTGCTGCGCCCCAGCAGCCAGCTCCTCCTAACCCACCTGAAGGACAACCTAGGGCTGTGGAGGTTCGTGAGGAAGGGGAAGGTTCGGAGAGCACCTCAGACCCTCATCTTCTCCTAACTCCCAGCCCCTCCACCAGAGCATTCATGTGCGGTACTTGTCCCAGTGACAATGGCTGCCCCTGCGGAAATGCAGAGTCCGCAGTCTGAATGGGTCCCCAATGGGTAACGGGTCCGTGCTCGATGTAACAGGCCACCACGCTCCTCGATGCTGTACAGCACGAGAGGTGAGCAGCCTCCTCCACCTCCTCTGAGGCAACTTGTCCTCAATCACTTCATTAACATCACCCTTGCACAAGTTGTAAACACACATATCTATTGCAAAGAATGTTTGGGTCTGTTTTTGCACCCTCAGTGAGAATGTTAACAGAGTGAACGCGGTCCTTACCATTGGCACTGAAGACTGCATTCTGAAATCCAGCTCTCATTGACACCATCAGGAGCCAGGGTGTGCCCATGCATGTCCAGCAGTGGAAGGCTGTTTCCTTCTCCAGACCTTCAGATGAGGCTGTAATACACCAAGGGTTGTGGATTGAGATGCTCCTTGCAGCATTTCTTGTTCATCAATGATCAGACTCAAAGATCAGATGGAATTTATCAGGTGCACTTCAACCATGAGTGCTGTGTTGAAGGCAGTCATCCACACGCGACTGTTACACACTGACTAAAGACGATTCCCCACATGTCAAGATGCCGTGTATGTTCCAGGGAAGGATGTTTGTGTGGTTTCTCCACTACATTTGAAGCCTTTGTCTTCTCGGTGGTAGAGGCTGTGGGTTCACAGGGAAGCCGAGGGGTTTGGCAGCACTGCATGTTGCAGATGTCACACACTCCTAACAATGGACACCGGTGCTGGATGGATCATGTGGAAGGTAGTTGGAAGAGTGGTGAAACAGTCTGTGCGGCATCACCCTGCTCAATGTGTATTCACTGCAGTTCTGTTCACATATACAATCATATTTTACTGATGAACATTCCCAGAGAGGAGTCACATCTGCTCAAAGTGCATGTTGAGAAATTGGGTAAGTGCTTACCATGATTGTGTATTTTTGTGAATGGTAGACTTTATGAGATGTTAATGTTTTAAACTGCCTGTACAAAGCAAATCTGTCTGTATCATAAGAGACGCTTCCAACTGAAACAATCCCATCAAATTAACAGGGAATCAAGTACATGTTTAAATTTTAAACCTGGACACATTCCCTCTGTAGGAGCTCGTTGGTTTATTATTAATGGTGAAACACAGCAGATTATTTGATTATCGAGTGTGGATTGGAGCAGCATTTTCAATAAGAGGCCGAATTCTTCATGCTGCCCCTTCCTGGTTGTGTCAGCTGGTGGACTTTCTGCTGCCAGACACTGCCCTCTGCCTCCAGCTTATGGGCTCCCTGATCTCACTCAGAAACAGGCAGATGTTGTGATTTCAATCACTACAAAACAGAATTGGCAGTGGAGCTGTATCCGTTTTCCTGAAAACAATGCAGCTGTTTCTGCAGGTTGCACTGCACATGGACAACTGGCTAATGGGAACCATTTTAGAAAATAAACTAGATTAAACTAAACCAAGTAATTTGTATGGTATTTATACAGTTAATTAATAAACATTTCAAATTTCAAAATGCATTTCAGAAAGAGCTGTAACAGCTCAGATTAATATTAAAATAGTGCCTGTTGCGATGTGCAAAGCTTGTTTAGTTTGCTGACATTTTATAATTAAAGACTTTACAGTGCAGACCATCCATTCCGCCATGCTATTGGGCCTGGGGTAGTGTGGGTGATGAGGTAATATGGTCAACTCCCCACTTTTCACACATCACCTTGAACGGTTTTCCAGAATATTGGGCTCCGTTGTTCGAAACAACTTCTTACGGTGCCTCAAATAGCCTGAAGATTGAAATCAATGGGCAGAAAATTTCAGCCCCGTCACGGCCATAAAAGTGCCCATCCAGGTACTTTTTAAAGGATGTGAGGCAACCTGCCTCCACCATCCTCCCAGGCAGCAAATTCCAGACCGTCACCACCCTCTGGGTAAAATAGTTTTTCCTCACATCCCCCTAAACCTCCTCTCCCTCACAACTGACCTTTCAGCTATGGGGAACAGCTGCTCCCTATCCATCCTGTCCATGCCCCTCATAATCTTGTACACCTCGATCAGGTCACCCCTCAGTCTTCTCTGTTCCAGCAAAAACAACCCAAGTCTATCCAACCTCTCTTCAAAACTTAAATGTTTCATCCCAGGCAATATCCTGGTGAATCTCCTCTGTACCCCATCCAGTGCAATCTCATCCTTCCTATAATGTGGCGATCAGAACTGCACACAGCACTCCAGCTGTGGCCTCACCAAGGTTCTATACAATTCCAACATGAAATCCCTACTTTTGTAATCTATGTCTTGATTGATAAAGGCAAGTGTCCCATATGCCTTTTTCACCACCCCACTAACATGCCCCTCCGCCTTCAGAGATCTATGGACACACACACCAAGGTCCCTTTGTTCCTCAGAACTTCCTAGTGTCATGCTATTCATTGAATACGTCTTTGTCAAATTACTCCTTCCAATGTGTATAACCTCACACTTTTCAGGGTTAAATTCCATCTGCCACTTATCTGCCTATTGACCATCCCGTCTATATCTTCCTGTAGCCCAAGACACTCGACCTCACTGTTAACCATGCAGCCGATCTTGCCACCATTCGCCACTTCTGTCTGCTTTCTGTCCCATAGCCAGTGTCATATCCACAATGTCACTGCCCCTTTAATCTATGGCTTTCACTTTCCTAACATGTGACAATTGAAAGTCCATATACATAACATGAACCAGGCTGAGCTCATCAACCCTCTCCATTACTTCGTCAAAGAACTCCAAGTTGGTCAGACACGATTTCCCATGAACATAGCTGTGCTGCTGCTCATTTATTAACTCATGGGGCAGAATTTTCTGGGTGACGAGCGGGGGGTTCGGGCCCCACACATCAGCTTTTAAAATGGCGCTCGGTGACGCCGGGTGAGAGTCCTGATGTCACCGCGCGCCATCGCGATATTTAGCTGGGCGGGCGCGCGATGTAATGTGACACTCACCTGCCATTAATTGAAGGGCTTGTTAAGCCCCTTAACTCGGCAATCGACGCTGATTTTGAGGTGCCCGTGTGATCTTCGGCTCGGTGCACGGGCACAACGGGCAGGCGGGTAAGTGACTTTTTAATGAAACTCATCCACGGGCGGGATATGTGGGCTCAGTGGGGTTGTCAGTGTTTTATGTGAAGCATTTATTGCAGCAAGTTTTTTAAACTTGCCTGTGCGATCTGTAGCAGCTCAGAACGAATTCCAGCAGCTTTCTCTGTACTTTGACGCTTCAGCTCAGCACTCTTCAGTCAGGAACCTTTATCGGGCCTGCAGCTTTCCAGAGGCCTCCATTCAGCCTGGGTATGGGTTCTGACATCTCCACTGGAGGCAGCTCCTCTGAAGAGGAAGGGAGGGATAGAATAAGGAGGAGGCCAGGAGTGGACAATCAGCCTCCAGGGGAGCCACCTTTGGGAGGCCAGGCACAGGCACAGGCACAAGGGGTGCAGGTCCAAGAGGGAGTCCAAGGTGGAAGGGGCCGCAGAAGACGCCACTATCCCACTGCCAGGATATACAGGCGGCGAAGCAGCTACCTCAATATGACTGAGGTGCAGTGCTGAAGGAGGCTCCGACTGTCAAAGGAAACAGTCAATAGCATCTGTCAGATGCTTGGCCCTGAGATCTCCCCTAACTGTGTGGGTGGACACCCCATGCCAGCGGTTCTGAAGGTCAAAGTTCCCCTCTACTTCTATGCCTCTGGCTCCTTCCAGGGCTCAGTGGGTGATCTTTGTGGTGTCTCCCAATCAGCTGTCCACACTTATGTCAAGCAGATTACACTCTGTTACGCTCTGTTCAGATGGGCATTGACCTTCAGCCACTTCCGCTGTGACCAGGCAAGTCAGACACAGCTAACCAGAGGCTTCGCGGCCATTGCTGGCTTCCCCCACGTCCAGGGTGCTATAGACTGTACACATGTGGCCATCAAGGCGCCAGCAGGTGAACCCGGTGCCTTTGTCAACAGGAAGGGCTTCCACTCCATGAACGTGCAGATAGTGTGTGATCACAGGATGCTGATTCTGAAAGTCTGTGCAAGGTACCCAGGCAGCTCCCACGACGCCTACACCCTCAGACACTCCCAGGTGCCGGGGCTCTTCAGTGCACTGACTCGGATGGATGGATGGCTGCTGGGTGACAAGAGCTATCCCCTCAGAATGTGACTCATTACGCCTCTCCGCTATCCAAGAACAGAAGCTGAGCAGCGCTACAATAGGAGCCACGCCTCCACAAGGGCTGTGGTGAAGAGAGCCATCGGTCTTCTCAAGATGTGCTTCCGATGCCTGGACTGCTCAGGTGTCACACTCCAGTACCCCCCCAGATCGTGTCATGGTGATAGTGGTTGCATGCTGCACTCTCCACAATCTTGCGCTGGAAAGGGGGGATGCAGTGGACGATGAAGACCTTGACGCAGTGGATGCGGCTGCACACGATGAATCCAGCAGTGCCTCAGAGGATGAGGAAGCACAGGGCAATGATGAGGGGCAGCACACCAACCCACTACTACACCAAGGAGGCAGGGACACCCGGGAGACTTTAATCCAACGAACCTTCAGCTAGCTCCACACACATGGATCTGCAGGACCAGAATTGCCTGGCGCATCCATAAGCGGCACTTAGGTGCTACATCTTCCACCTCATCAGCTGCAACGAAGGGCTTCCTACATAAACATCAATGTCCACTCAAATACTCATGATATGTCTGTGAAACATACAAATACAGCACAAAGGAGCCTCCCTCAGCCATGGTAACACATGTGGACTTTATTTTCATCCATCAGATGGTGCCATAAAAATCAAAACAAAATGTTGCTCCAACATTGAAAAATAGAAATTCCCTAATCTCGGGCCAACACAAAAGCACCAGTGACAAACCCGTGGTGGGCCTAACATGCCTTATGCTTACGTTTATGGGTACTACGTCTTGGTGCCGACCCATTGCTCGGAGTGGCTTGTGAGACAGCCTGCTGACTCTGCTGTCCTGTTGGCCTCGATGTCCTTGGCGGACGTCCTCTGGCCCATTGAGCCTGTGCTGGCACAGCCTGGGAGGGAGTGGCCAGTTTCACAGCTGGCACCTCCCCAGTTGTCGCAGCCTCAACGGATGCAACGGTCACTGGCAGAGGGGCAGAGCTGCTGCCCTCATCCGGAGCGCCCTGAGAGGAGCCCACACAGTCAACAGGCAGCTGCTGTGCCGACGTGAGGTCACTTTGGACCTCCCTGTTCACCATAGGTGGATGGGCACCACGCTGGGACAGTTGGTGCCCAGAACATCTTCCACATTGCCAATGAGCACCTGTGGCCAGTAGCGCTGTGAGGACTTGCAGGTCCGAGCGTAACCCCATCAGAAGCTGATTAATTTGTTGGAAGCCCCTCTCCATGAGAGTGGCCAATCTCTCCATGGAAGAAGCCTGACGCTCTGACATGAGGTTCATGCCATCACTGACACTCTGCCTGGATTCCTCCACCACAGAGACCAAGTGAAGCACACTCTCATGCAACACTCCCAGATGTTCCCGCGCACCCGGCCGCTTGTCCTGCATCTGCTGCATGGCGGACATCTCCAGAGGCACATCATCACTGCCGGACTCAGCATGTGCCTAGTCCCCTGCAGTCCTCTGGCTGCTGGCACCATCGGCTCTCTCTGTCTGTGCCATCTCCTCCAGCGATTGTGAAGTGCCCTCTCCACTGTGCTACGGGACATTAGCCGATGTTACATTCCCCACTGATGTGGTAGTCGCTGCGCTGGTGCCTGCCTCACTGAAATGGTGTGACGCTCGTGACAATTGATACCCCTCAGGTGTGGAAGGGGGCATCTGGACGTCCTCATTGCGGCCATGCTCTGATGATGCTGAAATTAACAAGGACAGTGGGTCAGTTAGCGTTCAGTCAGAAACACAATTCATCCCTTTCCCCCCAGGCTCATAATGTGCTCAACCTTCAAGTACCAAAGGAGAGGAACATTGGTGGGGTGGTAAATAGTCAGGAGGAGGCCCAAACATTACAGGTGCATACAGACAGGCTGGTCAGATGGCCTAAGGAATGCCACATAGAATGTTATGTGGATAAGTGTGAGGTTATGCACTTGGGCAGGACAAACAAGGTACGGGAATACAGGAGAAATGGTAGGACCGTGGAAAGTAAGGATGATTACAGGGACCTTGCTGGGCAGACCCGTTAAGGTAGCAGAACAGGAACATGGTGCAGGGAGAACCCGTCTTCTCATCAACCACTAAGCCTGATGTAAGCATGGTCACTATCTGCTTGACCACCCAGCTCACACCAAATGCCCAATGCAGTCGACACTAAGACATGGAGCGGGGTGACCTCAAAGGCTAAGGCTACCTGCTGGGTTAAATGGCCAAGGTCAACATGGTCCTCACCCTTCCAAAGCGCAACAAACCATTGAAGCGCTTGTGACACTGGATCCATGTTCACTGCACAACATCCCTGGAAGTGACCACCTCCGCCACCTCCTGCCAGGCCCGCTTCATCACATGGGGGGGCCCTCCTCCTCCCATCCTGGGGAAACAGGACCTCTCGCCGGGCTGCCACCTCCTCAACAAGGGCAGCAAGGCAGTCATCAGAGAAGCGAGGGGCACATTGGCCCCCTGCTGGCCTACCCTGCAGCCTGCCCTGCTCCTGCCCCACACCCTGCAGCCTGCCCTGCTCCTGGCCCACACCCTGCAGCCTGCCCTGCTCCTGCCCCACACCCTGCAGCCTGCCCTGCTCCTGCCCCACACCCTGCAGCCTGCCCTCCTCCTCTGGCCTTCCCTCTACCACAGCCTGCTGTGCAGACCCCCTGCAGTACAACCTGGAGCTGGCCATGGTGATCAGCTTAAAGGAGGCTGCCTGGCCTTATTTTATACAGACTGCCGGTTCCCCATTGGAACCAGCGGCCTGGACACGCCCGCAGTAATTTTAAAAGTCCCGCTCTCCACGAGAGTGTGAAATGCGCTGGGAGGGCCTTAATTGGCCCCCCCCGCGAAAAATGGCAGCGCTGCCCACAATTGCTTCAGCTCCACCCACCCGCCGAACGGAAAATTCAGCCCATGTTTTCCAAGCCACATTTTAAGTTATTGCAGATTTTAGAAGTTAGAAGTTTCCCCCAATGTTTCACTGATGTGAGACTGGCTGGTTTGTAGTTACAGGGTTTATCCCCCTCTCCTTTTTTAAACCGGGTGTAACATTAACAACCCTCCAGTTCTCTGGCACCATCCCCATATCCAAGGAGGTCTGAAAGGTTATGGTCAGTGTGCCCACTATTTCCACCATTCCATCCCTCAGTGACCCTCTCACATCCCATCCAGACCAGGTAAATGTTTTACTTTATTGTGGTATAAAAAGTGTTGGATTGGAAGGGGTTAACTGAACTTGTTTGTTCAGTGACTGTAATTAATGTCACTCTCCATGGATCCTAATTGTGTCACTGGTACGTTTCCCTCTTCTGTTAATAAGGGAATCCATTCAATGTGTTATCCCATAATGTCAGCGGGAACATCACCACCGGCACTGACAGGGATCAGCGGCTCCAGAGAGAGGGAGAGGATGGATCGGAAACTGAGAACAATGGATTGGAATGTTACAACAATGGATCGGAATCTGAGAACAATGGATCGGAGTTTAACCGATGGGCTTGGCTGGCTTTCTAATAATTCTGATTGGATGACATTATCATGGCGAGTTTATGGGCTACTTCTGGTTATTCAAGCAGGTTACTACCCCATCCTCGCTATTGTTGGTGTCCCTGGTAAGTCTCTGTTTCCAGCTATTAATTCGATAAACCGTGTTTAGCTGCCTTAAAGGGATGTTGGGGAGAGGGATTGGGGTGGGATGTTAAGCACAAGGTCCATGGTCCCACCATCTGTAGCTTGGATATGATTCCAGACAGCAGGATGAGGGGCAGCTGGGAGTTCAGAAGGGGTCAAGGCAGAAACATAACATCACCCTAAATGCTCGCGCTGACACTGGATGCTCCAGTCTCTGTCACAGCTTGTCCCAAGATAAGGAGAACCATCGCCTCAGTCAGGCTGAGAGGAGGAATGTTCGCCTGCCCCATCGGTTTTCTCTCTCTCCCTTTGATTATGGAATCACCACTTTAATCACTCCATTATTGTTGGCTGCCTGGCCATCACAGCTCTGGAATTCCCCCCCTACACCTCTCCACCTCTCAATCTCACCTTGCTCCCTGAAAGCCACTCCATAAAACTTACCACTTTGACCAAGCTTTTAGTCATTTGACATAATATCTCCTTATGTGCCTCAGTGTCATATTTTGTTTTATATTGCTCCTGTGAAGTGTCTTGAGGGGGAAAGGAGGAAGTGGAGGATCATGATCAACATTTAGTTTATTAATTCTAGTGTCATTGCTTTTGCCATTTAATCTCTCCTGCCTTCACCACATCATAAAATTCCTTGTTTGTCCTTTCAGGTATAATCATTGCAATAGTTCCCTGGACACAGTGTTTCTGAAAATCTCAATTTCCTGAATCAATCTGATAGCTTTGTTCCAACCCTGAAGAATAATTTTCCTATTTATTCCCCTTCCCCACAGCTAACTCAGTGACGATTGTGATCCTGTCTAAGGGAAACTGTGGTCTATCTGAATGTGTGACATGCTACCTGGTGGCCATGGCAGCAGCAGATCTACTGGTAATTGTCATCGAACTGATATTGAGACACATTCCAATTGTTTATTGGGAACAGTTTCTTTTCCTGAAGTTGATGCCGATATGTAATATCCATGGCATCCTGCTTTATGCAGCCACTGACTGTTCTGTCTGGTTCACCGTCACTTTCACCTTTGATCGCTTCGTGGCCATTTGTGGCCAGAAGCTAAAAAGTAAATATTGCACCAGTAAAATGGCAGCTATGGTTCTGGGAACAGTGACTGTTCTGAGCTGTTTAAAGAATATTATCTGGTATTTTATATACACAGGTCGGTATTCACTCCTCAACTCCCCCTTGTTTTGTTTCGTACCAGAGTCTGTTTGGTTTTCTACAGTCTGGGTATCAATCGAGTTCCTCCATCAGATTATAACCCCGTTTATCCCATTTGTTGTGATTTTGCTGCTCAATGTTTTCACTGTCAGACACATTTTAGTGAGCAGCAGAGCCCGCAGGAGACTCCGGGCTGACAGAAGTGGGGAGAGTCCCTGAGACCCAGAGATGGAGAGTCGAAGGAAATCCATCATATTACTGTTTGTTATCTCGGCAAATTTCATCCTGTTATGGACGACGTTAATGGTTTATTCTGTGTGGTACCGGATGTGGTTGTTACGGTATAGGTCTGTACAGTTTCATTCAGTTGTACGGGAAATAGGCTTCATGCTGCAGCTCCTGAGTTGCTGCACAAACACTTGTATTTATGCCGTGACCCAGACTAAGTTCAGAGAGCAGTTGAAGGATGTGCTGAAATATCCATTAAATCTAATTGTTCAATTAATTCAATGATGAAAAGAACTGAATCACCGGGATTAAAATTGTTCAGTTGAAGGGTCATTGAGCTGAAACGTTTCACAGTATCACAATATCTTTACAGTGCAGAAGGAGGACATTCGGCCCATGGAGCCTGTACTGGCTATCTGAAAGAGCTTTCCACCTAGTCCCACTCCCCTGCCTTATCCCCATCACTTTGCACATTCTCTCTTACATTGGGCAGAATTTAATGGGGCCATCGAGAGTGGGAATGTGGTGGGCGGAGTGACTTAATCAGGCAGGAACCGAAATCTCATTTTCCCGATGGCGGAAGGTGGTGACATCGTTGATTTGTCACTGGACTCGTCATCCCTGAGACCCAGGGTAATGCTCTGGGAACCCAGGTTCAAATCCCACAATGGCAGATGGTGAAATTTGAATTCAATTAAAATCTGGAATTAAAAGTCTGATGATGACACCAAAACCATTGTCGATTATTGTAAAAACCCATCTGGTTCACTAATGTCCTTCAGGGAAGAAAATCTGCTGTCCTTACCTGGTCGGCCTACATGTGACTCCAGACCCACAGCAACGTGGCTGACTCTTAATGCCCTCTGAACAAGGGCAATTAGTGATGGGCAGTACATGCTGGCCCAGCCAGCGATGCCCACATCCCATGAATGAATGAAAAAAGAGAGTTTAATGGGTTGAGTTGGCGACGTTTCAGTGGTGGGTCGGCATTCACAGTGTCCGATGACGGGAACTTCTTTTCCCTACATGAGCATCCCACTAATACTCATTAAATTACAACTTTTCCACATTAAGTCCGACCATCAAGATTAAGTCAGCGGTGAACGGGAAACTTGTGCCACCTGATTTAGGGCTGGTTAAAGGTGGCATGTACCAGGTGAGCTGGTCCATTTGGACAAGCGGTGAGTGGTTCTCTTTGCTGAACTCTGAGGCAAAGAGGAGGGGAACAGGAGAATGTTCACGGACATGGACTGTCAGTAGCAGCAAGAGCGGAGAGGGGGGTATTGCAGGTGGAGTCGGGGTATCAACAGGAGCAACAGAAAGACACTTGGGGGTTGGACGGTGTGAGTAGGGGTGAAGAATTGGGAGGAGAGCAAATGTCTTGTTTGGGTCCATCCTGTCAGATGTCATCGGGTCCTGGGTGGCAGTTGTACCCCACAGGGAAGATCCAAACTCAGAGAGGGCAATTGAAGCTTGATGGAGGGCAGGTGCAGCTTGAGGGAGGGCAGGTAAATGCCCCACGTGCCCACCATGTGATCACACCTGCCCCAGGTTTGATCACACCTTGCCCCATGTGCCCACCGTGTGATCACATCTGCCCCACGTGCCCACCGTGTGATCACACCTGCCCCACGTGCCCACCGTGTGATCACACCTGCCCCACGTGCCCACCGCTGGCTCTTTACATTTTAATTGGTCTGGTGTCCACGCCGGCTCTCGACACGCAAACGGAATTGGCCTCACTCCCACTCCCACCAACGGGACCCAGGCTTCGCCTATTAAATTCCGCCCAGTGTGTCTGACCGTCCGAGATGTGGAAAAGGTTTCCGTTTAGGACAAATGCAGCAAATCAAATATCCATCCCACCCCGAGAGAGGGAAAAACCAGAGAAAAGGACAGAAGGAGATAGAGACTCAGTTAAATAGAGAAAATGGAAATATTTCCCACCCTTAATGTCTCTCTATTCCAGTCCAATCTTCAGCGCTGGGGAAATACTTTCAGAGTAAATCAGGCAGCTCGAGAATCGAACCCAAATGGTGACACAAAGGAAAGGAGAAAAGTCCGGAATGAGCTCGGGACCTTTCGATTTTCAGTCTAACCCCCTCCCAGCTGAGCTCTGTAAGGGGCTATTCAAGCAAGGGGTTTGGAAGTGGGTGAAGGGGCGGAGAGACGGTGGGAGTGAGAGGGACAGTGAGTCGGCCGTGGTCAATAGAAGGTCAGGAATGAAGGTCAGAGGAACAGAACAGGCTGGAAACATAGAAAAAGTGAGGAGCCGAGGCTGTGAGAAAGAGAGAGTAAAGGACAGGCTTGTTCAGTTGGTTGGGCTGTGGGGTTTATAATAACCGGGATCTGGGTTTGATCCTCTCCCAGCTCAGAGGGAATTGGACCAACATTCTGTCCGTACAATTATATAATGGTGCAAGGAAGCAGGAGGCCATTTGACATCTCACAGGCAATCTCCAACTTGGAATTCCTCAGCAGAGAGTTGAAGAAATGTTTGATCAAAATGAAATTCAACAACAGAATCAGACAGTCTCCCCTTGTTACCTCCCAATAGCACCTCGCTGTTAAAGACTGAACTTAATTTCATTTCTGTAGCTGGGAGTAAACGCTGCTCAGTGGAATTTCTGACCCATCCCTCTCTTCACAATCCATTAGTGTTGAGAAAGCAATGGGGAATGTTATACACATATGGTGTACTCTCCGAATTGCTTTCCTTTTTTTTGGAAAAATATATTTCATTCATAAAATATCTGGACGAACATTACAAAACATTTCTAAATCGCCATCACAAAAAGTACAATCAGAATTAACTTTTACACATGCATCACGAGTTGCTTCAATACGATCAATGAATATTACAACCATTTCAATCTGGTCATTACAGACAATCAGACAATGGGATTGGAGTTATCAACAAACAACATGTTGCTCTCTGAGGTGCTTCAATACAATTAGAATACAATGAGTATTCAATGCAGACATTCATTGTGAGCTGGACAGCCCGAGGGGTCTATACACTTCCCAGCCCCAAAGAGCGTCCTTCACCGAGTTAATGATCCTCCCGTGTAGTTGATGTTTGTCTTGGTGTGTGTCCCTGGGAACAGCCCGTAGAGCACAGAGTCCTGTGTCACAGAACTGCTCAGGATGAACCTCGACAGAAACCACTGCACCTCTCCCCAGACCTTCTTTGCAAAGGCACAATCCACCAGGAGGTGAACAACGGTCTCTTCCCCACCACAGCCACCTCGAGGGCAACATGCAGAGGGGGTGAGACTGCTGGCGTGTAGGAAGGATCTGACGGGGAGGGCCTTTCTCACCACCAGCCAAGCTACATCTTGGTGCTTGTTGGAAAGTTCTGGCGATGAGGCATTCTGCTAAATGACCTTGACAGTCTGCTCGGGGAACCATCCCACAGGGTCCACCCTCTCCTTTTCCCTCAGGGCCTCTAGGACGTTACGTGCTGACCACTGCCTGATGGACTTGTGGTCAAAGGTGTTTTTCTGCATAAATTTTTCCACCAGGGACAGGTGGTACGGCACCAACTACTTGGAGCATTCCGCGGCAGCGTGGCCAGACCCATCCTTCGCAACACCGGGGACAGGTAGAACCTCAGCACGTAGTGACACTTGGTGTTTGCGTACTGAGGGTCTACGCACCGCTTGATGCAGCCACACACAAAGGTGGCCCATCAGTAGGAGGGCGATGTTGAGCACGTTTTTTCCCCCTTTGTCTAGAGGCTTGTACATCGCGTCCCTGCGGATTGTTGCTGTGTCAGCAGCAGCAGCAGCAGCAGCAGAGAGCTGGCTTAAAATGTCGTGAGGCGAAAGGTGCAGCTGAGAGAGTGTTTGAGAGGTGTATTTGCAAGTGAAAGATGTTTTTGTAAGAGTGAGGTAGAGTGTTTGTGAGATGAGAGTGCTGTCTGTGAGTGTAGGTTGAGTGTGCGTGTTTTTTGTGAGTAGCTGCTGCGGGCGGGCGGGTGGGTGAGTGAGAGAGAGAAAGAAAGAAAGAAAGTTGTGTTTTAGAACATGAACACGTTGAAAATTAAAGAAAGCAAATGTTTGTAAGAAAACTATTTTTTGTATTGAAAATCCGCTGGAAAGGGAGGGGGTGCACCGTTCCCAGAGATACTGCAATACCGGGTCGATGCGTGGAGTGGACGGAGCAAGCCCCTATTCCATCTCCCTGCTCCAAAAATCAATTTAATATATGGTCCCCAGATAAGGGACGTATCAGATATTAAACTGATAAGAACAGATACTTTTTTTTTTGCAAAAATATACTTTATTCATAAAATATCTTCAATCACATTCCAAACCATTCCAAAAACACCATTACAAGGGTACAATCCAGTTCAACTTTTACAAAATGTATCACCAGGTGCATCAGTACAAACAATATTACAATCATTTACAGCCTTTCATTTTGAGCTGTACAGCCCGAGGGGATTTAAACAGTTCCCAGTCCCTCGGTGCACTGTGGCAGAAAGGTCTTAGACAGCGACCCTTCCCCATTGCGCCTTTGCGGCAGCTGCCCCAAGCTTTAGTGCATCCCTCAGCACGTAGTCCTGGACTTTGGATTGTTCCAGTCCGCAACACTCGGTCGGGGACAACTCTTTGTGCTGGAAGACCAACAAGTTTCGGGCAGACCAAAGCGCGTCTTTCACCGAGTTGATGATCCTCCAACTGCAGTTGATTTTTGTCTCGGTGTGTGTCCCTGGGAACAGCCCGTAGAGCACAGAGTCCTGTGTCACAGAACTGCTCGGGATGAACCTCGACAGCAACCACTGCATCTCTCTCATGACCTTCTTTGCAAAGGCACAATCCACCAGGAGGTGAACAGCGGTCTCTTCCCCACCACAGCCACCTCGAGGGCAACGTGCAGAGGGGGTGAGACTCCTGGCATGTAGGAAGGATCTGACGGGGAGGGCCTTTCTCACCACCAGCCAAGCCACGTCTTGGTACTTGTTGGAAAGTTCTGGCGATGAGGCATTCTGCCAAATGACTTTGACAGTCTGCTCGGGGAACCATCCCACAGGATCCACCCTCTCCTTTTCCCTCAGGGCCTCTAAGAAGTTACGTGCTGACCACTGCCTGATGGACTTGTGGTCAAAGGTGTTTTTCTGCATAAATTTTTCAACGAGGGACAGGTGGTATGGCACGGTCCAACTACTTGGAGCGTTCCGCGGCAGCGTGGCCAGACCCATCCTTCGCAACACCGGGGACAGGTAGAACCTCAGCATGTAGTGACACTTGGTGTTTGCGTACTGACGGTCTACGCACCGCTTGATGCAGCCACACACAAAGGTGGCCATCAGTATGAGGGCGATGTTGGGCACGTTTTTCCCCCCTTTATCTAGAGGCTTGTACATCGCGTCCCTGCGGACACGATCCATTTTTGACCTCCAGATAAAGCGGAAGATGGCTCGAGTGATCGCCATCGCGCAGGAGTCTGGAATGGGCCAGACCTGCGCCACGTACAGCAACAGCGAGAGTGCCTCACACCTGATGACCAGGTTCTTACCCGCAATGGAGAGGGAGCGTCGCTCCCACATGCCCAGTTTCCTTTTCACCATAGACACTCGCTCCTTCCAGTTTCTAACGCATGCCCTGGTCCCTCCGAACCATATCCCCAGCACCTTCAGGCCGTCTGCCCTGACGGTGAAGGGGACAAAGGATCGGTCAGCCCAGTTCCCAAAGAACAAGGCCTCGCTCTTCCCATGATTTACCTTGGCTCCCGAGGCCAGTTCGAACTGGTCGCAGATGTGGATCAGTCTGCGCACCGACAGTGGATCCGAGCAGAAGACGGCGACATCGTCCATGTACAGGGAGGCTTTGACCTGAGTGCCTCCACTGCCTGGGATCATCACTCCTCTTATGCCCGGATCCTTCCTGATGGACTCGGCAAAGGGTTCTATGCAACACACGAAGAGAACAGGCGAGAGAGGACAGCCCTGCCTGACCTCAGATTTAATCGGAAAGCTATCTGTTTCCCACCCATTGATTGAGACTGCGCTACTGATGTTAGTGTAGAGCAGTTGGATCCAATTTCGAATTCCCTCCCCAAACCCCATTTTGGAGAGCACATCCACCATGTAGGTGTGCGATATTCTGTCAAAGGCCTTCTCCTGATCCAAGCTGATGAGGTAGGTATCCACACCCCTGTCCTGTACATAGGCAATCGTATCCCTGAGCAGCGCCAGGCTGTCAGAGATCTTCCTGCCTGGCACAGTGCAGGTCTGGTCAGGGTGGATCACCAATTCCAGAGCGGATTTGACCCGATTGGCGATGACCTTGGACAGAGTCTTATAGTCCACATTCAACAGTGAAATGGGTCGCCAATTTCTAATTTCCTCCCTTCCCCCCTTGTGCTTGTAGATGAGGGTGATGATGCCTTTCCTCATGGATTCTGACATACTACCGGCCAGGAGCATACTCTCGTACACCCCTAGCAGGTCTGGGCCGATCAAGTCCAACAGAGCCGAATACAACTCCGCCGGCAAGCCGTCGCTTCCGGGAGTTTTACTCCTCTCGAAGGACTCAAGGGCCTTAGTCAGTTCATCAGGAGTTAGCGGTTTGTCCAGGCTCTCCCGCGTACTGTCGTCTAAGACCTCCGTGGTAGAGGACAGGAAGGACTGGGAGGCCGTGCTGTCCGTGGGCTTCACGTCATACAATCCGGCATAAACGGATTTGCTGATCCTCAAAATGTCGGACCGTGATGACTTTACTGAGCCGTCTTCTTCCTTCAGGCTGCTGATCACAGAGCTCTCTCTGTGTACCTTTTTGAAGAAGAAACGTGAGCACGTCTCATCCTGCTCCACAGAACGGACTCTGGAACGGAAGATGATCTTGGAGGCCTCCGAGGCAAAGTGCGAGGCTTGCTGGCTCTTCACCTCTTGGAGTTCCTCCTTGACATCGACCCCCATCGACTGCAGCCGGAGCAGATTTTGCATGTTTTTCTGGAGTCGGGACACTTCCCTCTGTTCCTTTCTAGCTTTCTGGGTGCCTTTGAGGATGAAAAACCTCTAGATGTTTCCCTTGATCGCTTCCCACCAGTGTGTCAGGGACTCAAAGAGGGGTTTCACGGTTCTCCAACCTTTGTAATCCCTCTTGAGCTCCTCAATGTTCTCTGGGGTCAGCAGTTGCACATTTAGCTTCCATGCCCCCCTGCCCACCCTCAGGTCCTTCTCCAAGTGGCAGTCCACCAGTAGGAGGCAGTGGTCAGAGTAAAACACCGGCTTGACCTCGGTGGATCTGACTGTGAATGCACGGGACACAAACAGGAAGTCTATCCTGGAACGAATGGACCCGTCTGGCCGCGACCAGGTGTATCTACGCTGCGCTCCGTCTGCAGGGTTGCTGAAGACATCGTGCAGCTTGGCAACCTTAACTGTTTCCATCAGGGATCTGGACGTAGCGTCCAATCTGCTGTCGGCCCTGCTGGATCGTCCAGCTGCATCGATGATGCAGTTAAAGTCACCGCCCAGAATGACCGGCCTGGAGGTCGCCAGCAGCAGTGGGAGCTGCTGAAAAACCTCCAGCCGCTCAGCCCCTTGTGCCGGGCCATACACGTTAATTAACCGGAGTGGAGCATTCTTGTACATTACGTCTGCTACGAGGAGGCGCCCGCCCACCACCTCCTTAACCTCGGAGACGGTGAAGTTGCCTCCCCGCAGCAGTATACCCAGGCCGGAGGAACGAGAGCCGTTTCCGTCCGACCAGATCGATGGCCCATGGGACCACCATCGTGACCATTGCCTGTAGGAGCTGAGGTGCGGTATCGCACACTCCTGCAGAAACAACAGGTCAGCTTTGACCTTGGTAAAGTAGTCCAAGGTCGCAACACATCGCGTAGTAGATTTAATGCTACGCACATTTATGGATACAATCTTTAAACCCATTTTAAGCCGTTTATTCTCCTACCAAACCCGTTGTCTCTGAGAGTCCCAGACCTTTAGTCTGCTCCTTCATACCCATTGTGAGCTCAAATTGCTTCACTTTGGATGGGCTGAGGTAGTTCTCCTTGGCAGTGTTCTGCTCAGGTGGCATCTGGGGGTTCGCGTAGAGAGCGGGTTTTAAGATGACCTTTGCCGGAGAAGCTTCTCCAAAACTCACCCCCTCTGGGGTGTTGCTGTTCTCGGCTTCCTGGTACGGCACGGTCCCACTACTTGGAGCGTTCCGCGGCAGCGTGGTCAGACCTATCCTTCGCAACACCGGGGACAGGTAGACCCTCAGCACGTAGTGACACTTAGTGTTTGCGTACCGAGGGTCTGCACCCAGCTTGATGCAGCCACACACAAAGGTGGCCATCAGGATGAGGGTGATGTTGGGCACGTTGTTCCCCCTTTATATAGAGGTTTGTACATTGTGTCCCTGCAAACCTGATACCTTTCCAACCTCCAGATAAAGTGTAAGATGGCTCGGGGAATCACCACCACGCAGGAGTGAGGAATGAGCCAGATGTGTGCGAAAGAGCGCAGAAATCTCCAAGGCACAGAGCTGCCTGAGGGAGATTAATTTAAGTTTTAAACATGTAAATAAAGAAATTAAAACATTTTAAAACCTGTCCCCTCATGTGTCACATGAGTTGGGGCATATCAATGAATTTTTTAAAAAATTTTTACTCAATTTTTAAACACTTCATGAAGCCTCATCCCGCCTGTGGATTAGCAATAATACTGTGACGGGTGAATTTCTGGAGTGTGTACGAGATGGTGTTTTAGGCCAGCATGTCGAGGACCCAACTAGGGAACAGGCCCTAGATTTGGTATTGTGCAATGAGAAGGGGGCAATTAATAACCTTGTTGTACAGGGTCCTTTAGGGAACAGTGAGTATAACATAACAGAATTCTTCATTAGGCTGGAAAGTGAAGTAGTCCGACCTTGGATTTCCAAAAAGCATTTGATAGGGTGCCACATCAAAATATATCACATTTACAGGTTCCCCTAATCCACATTACTGGTCAAAGAACTCTCATAAATTAGTCAAACATAATATCCCTTTCACAAAACCATGTTGTCTCTGCCTAATTGTAATCAGATTGACCAGCAGCAGAAGTTCCATTCTCACCTCGTTAAGGCTGCCCCCAGCAAATCATCATTGTGGGGCAACCCTTTTTAATGTCAGCAAACTGCTGACAAACTTGTGAACCAGCAGTGGCGGGGCATGAGCAATATGACCCCATGTATAATTCAGCCCATAAGAACATAAGAAATAGAAGCAAGAGTAGGCCATTTGGTCCCTCAAGCCTGCTCTACCATTTAGTAAAATCATGGCCTTAACTCCACTTTTCCGCCTGCTTCCATTAACCATTGATTACCTTGTAGATCAAAAATCTGTAACTCAGCCTTAAATATGTTCAATGACCAAACCTCCCCTGCTCATTGGGGTAGAGATCTCCAAAGATTAACATCCCTAAGAGAGGAGCCTGCTCATCTCCATTTTAAATGGGAGACCCCTTATTTTGAACCTGTGATTCCTAATTGTACATTTCCCACAGGAAAACATCCTCTCAGCCTCCACACTGTCAAGCCCCTTCAGAATTTTATATGTTTCAATAAGGTCAACTCTCATTCTTCTGAATTCTAATGAGTAGAATCCCAACCTGCTCAATCTTTCCTCATCCTAGGAATCAACAAATGAACTTCTCTGAACGACCTCAATGCAAGTGTATCCATCCTTAAATAAGGAGATCAAAACTGTACACCGTATTCTAGGTGTGATCACACCAATGCCCCGTACAGTTATAAGAAAATTTCCCGACTTTTATTTGGGATCCATTGCAATTGGAAGTCCAGTCCTATGCAGGGTAGCCCCTCTGGTTTTCCCACCAGACCAAAACCAAGTCTCAGTTATTGCTCTAATCTCCAAAATACATTGAGCTAACTTTCTGATTGTAATGCTGACAGTAATCTGTTTTTAACATATAGCTTACTGCCAGGCCATGCAATTATTTTTTATTATGTTCAGGGCAGTCGGTAAATATACTGGTTGTAGTTGTGATACATTATCCCTCCTTCTCCTCCTAAATTTCTCAAGTCTTTAAAACAGTGGAAGTTACAGTTTTCTCAGTTACATTTGTTTGTTGCCCTTTAGAACAAAACTGTTCATGTTTCCAATGAGATGCTGAAGCATACTGCCAGAAAGCTTGGGTCAGTATCTCTAAAACTCTGCACAGCTCAGCTCATCCTGCATCTCCTGATCATGAGCTGTCTGTGAACGATTCTAATTGCAAAAAGGAATAGAGTGATGAATGGCTGAGACTCACTCCTTTGTTTATTCTTTCACAGGAAGTGGCCATCACTGGCTAGGCCAGCATTTATTGTCCATCCCTAATTGTCCTTGAGAAGGTGGTGGTGAGCTGCCTTCTTGAACCGCTGGAGTTCCTGTGCATCCACAGTGCTGTTAGGGAGGGAGTTCCAGGCTTTTGACCCAGTAATAGTGAAGGAACAGTGATATATTTCCCAGTCAGGATGGTGTGTGGCTTGAAGGGGAACTTGCAGATGGTGGTGTCCCCATGCATCTGCCGCCCTTGTCCATCTAGGAGGTAGAAGTTGCAGGTTTGGAAGGTGCTACCCTGCTGTTAGAAAAGCTGTTAAATGTTCTTATAACATTGTTGTCTCAGGAATTACTAGAGATGAGGTGTTTCTCAAAAAACTTTTTTGCTCTTCTCAAAGACTTTTAAAACACTTGATAAAACCTCATCCCACCCGTGGCTGAGGTTTTGTGAAAAATGCGAAGGCCGCCTGGGCTCTTCGCCTGCCCGACAACCTTAAAGTTGGATGGGCAGCTCAGCTAATTGAATTAATTACTATTTCAATGGCCTTAATAGGCCTTTGACAGTTCGGCGGGTGCCACACGAGGGGGCATATTTTAAACGTTTTTATTTCCCTTTATTTAAATTTACAAATGTCAAACTGATCTCCCTGAGATCTCTGTGCCTCAGGGAGATCTCTGCGTTCTTTCGCGTGCATGTGGGGAAGAGCACAGGGAACGACTCAGGGAATCCCCCACCCCCTCTCCGCACAGGGAACGACTCAGGGAAACCCCCACTCCCTCCCCACACAGGGAACGACTCAGGGAATCCTCCACCCCCTCCCCGCACCGTGAACAACTCAGGGAATCCCCCACCCCCTCCCCGCACCGTGAACAACTCAGGGAATCCCCCACCCCCTCCCCGCACCGTGAACAACTCAGGGAATCCCCCACCCCCTCCCCCTGCACAGGGAACAACTCAGGGAATCCCCCACCCCCTCCCCACACAGGGAACAACTCAGGGAATCCCCCACCCCCTCTCCGCACAGGGAACGACTCAGTGAATCCCCCCCACCCTTAATTGGCCCACCCACATAAAATGGCAACTCGCCCCCAACAAATAATAATGGATCTTTCTAATGGTGATCAGAGAAACAATGAGCGGGACATCCATCGATGTTTGTCCCCCTGTTGGAGCCACTGTCCTGAGTCATGGGAGAAACTCCATTTCCTGACCACTGTTTCCATCCCTGGCATCTGTCGAAATCTGAGCTCCTTTATTCACAAGATATCTTGACCCCAAGATGAGCTTCCGAACCCTGAGCTGGAGTCGGATTTTCCTCCACTCCTGTTTCTTTCCGCTCACCCAGCGTTTTTCCAGCTCCCTCTTTTATTTCCACAAACTCTAATTTTCCTAATGACGGTTTTCCTTTCATTCCCCGATACTTTGTGACTCCACCCCCTGCCCTCCCGGCCCCGCCCCCGCCCCCCCGCCCCGCCCCGGCCCCCCCGCCCCCGCCCCCACCCCGGCCTCCCCTCCCCCGCCCCAGCCCCGCCTCCGTCTCTATATTTTAACCTCGACGCGTTTCTCTCCCGTTTGATTCTCCATCGCCGCGCGCGCCATTCTTTTTATCGCCAAAACCAACCGCCGCTTCCCGATCCCCGGCAAAGGCCGCGTGACCCGGCTCAAACCTCGCGAGAGGGCCCCGGAGCCACCTCGCGATCCCTGGCAAAGGCCGCGTGACTCGGCTCAAACCTCGCGAGAGGACCCCGGAGCCGCGTCACATGACAATGGGTAGTTAAGGCGCCCCCGGAGCCTCCGTCCCTCCAGAGGGGAGGGTTTTGGAATTTGTATCGTTGTGAACGCTCTTGGGGGAAAGTGAGGGGAGGCAGGGAGGGGGAAACGGGCCAAATGGTCTTCAGTCCGTTGAGGGTGGGTGGAGAGCTCGGGCTTGGCCAGTCACATCGACACTCGATGTCCGGGTCTCTCCGCTCTTTCCAAAGATTCTTGTGACATTGAGGCTTTTTCTTCTCTTTCCATCCGGATGAAGCAAATGTGGCTGCAACAAAACAAGGCCAATGCGGTGAGACATTGTGTAGAATGTACTGCCTGGAAAGATGCTGGAAGCCGCTGCAATAATTTCCCTAAAGGAATTGGACATGAGCTTGAATAGGGAAAATGGCTGGGGTTGGGGGGAGAGCAGAGGAATGGGATGAATTGGATCTTTTAAAGAGACAGCACAGCCTCAATGGTCGAATGGCTGCCTTTTTTTAATGTATGATTTTATACAGTGAAGAATCAATGGGAATCTGCATTGGTGCAAGAATTCATCAAATTAATCCTCATTAATTTAGCATTTAATTAGTTTCCTGTTTCAAGAAGCTGCTGAGAATTTCAGGAGAGTATTTATATTTTCCTGATGCTCTGGACATTGGTGAGAAGTTGTGTAAACATCAACAGCTTGTGTTTTTATGCAGGCTCTCCCCATAAAAGGATGCCCCAAACTGCTGAATTTTTTAAATGCTGTCACTTATTGTAAAGAGTCAACACTAAAATGAAGGTCCTTTGGCAAAACTGTTCACTGATTTTAAACTCCTCAGGAGTTCCCTCCTACTCTGAACTGTTTCCACCTGCCTGTATTTCTCTATTCCCCTCTATCAATTATTCATTAAGGCTCCCCTTAAATGTTTGCAATCTCTTTTACTACTCCATGGTAGTAAGTTTCATCAGAGTATGCAAGTATTTTCTCTTTAAAATCTTGAATTTAGTGGTTCTTGTATTCATTTCAGCAAATGTGGGACCCCTTTCCCTCAGCAGACTGTCACTGACAGCAATGAGTGTTCATCTGTCCTTGTCGTGTAATTGATCTCCCTATATTTTCTGAACATCAACTTGAATAGGCAAACAAAGTACCCCTCCCAACATCTTTTGCTTCTGGGGGATTTCTGATAGTACAGTGGACACGTGTTGGGGAGTAAGAAGCTGGGGGAAGTCTGGAGGGGATTAAATGATGAAAAGGTACATGTGTTTATTGAATTATCTGATTTCTGGATTGTGTTTAAAAGAATGCAGTCTATTGCATTGAGCTAAAATGAATTGCTGCCAATATTCTACTCTTATTAGGAAGTGAAAACAATTTGGGTACAGTTTCCAAAGATGCTCAACTTGATTTCCAAACCATTAGTATTTTGGCTCTCAACACTGTGAGTGCACCTACAAACATGGACCTTAAGGGAGACAAAAAATCAATTTCCAGACTTTGTAAACAAACATCCAGCTCTTGCTGCATGAATGGTTTCTTCAGAAGAGCCATTGCAAATTGTTGTAAAGCCTTTTTTATGGTGAAGGAGGGGCATCACAAGAAAAGGGGCAGCATAGGAAGGGAACATGTCCCAACACAGTGCCCTACCCTGCATAGAATGCAATGTACAGGCAACAAAATCACAAGGGCCTTGGTGAGATGTGCATTAGAATTGTATACCTCAACATAGGGGGTATATGTCATCTCTGCCACTTACTGCATGAAGACCAGCAGCTTATCACCTGTCCACTTTGAAGGTGTTGACCAAAGTACGTTTCGAGCACAGACTCTGAAATGGGGGGACCTCTGGGACATCTCTGTAATGCCTGAGTCTGTGGGACAGGGGAGCAGGGAAACTGGTCACATTTGTCACCTCAGCAAAGGGGTAGCAAGATGTGGCCATTCAGTCTCATGAAGTCACTGGCTTACTTATGGTCCAGGCTATATAACTAATGCCATCAATGTTGTGTTTCATTCTCAAATAGAAAAGCACCTCCAAAGGACTTTTACACCCAGAATATACATTGTGTGAGGCAACACATGAGGATCCGATGGGTCAATGTGAAGGATGCTGGAAATTATGATGTGTTCCTTCCAAATTTCTCTTGATCTCGTCTTCAAAACAAAATCATTTCAATGGATGTCTTGTGGGTGGCCTAAGTTTAGCTCCTCTGCCATGTCTCTGACCTCCAGAAGAGTGCTCCAAATGTTACCTGAGGTGTGCCAGTGACAAATTGTGTGTGCCACTACAACAGGATTGGTCATTTACAGATTCTTTGGGATTTTAAAGGGGACACTTTTGATGCCTACACTAACCTGTAGAGGCTCTGCAGTATCTTTAGTTTGTGAATATGGGGGTATTTGAAACCTGTCACATGCAGTACAAACTCATCATGCCAAAAAAAGGCCTGAACTGCTTCATTTGAAGTGCTCGGTAGAACGCAGTTTACCTTGTTGTAGAAGGTGCTGAGCTTCTTGTGTTGTTGGAGCTGCACTCGTCCAGCCAAGTGGAGAGTATTTCATCACACTCCTGAGTTGTGTCACAGAATTCCCTACACCCATTAGCAATAGTGCCGGTCGTTGCAAACGTGTTACAAGAAATCAACAGCGAATTGTCAACCCCCTGATCTTTCCTTCTAGTAGTTGACCCAGGCTGCTTGGCTAAGCACTTTTATTTTTATTTATTTATTTATTTGTAACAATTTTTATACCCTTGGGTGGGCAGGATGTTCCATTGACAGGGTCATTTTTTTGTTTTTATTCATTCACGGGATGTGGGCTTCGCTGGCTGGGCCAGCATTTATTGTCCATCCCTTGAGAAGGTGGTGGTGGTGGTGAGCTGCCTTCTTGAACCACTGCAGTCCATGTGGTGAAGGTGTACCCATAGTGCTGTTAGGAAGGGAGTTCCAGGATTTTGACCCAGCTACGGTGAAGAAATAGCAATATATTTCCAAGCCAGGATAGTGAGTGGTTTGGAAGGAAACTTTTAGGTGGTGGTGTTCCCATGTATCTGCTGCCCTTGTCCTTCTAGATGGTAGTGGTTGTGGGATTGGAAGATGCTGTTGAAGGAGCCTTGGCGAATTCCTGCAATGCATCTTGTAGATGGTACACATTGCTACTGTGTGTTGATGGTGGAGGGAATGAATGTTTGTGGACAAGTGTAGCTTAAGCTCGATAGGACAATGTGCTCCTTCACTGATCTGACGGGTACAATGTCCTCCAGTGCTCTAACCAATGATATTAGATAATCTGTCCATTTGACACTGTCCATATCCTAGGCTTTCCCTGGCTATCATCCCAGCTGTTTATGATCTGATGGTGTTCCCTTCACAAGCCCCTGTCGAGGTGCTATGTGTTTGCCTTATTTCAATATTAACTGTGTGCAGTCTCTTTGACTTTATACTGTTACTGAGTGCTTGAGAGAACAGTTCATACATCACCTTCCTCCCTCTTGAGACTTTGGCCTGATCTGCAGAGCGCTTTCCATATCCAGAGTATTGATCTCAGTCAGACCTCCCACTCATGCCAGAATGCTAACTGGCACTAAGTCTCACTTTCTTATGCTGTGCTCAACATTAAATTTCTTGGCGTTGTGGGTGTGTTTGTCATAGCTTGGCTCTTTCTTTCCCCAGGAAGCCTTCATAAACGGCCTCAGCATACAATCTGACAACGTGCTCTCTTTTCCCCAGCTGCTCTACATAGGTGACAACTTCACACCCCTGGAGGCAGAAATGTTATTCTTGAATCTGCAGCCTTAGCTGAATGCAGCAATTTCTCAGTTGCAGGATCATCCTTGTGTACCTTTTTTTCCTGAGTGAGCTCGGGAATGAATGAAAATTTTTCAGAGCAAATGGATTTGCCGTCCTCCTTCAAATTCCTCAGGAAGCGGACCCTTTTGTGAGCAGGGCTAGAAGGGGTGGAATGTACAGAAGAATGGGTAAAGAGCGGTCTCCTCGGGTGACTCAAGGGGTTCACACAGACTCGAGGGTCAAATGGCCTCCCTTTGCATTGTTACATTCCATGGTGACTCCAAAGCAGGATGGTGTGTTACTCAGCAAGGCTTGCAGGCAATGCTATCGTGAACTGGGACAATCAAGATTGTCTGTACAATTTGTTGCAGCATCAACTACAGTTGTCACTGAAGCTTCATATGGCAATGTTCATTTAGTGAAATGCTTCCTTAGAGTAGATCAGGCAGGCATCAATTTGCCCTAAAACCCTGGAGCTGTGTAAAGTCTGAACAAGTGACATGACATAGATGTTAAGTTCTGAATGGGTGCACCACATTTACAACACTTGCATTCGGCAGGGCAGTGATGAGTTAATTTTTTTTTAAAGAAAGGAAACATGGGCTAGGGCGAGTCCTGAGCTCTGTTGGTAATTAGGACACAACTGATGTGGTGGGCAGATGCTGATACTGGTCAGATGGAATATTGGAAGTGGAGATGGAGATGAAATGGGTGCAGTGCCACCACCAAATTTAACATCATTTTAACTTCCCAGTGTTTAATGCAGTTTGTTCGTGTAATACAGGATTAAGTTTAAAAACAAAGACTGGAATATGACCTTGGAAACTCTCAAAAAAATGTCCAAATTTTTAAAGAGCACTACTCTGGTTTGGTTTTCCCTTTTCTTTAACAGGTGGAAATGCAGCTGTAACATGGGCCTTCTAAGCAGTGACTCTTGGCAGAATGTTTCGTGGCCAGTTTCTGCTGTGTGATTTCTAGCATTTCCAGCGACTTTCTGCCCTGGGGTTTCACCTCAGCATACGTATTGTGCACCTCTTGTGCACACTTCACTAGCTTGCTACTGCCAGGATTACTACTTTTGCTTTACTTTCAAAGTAAGCTACACTTGATTGATCCTCAGTGCTAATTTTGCAGTTTGGATGGTGCTGAATTTGCTAAAGTTCATCCAGAGGCATCCAAGTCCATGATATTACCCTCACTGCTTAAGCAACCCTTGGCCATAGGCATATACCTGCTGCATAATCCATTTGGTCAGTGTCAGCCCTGATAATTTTTGTGTATTAAATAAACCAATATCATTAGAGAATGATGGTAATACTCAAAAATATATTACACACGCAATTTCCCTTGTTCTCCAGTCTGAAGTTGCTGGCCATTAGTGACTGATACTGATAAACATTTTGATTATTATCAATGATGCAGAACCCCTGCATTTGAAGAACACTCTTTTTTGCAATTTGTGTGATTACGTCTAATAATGACCCTGGAACAAATTCCAGGCAGATTCTGTGAATCTGCTTTTACAAGCTCTGCTCCTTCTTCCAATCACAGCATCTCTTGCAGACGGAGAGCTTCAAATGCAAAGGGGAATGAGCTGGTTGAGTGGGTGAACCTGCTGAAAGTAATGTCTGGGAACAGTGGAATCAGATTAAACCTTAACTGTTTTTATTGTTAATTCAACAATTTACAGACTTTATTACATCCTTTAGGAGGAAGGGACTT
The DNA here is from genome assembly GCF_964194155.1 of Cetorhinus maximus. Lineage (NCBI taxonomy): Eukaryota > Metazoa > Chordata > Chondrichthyes > Lamniformes > Cetorhinidae > Cetorhinus > Cetorhinus maximus. The sequence goes on from NC_135906.1 coordinate 184,423, forward strand.
GCCTGAAGGTGGCAGCTCCAAGTTTTACTTCGCAGACTTTTTTTGTATAATTATCACATGAGAGATCTGGATGGGCATTTTGCTCATCGTGTCCAGAGGTGAAATGAGAACTAGCAGAATGTTGACTGAAGCTTTGCACTTTCACACCGATTTTAATTTGGCGGGGAGGTTTTCTTTCCGGGACAGAGATGGGCATTTTACAAGATGCAGGCAGCAAATCAACTTGCAGATTCACACTACCGGCATGAAGCTTAAATGACCAAATAGTGTCTATGGGGGAGAATTGTTGATACACGTACCTATAGGGTGTAATAGACAGAGATACCTTGATGTCAACTGGCCCACAAGTTTCAGTTCCCAGCACGTGCACCTTCGTATTGAAGCTCAGAGCTGGCAATGTGAATTCATAACTTGCACCTTTTATAGAGCCTGCTATTACATACTGACTCAGCTACAGTTAAGAATTAATGTTTTCAAAAGCACTTGAAATTATGAAGCAACAAGATATTAAGTAATTGCATAAAAAGACAGACAATTAAGCACAGCTTGCTTTTGTGTCTGTCTGGGGGTTGAGTAACTGGAATTTTGAAGTTGCTGAAATTGTCTGGAGTTGGATTCCAGACTTTGATTTTTCTTACATCCCCTCCAAAACTTTCAAGAAAAGGATCATTAAAGGAAATTGCATGATGGTTCAAACCGCAATGCAGGTGCTGTAGTGTCCGGACTGTCACATGACCGGCTGCGAGAGAAACGCAGCTGGGAAGATGCTGTGTTAACAGCAGTGCAGTAATATCTTAACAGGAGCAATTTCAGCACGAAGATATCGGGATTGGGAGGGTCCAAAATAACAGGCAACACTGAATTAACGCAAGAGTTATTTGAATTCATCTCTGAAAACAACACTGTTGTGACTTTCTCAATTCACTGGACCACTTCTAATGCAGTAACTTTAAACTGGTGCTGAAAACTGACAGGTATGTTGGCTGTATATTTCTGCTCTGTTTCTCTGCAGGATTCCTTTCTGTGGCATATCCCATGGGTGCTGGGCTGGCCCATTCCTGTGAGCTGCCCACTTGAGCAGATTTCAGTTGCACAAAGCGCCATTGTAACTGAATGCTATTTTATCTACATTCGGACTTACACCCACAGGGGTTACTGGATAGCAAGGTGGGAATGTGACTCCTGGTCCAACTTCCCCTCTGCGGCCATAGGGCACGGAGGCTAACTGCAGCATCCTTCCTGCTGCACTAATACTGGTTTCAGGCTAGCTGAGCACTGATCAAACAATCAAACCATGACCAACTGAGGCAGGAGGGGATCTCCTAGAAAAGTTTCAGGTTCTCTTGACATATGAATGATTTTATATTTTGCAGTTTACATTAACTAATGACATGAATGTGTTCAATCCCAAGTACCAATACTTGATAGTAATGCAAAAGGGTTTCACCAAAATATTTCTTGTATCATGTCTGCCCCTTGCCTTCTATGTAGTCTTCTGAAAAAATTTTAACTAATGAAAATAAATTGCAATTAAGTTTCATTCACCAATGGTGAGATGATTAAATTGGGGATGCTCAAAAGCCCAGAATCGCCAGTGCAGGTACCTCCAACAGCTGGAGGAGAGAACTGAGAAAGCGAGGGCTGCAGCCATGGAGGGATTTGAAAACAAAGATGAGAATTTTTTAGAGCTGTTACTTAGCCAGTGACCAATGTAGGTTAGTGAGCACGAGGGTGATGGGTGAATGGAACTTGGTTCAAGTAAAGATGTTGACAGCAGAGTTCTGAGGGACCTCAAGCCTACGGAGGGTAGAAACTGGAAACCCTACTAGTCAAGTCTAAAGGTAACAAAAGTCATGGTTGAGGGTTTTGACAGCAGTTCAGCTGAGGTGGCGCAGAGCTGGATGGTTATGGATCTGAGAAATTGGGGTCTTTAATAAGCAGGTAACTTCTGCATTTTATAGGGCAGAATTTCACAGTTGGCATGTGGGGGCGGGTCTGACACACGTGTGATGACATCAGGTGTGCGTCCTGACGTCACCACGTGCCATCGTGATATTTGGGAAGGCGGGTGTGCTGAGTTCAGGGGCACGCCTGCCATTAATTAATGGGCCAGTTAAGGCCCTTAGGCAGCAATTGACATTGATTTTGCGCAGCCCGAATGGTTTTTTTCAGGGCATCGTACGAGCAGACGGTCGGCCACATCTTTAAAAACCTCATCCACGGGTGGGATAAGAGGGGTGAGTGGGCTCGCTAATGCGAGTTGTTAGAACTTACTTAACTGCTACTTATGTGAACAGGACAATTCATTTCACTTCAGAGCTGCTTTGACAGAAATAACAGGCTTCAGTTCAGGACTCTGGAGGAATCCTAATACTTGGGGCCTTCCAGGTATCAAACAGCCTTCCCTTACCTTGGGGATTGTGGTCTCTGCTGGCGGCAGCTCCTCTGAGGAGGAAAGGAGGGCCAGAAGGGGGAGGAGGCCAGGAGTCCATATTCAGCCTCTAGGGGAGCCACCTGTGGGAGGACAGGTGCAGGCACAAAAGGTGCTGGGCCAACAGGAAGTCCAAGGCGGAAGTGGCCGCAGAAGACGCCACTATCCTGCTGCCAGGGTCTACAGGTGGCGATACAGCTACCTCAATGTCTGAGGTGCAATGACGAATGAGGCTCCATCTCTAAAGGGAGACAGTGACCTCCATCTGTCAGAGGATCGGCCCTGAGATCAGCTCTGACTGTGTGGGTGGACACCCCATGCCAGTGGTGCTGAAGGTCACTGTGGCCCTCAACTTCTATACCTCTGGCTCTTTCCAGGGGTCAGTGGATAATCTTTGTGGAGTCTCCGAGTCAGCTGTCCACAGTTGTCAAGCAGGCAACAGACACTCTGTTCTAACGTAGTGACATTTATTTAAGTTGAGTGCCATGAGGTTGACAGGTGAGGAGCTGAGCACCTTTTGGACAGAGTAATGTGGGACGCACTGGCTGAAAGGGTGGTGGAGGTACAAACCCTCCTCAGATGCTATAAGTCTTTGGATGTGCAGCAGCGATGCCATGGCATGTTAGGCCATGGGGATAGTGGTCACACATGGGGTAAGGTGTCTTTGGAAGGTGCTAGAGATGCACATCCTCAAGGGGACGAGGGACCTTTTGTGTATGACCCACACGTCTGACTGTATCAGTCTGTGAATGAGCAGTGTTGCTGCATTAACGATTGCAGCAACCATCAGTGCTTTGGATGGTGGGAAGACAGAGTGGATGGGACTGTGACCCTCAAATACCTGGCTGCTGCACCCCAGCCTCGCCGACACCTGCCGACCTGGCCATCTGCCTCCTCCCCAGCTCCATGGCCTGCTCCTCATAAGTGGTGAGGTGCTGCAGCACGGTGTGCCCACCACCAGTCCGCAGACGCTCCTGGCTATTGTTCTGTTTGTGCCTGCAGAACAGAGAAGAGGATTTATTGGGGCTGATCGCTCATGTACTCTGCACGCCGCACCCTGCACCCCAACCACAGTGGCCCATCTGAGGCCTCCAGCGGCTCCTGTCCACACTACTGGTGATCAGTCCCCAGAAGATAGTCCGGCTGCTCCCAACCCCCTGCCCCAACGGACACCTTGGACACATTCGGCGTCCATCACTTTGAATAACACACAGCGCTCATGGCAAGGAGGTGCAACTAGGTGCGGTGCTGAGGCCAGCAGATGGCTCTTGGCCACGACACCTTGAGGCTCCCCTTCCACCATCTCATCACGCCTGCCTGGTCACGTGGGGGGCCCTCCTCCTCCCATCCTCCAGAAACACCTCCCGATGATTTGATACCTCTTCCAGGAGGGTAGCAAGGCAGGCATCGGGGAACTGAGGGGCACATTGGCCCCCGCGCTGGCCTACCCTGCAGCCTGCCCCCCTCCCCCTCCTCTACCCTCACCTCTTCTGGAGCTCGGTCGCTGGTCATGGTGAACAGCCTAAAGGAGGCTGCCTGGCCTTTCTTTATACAGACTGCCAGTTCCCCATTGGAAGCAGCGGTCTGAACACGCCCGCTGCAGATTTGAATTTCCCGCTGAAAACGGGAGTCTGAAACACGCTGGGCGGGCCTTAATTGGCCCGGCCGCACAAAATGGCGGTGCGGCCCGTTTCGCCAGCAGCGATTGGCTCCGCGCCCACCGCCGATTGGGTCGGGCCCACCCGCCCGACAAACACACAATTCAGCCCATGGTTGCAATGACAGATATTGTGACCTCGGTGCACGGCACTCTTCCCTCCCACTGGCACCCCAACCTCACTGCTGCCGGTAGACCTGGGCGCATGGCGCGCCTCCTGCTCGTATCTGGTGAAAATGAGCAATTGTGCCAACCCTCCGCCAGTCTGCATCTGTTCAGCGTTATTGTGTGAGGTCTGAAAGGAGAGAGGAGCATTGATTAGTCCACCCTGTACCTGGATCGCCATTGCAGCCCTGCCACCCCCACCTGAGTGAAACATCGCAGGGCTCATGTGAATCTTGACCCTGGAGCTGCCGTACACTCACTCTAAGCAGCCAGGGCTGTGACCCCCTTGTCTAGATGCTGCCTCCATCACATTTACCACTCGCACTGTATCACCTTCCAAAGCAAGGAAGCACTACCACTTAGAACGCCAAGGGCAGCAGATGGATGGCTGCCCTGCTAGCTCGAAGTTCCCCTCCCAGTCAGTCAGCATCCTGACTTTGAAATGTTTCAGTGTTCCAGCAAATCCTTCAGGTCTCCCCCAAAGCAGTCCTGTTGGTGCAAGTGCACCACGTGCAGTGGATACAGAAGGAAGCTCAGCACCACCCTCTCAGGGTCAGCTAGGTATAGGCAATAAATGCTGGCTCAGTCAGCCAAGGCCACATGCCGTGAAAGGGGTGAGGGTAGGGACCTCCTCTTTTACACACCCCACTCCCCATGTCACCTGAAGATTCTATACCCCAGAATATTGAGCAGCCAGTCCTGCCCCTCCCTCAACCATGTCTCTGTAATATATCTCCACATATTAATCAACACCCTCAACTCATCTGCCTTACTCACAAGACTCCTTGCATTAAAATAAGTACCATCCAGCCTTGCCATGCTCCCTTGTGCCTTATCTTGACTATATATGCTCTGCCTTCCAGACTGACTCTGTTTTTCTTCTATACTTGTCTGTACATCACCCCCTGCTATACCTCCACTCTGTATCCCACACCCCCGGCCAAATTCGTTTAAACCCCCATCAACAGCACTAGCAAACATCGCAAGTATGTTGGTCCTGTTCAGGTACAACCCGTCGGACTTGTAAAGGTCCCACCTTCTCTGGAAGTGGATCCAGTGATCCAGGAATCTAAACCCCTCCCTCCTGCACCAACTCTTCAGCCACTCATTTATCTGCTCCATCAGCCTATTCCTATACTCAACTAGCACATGGTACAGGGAGTATTCCAGAATGTGCAACCTTTGAGGACCTGCTTTTCAATCTGCTACCCAGCTCCCTAAATTCTTGTTGTAGGAGCTCATCCCTCTTTCTACCTATGTCATTGGGACCAATGGAAACCATGATCTCTGACAGTTTGCCCTCCCCCTTCAGAATGCCCTGCAGCTGTTCAGTGACACCCTTGACCCGGGCCCCTGGGAGACACACACCATCCTGGAGTCACGTCTGTGGCCAGAGAAATGCCTGTCCGTACCCCTCAGGATTGAGTCTATAATCACTATTACTCTTCCTCTCTTTCTCCTCCCACCTTGTGAGACTGGGTTCTGGCTCGCCCTCCCCAGAGGAGCCATCACTCTCTCCGTTTTCCAACACAGAGAAACTGTTCTTTAGTGTGATGCACTCTGGGGCTTTCCTGACTACCTGCCTGCCTCCCTTCTGACTGGTGGTCACCCATTCCTCCTCTGTCTGCACTTTGTAAACTGCAGGGTGACCATGTCTAAAAACATGCTATCCACGTAACACTCAGCCTCATGGATGCACTGCTGTGCTTCCAGCCGCCGCTCAAGCTCCAAAACCCGGCACTCAAGCTGGTCAAACCGGTGGCATTTCCTGCAGATGTGGTCATCCAGACTGCCAGGAGTGTCTAAGACTTCCCACATACTGCAGGCCGTACAACACACGGGACTGAGCTCTCCTGCTCAGTAAATATTCTTACCTTACAGTTAAGCCAAGTAGAGTAGAACATTATTTCAGTTTCGTTCTTTTATAAAAAGCTAGAACTCATGCCTTTCCTTCGTGTAGCTTTAAAGTGGAGAAAAACAACTTGCTCACTACCTACCAATCAGCTCTTTGCTTTGCTCTGATGTCACTTTCCTCAGCCTTCTTGAATTCTGGTGGGGTTAGCTGCTGCTCCGACCGGCTCGATCTGGGCCTTGACCCTCAGGATTATATTCAGAATCTCTGCTGGCACCGTTCAGCATCTGCTGCTGCTCCGACTGGCTCGATCTGGGCCTTGACCCTCAGGATTTTATTGAGAAGCTCTGCTGGCACTGTTGAGTACCTGCTGCTGCTCCGACTTGTTCTTGTAGGCGGTGGACAGGGTTTGGGGAACTAGGAGGTGTTACTTGCCACAGAATTCCCAGCCTCTGTCCTGTTCTTGGTCCAGTTCTGTTTCTGGTAAAATGGTAAGCCCCAGGATGTTGTTAGTGGGGGTTTCAGTGATATTAATGCCATTGAATGCCAAGGGGCAATGATTTAAATTTTCTCTTGTTGGAGATCGTCATTGGCAATTTTGCAGTGCCACAAGGGTGCTCATTCTGAGTTTTTTACGTCGCTCGTTGGTGTTGTAACTACCTCCTGGGATTGACCACAACCTTGCGCAGGACCTCCGTTATGCAGAGCAGGGTGGTCTCAAACGATATGACTATCGTGATGCCAGCAAAGCATGGAAAGTTGTACCAACAGAGAGAGAGAGAGAGAGAGAGGGCTTGTTCAGGTTAGTTCAACTTTTGTCTAGACACATTTACCCATAATCACATTATCTGATGGGTTGTTTATTCCGTAAACCATACAACAGTACAAAAATAGAACAAATCGTTGCCCTACAATTTGCCTGATTACAATTCACAGCAAGCAGGGATCTGGCGAAGCAGTGCAAGTCTTTACTCACCCATTGAGGATTAGCTTCCATTGATCATATTATGGAAATTGGTTTTAACGAACCAGGTCTGTGTTGTCATCACCAGCGAGGCTATGTCAGAACAGCAGCCATGTATTCAGAAGGGAGACCAGCTTCCAGCTTTTGCAGACGACTGGGCTCTTGAGAGATGTTAGCTTGTCATGTCTTTGCTCTTGACCGGTGGAACAGGTTGAGGACACTCATCCCTTGGCAGTCATACAGCTAGCTATATGTACCTCCACCCTGAGTACACAACATTTACCTGCAACCAAATAGTTGAGCTTTGTGGTTGACTATCTCAGACTTAGGTGGATACTCTTGGCCAACACTGCACCTGTTGTTCCTGGAGGAATGCAGGAAGGCACGACTCACTGTTTCAGAAGGTTCAAGACTGCCACAGCTACGGTAACCTATAAACTAGTGATGGGCGACCTAGGCTAGTGAGTGGGCCGTGTGAGTGGTTCCCCTCCATCTCAGTGGGTCACAAGATTGAAATCAGGCACGCGGACTAACCCTGGCCCCGTGAATAAGATTAAATATACTTAATACACACTGAATATTTCCTAATCAGTGATGGGAAATGTTTCCACAACTTCCTTCAAATTTGGAAGCTGTTGAGCACGTTGGGCAGAGCCCACTGTGAATTTGGCCATGTGAGAGGAATGGCGTATTTCATAATGTCTCTTAACGTGTTTTTTTGAACTGATTTATCACCTCGTTGCAAATTAAGCAAAATAGCCTCCCTTTCTGTTCCACAACACGATCCAGCTCCCAACTCTCTCTTCCCATTCTGCCCTCATCGACGATTTTCCTCTTTTAGGCTACTTTTCCCTCTGTACTTTTTGATTTTGCACTTGATTCTCCTCCTTTATCAACACCACTTTGACACCGATCCATTATATAATTAGGGGCTAATTTAAATTACCGGCAAAAGTAACAATGCGCAACCTCCCACGTCCACCGGTCTTGTAACCAAGATGGTCTCGCGGGATAGGGTCATTTTGCTCACTGCACTTGCGTGCCTGGAATTTGTGGGGTGTGCCGATTGAACCGTCAGGGTGCTTTGGATGCAGAGGGAGCGCACAGCTCTCAGTCAATGTTGTGTGCAATCAGCACACACCTCACTTCACGTGCCCCAGCTTTGCGTGAGTATCACTTCAGTAATAGCAGTAAGAAAAGAACTACCCGGACAAAAACCAGCGGAATCTGGAAACCCAGTGTGAGGGCAACAGTCAACAAAGTGAACTCAGAACCCTGATGGGCCTGCAGGTTGCCAACCACTGCTATAAACTCAATGCTGCATGATTACTGAATGGGAGGTATTAACCTTCTCTGACCCTGGGCAGCACACCTAGTTGGAATGACTAAGGTATTGTAACCTCTAACTCACACGTCAGAGTAAGGTTTCAAAGGGAGTGACGAGGAATCAAAAGATATTTATTTGTGGGGTGCAAATGTTACAGGTTTGGACTGATAAATGGAAGTAAGTTGTCCAGCTCTTAACTGTAAATGCACAAGGATTGCTTCAGTATCTGAGGAGTCGTGAATGATGCTGAACATTGCACAATCATCAGCAAACATCCCCACTTCTGACTTTGACAGAAGGAAGGTCATTAATGAAGTAGCTGAAGATGGTTGGGCCTAGGACACTACCCTGAGGAACTCCCGCTGTGATGTTCTAGAACTGAGATGATTGACCTCCAATAACCACAATCATTTTGCTTTGTGCTGGGTATGACTCCAACCAGTGGAGAGTTTTCTGCCAATTCCCATTGACTCCAGTTTTGCTAGGGCTCCTTGATGCCACACACGCTCAAATGCGGCCTTGATGTGAAGAGCAGTAACTCTCCCCTCGCCTCGGGAGTTCAGCTCTTTTGTCCATGTTTGAACCAAGGATGTAATGAGGTCAGGAGCTGAGTGACGCTTAATTATTGCTGAGTAAGTGCCACCCGATTGGAATGTGTCGACACGTTGCATCACTGCTGATGGAGAGTCATCTGTGGGGTGGTCATCGGCCAGGTTAGATTTGTCCTGCTTTTTGTGGACAGGACATATCTCGGCAGTTTTCTAGATTGCTGGGTCGATGCCAGTGTTGTGATGCTGAACTGAAACAGCTTGCTTAGGGGGCGTGGTTAGTTCAGGAGCACAAGTCTTCAGTGCTATTGCTAGATGTTGTCAGGTCCCCTAGCCATTGCAGTATCCGGCCTTCAGCCATTTCTTGATATCATGTGGAGTGAATCAAATTGGCTGATGACTGGCATATGTGATGCTGGGGACCTCCTGGAGGAGGCAGAGATGGATCATCCACTCAGCAGTTCTGGCTGAAGTCTTTTGTGCTGATTGTACTTGGCTCCCCCTTTAATTTAGGACGGGGATATTGGTGGAGCCACCTGTTCAGTTAGTTTAATTGTCCACCTCCATTCACATTTGGATGTGGCACTGCTGCCGATCTTAAATCTGATTCATTAGTTGTGGGATCACTTGGCTCTGTCAAATGCTGCTTTGTTTAGTAGGCAAGTAGACCTGTGTTGTGGCATGTCCCTCAAGTGCTTGATCCCTTTGGCCATCCATGTTGTTTGAAAAATATCAGCTGATAGTCAGTGAACCACAGGCTCTGCACAGTTGCTTTGTGGGACTCCATGAAGACAGATGTTTGTGTGCTCCAGTGCCCATTGTGACCTGTGGGGTGTCTGGCTCTCCCAGTGTGACAGGACATTTGAGAGGAATGTAGCACAAAGGTGTTGGCAGAGCAAGGGTTAATGTAGGATTGGGGAACAGTACCACCCATGATATGATGTAGCGAGTCACATGACAGTAGACTATGTTGTAGAGTCTGAAAGGAGGCAGCAGGGAGACAGTCCACGCATGACGGTACCTTGGATATGTATATAGTTATGGGTTACCAAATAAATGGTTTATGTTCAACCAAACAAGTGAGACACCAAGCAACCTTACAACATGGTGCCAGTGAAGGATGGAGCCCAGAATCCCAGAGAAGCTGGAGAAGAAACCTAGATTCTCAAAGCATGAAAAACTAAAACCTAAGCCTGACCTGAGACACATGCACCTAAATTGAAGACACAGTTGGTGACAAAGCTCCATTGTAGACATGGAGGCGGAAGGACTCCACCAGGTCACACGGACGTCTGTTGTCAGACCTGTAGTGTCAAAGGTTCTAGCTAGATCAAAGTAAAAAGCAAAATTCACATGCGGCCAGACGGGTCCATCCTTTCCAGGATAGACTTCCTGTTTGTGTCCCGAGCATTTGTGGTCAGATCCACCAACGCCTGGACAAACCGCTAACTCCTGACGAACTGACTAAGGCCCTTGACTCCTTCGAGAAGAGTAAAACTCCCGGAAGTGACGGCTTGCCGGCGGAGTTGTATTGGGCTCTGTGGGACTTGATCGGCCCAGACCTGCTAGAAGTGTACGAGAGTATGCTCCTGGCCGGCAGCATGTCAGAATCCATGAGGAAAGGCATCATCACCCTCATCAACAAGCACAAGGGGGAAATTGGCGACCCTTTTCACTGTTGAATGTGGACTATAAGATTCTGTCCAAGGTCATCGCCAATCAGGTCAAATCCGCTCTGGAATTGGTGATCCACCCTGACCAGACCTGCACTGTGCCGGGCAGGAAGATCTCTGACAGCCTGGCGCTGCTCAGGAGTACGATTGCCTATAGAACCATAGAACACTACAGCACAGAAAACAGACCATTCGGCCCTTCTAGTCTGTGCCAAAATATTATTCCACTAGTCCCATTGACCTGCACCTCCAGACCTCTCCCATCCATGTATCTATCTAATTTATTCTTCAAACTTAAGAGTGAGCCCACATTTACCACATCAGATGGTAGCTCGTTCCACAATCTCACCACTCTCTGAGTGAAGAAGTTCCCCCTAATGTTCCCCCATAAACCTTTCCCCTTTCACCCTAAAGCCATGTCCTCTCATGTTTATCTCTCCTAATCTAAGTGGAAAGAGCCTACTCGCATTTACTCTGACTATACCCCTCAGAATTTTGTAAACTTCTATCAAATCTCCCCTCATTCTTCTAAGCTCCAAGGAATAAAGTCCTAACCTGTTTAATCTTTCCCTGTAACTCAACTCCTTAAGACCCAGCAACATCCTAGTAAATCTTCTCCGCACTCTCTCAATCTTACTGATATCCTTCCTGTAGTTAGGCGACCAGAACTGCGCACAATACTCCAAAGTTGGCCTCACCAATGTCTTATACAACCTCACCATAACATCCCAACTCCTATACTCAATACTTTGATTTATGAAGGCCAGTATGCCAAAAGCTTTCTTTACAACCTTGTCTCCCTGTGACGCCACTTTCAGGGAATTATGTATCTGAACTCCCAGATCCCTTTGTTCCTCTGCACTCCTCAGTGCCCTACCATTTACTGTGTATGTCCTACCTTGGTTTGAGCTTCCAAAAATGTAAATGTAATCCTGCCTATGTGCAGGACAGGGGTGTGGACACCTGCCTCATCATCCTGGATCAGGAGAAGGCCTTTGACAGAATATCGCACACCTACATGGTGGATGTGCTCTCCAAAATGGGGTTTGGGGAGGGAATTCGCAATTAGATCCAACTGCTCTACACTAACAGCGCAGTCTCAGTCAATGGGTGGGAATCAGATAGCTTTCCAATTAAATCTGGAGCCAGGCAGGGCTTCCCTCTGTCCTGTTTGTGTGTTGCATAGAACCCTTTGCTGAGTCCATCAGGAAGGATCCGGACAAAAGAGGAGTGACAATCCCAAGCAGTGGAGGCACTCAGATCAAAGCCTCCCTGTACATGGACGATGTCGCCATCTTCTGCTCGGATCCGCTGTCGGTGTGCAGACTGATCCACATCTGCGACCAGTTCGAACTGGCCTCGGGAGCCAAAGTAAATCGTGGGAAGAGCGAGGCATTGTTCTTTGGGAACTGGGCTGACCGATCCTTTGTCACCTTCACCGTCAGGGCTGACGGCCTGAAGGTGCTGGAGATATGGTTCGGAGGGACCGGGGCATGCATTAGAAACTGGAAGGAGCGAGGATCTATGGTGCAAAGAAAACTGGGCATGTGGGAGCGATGCTCCCTCTCCATTGCGGGTAAGAACCTGGTCATCAGGTGTGAGGTACTCTCGCTGTTGCTGTACGTGGCGCAGGTCTGGCCCATTCCAGACTCCTGCGCGACGGCGATAACTCGAGCCATCTTCCGCTTTATCTGGAGGTGGATAATGGATCGTGTCCGCAGGGACGCGATGTACAAGCCTCTAGATAAAGGGGGAGAAAATGTGCCCAACAAGCCCTCAAACTGTGTGAGGCCTGCATCAAGCTGTGCGTAGATCCTCAGTACGCAAACACCAAGTGTCACTACGTGCTGAGGTTCTACCTGTCCCCGGTGTTGCGAAGGATGGGTCTGGCCACGCTGCCGCGGAACGCTCCAAGTAGTTGGACCGTGCCGTACCACCTGTCCCTGGTGGAGAAATCTATGCAGAGAAACACCTTTGACCACAAGTCCATCAGGCAGTGGTCAGCACGTAACGTCTTAGAGGCCCTGAGGGAAAAGGAGAGGGTGGATCCTGTGGCATAGTTCCCCGAGCAGACTGTCAAAGTCATTTCGCAGAATGCCTCATCGCCAGTACTTTCCAACAAGCACCAAGACGTGGCTTGGCTGGTGGTGAGAAAGGCCCCCCACCGTCAGATCCTTCCTACACGCCAGGAGTCTCACCCCCTCTGCACGTTGCCCTCGAGGTGGCTGTGGTGGGGAAGAGACCGTTGTTCACCTCCTTGTGGATTGTGCCTTTGCAAAGAAGGTCTGCAGAGAGATGCAGTGGTTTCTGTCGAGGTTCATCCTGAGCAGTTCTGTGACACAGGACTCTGTGCTCTACGGGCTGTTCCCAGGGACACACACTGAGACAAACATCAACTACCGCTGGAGGATCATCAACTCGGTGAAAGACGCTCTTTGGTCTGCCCAAAACTTGTTGGTCTTCCAGCACAAAGAGTTGTCCCCGACCGAGTGTTGCAAACTGGCACATTCCAAAGTCCAGGACTACGTGCTGAGGGACGCACTAAAGCTTGGGGCAGCCACCACAAAGGCGCAATGGGGAAGGTTCGCTGTCTAACTCCTTTCTGCCAAAGGGCACCGAGGGGCTGGGAAATGTTGAGAGCCCCTCGGGCTGCACAGCTGAAAATGAATGTCTGCAGCTAATACTAATTATATTGAAGCACCTCAGAGAGCAACATGATGTATGTTGATAACTCCAATACCTTTGTCTGATTGTCTGTAATGACCATATTGAAATGATTGTCATATTCATTGATTGTATTGATGCACCTTGTGATCCACGTGTTTAAGTTGAATCTGATTGTAGTTTTGTGATGGTGATTTTGAAATGTTTGTAATGTTCTTCCAGATATTTTATGAATAAAGTATATTTTTCATTAAAAAAAATCTGTTCTTATCAGTTTAATATCTGATACGTCCCTTATCTGGGGACCAAATATTAAATTGATTTTTGGAGCAGGGAGATGGAACAGGATCTTTCTCCGTCCACTCCACACATCGACCTGGTTTTGCAGCGTCTTCAGGAATGGTGCAGTTTTGCCCTCTACAGGGTGAAAGGGAAACTGAAAAGAAGAAAAAGTCATTCAGAGCATTGTCCTGCTTTCCATCATTGATCTGGTTGAACTGAACTTGTGCTGAGTGGCAGGACAGGCTCATTGGTGCCAGACTGAGTGATGCCCCCTGTTGGATTTTGGTGCAACTGCAGGGCTGCTGCTGGTGTGCACTTGTGCTGCTTGTCAGGGCGGAGCCCGGGACTGGACGATGCCCCCTGTTGGGTTTTGAAGCTGTTGCAGGCGCTGCTTCAGGGAGGCAGCATCAAGCAAGAAAGGTCCTGATGCTCAATGCTGGCTGTCGGGTCTTCAGCCCGTGTTCGGCCACACGCAGCAAAACGGACGGTGAAGCCGGAGGCTGGGGAAGACGGGACGGGCGCATGGGTTTCTGGGTTATCGCTTCTCGGCCTTTTGCCTAAGATCAGTTGTAGTGAAGCGATGGCTAAAACCAAAGGAGCCCCAAACCAGGGGGTACGTAACACCGTTCGGGTGACAGTGAAGGACAGTGAAGGAGGAGCACCCATGGATCGGGCCTTCCTCATCAAGCGGATCCTGTTGAAGGCGTGTGGATTGGAAGCGGAGGAGATCTACTCCCTGCAGCACTTCCCCAGCGCTGGATATTTCGACGTGACCTTCAGGAATGTTGCTGCCTGCGTCAAGTTCCTGAAGGTGTTCGAGGAGAAGAGAGACCAGCCGGAGATGAAGATCCTGACGGTGGAGCCGCTCTTTGCTCTGCCGTTGCAACGGGACCGTGTGGTGACGGTGCATCTCTACAACCCCTACGTCCCTGTCGCCGACGTGCTCACCTTCCTCGCCAGGTACGTCGACAAGGTTGGGAGCTGCACCAAGGTTAGAGACGCCTTCGGGATTTGGACCAGCAAATGCCAGTTTAAGGTCACGCTCAAGACCGACGGTAAGGGAACCATCTTCCACCCTCCTTCCAGCTTTGCTATCGGGGGAAGCCGTGGCTACCTTGTCTACAATGGGCAACCCAAACTTTGTCGCTCATTTTATTTTGAGATCAGTGCCCGGAATTCAGGAACAGCAAAGACTGCCACAAATTCAGGAGGTTTAGATAAAAATGTAAACATTTAAAGAAAAGATTAAGCACATACATAGGTCTACAAATTACTATAAGAACTCCCAAAATTCTGATTAATCTGGCTCCCAGTGACACCTTCATTAAGGCAACAGTTAAAAAACAGATTTGTACAGACCCAGGCAAAGCAACACCACCTGGACAGGAGAATTCAATACGAGTTAACACATCCTTGGGTCCTTTAGACAGGAACTTGACGCAGAGGCCGGAGGCTTCTCACATTTGTGAAAGATCTTAGGATGTCTTCACCACTGACTCAGCCTCAGCCCCTCTACAGGTAAATTCCATTGTGCACATATCTTGTTGAAACTTCACTTTTCATAACATAAAACTTTAGTACTAATTTATCAGTAACCTTTTGAAAAAATTAACACTTCAGCTTAGTTTCTGAAAGCTGGGTGTAACATCCCACATCACTTGGAAATTCAAGCTATCCGAATTTTATTGAAAAAGCAAATTTTCATCACATCTCATTCTAAACCTGGTTCGATTAAAATGGACTGAAACCTCCAGGTGGATTGATCTGAATGAGGGGAATAGAGATGAAAATCCTCTAAACAACAAAAGGAAAAGCTTGGAGGATTCAAAGAGAAGGTTCAAGACCAATGGGGCTGATGTCATAGGTTGGAGAGACTCAGGGACCAGTTAAAGTAAAGTACAGTACAAGATAGAAAGCTAATTTGTAGTTTTATAAAGCAGGAGACAGCTATCTCCTCAATATCATTGACATCTCACCCAGTGTTGGAATGAAGAGTGGGGAATAACCTACAGCCCAAGCTTAGAGCAAGAGCTGAGGATTCCCATTACCTGCAACCTGCTGCCACACTCATGGAGTCCATAGTCAAAGAGGACAGTGTGGTTCTGAGAGTAGATCCTGGTTGTCCGACAACCTGCTGTCCGCAGGGTCAGGTCAGCAGCTTTGATCAGGTGCCTGGTTCCAAATAAATCCAGCTGGACCCTGAGCAACAGCTTGTCCTCTCCACACTGCACCATCACAGTCTGCAGTGGAGACACACTTCCACCCTCAGACACACGGAAATGGAAACCAAAGGGAGGCCCAGGAGGAGAGACTGTCTGAGGCACAGGGGTGGCTTTGACTCTGCTCCATGGAAACCTCTGGCCTAGAAACAGTTGCCAAGTATCAGAGCCACAAACAGCTCCAACTAACACCAGCCCTGGGAACAAAACCCTCACTACAAAATCCCCCATGATACCAAACAACTCACCATCCCTTCAGCCACCGAGCAGCACCTTTTATACACACAAGCTGCACTCACCTGACACCAATGAGACCAGAAGCAGCAACGTTGAACCAATTAACCAGCCTCAATCTCCACAATCTCCACCAATGACAGAACTCATGGGTTTATTACCAGGAAGGCCGATTTTATTTGGACCAATAGGAGTTGGTCTGGGGTGGAAAGATGTCGATGAACAAAAGGGAAGGTGTGTGATAGGGTGGAGGGCAGGAGACATTAAAGGATAAAAGGTTTCATGGTACAAAAGCCAAAGGCAGTGGTAATGGGTAAAGTAAAGAAACAAAAGATGTGTCCAGATGAGGTGTGAATGGCTGCATAGCAACCGTCTGAATGTAACGTAGAATCATAGAGTGTTTACAGCACAGAAAGAGGCCATTCGGCCCATCGTGTCTGCCCCGGCTGAAGAACAAACCCCCCCCAGCCTAATCCCACTTTCCAGCACTTGGTCCGTAGCCCTGCAGCTTCCGGCAGTTGAGGTGCATATCCAGACACCTTTTCAATGAGTTGAGGGTTCCGGCCTCTACTCCCCTTTCAGGCAGTGAGTTCCAGACCCACACAATCCTCTGGGTGACAAAAGGTTTTCCTCATCTCCCCTCTAATCTTTCTATCAATCATTTAAAATCTATATCCCCTCGTCAATGAGCTCTCTGCCAAAGTAAATAGGCCCTTCCCATCCAGTCTATCCAGGCCCTTCACAAATTTGTACATCTCAATCAAATCTCCACTCAGCCTCCTCTGTTCCAAGGAGAACAACCCCAGCCTCATATTTGCAATTTTCCAGTCCTGGCAACATCCTGGTAAATCTCCTCTGTTCCCTCTCGAATGCAATTACATCCTTTCTGTAACAAGGTGACCAGAACAGCACACAGTACTCAAGTCGTGGCCTAACTAATGTTTCCAGCATAACCTGCCTGTTCTTATATTCTACGCCTCCGCTAAGAAATGAAAGGATTCCATCTGCCTTCTTAACCACTTTCTCAACCTGTCCTGCTACCTTCTGGGATCTGTGGACATTCACTCTAAGACCCCTCACTTCCTCTACACCTCTCAGTCTCCTCCCATTTATTGTGTAATCCTTTGCCTTTTTTGACCTCCCCAAATGCACCACCTCACACTTCTCTGGGTTGAATTCCATTTGCCACTTTTCTGCCCACTTGACCAGTCCATTGATGTCTTCCTGCAGTCCACAGCAACTCTCCTCACTATCAACCAATTTTTCTGCTGTCTGCAAACTTCTTGACCATTCTACTTTTATGCCAAAATCATTAATATAGACCACAAAAAGCAGGGGGCCCAGTACTGAGCCCGGCAGAACCCCACTGGAAACAGCCTTCCAGTCACAAAAACATCCATCCTTTGTTTCCTGCCACTGAGCCAATTTTGTATCCAGCTCGCTACGTTCCCCTGGATCCTATGGGCTGTTATTTTTTTAAGCAGTCTGCCATGTGGAACGTTGTCGAAAGCCTTGTTATAATCAATGTGTATCACATCAACTACACCACCCTCATCAATCCTACTTGTTACTTCCTCAAAAACTTCAATCTAATTAGTCAGATATGACCTGTGTACTATAGGCCCCCAAACAGTCAGGGAGAGATAGAGGATCAAATATGCAGTCAAATTTCAGAGAAGTTTAAGAATAATAGGGCAGTAATGGTAGGGGATTTTAACTACCCAAATATTAACTGGGATAGTTTCAGTGTGCAAGGTAGGGAGGGAGCAAAATTCTGAAGTTGGATCCAGGAGAACTTTTTTAGACAGTGCGTAGAAAGCCCAGCAAGGGAGGGGGCAGTTCTGGACCTAATATTCTGAAATGAGCCCGGGCAGGTGGAAGGCATATCAGTAGGGGAGCATTTTGGAGATAGTGACCATAACTCAGTTAGATTTCGGATAGTTATGGAAAAGGATAAGGTTGGGCCAGGAATAAAAGTTCTAAACTGGGGAAAGGCTTTTTTTACTAAGATGAGATGCGATTTGGCACAAGTGGACTGGGAGCAGCTACTTGCAGATAAAACTGTGTCAGAGCAGTGGAGGGTCTTCAAGGAGGTAATAGCAAAAGCACAGGGCAAATATGTTCCTGTAAAGACAACGGGTGAGGAGAACCAATCCTGGAGAACCCTGGATGTCAAGGGGCATAAAGGTTAGGATGAAGAAAACAAGAGAAGCTTATGGCAGATTCCGAGGACTCAATACAGCTGAGTCCTTACAGGGGTGTAAAAAGTGTAGAGGGAACTTAGAAAGGAAATTAGGAAAGCTAAGAGAGTGCATGAGAAAGTATTGGTGTGTAGAATAAAGGAAAACCCAAAGGGGTTATTTAAATATATATAGAGGAAGAGAATAACGAGGGAAAGAGTTGGGCCAATTTGGGATAATAGAGGTAATCTGTGTGTGGACCCGGAAGACATGGGTGCAGTCCTCAATGAATCCTTTACGTCGGTCTTCACAATGGAAAAGGACGACGCAGATACAGATATCAGGGTGGAGGACTGTGAAATATTAGAGGAAATTAACATAGAGAGCGAGGGGGCACTTGCAGGTCTAGCGGCCTTAGAAATGGATAAATCCTCAGGCCCGGATGAGATGTATCCCAGGCTGTTGAGGGAGCCAAGGGAAGCGATTTCAGGGGCCCTGGCAATAATTTTCAAATCCTCTCTGGCCACAGGTGTGATGCCAGAGGACTGGAGGACTGCTAAAATTGTTCCATTATTAAGAAAGGGAGGAAGGGATAGATCACGAAATTACAGGCCAGTCAGTCTAACCTCAGTGGTGGGGAAGTTACTAGAAAGAATTCTGAGGGGCAGAATATATCTGGCCTTGGAGAGACAAGGATTAATCGGGGACAATCAGCATGGGTTTGTTAAGGGAAGGTCGTGTTTGAAAAGTTTGATCGAATTTTTTGAGGAGGTAACCAAGAGTCTTGATAAGGGTAATGCATTTGACTTTAGCAACGCTTTTGAAAAGATCCCTCATGGCAGACTGGCCATGAAAGTAAGAGCCCATGGGGTCCATGGCAAAGTGGCATGTTGGATTCAAAATTGGCTGAGAGGCAGGAAGCAGAGTGTGATGGTAGAGGGATGTTTCTGTGACTGGAAGTCTATTTCTAATGGGGTTCCGCAGTGCTCGGTGCTGGGGCCCTTGCTGTTTGTGGTGTACATAAATGATTTAGATTTAAATGTAGGGGGTATGATCAAGATGTTTGCAGATAAGAGGAAAATTGGTAGAGTGGTAAATAGTGAGGAGGATAGCCGTAAACTGCAGGAGGATATCAATGGACTGGTCAGGTGGGCAGAGCAGTGGCAAATGGAATTCAACCCGGAAAAGTGTGAGGTAATGCACTTGGGGATGGCTAACAAGGCAAGGGAATACAGAGGAGATTTACCAGGATGCTGCCTGGGCTGGAGGGTCTCAGCCATGAGGAAAGATTGGATAGGCTGGAGTTGTTTTCCTAGGAGCAATGAAGGTTGAGAGGGGACCTGATAGAGGTGTATGAGATTATGAGGAGCATAGATAGGGTGGATAGGAAGGCACTTTTTCCATTAGTAGAGGGGTCAATAACCAGGGGGCATAGATTTAAGGTAAGAGGTAGAAGGCTAAGAGGGGTGTTGAGGAAATACTTTTTCACTCAGAGAGTGGTGGGAGTCTAGAACTCACTGCCTGAAATGGTGGTTGAGTCAGAAACTCTCAGAACATTTAAGAAGCATTTAGATATTCACTTGCATTGCCATAGCCTCCAGGGCTATGTGCCAAGCGCTGGAAAATGTAATTAGATTAGTCAGATCTTTGTTGACTGGAGCGGACACAGCCCGGGGTACATTTCATCCAGCCCTGGTGATTTATCCACTTCTGGCGATGCTGATCCCCTTGATACGTCCTCTCTCCCTACGTTTATCACATCCAATACTTCACACTCCTCCTCCTGAACTACAATGTCAGCCTTCCCCCCCTCTTTTGTTAAGACCCATACCCCCATCCTCCGCCTCCACACACAGGTTACCTTTTCGGTGTTTTATGAGCTCCACTTTTTCCTTCGTTATCCTCTTACTCTAAATGTTTGATCAATCATCTTTGTGTTGATTTTGCTTGCCAATATTCTTTCATGCCCTCTCTTTACTTTCCTAATTTCCTTTTTGATTTCACCCCTCCACTTTCTCTACTTCTCTCAGCTTTCTGTAATATTCAGTTCTCAGTGTCTGACATAAGCTTTCCTTTTCTGCCTTATCTTTCCCTGAAAGCTCCTTGATATCCAGAGGGCTCTAGATTTGGCTGTCGCACCCATTTCTTTGTGGGAACATGTTTACTCTGAACCGCTTGAATCTCCTCGTTGGTTGCCTCTCACCGCCCTGACACTGATTTACCTTCAAGTAGCTGTTTCCAGTCCACTTTTGCTAAATCACTCCTCAGCTTATAAAATTGGCCGTGCCCCAATTAAGAAGTTTAACTCCTGTACTATCTCTGTCCTTTTCCACAATGATGTTAAAATTAACTGAACTATGATCACTCCTACTAAAATGCTCCCCACTGTGACTCCTTCTGCCTGATTCATTTTTTAAAGCTAAGTCCAGAACTTTGCCCTCTCTTCTTGGACTTGCTACATACTGGCCAAAAAAGTTCTCCAGAATGCATCTCGAGAATTCTGTTCCCTCCATTGCTCTCACACTGAAACTATCCCAGTTAATATTGGGGTAGATAAAACCCCCTACAATTATTACCCTACTGTTTTTGCACTGCTCAGAGATTTGCCTCCATATTTTCTCTCCTATCTTCCTCTGACTGTTTGGGGGTCTATAGTACATTCCCAGCAGTGTGACTGCCTCTTTTTTGATCCTAAAATCAATCAATCTGGCCTCAGCTGATGATCCATCTAATATATCAATCCTTCTCACAGATGGAATTGCTTCTCTAACAGAAATGGCCACCCCAGCTCCCTTTATATCTTCCTCTCTATCTTGTGTGAAAACCCTGTAACCTTGGTGTTATTACACTGCGCTCAATCTAACTGAACTGAGCGGACACACAGACGGAGCTGGCTATGTGTTTGAGCCCCACACTGGACGGTTTGTGTTTTATTTCTCACACTGGGTGACAGAGCTGTTACACAAAAATTGGACACAGCGTATTGCTGAAAGATTGTTCCGATATAAAAATGTCTGAAGTTAAAGCCGACTGTGGATATTAAGGATTTGACTCAGTCTATGATAGGATTAAAAATTGAACTCAGCTAAAAGAACAGCTAAAAACCGTTAATTTCACACACACATATAGATATGGGGGCCTTGAGAAGGACTTTTCCAGACAGGGATCCAGGCTGAAGCTGAGAACATTGCTGCTGCAATGGACAGATAAACATATTTTGATTTGCAAGAACTTTCACTCAAACAAAGAACCTCGGAGATATAACTGGCAATAGTTATGTTATTCAAAGTAAAAAGATTTTCTATAAATTAGAAACTCAGCTAAACAAGCCAGTCAGATATTCCGGGACCATCAGAGAGATGAGACCTGATATTGTTTGCGCTCAACCTGAGACAAAGCCAGCAGAAAACTACACTTTATACAACTGATTATGAGTACAAAAACCAGTTGTTAATTGTTTGAATATCCTACTTTTATTTTCCAAGTGGATTTGAGGATTGCATTTACTTTTAATTGCATTTGAGCTTTGTAGTCATAGATAGATGAATGATTTTATCTTGCACTTGTACTCTGCAATATTCAAAACATTATTAGAATATAATCCAATGTTTGAGCTATTTCTAAGGCATTATTAAGTAACCATTTAAAAAGTTGTAGATTCACTCTGTAAAGTTCAGATAGCCTAATTCTTCTAGAATTCTAAAATAGTGAATTCTAAGTCCTGGGAGTGCCAAAGTTCTTTAAGAGAGTAATTTCTACTATAATTTACATGTAAAGGTGTATTATATTGTCAGTGGATTAGTCATCCAGAGACGCAGCCTAATGCTCTGGGGAGATGGGTTCAAATCCCACCACAGCAGCTGGTGGAATTTGAATTCAGTTAATAAGTCTGAAATATAAAGCTAGCCTCAGTAATGCTGAATGTGAAACTATCATCGATTGTTGTCAAAACCCATCTGGTTCACTAATGTCCTTTAGGAAAGGAAATCTGCCGTCCTTACCCAGTCTGGCCTACATGTGACTCTGGACTCCCAGCAATGTGGTTGACTCTTAACTGCCCTGTGAAATGACCTAGCAAGGTCAGTTCAAGGGCAATTAGGGATGGGCAACAATGTGCTGAGATATCTTTGTTTAGTCTAAATACTCCTGGGACAGAGCACATTTTATCTTAAGACCAAATCCATATCTAGCATCACTGATCTAAGCTCTGATGATGGTTTAAATTCTCTATTAGTTCAGAATTTAAACTGACAATATGTTTGTCTGAATAAATGTATCTTCCTGGAGGGTAAAGCTAGAAGATTCCGAACATGGAAATCCAAATTGTCAGGAAACAGAACTTAATTCTGGAAATTATTATTACCGGAACATTCCCAACATCCAATTCTGTCCTGACATAAAATCTGAAGTCTCAAGAGGCTGTGACCTTGACATGATTGGAAAACAGGTCATTCGCAGCTGGAATCAGACACATTACCATTGTACCAGGAGCTCTATAGGAAAGAGTGGGAGCTGGATCCACATGAGGGTGACGGGTACAGACTGTCACCGGGGCTCTCGGAGTGTGACAGACGGAACCAGCAGCAGTCAGACCACATCAACAACAGCTCAGGATCCCGCTCTCTAATCCAGACACTGCCGGTGGAGAGCTGCCGGTCCCGACCTTAGCCGTGTCTGGGAGCTGCCTGTCTCTCTCGTTTTACTGATTGGGACCCATCCAGGTACAGCTCACACACAGGCTCAGGAATTACATTCCCACCTAGTTTTATATCATCAGCAAACTTGGATACATTAATAGAGTTTTATTATTATTCTACATTATTGATCTCTTTGTCTAAATCATTAACAGGGATTGTAAATAGTTGAGGCCCCAGCTCTGATCCTTGCAGAAATCCCCTAGTTAGCGGCTGAGAAAGCGAAAATGTCCCGTTTATCCCTACTCTCTGCTACTTCTCCATTGTCCAATCATCCACCCATGCTAAATGGATACATGGATCCATGTCAGAAGGTTAATGGTTAATTTGAGACAATGTCAGAAGAGTAAAAATGTAATTTTAGAAGCAACCAAGCTCTAACAAAATGGCCCAGGGAACTTGTTTTCAATAACATCCATTGCATCCGTGATCCCGGGCTGGAGTAACAGAGAATTCCTCTGAATACATTCAGAAATCCTTGGATATACTCATCAGGTCTGACAGCATCTGTACAGAGAGAAATCGAGTTAACGTTTCAGGCATCAGAACTGGACAAGTTTGAAATGTCATCGACTTTAAGCAACAGGAGGGTGAGAAAAAGGACAATAGGGAAGCTCTATGATTGGGTGTAAGACAGGGAGAGATTAAATGACAGAAGAGCTAGTCGTGCGGAGTCAAAGGGAGTGGAAATGGGACAAGTAAAGAATCAAGAGATGCGTCTCGGGCAGTTGTGCTGCATTCCGAATGTGAGAACAAGAGTAAGAGTGAAACATGAAAAGAAATGGAGACAGAGATTCCAGTCTGTAATGGTTGAACTCAGTGTTGAGTCTGGAAGGCTGTAAAGTATCCAATTGAAAGATGAGGCCGGAATCTTCCGAGGAATGTCAATCACTGTCGGATTGCCACTCCGCTCCTACTTTCCTCCAGCACACCGGAGTGCGGCGTTCCTGACCAGGTCTTCCCATCCCGGCTTCTCCAGAAGTGCGGAGCGAGCCTGAAATGGAACTGCTTCTTCCTAGCGTCGGATCATTGGGGGAGGACAGGCCACGCCCCCTTTTTACAACACCAGCTGCTGGATTTTTTTTAATCATTCACTGGATGTGGGCTTCACTGGCCGGGGCAGCATTTATTGCCCATCCCTAGTTGCCCTCGAGAGGGAGGTGGTGAGCTGCCTTCTTGAACCACTGCAGTTCACGTGGTGTAGGTACATGCACAGCGCTGTTAGGAAGGGAGCTCCAGGACTTTGACCAGTAAGTAAAGAGTTTAAATGTCCCAAAGCTTCTTTGGAAAGCTACGGAGAGAAGGTAAGTGAGTAATGGGGGTGGGTGGGCAAGGAGGTAGGTTGTGTGAGGTAACTGGGTAAGGGATAGGGTGTCAGGTAGGTAAAGTGGAAGCTGGGTAGGTTGGCAGGTGGGTGAGGTGAGTAGGTTGGCAGGTGGGTGAGGTGGGTAGGTTGGCAGGTGGCTAAGCGGGTAGCTGGGGCAAATGCTAGTGAGGTTGGGTCGGGGGAATGGGGGGAGCTGGGGGAGTCGGGTGGAGCAGCTAGTCAGGTCGAGTTGAAGGTGTCGGGAGGTCAATGGGGAGTCCGGGGTCAGGGGGTAGTTGGGGGTCACGAGGCAGTCAGGTGGGGGGGACATTGTGAGTGATTGGTCGGTCAGCTGTGCAGTTACCCAGGAGTTAGACTAGGTTTTCATCGGTCTAACATTTCCTGGGTATCTATTCAGGTAAGTACGTGGGAACTGTCCGAAGTTGGAGACTTTTGCGGAGGGTCCCAGTGAGCAGGTGAATTGCCCATCAGATGTTCAAACTTCCCTGGCAGTTCCCGTGGAGTCAGTGCATTGGGACTTCCGATAATGTCCCATGG
The DNA here is from genome assembly GCF_964194155.1 of Cetorhinus maximus. Lineage (NCBI taxonomy): Eukaryota > Metazoa > Chordata > Chondrichthyes > Lamniformes > Cetorhinidae > Cetorhinus > Cetorhinus maximus. Next base: position 209,177 of record NC_135906.1, read on the forward strand.
CGCATCTTCCGGGGTACATCCATCCGGACTCCGACTATCCGGAGATCAGAAGCTCTCTGCTGAGGAATACAGAGCTGGAGATCGCCTGTGAAATCAACCTAAAAACTGAACACAACAAGGAACCAACTTACATTTAGAATCCACAACCCGAAGATTCAAACTCCAATACCCTCCGGACTGACTGAGCCAATCCTGAGGCACTGGCTCTTCCCTGCCTGTTATTGGATGGAGACAGCTGTTGGCTCTGCCCCATGGAGAGGAGTTTGTTCCACAGACCATGAACCAGCTTCCCCTCAATTTCCAGCTTGAGCTGTAAGTCCACCCACTGAAGCCTCAAAGTGTGATATATTCCCCTCACTGATCAATAATTCAACTTCATTCGTTCGCTCTTTCCAAACATTGATGCCCATTTTCATCAACATTTAATTCTCTCTCCCTCTACATTTCATTTGTGCTTTTGCTCTAAAACATTTCATCCCAATTATTGACGAGAGGGAGGAAATGAACAGAAGAGATTTACTAGAATGATACCAGGGGTGAGGGACTTCAGTTTTGTGGGGAGACTGGAGAAGCTGGGGTTGTTCTCCTTGGAGCAGAGAAGAGGCAATTTGACAGAGGCATTCAAAATCCTGAACTGTTTTGATCGGGTCAAGAGGGAGAAACTGTTTCCAACGGCAGACAGGTCGATAACCAGAGGACACAGATTTAAGATGATTGACAACAGAAGCAGAGGTGACATGAGGAAACATTTTTTACACAGTGAGTTCCTGTGATCTGGAATGCTCTGTCTGATCAGCTGCTGGAAGCAGATTCAATAGTAACTTTCAAAAGAGATTTGGATCAACACTGGAATAGAAAATGTCCAGGGCTTTAGGGTAAAAGCAGGAATTAGGACTGATTGTATCGTTTCACCAAAAAGGCAGCACAGACACAATGGGCCAAATGGCCTCCTGCTTCCTTGCATCATTCTATAATTGTATGGACAGAATGTTGGTCCAATTCCTTCTGATCTGGGAGAGGATCAAACCGAGATCCCGACTATTATAAACCCCACACCCCAACCAACTGAACAAGCCTGTCCTTTACTCTCTCTTTCTCACAGCCTCTGCTCCCCACTTTTTCTGTCTTTCCAGCCTGTTCTGTTCCTCTGACCTTCATTCCTGACGTTCTATTGACCACAGCCGACTCACTGTCCCTCTCACTCCAACCGTCTCTCTGCCCCTTCACCCACTTCCAAACCTCTCGGTTGAACAGCCTCCCATTTCTAATCGTCCGCTCCATTAATATAAGAGGATACATTCTCCACCAGTCAACGTTAAATTAAGACAAGGTTAAGATCAGATTCATTCCCTTTAAACACGGGGAGAGCAGGTCTCCCTGTTCAGGCTCGGGGTCAGATGTGGTTTCACTCCCATTAGTCTGAGAGACACGGGGTCAGGAGTGGAAAATCTCTCCTTGGATTCTCTCTAATTAAAATGGAGAAGAAACCAAATTAAAATGCTCAAAACCAGGGAGTGAACAATGGTTCTTCAATCTGACACAGTCTCAATGGAGTTATTTCAACCTCACCGTGAGCTAATCTTCTTACAGGGAATAGAATTCCCGGGGAAATTTCCCCATCGGCTCGTTCCTCACTTCAGGGGAATGGGACCCATCCAGATCTTGGAGCTCAGATTATGTTAATGTTCCGCTCATGATATCTTAATATTATCTGGTGTTTGAGCCACTTTTAATCAGGTTCCTGGACAAATTCTTCCATCATCCCTTCTCCCACATTGCATCTCTCGCTCTCATTCATTCTTTATTCCTTACAATCCAGAAAGGGTTCGGAATCAGAGCTCACACTGAAACCCTCTGTACACAGTCCCCCTTCTGTTACCCTGTTTGATCCAAGAGACCACTCAATAAATTAACCTCTTTATAAACACTGAAAGCTGTCTCACAGTGTTGGACAAGCAGTTAAATACACCGCAGTGTTTATTAATAGTTCATCTCATGGGGTTTGTTACTGAGCCCACAGAGCAGGACAGGCCCAGGCTCCAGATTATGCTGTGTTAGCTGAAGTCTCCTGGTGTGATAGCGAGCCACACGGAGCAGGATGGGCCCTGGCTCCATCCCGGGCCTGTGTTGAGTGAGCTGATCCCGTGCCAGAGATCACCCAATACCCTCCCCTACGTCCTGTCACCATGTGGAAATCTCCCAATTCCCAGTCCCCTGTCACCTTGGCAACAGGCCTCTCCCCTAATGCTTTTTCACCAAGGGAACAGGCCCCATCCTCAGTCTCTCATCACTACTGGCTGCAGGCTCTACCCTCACTTCACTGTCACTGTGGGAAACAGGACCCACCCCCATTCCCTATCACCATGGGGAACAGGACATGGCCCCTGCTGGAAATGTGAAATAAAATGAGAAGGTGCTTGAAGCTCTCAGTGATTCCGTTTTTCTGATCAATGAATGAGTCGAACAATTTGGGTGAAGGGATATTTCAGCATATCCTTCAGATGTTCTCTAAACTTAGTCTGGGTCACGGCATAAATACAAGTGTTTGTGCAGCAACTCAGGAGCTGCAGCATGAAGCCCAGTTCCAGCACAACTTCATCAATCCAAACAGAACCATATCCCAAGTCCCACATCCGGTACCACACGGAATAAACCATTAACGTTGTCCATAACAGGATGAAATTTGCCGAGATAACAAACAGTAAAATGATGGATTTCCTTCGACTCTCCATCTCTGGGTCTCTGAGACTCTCCCCACTGCTGTCAGCCCGGAGTCTCCTGCGGGCTCTGCTGCTCACTAAAATGTGTCTGACAGTGAAAACATTGAGCAGCAAAATCACAACAAATGGGACCGCTGGGTTTAGAATATTATGGAGGAACTCGAGGACTTGAGAATTCTGAATACCCCCTGTTACATCACAAAACCAGGGGACATTCAACAGCAAATATTCACCTATGAACATAAAATACCAGAAAATGTTCTTTAAACAGCTCAGCACAGTCACTGTTCCCACAACCACAGTCGCTGTTTTCTCAGTGCAATATTTACTTTTCAGCTTCTGGACACAAATGGCCACAAATCGGTCAATAGTGAAAGTGACAGTGAACCAGACAGAACAGTCAGTGGCTGCATAAAGGAAAACAGCGTGTATGCTACACACGGGAATGGAAAACAGGAACTGGAACTGCTCCACATAAACAATTGGTATGTGTCTTAATATCAGGTCCAGGATAATGACCAGTAGATCTGCCACTGCCATGGCCACCAGGTAGCAAGTAACACATTTGGAGAGACCGCACTTTTGCTGAGACAGTATTCGAATCGTCATTAAGTTAACTGTGAAGAAGGAAAATAAAGTGGGGTAAAATACATCAGGTTGAGAACAATGTTACTAGCTTGATTGAGAACTTATTAAGGTTTTAACATTTGTTATTGAATTCAGTCATATATTGAAACAAGGCCCAAACAATCCTCATCCACCACCACTCTCCTCTGTCTGGCTGAACTTGTTCTCCCACTGAATAACTTTTCCTTTAACTTGTCTCACTTCCTCCAACTAAAAGGTGTGGCTATGGGAGCGGAGCAGAGGCCGGTCAGGAACCAGGATCAGCATAAATAGATACTTGGGCTCAGAGCACAGCCTTTCCTGCCTGAGAGCGGAGCAGAGGCAAGTCTGGAACCAGGAGCATTTCAGCTTCTGAAGAAGCTGAGTGGTAAAAGCAACTGTGACATCACATGAAACAAGTAAGCTGATTGGCTGGTAAGAGCTTGGTGTAAGGGTTAGTGTGTTAAAAGCCAGCTTAGGATGCAGGAGTTAAAGTAGGTCTTGTAAATAACAAGAAGTAAAACTTTAAAATAAAAAATATATATACAGCAAAATAAGTAAAATAAAATAGCTAAAATAAAATAATTAAAATAAATACTTAAAACACATACCCGTGTAATTAAGGAATGTGTAACTTTTAGTTGTAATTGTGGGTGATGCTAGCATTTAATAAACACAGTACTGTACTATACGTGGGAAATATTCCAAATTAATGAAGAAAATAATTTTTTTAAATGAGTAATTTAGAATAAATTATAAAATAAATACCGTAGTAAATGCTTCATACAAAGTTTAAGGTATGTCAGCGCAGCTCGGCCATGTGGAATGTACATCCTCTGGGATGTGGGAAGTCGTGCAGGCACAGAGTGGACTCAATGATCATATCTGCAGGAAGCGTCACTAGTGGCAGAAAGTTGAGCTCTGATTTGCGGAGCTTGAGTGGCTGCTGGAGTCACTGCAGTACATCCACAAGGCCGAGGATTACGTGGATAGCACTTTTAGAGAGGTAGTCACACAGCAGGTTCGAAGAACACAGAGAGGGAATGGGTGACCGCCAGAGTATCTAGGAGAAATAGGCAGGTAGTGCAGGAATCTGCTGAGGCTACCTCACTCTCTAACTGCTTTTCCATTTTGGATACTGGTGAGCGAGATGGTTCCTCGGAGGACGATATCAAGAGCCAAGTTCATGGCACCACAGGTGGCTCAGCTGCACAGGAGAGGAGGAGGAAGGGCGGGAGTGTTATGGTAGTAGGGGATTCCATAGTTAGAGGAGCAAACAGGCATTTCTGTGGCCATAGACATGACTCCAGGATGGTACAGTAATGACAGGATTATTCCCAGTGCCACGTGCCAGTGAGCACAAGAATAGGAAGATTGAACAGTTCAACACATGGCTGGAGAAATGGAGGAGAAGGGAGGGCTTTAGATTTCTGAGACATTGGGTCAGGTTCTGGGGGAGGTGGGAACTGTACAAGCTGGATGATCTACACCTGAATAGGACTGAGACGAATGTCCTCGTGGGGAGCTTTGCTAGTGCTATTCAGGAGATTTAAACTAGATTGGCAGGGGGATGGGACCCTGAGGGGAAATTCAGAGTGGAGAGGAGAAAAACTGGCAGTGGAGAGTAGGGAAGCATCAACTGATACCAAGGATATATCAGCGTTTTGTATCAAGGTTAATAGAACCTTGGAGAGTTTGTTAGAACTAGAGTAGGCAACAGTAAGTCATTAGATGGGGCCAGAATGAGGGGGAGAGGATAAAAAGCCTAAATCAGGGCTAATGTGCATGTGTGTGAAAGCACAGAGTGTGGTTAATAAGATTGGTGAACTGCAGGTACAGGTTAACAAATGGAATTATGATACTATTGTTATAACAGAAACCTGGCTCAAAGAAAGGCAGGACTGGGCTAAATATTCCTGGTACAAGGTGTTCAGGAGAGACAGGAAAGGAAGAAAATGTGGTGGTGGGGGTTAGGGTGGCAGTGGGAAGTGGCAATTCTGGTTAAAGATGGCATTACAGGATTGGAGAGAGAAGATGTTCCAGAGGGGTCAAGGACAGAATCTCTCTGGCTGGAGGTAAGGAATGAAACAGGTGCAGCAACATTGATTATATACGACACAGACCACAAACTAGTGGAAGGGATATGGGGAAACAAATTTGCAAAGGAATTATGGAGAGGTGCAAGAGTTATAGAGTAATCAGAATGGGAGACTTCAATTATCCGAATATGGACTGGGATAGGAATAGTACAAAGGGAAAAGTAGGCAAGAGTTCCTGGAATGTGTTCAAGATAATTTTCTGCATCTGTATGTTTCCAGTCCAACTAGAGGACATGTACTTTTGGACCTGGTTCTGGGGAATGAGTTGGCCCAAGTGGATCAGATATCAGTGGGAGAGCCTCTAGGGGACAGTGACCATTGTATCATAAGGTTTAGGTTAATCATGGAAAAGGACAGGGAACAATCCAGAGCGGGGATAATTAATTGTGGGAAAGCCAAGTTCGGTGGGATGAGAAGGCATCTGAGATGAGTGAGTGGGAATCAAATGTTGGCAGAAAAGACGGTGGTCGACAATGGGCCACCTTTAAAGAAAAAGTATTGCAGCAAATGTCAAGGGATATTCCCTGAAGGGGAAAGGTAGGACAAATAAATCCAGAGAACCCTGGATGATGAGAGAGATAGAAGATGAAAAGGAGGAAGTGCGCATACGACAGATGTCAGGTAGAAAATACAATGTAAAATCAGCCTCAATATGGCAGGACCGGGGGGAAATGAAAAAACTAATAAGAAAAGCAAAGAGAGAGCATGAAAAGAGGCCGGCAGCGAACAGAAAAGGGAATCCCAAGGTCTTCTACAAGCATGTAAATAATAAAAGGGTGGTAAAAGAAGGAGTAGGGCTGATTAGGGACAAAAAAAGGGACTTGCATATGGAGGCTGGAGAAATAGTGCAGGTCTTGTCCGAGTACTCTGCATCTGTCTCTACAAAGGAAGAGGATCCTACCCAGGCCAAGGTGAGAGAGGAGGTAACTGGTACACTAGAAAAACTTACAATCAAGAGGAAGGAGATGTTGGAAAGACTATCTTTACTTAAAATAGATAAGGTACCAGAACCGGATGAGATGCATCCAAGAGTGCAGAGAGAAATGAGTGGAAATTGCAGAGGAAATAATGATAATCTTCCAGTCTTCCTTAGACACAGGGGAGGTGCCACACGACTGGAGAAGTGTGAATGTTACACCCTTGTTCAAAAAGGGGTGCAAGGATAAAGCCAGCAACTACAGAGCAATCAGAATGACCTCAGTGGTAGGGAAACTTCTGGAAACTACAGTATGCGGTAAAATCAATAGTCACTTAGACAAGTGCATGATATTGAGGGAAAGCCAGCATGGATTCATTAAGGGAAAATCATGTTTAACTAATTTGCTGGAATTTTTTGAGGAAGTAACAGAGAAGGTTGATAAGGGAAACACTGTTGATGTGGTGTATATGGATTTTTAAAAAAGGCATTTGATACAGTGCCACACAACAGACTTGTGAGAAAAATTCTAGGTCATGGAATAAAAGGGAAAGTAGGCACTTGGATAAGAAATTGGCTGAGTGACGGGAAACAGAGAGTAGCGTTAAATGGTGGTTTTTCTGATTGTGGAAGGTTTGTATTGAAGTCACCCAGGGTCAGAGTTGGGACACTTGTTCTTCATGATATATATTAAGGACCTAGACTGTGGTGTGCAGGGCATGATTTCCAAATTTGCAGATGATACGAAGATTGGAAACGTTGTCAACTGTGATGGGGATAGTCTTGAACTTCAAAAGGACATAGACACATTGGTGGATTGGGCAGACAAGTGGCAGATGAAGTTCAATGCAGAGAAGTGTGAGGTAATTCACTTTGGCAGGAAAAAGATGGTGAGACCATCTAAAACAAAGGGAGAGCATCTAAAGGAGGTGCAGGAACAGAGGGACCTCGGTGTATACGTACATAGGTCATTGAAGATGGCAGGGCATGTTGAGAGAGCAGTTAATAAAGCATATAGTATCTTGGGCTTTATTAATAGGGACATTGAGTACAGGTGATCATGCTGAACTTGCATAAGACACTAGTTAGGCCTCATCTGGAGTACTGGGTCCAATTCTGGGCACCATACTTGAGGAAGGACGTAAAGGCATTGGAAAGAGTACAAAAGAGATTAATGAGAATGATTCCAGGGATGAACAACTGCAGCTATGAGGATAGACTGGAGTGGTTGGGACACTTTTCCTTGGAAGAAAGAGGGCTGAGAGGAGACTTGATAGAGGTATTCAAGATCCTGAGGGATATGGACAGGGTAAATAGTGAGAAACCGTTCCCACTCAAGAAAACATCAAGACCCAAAAGGCACAGATTCAAAATAATGGGCAAAAGGAGTAGAAGTGATGTGAGGAAAATTTTTTTCACCCAGAGGGTGGTGGAGGCAGGTTCGATCAAGGTATTCAAAAGGCAATTGGATTGCTAACGGAAAAGAGAGAATATACAAGGTTATGGGGATAATGCAGGGGAGTGGGAAGAGGTAGAATGTTCTTTCAGAGAGCCAGTGCAGACTCGATGGGCCGAATGTCCTCCTTCTACACTGTAAAGATACTGTGATACTGTGGGTACCTGCATGGGCCCCAGTTATGCCTGTCTTTTTGTGGGATATGTGGAACATTCCTTGTTCCAGTCCTACTCAGGCCCCCTCCCACATCACTATTTTCGATGCATTGATGACTGTATCGGTGTCGGTTTGTACTCTCATCGGTACCTGGAAAATTTATCGATTTTGCATCCAATTTCCACCCCTCTCTCACCTACACATGGTCCATTCTGACACTTCCCTTCCCTTCCTTGACCTCTCTGTCTCCATTTATGGAGGTAGAATGTCCACCAATATTCATTACAAGCCCACTGACCTCCACAGCTACCTCGACTCCAGCTCCTCACACCCTGACTCCTGTAAAGACTCCATCCCATTCTCTCAGTTCCTTCACCTCCGTTGCATCTGTTCCAATGGTGCTACCTTCCAAAATAGCGTATCTGGCATGTCATTCTCTTTCCTTAACCGATTATTCCCCGTCACTGTGGTTGACACAGCCCTCAACCATGTCCGACCCCTCTCCCACACCTCTGCCCTCACCGCTTCCTCTCCCTCCCAGAACCATGATCGTGTCCCCTTTGTCCTCACTTTTCACTCCACCAGCCTCCGCACTCAAAGGATCATCCTCCACCATTACTGCCAACTCCAACATGATGCCAACACAAAACATATCTTCCCCTCACACACCCCCCCTACCAGCATTCCGTAGGGACCGTTCCCTCCCTACACCCTGATCCACTCCTCCATCCCCTTCCCACGGCACCTTCCCATGCAATCACAGAAGGTGCAACACCTGCCCTTTTACCTCCTCCCTCCTCACCGTCCAAGGGCCCAAACACTCCTTTCAGGTGAAACAGTGCTTCACTTGCACCTCCTTCAATTTGGTCAACTGCATTCGCTGCTGCTAACGCGGTCTCCTCTCCATTGGGGACACCAAACGCAGACTGGGTGACCGCTTTGCGGAACACCTTCGGCCTGTCCACAAGCATCGGACAGAGTCAGCATGGATTTACGAAAGGGAAATTATGCTTGACAAATCTACTGGAATTTTTCGAGGATGTAACCAGCAGAGCTGATGAGGGGGAGCCAGTGGATGTGGTTTATTTGGGCTTTCAGAAGGCTTTCGACAAAGTCCCCCCAACACCTCTCCCGCTGGATTGTGCGTCCAGGTCGGTGGGAAAGCACGCCGACGTGTTTCACAACAGCACAGAAACGACCTGCACTTGGCAGCTGCACTTTGAGGGGAATTCGGAGTTGAATACCTCGTATTAGGGAAACCTGTATGAAGTGACCATTCCTCTGAAATTCAGACAGTTCAGGCACAGCCACATTGATATGATTGGGGTCGGGCTCCGAGCTTATCTGCCCACTCAAGCAACGCAGAGGCATCAAAGAGCCACCAAGTTCTCCAGAGCTCCCCCCAGCACAGACTGCACATTCAGGAGCACTTTAGTGGACTGCAGAGCAGTTGGACTGCACACGTTGTACAATCTCCTCGCTAAAGCTGGCCATGGAGCAGTCACTGCTGGAGGTGTTCACAGCCTCTTGCAATGTAAACATCCCGGTTTGGACCAGCCTCCCCCATGGTTCAAGCTAACAGGGCAGCCATGCAGCGCACTAATCTCTGGCCATCCAAGTGGGGATCAGCTCTCTCCGGGAAATGTTAAGGGGCCGTCACACTTAACCAGGACAGGTTCTTAGTACACCCATGCTAACCAGGTGTCTCTCTCTTTAACCCAGCAGGAGGAGTACATTAGGATCAGGGAGCCTGGTGAACTAGCTGTATGCCTGATGGCCTACAGAGAGCGAAGACGACGGAGGAGAGAGTGACTGAGGCTCCTGGCTGCGCAGAGGCAGGAGCAGCAACCTCAGGAAGAAGTGGGGCTGTGGCTCCCGCACACGCAGCCCAAGAGCCAGAGCGAGCCCTGGCTGGTTGGCGCCTAGCGACACCCAGGGTCTATAGACGCCGCCTTTCATTCCTGCAGATGACCAAGAACCAATGTCTCCGCAGACTGTGCATTTCTAGGGAACTGGTTGGTCACATCTGCCAGCTACTGCAGGATTTGGCACCACAGGGACACGGAGGGCACCCACTGCCAGTGGCCATGAAAGTGACCACAGCGCTCAATTTCGACGCCAGTGGCTCCTTTAAGAGCTGCACAGGTGACCTCTGTGGGACATCACAAGCCTCCACCCATAAATGCATCCATGAGGTCACGGATGCCATCTTTTCGAGGGCACACAACTTTGTGCATTTTGCCCGGGACCAGGAAAGCCAGGATGCAAGAGTGATTGGATTTGCCCAGACCTCGGGTTTCCCACTGGTGCAGGATGCGATCGACTGCACTCGTGGTGCTCAGATATCCGTCACAACACACGGTGGACTACATCAACCGCAAGGGGTTCCATTCGCTGAATGTGCAGATGGTGTGCGACCACCAGAAACACATCCTGCAGGTGTGTGCTCGGTTTCCAGGGAGTGTGCACGATGCCTACATCCTCAGTCGGTCACAGATCCCTGGAGTCTTCCAGGATCCACTGAGGCTGCAGGGATGCTCCTCGGGGACAAGGGCTCCCCGCAGAGTCCATGGCTGATGATGCCGAGCGGCAGCCTCAGACTGCAGCAGAGCGACAGTATAATGAGGCTCATGCTGCAGCTCGCAACTTGCTGGAGGTAACCATCGGGATGCTGAAGGTGAGGCTCCGGTGCCTGGAGTGGTCTGGTGGAGCCCTGCAATACAGTCCACAGAGGATGTCACACATCGTCATCGTTTGCTGTGCCCTTTACAACCTGGCGCTCCAACAGGGAGACGAGCTGACTGAGGAGGAGCTGGAGGAGCTGCAGATCTCCTCCGATGAGGAGGACGCTGAAGGGGATGAGGCTGAGGAGGTCCTCGGAGGCGATGATGACGGGGATGAAGACCTCGCACAGGCTAGACGAGGCAGGCACGCTCGGGAGGCCCTCATAGTTGCTAGATTTGTGGAGGATGATGACGACATGCAGTGAGGAGACACCATAGTCCCTCACATCACACTTGTGAACGTTTGACTCCCGTCTGGCTTATGGCAGAATGTGAGAATGCTCCTGTCATGGAGACGCAGGGGAGGCCCTAATAGTCACTCAATTGCAGCAAGATGATGATGACCATGCACTGCGCACACTCCATAAATCTTAACACAGCCTCTAAGAATGTCTGACTCCTGTCTGGCCGAGGGCAGCTCACTTGTTCTTTGTGATCAGGGTCATATCATAGAGACACAGCCATAAAACTGTTAAAGTATCTGATCCTTTATCCACCTTCAGTACCTGTTGCTGTTGCTGTCCATCCTGCGGCCAGAGCGGGCGTAGAGGACATCCTGGCAGGTCTCTACGGCATCCAAAAGGTTCTCGAGGAACGTGTGGCTGAAGCTGGGGCTGCAGTCCTCGTTAGTTTCAGGGCCATGTCTTCCATGCAGCAGTGGTGGTCTGGATGAACTGAGATATGTGCTTGTGGCTGGACTTTAAACATGGCGCCTGGCGAGATGCAGCGGCTGGGTGATGGCAGGCGGGTGAATGGGAGCCCGTTCGCCATGGAAACGGCGGGTTTCCCAGGAATGCAGAAATAATGTGCCGGGTTTGGGATGATACAGTGTGAAAACCCGACATCGAGGCCCACGGGTAAAACATCATTTTACCCACCCGCTACCGCACTTAGTGCCAACCTGGGAAAATTCCACCCATGATGTTGATAGAGGGGGGCGGGGGGTGCAGTGATGGTAATGCCATTGAATATCAAGGGGGGATGGTTAGATTCTCTCTTGGTGAAGATGGTGGGCATTTGTGTGGAGTGAATGTTACAAGCTCTCGACTAAGAGGTAGTTGTACATACGAACATACAAGTTAGGAGCAGGAGTAGGCCACTCAGCCCCTCGAGCCTGCTCTACCATTCAATAAGGTCATGACTGATCTGATTGTAACCTCAACCCCACATTCCTTCCTACCCCTGATAACCTTTCACCCCTTGTTAATCAAGAATCCAGCTAGCTCTGCCTTAAAAATATTCAGACTCTTCTTCCACCGCCTTTTGAAGAAGAGCGTTCCAAAGACTCCCTACCCTCTGACAGAAAAACATTCTCCTCATCTCTATCTTAAATGAGCGACCTCTTATTTTCAAACAGTGACTCCTAGTTCTAGATTCTCCCACATGAGGAAACACCATCTCCACATCCACCCTGTCTAGACCCATCAGGGTCTTAAAGGTTTCAAGCAAATCGCCTTTTACTCTTCGAAATTACAACCTTTCCTCATAAGACAACCCACCCATTCCCAGTATTAATCTAGTAAACCTTCTCAGAACTGCTCCTAATGCATTTACATCTTTCTTTGGATAAGGAGACCAGTACTGTACACAATGCTCCAGATGTGGTCCCTCCAATGCCCTGTACAACTGAAGCATAACCCCCCTACTTTAGTGATCAATTTCCCTCACAATAAATGATAACATAGTATTAGCTTTCCTAATTACCTGCTGTACCTGCACACTAAGCTTTTGTGATCCATGTGCTAGGATTCCAAGATCCCTCTGAATCTCAGAGCTCTGCAATCTCTCACCATTTAGTTAATAAGCTTCCTTTTTATTCTTCCTGCCAAAATGAACAATTTCACATTTGCTCACATTCTAGCCCATTCGCCAGATCTTTTCCCACCCACATAACCGATCTATGTCACTTTGTAGCCTCATGTCCTCTTCATAATTTACATTCTTACCTATCTTTGTGTCATCAGTAAATTTAGCAACCATTCCTTTGGTCCTTTCATCCAAGCCATTTATATAAATTGTAAAAAGTTGAGGCCCAGCACTGATCCCTGGCACACCGCTCGTCATATCCTGCCAACCACAAAAAGACCCATTTATGCCTACTCTCTGCTTCCGGTTAGTCAGCCAATCTTCTATCCATGTCAATATGTTACCCCCTACCCCATGAGCTTTTATTTTCCACAATAACATTTGATGTGGCACTTTATCAAATGCCTTCTGGAAATCTAAGCAAAGTTCATCCACTGGCTACCCTTTATTCACAGCATATGTGACTCCTCCAAAGTGCTCCAATAAATTGGTGAAACATGATTTCCCCTTTACAAAATCATGTTGACTCTGCCTGATTGCCTTGATTTTTTTCTAAGTGCCCTGCTGTAACATCTTTAATAATAGCTTCTAACATTTTCCCTATGACAGATGTTAACTGGCCTGTAGTTTCCTGCCTTCTGTCTCCCTCCCTTTTTGAATAAGATAAATAAATAACCTTTGTTATTTTGCAGTCTAATGGAACCTTCCCCAAATCTTGGGAATTTTGGAAAATTAAAACCAATGTATCAATTATCTCACTAGCCACTTCGTTCAAGACCTTAGGCTGAAGTCCATCTGGACATGTGGATTTGTCATCCTGCATTCCAACAATTTGCTTAATATCACTTCCCTGGTGATTGTAATTTTCCCAAGTTCCTCCCTCCCTTCCATTTCCTGATTCACAGCTATTTCTGGGATGTTACTTGTCTTATCTACAGTGAAGACTGAAGCAAAATGCCTGTTTAATTCATCCACCATCCATTATTTTCCACTAGCAATTCCTCAGACGCACTTTCTATAGGACCAATGCTCACTTTGTTAACTCTTTTCTTATTTAAATACCTATTGAAGCTCTTACTATCTGTCTTTATGTTACTAGCTAGCTTTCTCTCATACTCAAATTTTTCCATCCTTATTAATCTTTTTGCCATTCTTTGCTGTTCTTTATATTCTTTCCAATCTTCAAGCTGCCACCCATCTTTGCGTAATTATATGCTTTTTCTTTAAGTTTGATACTGTCTTTAACTTTATTAATTAACCACGGATGGTGGGCCCTCCCCTTGGAATTTTTCTTTCTCATTGGAATGTATATATTCTGTGTATTCTGAAATATCCCTTTAAATGTCTGCCACTGAACCTCTATTGACCTATCCCTTAACCTCATTTTCCAGTTCATTAACTAGCTCTGCTTTCATGGCCTAATAATTGCCTTTATTTAAGTTTAAAATACTAGTCTTGGACGTAATCATTTGTCCCTCAATATGGATGTAAAATTCAATCATATTATGATCACTGTTACCCAGGGGGTGCCTTCACTAAGAGGTTATCAATTAATCCTATCTCATTGCTCAATACCAGGTCTAGTATAGTCTGTTCTCTGGTTAGTTCCAGAATGTGCTGTTCTAAGAAACTATCCCGAGAACATTCTATGAACTCCTCATCTATGATACCTTTGCCCATTTGACTTTTCCTGTCTATCTGTAGATTAAAATCCCCCATGATTATTGCCGTACCTTTCTGACAAGCTCCCATTATCTCTTCCTTTGTACTCTGTCCTACTGTGTGGGGGGCCTGCAAACCACTCCCACAAGTAACTTCTCGCGTTTATCATTCCTCTTCTCAATCCAAACTGCATCAACATCCTGGTTTCCTGAATTTAGGTCATCCCTCTCTAATGTGCTAATATCATCTTTAATTAACAGATCCACCCCTCTAGCTTTTCCTAACTTCCTGTCCTTCCTAAATGTCACACACTGTTAAATATTCAGATCCCAATCTTACATCATCCTGTAGCCATGTTTCTGTAATTGCTATCAGATCGTATTTATTTGTTTCTATTTACGCTATCAGTTCATCCGTTTTGTTTTGAATGCTACGTGCATTTAGATACAGAGACTTTAGTTTTGTCCATTTATTATTTTTGTAGTGTATAGCCTTATCTGCTGATTTACTCTGAGTGCACTCTTTGTCCCTTTCTGTCATGGATGGTTTATCATTTCTCACATTAATAGCTTTCCCTCTTGTCTTATCTCTACTCTTTGGTTTACCACATTTTCCCAGATTTGATGCCTTGACCCCACTATTCAGTTTAAAACCATCTCTACTTCCATAGTTATGCAGCTCGCGAGGATACCAGCCCCAGCACAGTTCAGTTGTTGACCGTCCCAATGGTACAGATCACACTTTCCCCAATACTGATGCCAGTGCCCCACAAACCGGAACCCACTTCTCACACACCAGTCTTTGTCCCACACATACATTTCTCTCATCTTACTTGTCCTAGGCCAATTTGCATGTGCTCAGGTAATAATCCAGCGTGTAACAGAGTTGATCTTTCAGACAATTTTCTTTGTGGACACAGTTAACTTTATTTATAAGACAGCAGCAACTACTTACAGATGTGTATCAAACTCCATAACTAAAGAGGAACTCTCTACTAGAGGTTCCCCGTGCTGCTCACACATTGGTTTACACAGGTCATGTGATCTTACAAAACAGGATTATTCTTAAAGCTGCAGTCCTATGTTTATCCAAACTATAATTGCTACATTCCTCCCCCTTTAACATTTCTGTACATTTTGCATTTACAAGGATATTTATCTCATGAACTTAGAATACTTACACAGGTCATGAAATTACAAGTTCAGTCTTTCAGGTGGTTTTCTGATCCATAGCTTCACGACTTCAATTCTTTTGCAGGGAACACATTCTCTGGAACTGCATTAACATCAGATACCTCATTAGGCACATGCAGTTCAGTGTCTTCCACTCTAACAGAGGCATTGGTCATGTCTGTCCTTGGTTGAGCGACTTCAACAGGAACCACTGGTTCAGTAATGGTTACATGTGGAACATTTTTTTTTGGGGTATCTCTCTTTTTTTTAAATGATCCACATGTTCACTGCTGATCCGGCCTTCCACTTCCACATGGTACAATAATGGCTCAGTGACGGAGCTCACTCTACCAGCTATCCACTTCAGTCCTCGACCGAAAGTCCTTACATATACTGCTTCTCCAACAGTAAATTGTAGCTCACGATTATGCAAATCATGAGTCTCTTTTTGGATTCCTTGACTTTTCTCCACCCTTCCCTCCAAAATTGGGAAGTATCAGGCTTAATCTTGTTCAAAGACAACGCCTCATCAGTAATTCTCAGGGGTTGCTCCTGTTGTAGTGGTGGGGGTGGGGTGGTTGTTCTGTCGTGAAATAGGAAATGAGCAAGTCTAGTTTCCAGTGATTCACTTTAACTTTTTCATTCCCACTTTAAAAGTTTGTACTGCCCTTTCTGCCAGTCCGTTAGATGACGGATGGTCCAGTGCAGTCTTCACGTGGTTGATATCATTGATGTTGATAAATCATTGAAATTCAGCGCTCATAAACGTAGTACCATTATCTCAGACAATTACCTCTGGCAATCCATGGTTGGCGAAGTTCTGGCGTTGGTGATTTTACCTCATAAACCATAGAACCATAGAACACTACAGCACAGAAAAAAGGCCATTCGGCCCTTCTAGTTTGTGCCAAAATACTATTCCGCTAGTCCCATTGACCTGCACCTAGTCCATAACCCTCTAGACCTCTCCCATCCATGTATCTATCTAATTTATTCTTAAAACTTAAGAGTGAGCCCGCATTTACCACATCAGATGGTAGCTCGTTCCACACTCTCACCACTCTCTGAATGAAGAAGTTCCCCCTAATGTTCCCCCTCAACCTTTCCTCTTTCACCCTAAAGCCATGTCCTCTCATGTTTATTTCTCCTAATCTAAGTGGCAAGAGCCTACTCGCATTTACTCTGTCTATACCCCTCACAATTTTGTAAACTTCTATCAAATCTCCCCTCATTCTTCTACGCTCCAAGTAATAAAGTCCTAACCTGTTTAATCTCTCCCTGTAACTCAACTCCTTAAGACCCGGCAACATCCTAGTAAACCTTCTCTGCATTCTCTCAATCTTACTGATATCCTTCCTGTAGTTAGGCGACCAGAACTACACACAATACTCCAAAGTTGGCCTCATTAATGTCTTATACAACCTCACCATCCCAACTCCTATACTCAATACTTTGATTTATGAAGGCCAGTATGCCAAAAGCTTTCTTTACAACCTTGTCTACCTGTGACGCCACTTTCAGGGAATTATGTATCTGAACTCCCAGATCCCTTTGTTCCTCCGCACTCGTCAGTGCCCTACCATTTACTGTGTATGTCCTACCTTGGTTTGACCTTCCAAAATGTAACACCTCACACTTTTCCGCATTAAATTCCATCTGCCATTTTCTGGCCCATTTTTCCAATTGGTCCAGATCTCTCTGCAAGCTTTGAAAGCCTTCCTCGCTGTCCACAACTCCTCCAATCTTAGTGTCATCAGCAAACTTGCTGATCCAATTCACCACATTATCATCCAGATCATTGATATAGACAACAAACAACAATGGTCCCAGTACAGATCCCTGAGGCACACCACTAGTCACAGACCTCCAGTCTGCGAAGCAATCATCCACTACCACTCTCTGTCTTCTCCCACACAGCCAATTTCAAATCCAGTTTACAACCTCTCCATGGATACCAAGTGTCTGAACCTTCTGAACTAACCTCCCATGTGGGACCTTGTCAAAGGACTTACTAAAGTCCATGTAGACAACATCCACAGCCTTTCCTTCATCTACTTTCTTGGTCACCTCCTCGAAAAACTCTACAAGGTTCGTTAAACATGACCTACCACGCACAAAGCCATGCTGACTATTCTTAATCAGCCCTTGGCTGTCCAAATAATTATATATCCGATCTCTCAGAACACCTTCCAATAATTTACCTACTACTGACGTCAGGCTCACTGGCTTGTAATTACCTGGTTTACTTTTGGAGCCTTTTTTAAACAACGGAATAACATGAGCTACCCTCCAATCCTCCGGCACCTCACCCGTGGCTAAGGACATTTTAAATATTTCTGCCAGGGCCCCTGCAATTTCTACACTAGTCTCCCTCAATGTCCGAGGGAATATCATGACAGGCCCGGGGCATTTATCTACATTTATTCGCTGCAAAGCAGCAAGCATCTCCTCCTCTTTAATCTCTAAATGTTCCATGAAACTACTGCTTATTTCCCTTCCTTCCTTATACACTATGCCAGTTTCCTGAGTAAAGACTGATGCAAAAAAACTGTTTAAGATCTCCCCCATCTCGTGAGGCTCCACACATAGACGACCACTCTGATCTTCAAGGGGACCAATTGTGTCCCTTACTATCCTTTTACTCTTAATATACTTGTAGAAACCCTTAGGGTTTACCTTCATATTATCTGCCAAAGCAACCTTATGTCTTCTTTTTGCCTTCCTGATTTTCTTTTTTAGTATTTTCTAACATTTTCTATACTCTACAAGTACTCATTTGCTTCTTGTTGCCTATACCTGCTATACACCTCTCTCTTCTTCTTAACCAGATCGCCAATATCCCTTGAAAACCAAGGTTCCCTATGCCTGTTAACTTTGCCTTTAATCCTGACAGGAACATGCAAACTCTGCACTCTCAAAATTTTGCCTTTGAATGCCTTCCACTTACTGAACACATCCTTGCCAGAAAACAACTTATGCCAATCCACTCTTCCTAGACCCTTTCTCATTTACACAAAATTGGCCTTTCTTCAATTTAGAATCTCAACTCGAGGACCAGACCTATCCTTATCCATAATTAGCTTAAAACTAATGACATTGTGGACACTGGACCCAAAATGTTCGCCTACACATACTTCTGTCACCTGACCTGTCTGGTTCCCTAATAGGAGATCAAGTATTGCATTCTCTCTCGTTGGTACCTCTACATATTGATTTAGAAAACTGTCCTGAACACATTTGACAAGCTCCAAGCCATCCAGCCCTTTTACAGTATGGGAGTCCCAGTCAATATGTGGAAAGTTAAAATCTCCTACTATCACAACTTTCTGTTTCTTACATCGGTCTGCTATCTCTCTACAGATTTGCTCCTCTAATTCTCTCTGACTATTGGGCGGTCTATAATACAACCCTATTAGTGTGGTCACACCTTTCCCATTCCTCAGCTCCACCCATATGGCCTCTGTAGACGAGCCCTCCGGGCTGTCCTGCTTATGCACAGCTGTGATATTTTCCCTGACTAGTAATGCCACTCCTCCCCCTTTCATCCCTCCCCCTCTATCACGTCTGAAACAACGGAACCCCGGAACATTGAGCTGCCAGTCCCGCACCACCTGCAACCAAGTCTCACTAATAGCAATAATGTTGTAATCCCACGTGCCAATCCACGCCCTAAGCTCATCTGCCTTTCCGACAATACGTCTAAGTGCTTGGAATGAAAGATGATTCCGAGGCAAGGACCAACGTAATCTCTGTGCAATTGCACCCAAGGTCTACCAGGACACTCCCATGGGTGTAACGGGACTGCCACTGGTAACTCTTGCAGCTGTTGACATTGCACACAGTGTTTTACCCCCCGTCCAATATCACCGTCCATCCCCGGCCACCAAAGATAACTTTGCGCTATCCTCTTCATACGTGAGATTCTTGGATGGGCATGTGTCGCTCTACTAAGAGTGGTTCCCTTCCTTGTGAAGGAACTACCACTCGTACACCCCATAATAGAATACCATCTTGACTGCTCATCTCGTATCTTCGGTTGCAAAATGGCTTCAATTCATCAGAGACTGATTTCTGGGACCAGCCATGTAACACTTAGTCTCTCACTCGAGACAGGACTGGATCACAATTCGTCCAGTTTCTTATCTGCCTGGCACAGACTGGCGAGGAATCTGGGAAATTCATCACTAATATGAGTGCTTGAGGAATTGGGATGTGGTCATTGTTCTCTTGTAAAGGAAGGCGACTTAGGGCATCGGCATTTGCTATATGAATCCCTGGTCTATGTACAAATGTTATTCATATGCTGCCAAAATTAGGGCCCATCATTGTATATTCGTGCTGACGCTATGAGTGGTATAGCCTTTTCCTCACTAAAGACCCAAAAGTGGTTTGTGGTCTAATACGATCGTGAAATGTCGCCTGTGCACGTATTGGTGGAATTTTTTACGCCAAAAATAATGAACACACTTTCCTCTTGGAGCTGAGAATATCCTTTTTCAGCTGTGATAAGTGTCCTGGATACATAGCCTAATGGCCTCTCGGTGCTCTCATCCATTTTGTGAGATAGGACCGCTCCCAATCCATAGGGGGACCCGTCACAGGTTAGCACCAATTCCTTTGTCTGGTCATAATGCACTAACAAATTTGAAGAGTATAAGAGCTGTTTTACTTTCACAAAGGCTCCTTCTTGGGGTGACTCCCAAAACCAACCCTGTTTTTTTCCTAGCAGAGAATGTAGAGGGGCTAGAACTGTGGAATAATTTGGTAGAAATCGCCCATAATAATTTACCATCCCTGAAAATGCTTTAAGTTCAGAGATGTTCTTAGGTGCAGGTGCCTCTCTTGTTGCTTTACCTTTCTCCACAACAGGGTGTAACCCTTGGGCATCTACCCAAAGGCCCAAATAAATGACTTTGTTTGCCTGAAAAGTGCATTTTTCCTTCTTCAGGAACACTCCTGCTTCCATAAATCGTTCCCAAACTTCCTCCAGGTTCGCCAAGTGTTCCTTTTCTGTGAACCCAGTTATCAGTACATTGTCCAGGTAGACCATTACTTGAGGTAGGCCCTGTAGTAAGCTCTCAATTGTCCTTTGGAAAATGGCACAGGCCGAGGAGACACCGAAGGGCAGGCATGTATGTTGATACCCTTTGTGGGTATTTATGGTCACAAATTCCCGGGAGGCATCGTCGAACTCCAGTTGCTGACACGCATGCCTCATGTCAAGCTTTGTATACGTTGTACTTCCTACTATAGGTCTTCAATCTTGGGAATGGGGTACCTGTCCAGTTTGGCTGCTCCGTTGATTGTTAGTTTATAGTCCCCGCAGATCCGGATGGTCTGGTTTGGTTTAAGGACAGGGACCTTGGGTGCTGCCCACTCTGAGAACTGGACCAATCTTATGATACCCAGCCACTCTAGCCGGTTGAACACAGCATCAAACTTCTCTCTCAGGGCGTATGGCACCGGTCTTGCTTTCAAGAAGCGAGGGGTTGCTTCTGGGCCCACATAAATCCTGGCCTGTAGGCCTTGGATTTTTCCCAGTTCTTCTTTAATGACAGTGTCATATTCTATTAGCAGCTCGAGTGGTCTCCCTGCTCGTAACTGGAAGATTTCGGACCAGTTTAATTTAATCTCTTTCAACCAATCACACCCTAGAAGGCTTGGTTCTTCACCTCCTACCACCATCACTGGTAGCTGTGCCAATTGGTGTCTAGAATGAACAGTTGCTCTAGTGATACCTATTACCTGGATTTCTTCATCTGCATATGTTTTCAACTTGGCAGATGTCTGTTCCAAATTTAATTGTTGATCACCTTTATTTAAATATCTGAAAGTGTGTTCTCCTATTACAGTGGGAGAAATACCTGTGTCTCCTTCCATTTTTAACTGTTTACCATTCATTTGCACTGTGACAATAATTGGCTCTGTCTTTCCAACTTTCATGTTGAATAATGAATAAATGTCAGAATTGGTTCTTTCCGGCTCTTCTACACTACAGACTTCATTGAACTTCGATTGTTGTTTGGAGGCCTGTTTAAATCTCACTTTGCAATGTTTCAATATGTGTCCACTCCTGTGACAAAAATAACACTCTACTTTTAAATTGCCAATCGCTAGAAGAATGATTGTTTCCATGTCGAGACAAATTCGTTTTTGATTTTGTTGCTGAGCGATTTCCTCGCATTTTTTGGTTTGCAGGGGCTGTTTCCCACTTCATAGCAGAGTTCTGGCTTTTCACGCCACTTTCTGCTGACTGTTCCCACCCAACTAGGAGGACAGCGCTATTTTGTGCCCCTTGAATTGCTTGTGAATCCCTTCCGGAGCTTTCCATCACCAGCACTATTTCTAACGCTTTCCTAAAATCAAGATCCACTTCAGCCAGCAATCTTCGCTGAATAGCATCCTCCTGCACGCCACATACCAAACGATCTCTGAGCATGTCATTCAGGGTTTCACCCAATTCACAATCTTCCGTTAGTTGTTTTAATTTCACCATGTAGATAGCAATGGACTCTCCTGGGACTCCATTCCATCAATTAAACCGGAATCTCTGCATTGTGACTGAGGGCTTGGGTTGAAAATGTCCCTGAATGAGGTCTATTAATTGAATGAAAGTCTATGAATCCAGGGCACTGGGGGCCTTCATGCTTCAAATTAAACTGTAGGTCTTGCCTCCACAAATACTCAAGAGAATCGCTCTCCTCCTTCCCACCTCTGTGATTTTGTTGGCTTGAAAGTAGAACGCAAGTTGATCTATATATTGAGAATAATCGTTTGTGATTGGTTCAAAGGGTTTGGTTCTGCCAAACTGTGGCATTTCAGATCAGAATATCTTCTTTTCTTTTTAATGAACTTAGATACCGACAATCTCTGGGCAAGTTACAGCAGCGCATCTGATGTTTCCTCATCGCCAGTTTGTTAGAGTTGATCTTCCAGACAACTTTTCTGAGTGGACACAGTGAACTTTATTTACAAGACAGCAGCAGCAACTTACATATGTGCATCATACTCCATAACTAAAGATGAACTCTCCCCTAGAGGTTCCCTGCGCTGCTGAGATGTTGATTTACACAAATCATGTGATCTTACAACACAGGATCATTCTTAAAGCTACAGTCCTAAGTTTATCTAAACTATAATTACGACAGGGAGATTATTACCTTTAAGGTTCTGCTTCTTAGTCTGGTGACTAGTTACTCATACTGACTATGCAGAGCCTCCCTCCTCATCCTGCCTTTTTCTTGTTACCCACATGGACCACGACCACTGGAACCACCACACCCACTGCAAATTCCTCTCCAACCCTGAGCAGATGCCAGAACCCTGGCACCGGGCAGGCAACACAACCATCTGCACTCTCGCTCTTTGCTACAGAGAACAGTGTCAATCCCCCTCACTAATCTGTCCCCTACTACCACTATGTTCACTTTTGCTCCCCCAATTTGAATGGCTTCCTGTACTACGGTGCTGTGGTCTGTTTGCTCATCCACACTGCTGTCTCTGCTCTCATCCAAACAAGCTGAGTGAACCTCAAACCTGTTGAATAATTGCTGAGGCTCACACTCCTGCACTCCTGCCCTCTGGGTCCCCTTATCTTCCTCACTCACAGTCATACCCTCCTGTCCCTGGCCACTGACCAAATCAGAAGACCCTGTCTTAAGAGGTGTGATTGCCTCCTGGTATAAAGCATCCAGGTAACTTTCCCCCTCCCTGATGTGCCGCAGTGTCTGCAGTTCAGCCTCCAGCTCAATGACTCTGAGCCAAAGCTCCTCCAGCTACAAACACTTACTGCAGACGTGTTTGACCTGGATCACAATGTTATCCAGGAGCTCCCACATGCTGCAGCCTCGACACATCACCTGCCCTGCCATCCTTAACGTGTTTTAAATAATTACTCAATTATAATAATCATTTACCTATGTCGTTTCCTTGTATATTTTATTAACTTTACCACAAATCTGTGTACCTTTTAAAGCCTTAGGGATAGAATGGAGCTTATTCACTAGCCCGATACTCACCAAATTGCTCACTCCTTTCCCTGGACTGGAGCAAGAACCAATTCCTATGGGGTGAGAAAGATAGAAAGAGGAAATAAACATCTCCTTCCCTGCTTCACTGAACTTCCCCTCTCACCAATCTCCAAGTCTCCACTCAGTTAGCTCAGCTGAACTACGTTTGCCTTGGCTGCACTAAAGAATCCTGAATCCATTGTAGACTGAACTGCGGCTTCAGTAACCAGGTTCAGGCACTTAGCTAGTTAACTACTCAGCTCCTACAGCTGAGAGTGAGTTTACCTTGTCTAAATTGCCAGAATGAAAGAACTTAGCCTGCCTGCACAGTACTTTCCAGTTACTGCTAATTACAGACTAGATTAGCTTTTAAGAACAAAATTTAAGAGTAAAAATTAACACTTTAACACCCCCGCACGCCCAACCACCAAATTCCAAGTCTTCACTCAGTTATCTCAGCTGCACTCCACTTGCCTTTGTTTGTAATTTGTTAATTAGATAGTTAGTCAGAACTAGTTTCCTAGCCATAAGTGGCTGAATCAGCTGACTTGGATTTCAGCTGGTATAAATACAGGAGGTTTCACAGACCTATGAAGTAAGTAGTAGAAAGGTGAAACTTTGTCTGAATGGAGTGAGGCTGAGAGCTGAACTCTGGGAAGTGAGGGAGGAGGTGCTTTCTGGTCTTGTACAAGAATTGAGTGGTCCAAGAGAAGGAGCTGGAGACAGTGAAATCATGTCAATGTATTTGCCCACTCACTCAAGCTGTCTAAGTCCACAGCCTGGGAGTGGCTGGCTGTGCAGTTTACAATATTCTAAGAATCAAGGCTTCTGGAACACTGTTGATGCTGGAGAGACAAAATTCACGACCAAGAAAGAGAAGGAAAGAAACTGATTTTATAAAGAGGTTTGGATAAACACTTGAAGGGAAAGATATGCAGGAACATGGGAAATTAACAGGGGAATGAAACTTAATGGAGGGGAAAAGGCATGGGGAGGTTTGAACACAGGAATGGGAATATTAAAATTGAGGAGCTGCAAGACCAGGAGTCGGTGGAGGTCAGTGAGCACAGGGATGATGAGTGAATGCGATTCGGTATGAGGAAGGACATGGGAAGCAGAGTTTGGGATGAGCAGTAGTTTATATGGGGTCAGAAATCAGCTCAGGGTCGAATAGAAATCAAAGGTTGCATCAGCCTGGTTCAGCCTCAGACATTGGCCAGGGAAGTGGATACACTTCATGGGTATGGAATGGAGTTTATAGTGGGGACCGATGACACTGACTTCAGTCTTCCCAAGAGTTTAATGAGAAAGAATAAGAGAATGAATCATGGTTTACATAATTATCAGGGACACCAACTGCAACACAAGTGAAAGAAAATTACAAAACCAGGAATGCAGTTAGCAATGGGGTATAGAGTTAATAACTGATTATAGAGAGTCACCAGCAGCAACAGCAGCAAAGAGGGCAGAGTAAATGATGGGAACAGTAATACAGTTAAACATGGTGGACAGAGTTAATAGAGAGACTTACCAGAGACACCAACAATAGCCAGGATGGGATAGTAAAAGTACTGAACGATGTAAAGTGAATATTTGATCTGAATTTTTAACGATAGACGATCATAATATGTGGAAAGAAAGTAAAAATCCCAGGAGAAACTCCTGTCCATTGTTGTAACATTCCAGTCGATTGTTCTCAGATTCCAATCCATTGTTGTAACATTCCAATCCATTGTTCTCAGATTCTGATCCATCCTCTCCTCCTCTCTGGGGCCGCTGATCCCTGTCAGTGTTGGTGGTGATGTTCCCGCTGACATTATGGGATAATACATTGAAAGGATTCCCTTTTAACAGAAGAGGGAAACCCTCCAGTGACACAATTAGGATCCATGGAGAGTGACATTAATTACAGTCACTGAACAAACAAGTTCAGTTAATCCCTTCCAATCCAACACTTTTTATACAACAATAAAGTAGAACATTTACCTCGTCTGGATGGGATGTGTGAGGGTAACTGAGGGAAGGAATGGTGGGAATAGTGGACACACTGACCCTAACCTTCCAATCCTCCTTGGATATGGGGGTGGTGCCAGAGAACTGGAGGGTTGTAAATGTTCCATCCGGTTTAAAAAAGGAGGGGGGGATAAACCCTGTAACTACAAACCAGCCAGTCTCACATCAGTGAAACATTGGGGGAAACTTCTAACTTCTAAAATCTGTAACAACTTAAAATGTGGTTTGGAAAACATGAGTTAATAAATGAGCAGCAGCAAAGGTATGTTCATGGGAAATCGTGTCTGACCAACTTGGAGTTCTTTGAGGAAGTAATGGAGAGGGTTGATGAGCTCAGCATGGTTCATGTTATGTATATGGACTTTCAATTGTCACATGTTAGGAAAGTGAAAGCCATAGATTAAAGGGGCAGTGACATTGTGGATATGACACTGGCTATGGGACAGAAAGCAGACAGAAGTGGTCAACGGTGAAATTCAGGATGGAGGGGAGTACACAGTGATGTTCCCCACGAGTCAGTATTAGGACCACTGCTCCTTCTGATACAGTTAAATGACCTGGACATATATAAAGGATAGAATTTTGTTGTTTATAGATAACAGGAATACAGAATGTAAACAGTGAGGAGAATAGGAATAGGCTTTAGGAGGACATAGATTGGTGAAATGGAGAGAGAATATGTGGTGTCCAATGATTCAATTGTTCTGCGTTTGATTATGTCTGTCTGTTGACTGATCAATGCTCATGGTGCTTGATTAATTAAGCCTGAGTGTGGACTCAGAGAAAAGTAAATAAAGCTGGAGAAAGTGCTGGAAGCTGGAGCAGACATTTAAAACACCGCGAGTAAAATCTGTTAGACACGTAGAAAATCAACATCAATGTGAGATATAAAATATAAAACATACCTGAGAAATGAAATTTAATGCAGAGCAATGTGAATGATTCATGTGGGAGGAAGAATGAGGACAGATGATATAAATAATATCAGGTGATTTTAAGTGAGGTGCAGGGACAGTGGAGAACATGTACACAAATCCTCGAAGGCTTTTACACTCGATGGGTGTGAATTTCCAGCCCCATCCACCACCGGGATCGTCTGCTCCCATCGAAAGTCAATGGGCTTTTGGCTGGGCCACCAAATCTCCCGCAGCAGGTCCCACCATGGCGTGGCTGGAAAATCCTGGCCTCTGTCTCTGTCTAAACCAAATATCCTGCAGGGATTTTTAACAATTTAATCAACCTCTCCTGCCACCTTCAAAGATTTGTGCATTCCAGATTGGAACAACTCACTGGATAAAAATGTTCTCTTTCTCTCCCCTCTGGTTCTTTTGACAATTATTTGAAATCTTGTAACTGAGTGTTATTCCAGTGGAAACAGTTTCTCCTCACTCTGTCAATACTCCACATTAATTTGAACACCTCCATTCAATCTCCCCTTGACTTTATCTGCTCTAAGGAGAACAATCCCAGCTTCTCTGATCTCTCCATACAACTGAAATCCTCATCCCTGGTACCATTCCAGTAAATCTCTGCTGCACTCCCTCCAAGACCCTCACATTTTTTCTCATATGAAACACCCAGAATTCGACACAATTCCTTTTATCCAGTGAGTTGTTCCAATCTAGAATGCAATGCCTGAAGACATGCTGGAAGCAGATTCAATAGTAAGTTTCAAAAGGGAACAGGATAAATACCGCTAGGGGGGATTTGCAGGGTTATAGGGAAAGAGCAGGCAGGAGAGACAAAGCAAAATCGCTCTTTCAAAGATGGTACAGACACAATGGAGCAAATGAATTCCATCCAGGCTGTATGATTATCCGAACCTGTGATTACAGAATCCAGTGAATCCACACCTCATGTGTACAATTGACATCAGCTGTTAACTAGTGCACCATCCAGATTCCATCACTTACTCATCAAAATACAAGGCTACGACTGTGACATACGCTACAAACTGGCTTGTTCCATGCTCACATCTGATCCAAAACTGCAGATATTTCCTTAGATCTGCAAGTGGATTTCATCGAAATGGAAATTGAAGACATCTTTCATACCGACCGGCTGAATTTCGGGAAGAATAGATGCCAGCAACTGCAACAAGAGATGTCCAATGTTCCTGTATTGCAACAGTTATGGAAGACCATGATTGGAGGGTGGCCAGAGTCCTTCCAGGATGTTTCAGAGGCTCTAAGACTATTTTGGCCTCACAGAGATGAGCTTGGGATTCCCCATAGGCCAGCAAGTCCTTGTTCTCTTAGACCTGACATCCTCCAGCAATTACACCAAGTGTATATGTGGATAGATCGAACCAGGAGACAGGCTGGAGAAACAGTTTAGTGATCAGGGATGAATCTAGACATCGAATGATAAGAACGTAAGAAACAGGAACAGGAGTAGGCCATTCGGCCCCTCGAGCCTGCTCCACCGTTCAATAAGATCATGGCTGATCTTCTTGTGTTTCGATTTCCACATTCTCATCTACTCCCGATAACCTTTGATTCCCTAGCCTAACAAGAATCTATCTACCCCTGCCTTATAAATATTCAATGACCCCAACTCCACCACCTTCTGAGGCAGAGTCCCAAAGTCGCACAACCCTCTGAGAGAAAAAAGTTCTCCTCATCTCCATCCTAAAAAGGTGACCCCTAAATTTAAAACAGTGCCCCCTAGTTCTGGACTCTCCCTCAAGAGGAAACATCCTTTCCACGTCCACCTTGTCAAGGCTGTTCAGGATCTTGTATAATTCAATCAAATCACTCCCCTCACTCTTCTAAACTCCAGTGGAAACAAGCCCAGCCTGTCCAACCTTTCCTTAAAAGACAACCCACTCATTCCAGGTATCAACCTAGTAAACCTCCTGTCAACTGCCTCCAATGCATTTACATCCTTCCTTAAATCAGGAGACCAAAACTGTGCAGAGCATTCGAGGTGCAGTCTCACCAATGCCCTATATAACTGAAGCAAAACATTCTTACTTTTATGTTCAGTTCACCCCGTAATAATGGATAGCATTCCATCAGCCTTCTTAATTACTTGCAGTACCTGCACACTAAGTTTTTGTGGCTCATGTACAAGAACATCTAGATCCCTCTGCACCTCAGAATTATGCAGCCATTTTCCATTTAAGTCATACTCTGCTTTTTTGTTCTTCCTGTCAGAGTGAACAACTTCACACATCCCACATTAAACTCCATTTGCCAGATCTTTGCCCACTCACTCAACCTTTCTATATCCATCAAGAACCTCCTATGTCTTCTTCACAAAATACTTTCCTACCTATCTTTGTGTCATCTGCAAATTGAGCTACCAGCCTTCACTCCCCTCATCAAAGTCATTGATGTAAATTGTAAAAAGTTGAGGCCTCAGCACAGACCCCTGTGGGTCTCCACTTGTTCACATCCTGCCAGAGGGAATGTGAGGCGTGCCAAGTCAACATGGCCTGACATCAGAAGAATCATTATTACCTCACAAGGTACCCACATATGCAATAAACATTTGATGGTCTAGAACTTGAGTATTGCTGAAAAAAAGAGACATTTTTTGTCAAAGCTTTTCATCTTGCATTCATCAGGACAATTTTCAAGAATGGCAATATAAGGGAAACAAAAAAATTATACTGTGTGAGCAGAGAGTGCTGATTGGTTAGCAAGTAGACTCTGATGGTAGAGATGCTGCCATGGAGAATGCACCAGGTGATGGTGACTTACAGTTAACTGCTAAGAATTGTTTGAAATGTAAACCAGGCAGCTTGACTCTGATTGATCAAGAAGTGGTTTCGGACAACGGAGCCCAATATTCTGGAAAACCATTCAAGGTGATGTGCGAAAAAGTGGGGAATTGACATATTACCTCATCCCCACACTACCCCAGGCACAATAACTTGGCTGAATGGATGGTATGCAATGTAAAATCTTTAATTATAAAGTGCCTATTTATTTGGACCAATAGGAGTCACTCTGAGTTGCTCTGGTGTCACCTGACTGAATTCAGCTCCACAAGTTCTCATGTTGAAGGCACCATTAATCCAATCATCTCATGTGGTTTTGTTCACTGATCCATGAGGATGACTGGTGGGCACTGCCCACACTGACCCAGGGAGCCTGGCGTGCAGACTGATAAATGGTGCGATGGGAAATGGAGACTCTCACACTGCTACAACAACAACAACAACTTGTAATAAATCCCAGGAAGTTTCGAAATGTAATAGGTTTTGAGCAAGTGGTCAGGGAGAGGTTTGGAAGAACAGGAGGGAAGGTGTGTGATAGGGAGGAGGGCAGGAGAGATTAAAGGATAAAAGGTTTCATGGTACAAAAGCCAAAGGCATTGGTAATGGGGAAAGGAAAGAAACAGAAGATGTGTCCAGATGTGGTATGAATGGCTGCATAGCAACCGTCTGAATGTAACATGAAGAAATAAAGAAAGAAACGAGACCCAAACAAACCAGCAAAAAAACCAAAATGAAGACAGAGGGTCTGATCTAAAAGTGTTGGCCTCAGTGCTGAGTCCAGAAGGCTGTCGAGTGTCCAGTCGAAAGATGACGTGCTGTTCCTCGAGCTTGTGTTGAGCTTCATTGGAAAACTGTAGCAGGTCAAGGACAGAAAGGTCAGAGTGGGATCAAGGTGGAGAATTGAAATGACCAGCAACAGGAAGCTCAGGGTGATACTTGTGGACTGAACGGAGGTGTCCGCAAAGCGGTCACCCAGTCTGCACTTGAACTCCGCAATGTAGAGGAGACCACATCGGGAGCAGTGAATAGCGTATACTAAATTGAAAGTAAAGGAAATCGGTGTCCGAAGCCTTTTCCACTTGAAGTTCTGAACTTTTTCCTCATTTTGTTTTTAATGTCTGTGCTTATCCACAAAACCTCAAGAGATGAAGGTGATCGAGAAACATTTCATGTCAATTGATGAGTCCTGACTAATAGAAAAACAAAGTTTAACCATCGTTCTGCTGCAATGCTTCCCCTGTCTGAGGAGAGACTGATAAAGATTAGGAACATTGGAACAAGAGGAGGTGGTTTTCCCTCCCACCATTCAGTTAGATCACAGCTGATTGGTCCCTCACCACCATTTACCCACCATAGCTCCAGATCCCTTGAAATCATTCCTCACCAAAAATCTCTTAAGCTCAGTCTTGTTATCTGCAGTTGTCCCAACATCCACAGCCTTTTGGGGGTAAATTCCAGGTTTCTTTGTGTGAAAAGTTATTTCTTGAATTCCCTCCTAAATGACTGAGCTCAATATGTTCCCTCATTCTTCATTCCCCCAACAGAGGAAATAGTTTCTCCGTATCAACCTCTTCAATCCTTTTAACATTCTAAACACCTCAATCTGATCATTGCTCAATCTTCTAAACTCAATGGAATACAAGCCAGGCTTATACAAGCTCTCCTCATAATTTAACCCTTGAAGCACCGTTTTCATTCTGGTGAATCTACCCGGCACTTCCTGAGCTGGGTGCCCAGAACTGAATATAATATCCAGATGGGGTTTGACCAAGGTTCAATACAACTGAAGCAGAAATTCATTCCTTTTACAATCCAGCTTCCTTGAGGTAAGGGTCAACATTCCACTCATCGTTTTTTTATTGCTACCTTTACCTGACCACCAGCTTTTAATGATTTGTGTCCTTGGAATCTCAAACCACTTTGGTCCTCTCCAGTTCCTGGTTTCTAACCATTTAGAACATTTTGGAATTTATTTTTTCAATTCCAAAATGGATGACCTCACTCTCACCCACATCAAACTCCATCTGCCAAGGTTTTGCTCTCTTACTTCATCTTTCAATGTCTCTTTACCACTCCCCGCTTCCATCTGCTCTAATTCCTATCCTCCCAAATCAGTGTCATGTACAAGCTGAACACACAACTCTATCCTGATCCAACTCACTATAAAAATGGTGAATGTTGAACCACAGTGCAGATTCCTGTGAAACACCCCTTGTCACATCCCATCAATGTGAGGCCAGACAGTGTATCCCCACTCTCTGTTTCCTACCTCACAACCAATTTCCAACCCACATCTAAAGCTTCCCTCCAATTCCATCTGCTCTTATTATTGCCAATAATCTTTCATTTGGCACCTTAATGTGTTTGCTCTGGAATTCCATATCTCTAACACCCATATACACCAGCACTTTTCCAGCACTTTCTGTTTTTATTTCAGATTTCCAGCCTCAGCTGTATTTTTGCTTTTCTCCATCTAAACCCCTCTGTCTACCTTATTACAGACCTCCTCAGGATGTTCACACTGGTGGCACAATGGTTGCTGGAATGGGCGACTGCTGCGCCCCAGCAGCCAGCTCCTCCTAACCCACCTGAAGGACAACCTAGGGCTGTGGAGGTTCGTGAGGAAGGGGAAGGTTCGGAGAGCACCTCAGACCCTCATCTTCTCCTAACTCCCAGCCCCTCCACCAGAGCACTCATGTGCGGTACTTGTCCCAGTGACAATGGCTGCCCCTGCGGAAATGCAGGGGCCGCAGTCTGAATGGGTCCCCAAATCTGTAACGGGTCCGTGCTCGATGTAACAGGCCACCACGCTCCTCGATGCTGTACAGCACGAGAGGTGAGCAGCCTCCTCCACCTCCTCTGAGGCAACTTGTCCTCAATCACTTCATTAACATCACACTTACACAAGTTGTAAACACACATATCTATTGCAAAGAATGTTTGGGTCTGTTTTTGCACCCTCAGTGAGAATGTTAACAGAGTGAACGCGGTCCTTACCATTGGCACTGAAGACTGCATTCTGAAATCCAGCTCTCATTGACGCCATCAGGAGCCAGGGTGTGCCCGTGCATGTCCAGCAGTGGAAGGCTGTTTCCTTCTCCAGACCTTCAGATGAGGCTGTAATACACCAAGGGTTGTGGATTGTGCTGCTCCTTGCAGCATTTCTTATCCATCAATGATCAGACTCAAAGATCAGATGTAATTTATCAGGTGCACTTCAACCATGAGTGCTGTGTTGAAGGCAGTCATCCACACGTGACTGTTACACACTGACTAAAGACGCTTCCCCACATGTCAAGATGCCGTGTATGTTCCAGGGAAGGATGTTTGTGTGGTTTCTCCACTACATTTGAAGCCTTTGTCTTTTCGGTGGTAGAGGCTGTGGGTTCACAGGGAGCCGAGGGGTTTGGCAGCACTGCATGTTGCAGATGTCACACACTCCTGACACTGGACACCGGTGCTGGATGGATCATGTGGAAGGCAGTTGGAGGAGTGGTGAAACAGTCTGTGCGACATCACCCTGCTCAATGTATAGTCACTGCAGTTCTGTTCACATATACAATCATATTTTACTGATGAACATTCCCAGAGAGGAGTCACATCTGCTCAAAGTGCACGTTGAGAAATTGGGTAAGTGCTTACCATGATTGTGTATTTTTGTGAATGGTGGACTTTATGAGATGTTAATATTTTAAACTGCCTGTACAAAGCAAATCTGTCTCTATCATAAGAAACGCTTCCAACTGAAACAATCCCATCAAATTAACAGGGAATCAAGTACATGTTTAAGTTTTAAACCTGGACACATTCCCTCTGTAGGAGCTCGTTGGTTTATTTTTAATGGTGAAACACAGCAGATTATTTGATTATCGAGTGGATTGGAGCAGCATTTTCAATAAGAGGCCGAATTCTACAAGCTGCCCCTTCCTGGTTGTGTCAGCTGGTGGACTTTCTGCTGCCAGACACTGCCCTCTGCCTCCAGCTTATGGACTCCCTGATCTCACTCTGAAACAGGCAGATGTTGTGGTTTCAATCACTACAAAACAGTATTGGCAGTGGAGCTGTATCCGTTTTCCTGAAAACAATGCAGCTGTTTCTGCAGGTTGCACTGCACATGGACACCCATTTTATGGGAACCATTTTAGAAAATAAACTAGATTAAACTAAACCAAGTAATTTGTATGGTATTTACACAGTTAATTAATAAACATTTCAAATTTCAAAATGCATTTCAGAAAGAGCTGTAACAGCTCAGATTAATATTAAAATAGTGCCTGTTGCGATGTGCAAAGCTTGTTTAGTTTGCTGACATTTTATAATTAAAGACTTTACAGTGCAGACCATCCATTCCGCCATGCTATTGGGCCTGGGGTAGTGTGGGTGATGAGGTAATATGGTCAACTCCCCACTTTTCACACATCACCTTGAACGGTTTTCCAGAATATTGGGCTCCGTTGTCCGAAACAACTTCTTACGGTGCCTCAAATAGGCTGAAGATTGAACTCAATGGGCAGAAAATTT
The DNA here is from genome assembly GCF_964194155.1 of Cetorhinus maximus. Classification (NCBI taxonomy): domain Eukaryota; kingdom Metazoa; phylum Chordata; class Chondrichthyes; order Lamniformes; family Cetorhinidae; genus Cetorhinus; species Cetorhinus maximus. The sequence continues at coordinate 242,823 of NC_135906.1, forward strand.
CGGCCCCGTCACGGCCATAAAAGTGCCCATCCAGGTACATTTTAAAGGATGTGAGGCAACCCGCCTCCTCCCCTATCCCAGGCAGCAAATTCCAGACCGTCACCACCCTCTGGGTAAAAAAGTTTTTCCTCACATCCCCCCTAAACCTCCTCTCCCTCACGACTGACCTTTCAGCTATGGGGAACAGCTGCTCCCTATCCATCCTGTCCATGCCCCTCATAATCTTGTACACCTCGATCAGGTCACCCCTCAGTCTTCTCTGCTCCAGCAAAAACAACCCAAGTCTATCCAACCTCTCTTCAAAACTTCAATGTTTCATCCCAGGCAATATCCTGGTGAATCTCCTCTGTACCCCATCCAGTGCAATCACATCCTTCCTATAATGTGGCGATCAGAACTGCACACAGTACTCCAGCTGTGGCCTCACCAAGGTTCTATACAATTCCAACATGAAATCCCTACTTTTGTAATCTTTGTCTCGATTGATAAAGGCAAGTGTCCCATATGCCTTTTTCACCACCCCACTAACATGCCCCTCCGCCTTCAGAGATCTATGGACACACACACCAGGGTCCCTTTGTTCCTCAGAACTTCCTAGTGTCATGCTATTCATTGAATACTTCCATGTCAAATTACTCCTTCCAATGTGTATCACCTCACACTTTTCAGGGTTAAATTCCATCTGCCACTTATCTGCCCATTTGACCATCCCGTCTATATCTTCCTGTAGCCCAAGACACTCAACCTCACTGTTAAGCATGCAGCCGATCTTGCCACCATTTGCCACTTCTGTCTGCTTTCTGTCCCATAGCCAGTGTCATATCCACAATGTCACTGCCCCTTTAATCTATGGCTTTCACTTTCCTAACATGTGACAATTGAAAGTCCATATACATAACATGAACCAGGCTGAGCTCATCAACCCTCTCCATTACTTCCTCAAAGAACTCCAAGTTGGTCAGACACGATTTCCCATGAACATAGCTGTGCTGCTGCTCATTTATTAACTCATGGGGCAGAATTTTCTGGGTGACGAGCGGGGGGGTCGGGCCCCACACATCAGCGTTTAAAATGGCGCTCGGTGACGCCGGGTGAGAGTCCTGATGTCACCGCGCGCCATCACGATATTTAGCTGGGCGGGCGCGCGATGAAGTGTGACACTCGCCTGCCATTAATTAAAGGGCTTGTTAAGGTCCTTAACTCGGCAATCGACGCTGATTTTGAGGTGCCCGTGTGATCTTCGGCTCGGTGCACGGGCACAACGGGCAGGCGGGTAAGTGACTTTTTAATGAAACTCATCCACGGGCGGGATATGTGGGCTCAGTGGGGTTGTCAGTGTTTTATGTGAAACATTTATTGCAGCAAGTTTTTTAAACTTGCCTGTGTGATCTGTAGCAGCTCAGAACGAATTCCAGCAGCTTTCTCTGTACTTTGATGCTTCAGCTCAGCACTCTTCAGTCAGGAACCTTTATCGGGCCTGCAGCTTTCCAGAGGCCTCCATTCAGCCTGGGTATGGGTTCTGACATCTCCACTGGAGGCAGCTCCTCTGAGGAGGAAGGGAGGGATAGAATAAGGAGGAGGCCAGGAGTGGACAATCAGCCTCCAGGGGAGCCACCTTTGGGAGGCCAGGCACAGGCACAAGGGGTGCAGGGCCAAGAGGGAGTCCATGGTGGAAGGGGCCGCAGAAGACGACACTATCCCACTGCCAGGATATACAGGCGGCGAAGCAGCTACCTCAATATGACTGAGGTGCATTGCTGAAGGAGGCTCCGACTGTCAAAGGAAACAGTCAACAGCATCTGTCAGATACTTGGCCCTGAGATCTCCCCTAACTGTGTGGGTGGACACCCCATGCCAGCGGTTCTGAAGGTCACAGTTGCCCTCTACTTCTATGCCTCTGGCTCCTTCCAGGGCTCAGTGGGTGATCTTTGTGGTGTCTCCCAATCAGCTGTCCACACTTGTGTCAAGCAGGTTACACTATGTTACACTCTGTTCAGATGGGCATTGACCTTCAGCCACTTCCGCTGTGACCAGGCAAGTCAGACACAGCTAACCATAGGCTTCGCGGCCATTGCTGGCTTCCCCCGCGTCCAGGGTGCTATAGACTGTACACATGTGGCCATCAAGGCGCCAGCAGGTGAGCCCGGTGCCTTTGTCAACAGGAAGGGCTTCCAGTCCATGAACGTGCAGATAGTGTGTGATCACAGGATGTTGATTCTGAAAGTCTGTGCAAGGTACCCAGGCAGCTCCCACGACGCCTACACCCTCAGACACTCCCAGGTGCCGGGGCTCTTCAGTGCTCCGACTCGGCTGGATGGATGGCTGCTGGGTGACAAGAGCTATCCCCTCAGAATGTGACTCATGACGCCTCTCCGCTATCCAAGAACAGAAGCTGAGCAGCGCTACAATAGGAGCCACGCCTCCTCAAGGGCTGTGGCGGAGAGAGCCATCGGTCTTCTCAAGATGTGCTTCCGATGCCTGGACCGCTCAGGGGCCAGACTCCAGTACCCCCCAAATCGTGTCTTGGTGATAGTGGTTGCATGCTGCACTCTCCCCAATCTTGCACTGGAAAGGGGGGATGCAGTGGACGATGAAGACCTTGATGCAGTGGATGAGGCTGCACACGATGAATCCAGCAGTGCCTCAGAGGATGAGGAAGCAAAGGGCAATGATGAGGGGCAGCACGCCAACCCGCTACTACACCAAGGAGGCAGGGACACCCGGGAGACTTTAATCCAACGAACCTTCAGCTAGCTCCGCACAAACGGATCTGCAGGACCAGAATTGCCTGGCGCATCCATAAGCGGCACTTAGGTGCTACATCTTCCACCTTATCAGCTGCCACAAAAATCAAAACAAAATGTTGCTCCAACATTGAAAAATAGAAATTCCCTAATCTCGGGCCAACACAAAAGCACCAGTGACAAACCCGACGTGGGCCTAACGTGCCTTATGCTTACGTTTGTGGGTGCTACGTCTTGGTGCCACCCCATCGCTCGGAGTGGCTTGTGAGACAGCCTGCTGACTCTGCTGTCCTGTTGGCCTCGATGACCTTGGCGGACGTCCTCTGGCCCGTGGAGCCTGTGCTGGCACAGCCTGGGAGGGAGTGGCCAGTTCCACAGCTGGCACCTCCCCAGTTGTCGCAGCCTCAACAGATGCAACGGTCACTGGCAGAGGGGCAGAGCTGCTGCCCTCATCCGGAGCGCCCTGAGAGGAGCCCACACAGACAACAGGCAGCTGCTGTGCTGATGTGAGGTCACTTTGGACCTCCCTGCTCACCGCAGGTGGATGGGCACCACGCTGGGACAGTTGGTACCCAGAACGTCTTCCACATTGCCAATGACCACCTGTGGCCAGTAGCGTTGTGAGGACTTGCAGGTCCGAGCGTAACCCCATCAGAATCTGATCAATTTGTTTGAAGCCCCTCTCCATGAGAGTGGCCAATCTCTCCATGGAAGAAGCCTGACGCTCTGACATGAGGTTCATGCCATCACTGACACTCTGCCTGGATTCCTCCACCACAGAGACCAAGTGAAGCACACTCTCATGCAACACTCCCAGATGTTCCCGCGCACCCGGCCGCTTGTCCTGCAGCTGCTGCATGGCGGACATCTCCAGAGGCACATCATCACTGCCGGACTCAGCATGTGCCTAGTCCCCTGCAGTCCTCCGGCTGCTGGCACCATCTGTCTGTGCCATCTCCTCCAGCGATTGTGAAGTGCCCTCTCCACTGTGCTACGGGACACTAGCTGATGTTACATTCCCCACTGATGTGGTAGTTGCTGTGCTGGTGCCTACCTCACTGAAATGGTGTGACGCTCGTGACAATTGATACCCCTCAGGTGTGGAAGGGGGCATCTGGACGTCCTCATTGCGGCCATGCTCTGATGATGCTGAAATTAACAAGGACAGTGGGTCAGTTAGCGTTCAGTCAGAAACACAATTCATCCCTTTCCCCCCAGGCTCATAATGCGCTCAACCTTCAAGTACCAAAGGAGAGGAACATTGGTGGGGTGGTAAATAGTCAGGAGGAGGCCCAAACATTACAGGTGCATACAGACAGGCTGGTCAGATGGCCTAAGGAATGCCACATAGAATGTTATGTGGATAAGTGTTGAGGTTATGCACTTGGGCAGGACAAACAAGGTACGGGAATACAGGAGAAATGGTAGGACCGTGGAAAGTAAGGATGATTACAGGGACCTTGCTGGGCAGACCCGTTAAGGTAGCAGAACAGGAACATGGTGCAGGGAGAACCCATCTTCTCATCAACCACTAAGCCTGATGTAAGCATGGTCACTATCTGCTTGACCACCCAGCTCACGCCAAATTCCCAACGCAGTAACGACACTAAGACATGGAGGGGGGTGGCCCTCAAAGGCTAAGGCTACCTGCTGGGTAAAATGGCCAAGGTCAACATGGTCCTCACCCTTCCAAAGCACAACAAACCATTGAAGCGCTTGCGACACTGGATCCATGTTCACTGCACAACATCCCTGGAAGTGACCACCTCCGCCACCTCCTGCCAGGCCCACTTCATCACGTGGGGGGGGCCCTCCTCCTCCCATCCTGGGGAAACAGGACCTCTCGCCGGGCTGCCACCTCCTCAACAAGGGCAGCAAGGCAGTCATCAGAGAAGCGAGGGGCAAAGTGGCCCCCTGCTGGCCCACCCTGCAGCCTGCCCTGCTCCTGGCCCACACCCTGCAGCCTGCCCTGCTCCTGCCCCACACCCTGCAGCCTGCCCTGCTCCTGGCCCACACCCTGCAGCCTGCCCTGCTCCTGGCCCACATCCTGCAGCCTGCCCTGCTCCTGGCCCACACCCTGCAGCCTGCCCTGCTCCTGGCCCACACCCTGCAGCCTGCCCTGCTCCTGGCCCACACCCTGCAGCCTGCCCTGCTCCTGCCCCACACCCTGCAGCCTGCCCTGCTCCTGGCCCACACCCTGCAGCCTGCCCTGCTCCTGGCCCACACCCTGCAGCCTGCCCTCCTCCTCTGGCCTTCCCTCTACCACAGCCTGCTGTGCAGACCCCCTGCAGTACAACCTGGAGCTGGCCATGGTGATCAGCTTAAAGGAGGCTGCCTGGCCTTATTTTATACAGACTGCCGGTTCCCCATTGGAACCAGCGGTCTGGACACGCCCGCAGCAATTTTAAAAGTCCCGCTCTCCACGAGAGTGTGAAATGCGCTGGGTGGGCCTTAATTGGACCCCCTGCGAAAAATGGCAGCGCTGCCCACAATTGCTTCAGCTCCACCCACCCGCCGAATGGAAAATTCAGCCCATGTTTTCCAAGCCACATTTTAAGTTGTTGCAGATTTTAGAAGTTAGAAGTTTCCCCCAATGTTTCACTGATGTGAGACTGGCTGGTTTGTAGTTACAGGGTTTATCCCCCTCTCCTTTTTTAAACCGGGTGTAACATTAACAACCCTCCAGTTCTCTTGCATCACCCCCATATCCAAGGAGGATTGAAAGGTCATGGTCAGTGTGCCCACTATTTGCACCATTCCTTCCCTCAGTGACCCTCTCACATCCCATCCAGACCAGGTAAATGTTTTACTTTATTGTGGTATAAAAAGTGTTGGATTGGAAGGGCTTAACTGAACTTGTTTGTTCAGTGACTGTAATTAATGTCACTCTCCATGGATCCTAATTGTGTCACTGGAGGGTTTCCCTCTTCTGTTAATAAGGGAATCCGTTCAATGTGTTATCCCATAATGTCAGCGGGAACCTCACCACCGGCACTGACAGGGATCAGCGGCTCCAGAGAGAGGGAGAGGATGGATCGGAATCTGAGAACAATGGATTGGAATGTTACAACAATGGATCGGAATCTGAGAGCAATGGATTGGAATGTTACAACAATGGATCGGAATCTGAGAACAATGGATCGGAGTTTAACCGATGGGCTTGGCTGGCTTTTTAATAATTCTCATTGGATGACATTATCATGGCGAGTTTATGGGCTACTTCTGGTTATTCAAGCAGGTTACTACCCCATCCTCGCTATTGTTGGTGTCCCTGGTAAGTCTCTGTTTCCAGCTATTAATTCGATAAAGCGTGTTTAGCTGCCTTAAAGGGATGTTGGGGAGAGGGATTGGGGTGGGATGGAAAGCACAAGGTCCATGGTCCCACCATCTGCAGCTTGGACATGATTCCAGACAGCAGGATGAGGGGCAGCTGGGAGTTAAGAAGGGGTCAAGGCAGAAACATAACATCACCCTAAATGCTCGCGCTGACACTGGATGCTCCAGTCTCTGTCACAGCTGGTCCCAAGATATGGAGAACCATCGCCTCAGTCAGGCTGAGAGGAGGAATGTTCGCCTGCCCCATCGGTTTTCTCTCTCTCCCTTTGATTATGGAATCACCACTTCAATCACTCCATTATTGTTGGCTGCCTGGCCATCAAGCTCTGGAATTCCCCCCCTACACCTCTCCACCTCTCAATCTCACCTTGCTCCCCGAAAGTCACTCCATAAAACTTACCACTTTGACCAAGCTTTTAGTCATTCCTCATATCTCCTTATGTGCCTCAGTGTCATATTTTGTTTTATATTGCTCCTGTGAAGTGTCTTGAGGGGGAAAGGAGGAAGTGGAGGATCATGATCAACATTTAGTTTATTAATTTTAGTGTCATTGCTTTTACCATTTAATCTCTCCTGCCTTCACCACATCATAAAATTCCTTGTTCCTTCTTTCAGGAAGAATCGTTGCAATAGATCCCTGGACACAGTGCTTCTGAAAATCTCAATTTCCTGAATCAGTCTGAAAGCTTTGTTCCAACCCTGAAGAATAATTTTCCTATTTATTCCCCTTCCTCACAGCTAACTCAGTGACGATTGCGATCCTGTCTAAGGGAAAATGTGGTCTCTCTAAATGTGTGACATGCTACCTGGTGGCCATGGCAGCAGCAGATCTACTGGTAATTATCATCGACCTGATATTGAGACACATTCCAATTGTTTATTGGGAACAGTTTCTTTTCCTGAAGTTCATGCCGATATGTAATATCCATGGCATCCTGCTTCATGCAGCCACTGACTGTTCTGTCTGGTTCACTGTCACTTTCACCTTTGATCGCTTCGTGGCCATTTGTGGCCAGAAGCTGAACAGTAAATATTGCACCAGTAAAATGGCAGCTATGGTTCTGGGAACAGTGACTGTTCTGAGCTGTTTAAAGAATATTATCTGGTATTTTATATACACAGGTCGGTATTTGCTCTTCAACTCCCCCTTCTTTTGTTTCGTACCAGAGTCGGTTCGGTTTTCTACAGTCTGGGTATCAATCGAGTTCCTCCATCAGATTATAACCCCGTTTATCCCATTTGTTGTGATTTTGCTGCTCAATGTTTTCACTGTCAGACACATTTTAGTGAGCAGCAGAGCCCGCAGGAGACTCCGGGCTGACAGCAGTGGGGAGAGTCCCAGAGACCCAGAGATGGAGAGTCGAAGGAAATCCATCATTTTACTGTTTGTTATCTCGGCAAATTTTATCCTGTTATGGACGACGTTAATGGTTCATTCTGTATGGTACCGGATGTGGTTATTACGGTATAGGTCTGTACAGTTTCATTCAGTTGTACGGGAAATAGGCTTCATGCTGCAGCTCCTGAGTTGCTGCACAAACACTTGTATTTATGCCGTGACCCAGACTAAGTTCAGAGAACAGTTGAAGAATGTGCTGAAATATCCATTAAATCTAATTGTTCATTTAATTCAATGATGAAAGGAACTGAATCACCGGGATTAAAATTGTACAGTTGAAGGGTCATTGAGCTGAAACGTTTCACAGTATCACAATATCTTTAGAGTGCAGAAGGAGGACATTCGGCCCATCGATCCTGTACTGGCTATCTGAAAGAGCTTTCCACCTAGTTCCACTCCCCTGCCTTATCCCCGTCACCTTGCACATTCTCTCCTACACTGGGCAGAATTTAATGGGGCCATCAAGAGTGGGAATGTGGTGGGCGGAGTGACTTAATCAGGCAGGAACCGAAATCTCATCTTCCCGATGGCAGAAAGTGGTGACATCGTGGATTTGTCACTGGACTCGTCATCCCTGAGACCCAGGGTAATGATCTGGGAACCCAGGTTCAAATCCCACCATGGCTGATGGTGAAATTTGAATTCAATAAAAATATGGAATTAAAAGTCTGATGATGACACCAAAACCATTGTCGATTATTGTAAAAACCCATCTGGTTCACTAATGTCCTTCAGGGAAGAAAATCTGCTGTCCTTACCTGGTCGGCCTACATGTGACTCCAGACCCACAGCAATGTGGCTGATTCTTAATGCCCTCTGAACAAGGGCAATTAGGGATGGGCAATACATGCTGGCCCAGCCAGCGATGCTCACATGCATGAATGAATGAAAAAAGAGAGTTTAATGGGTTGAGTTGGCGACGTTTCAGTGGTGGGTCGGCATTCACAGTGTCCGATGACGGGAACTTCTTTTCCCTACATGAGCATCCCACTAATACTCATTAAATTACAACTTTTCCACATTAAGTCCGACCATCAAGATTAAGTCAGAGGTGAACGGGAAACTTGTGCCACCTGATTTAGGGCTGGTTAAAGGTGGCATGCACCAGGTGAGCTGGTCCATTTGGTCAAGCAGTGAGTGGTTCTCTTTGCTGAACTCTGAGGCAAAGAGGAGGGGAAGAGGAGAATGTTCACAGACATGGACTGTCAGTAGCAGCAAGAGCGGAGAGGGGGGTATTGCAGGTGGGGTTGGGGTATCAACAGGAGCAACAGAAAGACACTGGGGTGTTGTACGGTGTGAGTAGGGGTGAAGAATTGGGAGGAGAGCAAATGTCTTGTTTCGGTCCATCATGTCAGATGTCATCGGGTCCTGGGTGGCAGTTGTACCCCACAGGGAAGATCCACACTCAGAGAGGGCTGTTGAAGCTTGATGGAGGGCAGGTGCAGCTTGAGGGAGGGCAGGTAAATGCCCCACGTGCCCACCACGTGATCACACCTGCCCCACGTGCCCACCGCTGGCTCTTTACATTTTAATTGGTCTGGTGTCCACGCCGGCTCTCGACACGCAAACGGAATTGGCCTCACTCCCACTCCCACCAACGGGACCCAGGCTTCGCGTATTAAATTCCGCCCAGTGTGTCTGACCGTCCGAGATCTGGAAAAGGTTTCCGTTTGGGACAAATGCAGCAAATCAAATATCCATCCCACCCCGAGAGAGGGAAAAACCAGAGAAAAGGACAGAAGGAGATCGAGACTCAGTTAAATAGAGAAAATGGAAATATTTCCCACCCTTAATGTCTCTCTATTCCAGTCCAATCTTCAGCGCTGGGGAAATACTTTCCGAGTAAATCAGGCAGCTCGAGAATCGAACCCAAATGGTGACACAAAGGAAAGGAGAAAAGTCCGGAATAAGCTCGGGACCTTTCGATTTTCAGTCTAACCCCCTCCCAACTGAGCTCTGTAAGGGGCTATTCAACCAAGGGGTTTGGAAGTGGGTGAAGGGGCGGAGAGACGGTGGGAGTGAGAGGGACAGTGAGTTGGCCGTGGTCAATAGAAGGTCAGGAATGAAGGTCAGAGGAACAGAACAGGCTGGAAACATAGAAAAAGTGAGGAGCCGAGGCTGTGAGAAAGAGAGAGTAAAGGACAGGCTTGTTCAGTTGGTTGGGCTGTGGGGTTTATAATAACCGGGATCTGGGTATGATCCTCTCCCAGCTCAGAGGGAATTGGACCAACATTCTGTCCGTACAATTATAGAATGATGCAAGGAAGCAGGAGGCTATTTGACATCTCACAGGCAATCTCCAACTTGGAATTCCTCAGCAGAGAGTTGAAGAAATGTTTGATCAAAATGAAATTCAACAACAGTTACCTCCCAATAGCACCTCGCTGTTAAAGACTCAACTTAATTTCATTTCTGTAGCTGGGAGTCAATGCTGCTCAGTGGAATTTCTGACCCATCCCTCTCTTCACAATCCATTAGTGTTGAGAAAGCAATGGGGAATGTTATACACATATGGTGTACTCTCCGAATTGCTTTCCTCTTTTTTGGAAAAATATATTTCATTCATAAAATACCTGGAAGAACATTACAAAACATTTCTAAATCGCCATCACAAAAAGTACAATCAGAATCAACTTTTACACATGGATCACGAGCTGCTTCAATACGATCAATGAATTTTACAACCATTTCAATCTGGTCATTACAGACAATCAGACAATGGGATTGGAGTTATCAACATTCAACATGTTGCACTCTGAGGTGCTTCAATACAATTAGAATACAATGAGTATTCAATGCAGACATTCATTCTGAGCTGGACAGCCCGAGGGGTCTATACACTTCCCAGCCCCAAAGAGCGTCTTTCACCGAGTTGATGATCCTCCCGCGTAGTTGATGTTTGTCTCGGTGTGTGTCCCTGGGAACAGCCCGTAGAGCACAGAGTCTTGTGTCACAGAACTGCTCAGGATGAACCTCGACAGAAACCACTGCACCTCTCCCCAGACCTTCTTTGCAAAGGCACAATCCACAAGGAGGTGGACAACGGTCTCTTCCCCACCACAGCCACCTCGAGGGCAACATGCAGAGGGGGTGAGACTCCTGGCGTGTAGGAAGGATCTGACGGGGAGGGCCTTTCTCACCACCAGCCAAGCTACATCTTGGTGCTTGTTGGAAAGTTCTGGCGATGAGGCATTCTGCTAAATGACTTTGACAGTCTGCTCGGGGAACCATCCCACAGGATCCACCCTCTCCTTTTCCCACAGGGCCTCTATGACGTTACCTGCCAACCACTGCCTGATGGATATGGGGTCAAAGGTTTTTCTCCGCATAGATTTTTCCACGATGGACAGGTGGTACGTGCCATGCCGGTCCAACTACTTGGAGTGTTCTGCGGCAGCGTGGCCAGACCCATCCTTCGCAACACCGGGGACAGGTAGAACCTCAGCACATAGTGACACTTGGTGTTTGCGTACTGAGGGTCTACGCACCACTTGATGCAGCCACACACAAAGGTGGCCCATCAGTATGAGGGCGATGTTGGGCACGTTTTTTCCCCCTTCATCTAGAGGCTTGTACATCGCGTCCTTGCAGACACGATCCATTTTTGACCTCTAGATAAAGCGGAAGATGGCTCGAGTGATCGCCACCATGCAGGAGCGTGGAATGGGCCAGACCTGCGCCACGTACAGCAACAGCGAAAGTGCCTCACACCTGATGACCAGGTTCTTACCCGCAATGGAGAGGGAGCATCGCTCCCACATGCCCAGTTTTCTTTGCACCATAGACACTCGCTCCTTCCAGTTTCTAACGCATGCCCTGGTCCCTCCGAACCATATCCCCAGCACCTTCAGGCTGTCAGCCCTGACGGTGAAGGGAACAAAGGATCGGTCAGCCCAGTTCCCAAAGAGCATGGCCTCGCTCTTACCACGATTTAACTTGGTTCCCGAGGCCAGTTCGAACTGGTCGCAGATGTGGATCAATCTGCGCACCGACAGCGGATCCGAGCAGAAGACGGCGACATCATCCATGTACAGGGAGGCTTTGACCTGAGTGCCTCCACTGTCTGGGATCGTCACTCCTCTTATGCCCGGATCCTTCCTGATGCACTCAGCAAAGCGTTCTATGCAACACACGAAAAGAACAGGCGAGAGAGGACAGCCCTGCCTGACTCCAGATTTAATCGGAAAGCTATCTGATTCCCACCCATTCTTACCAAACCTGTTCTCTCTGAGAGTCCCGGACATTTAGTCCTCAGTCCATCCAAATTGCCTCACTTTGGATGGACTGAAGAAACTGTCCTGAACCTCCCTATTGGAGATGTTCTGCTCAGGTGGCATCTGGGGGTTCATGCAGGGAACGGGATTTAAAATGTCCTCTGTTGGAGAATCTTCTCCAATCTTCTCCCCCCTGGGGCGTTGCTGCTCCCGGCATCCCGGAGCTGGGGTGCGCTGAGCGTCTCTCTGCTCCCAGAATACTGGGGCTCGGGTGCGCTGGCCTCTTCGGGTTGTGGGTAAATTTGGGGAGCGCTGGTCTCCTCATTGTCTCCAATGTTCTGGAGCTTGGATGTCTCGTCCTGCAACTCCCTAGAGCTTTTCCGTTTCTTCTGTAGGTGCCGCCCTTGCCTTTCTTCGTCCGAAGAGCAGCGGCCCCTGTCATCCGTGTCGGATAGGAGATGCCTCTTGCCACTTGTCTGGGAAGTGGCTTGGTCCCTCCTTAGTCCCTTCTTCCTTTTGGCTCTCTTCACCAGCTGCCACTCCCCCTGCTGCTTTTCCACTGCTTCCTCCTCCTCCATTGATTTGCTTTCCTGAGGAGTGGGAGGTTCAGGGGCAGTGCTGTTGATTGGCTGTCTGCTGCCTCAATCTTTTCCTCCACCTTGTCTCTCTCTGTGTCCTCCTTTGTCCCGTTGTTTTCACTGGGGGCCATGGTGCTTGGAGTGTTGCAAGTGTCTTTGGTAGTAGTGACATGAAACATTTCTTCTGCTTCCCCCTCGTTGGCTTTGCCTGCCTGTGCATAAGTGAGGCAGCGTTTGGGGCAGGTCCTGTAGAGGTGAGCTGCCTCGCCACACAGGTTGCAGCACTTAGTCTGTTTTCAGTCCTATGTCTGGTGCCCTTCCTGTTTGCAGTTCTTGCAGAGGGCGGCGCTGCAGTTGGCCGCCACATGACCAGACTTGCCGCATGAGCGACAAAGTTTGGGCTGCCCATCGGAGACAAGTTAGCCACAGCTTCCCCCGATAGCGAAGCTAGAAGGAGGGTGGAAGATGGCTCCCTTACCGTCGGTCTTGAGCGTGACCTTGACCTGGCGTTTGCATGTCCAAATCACGAAGGCGTCTCTAACCTCGGTGCAGCTCCCAACCTTGTCGACGTACCTGGCGAGGAAGGTGAGCATGTCGGCGACAGGGACGTGGGGGTTGTAGAGATGCACCGTCACCACGAGGTCCCGTTGCTAAGGCAGAGCAAAGAGTGGCTCAACCGTCAGGATCTTCATCTCCGGCTGGTCTCTCTTCTCCTTGAGCACCTTCAGGAACTTGACGCAAGCTGCCACACGCTTGAAAGTCACGTCGAAACATCCAGCGCTGGGGAAGTCTTGCAGGGAGTAGATCTCATCCGCTTCAGATCCACACGCCTTCAACAGGATCCGCTTGATGAAGAAGGCCCGATCCATGGGTGCTCCTCCTTCACTGTCCTTCACTGTCACCCGAACGGTGTTACGTACCCCATCATATGAGGCTAGACTGGTTATAACCATCGCTTCATGACTACACTTGATCTTAGCCAAAAGGCCGAGAAGCGATTCCATTTGCCTTCCTTGTTACCTGCTGTACCTGCATACTGGCTTTCAGCGATTCATGCACGAGGACACCCAGATCCCTCTGTGCTGAAGCATTTCTGAAGTTTCTCTCCATTTAAATAATAAGTCGCCTTTTTATTCTTCTGACCAAAATGGATAACCGCACACTTATCCACGTTAAACTCCATCTGCCAAATTTTGGCCCATTCACCTAACCTGTCCATATCCATTTGTAAATTTCTTATTTCTTCATTGCAACTTACTTTCCCACCTATTTTGGTGTCATCTGCAAATTTAGCTATAGTACCTTCTACCCCTGAATCCAAGTAAATAGTTGGGGCCCAAGGACCGAACCCTGTGGCACCCCACTAGTTACAGCTTGCCATCCAGTTAAGACCCATTTATCCTGACTCTCTCCTTTCTGTTGGTTAGCCAATCCTCTATCCAAGCTAAAATATTACCCTTAGCTGCGTGTGATCTTATCTTGTGTATTAATCTTTTGTGCGGCACCTTATCAAATGCCTTCTGGAAGTCCAGACATACTACATCTACAGGATCCCCATTATCCACTTTGCTTGTCACATCTTCAAAGAACTCTAGCAAATTAGTCAAACACGATTTACTCTTCGTAAAGCCATGCCGACTCTGATGGATTGCATTTTGAGTTGCATTTTAGGAAGGTAGTGAAGGCATTGGAGAGAGTGCAGAAGAGGTTTACGAGTTTGGTTCCAGGGGCGAGGAAGTTAAGTTGTGAAGTAAGATTTTATTTTTTTTTTGCAAAAATATACTTTATCAATAAAATATCTTCAACCACATTCCAAACCATTTCAAAAACACCATTACAAAGGTACAATCCGGTTCAACTTTTACAACATGTATCACCAGGTGCATCAGTACAAACAATATTACAATCATTTGCAGACATTCATTTTGAGCTGTACAGCCCGAGGGGATTTAAACAGTTTCCAGTCCCTCGGTGCCCTGTGGTAGAAAGGTCTTAGACAGCGACCCTTCCCCATTGCGCCTTTGCGGCGGCTGCCCCAAGCTTTAGTGCATCCCTCAGCACGTAGTCCTGGACTTTGGAATGTGCCAGTCTGCAACACTCGGTCGGGGACAACTCTTTGCACTCCAAGACCAACAAGTTTCGGGCAGACCAAAGAGCGTCTTTCACCGAGTTGATGATCCTCCAGCTGCAGTTGATGTTTGTCTCAGTGTGTGTCCCTGGGAACAGCCCGTAGAGCACAGAGTCCTGTGTCACAGAACTTCTCGGGATGAACCTCGACAGAAACCACTGCATCTCTCTCCAGACTTTCTTTGCAAAGGCACAATCCACAAGGAGGTGAACAACGGTCCTGTCCCCACCACAGCCACCTCGAGGGCAACGTGCAGAGGGGGTGAGACTCCTGGTGTGTAGGACAGATCTGACGGGGAGGGCCTTTCTTACCATCAGCCTAGCTACGTCTTGGTGCTTGTTGGAAAGTTCTGGCGATGAGGCCTTCTGCCAAATGACTTTGACAGTCTGCTCGGGGAACCATCCCACAGGATCCACCCTCTCCTTTTCCCTCAGGGCCTCTAAGACGTTACTTGCCGCCACTGCCTGATAGACTTGTGGTCAAAGGTGTTTTTCTGCATAAATTTTTCCACGATGGACAGGTGGTACAGCACTTAGTGACACTTGGTGTTTGCGTACTGAGGGTCTGCACCCAGCTTGATGCAGCCACACACAAAGGTGGCCATTAGGATGAGGGCGATGTTGGGCACATTTTTCCCCCTTTATATAGAGGTTTGTACATTGTGTCCCTGCAAACCTGATACCTTCCCGACCTCCAGATAAAGTGAAACATGGCTCGGGGAATCGCCACCACGCAGGAGTGAGGAATGGGCCAGATGTGTGCGAAAGAGCGCAGAAATCTCCAAGGCACAGAGCTGCCTGAGGGAGATTAGTTTAAGTTTTAAACATGTAAATAAAGAAATTAAAACATTTTAAAACATGTCCCCTCATGTGTCACATGAGTTGGGACATGTCAATGAATTTTTAAAAAAATTTTTATTCAATTTTTAAACATTTCATGAAGCCTCATCCCGCCTGTGGATTAGCAATAATACTGTGACGGGTGAATTTCTGGAGTGTGTACGAGATGGTGTTTTAGGCCAGCATGTCGAGGACCCAACTAGGGAACAGGCCCTAGATTTGGTATTGTGCACGCCCGCCTTCCCAGGGGATTTTCAATGCTAAAAATAGTTTTCTTACAAACATCTGCTTTCTTTACTTTTCAACATGTACATGTTCCAAAATCCAACTTTCTTTCTTTCTCTCTCTCTCACTTTGCGTCAGTGTCAGAGGCTGCTGTGGGAGAAGCTTTTGAAAGCAGTTGCGTGTCTTGCAGGGCGTGAGTGACAATGCAGCAAGCAAGTGTGCAGAGCTGCACACATAGAGTCCTAGATTGGTTAGAGCAGAAAAGGAGGCCATTCGGCCTGTCGTGTCTGTGCTAGCTCTCTGCAAGAACAACTCCCCTAGTGCCACTCACCTGCCTTTTCCCCATAGCCCTGCAAATATTTTCTCTTCAGATAATTATCCAATTCTCTTTTGAAAGCCACTCTTGAAAGTGCCCCCAGCACACTCTCAGGCAGTGCATTGCAGATTCTAACCACTCGCTGCGCAAGAAGGTTTCTCCTCATGTCGCCTTGGTTCTTTTGCCATTCACCTTAAATGGGGGTCCTCCATGTTGTGTTTTCCACCTTACGCAAACACACCGACGACACAAAGAGGATTGCTAACTCAATTCTTTGTTTGAAGAGATGAAACATATACAACAATATCTGTGTCTCCAGGACAGCTCCTATCATCGGCCCGATAATTATACATGAATATAAGACCGTAAGCCATAGGAGCAGAAATTAGACCAATCGGCCCATTGAGTCTGCTCCGCCATTCAATCATGGCTAATAAGTTTCTCAACCCCATGTAGGTGTGCGATATTGTGTCAAA
This sequence comes from Cetorhinus maximus, assembly GCF_964194155.1. NCBI lineage: Eukaryota > Metazoa > Chordata > Chondrichthyes > Lamniformes > Cetorhinidae > Cetorhinus > Cetorhinus maximus. Next base: position 259,078 of record NC_135906.1, read on the forward strand.
GGCCTTCTCCTGATCCAAGCTGATGAGGCAGGTATCCACACCCCTGTCCTGTACATAGGCAATCGTATCCCTGAGCAGCGCCAGGCTGTCAGAGATCTTCCTGCCTGGCACAGAGCAGGTCTGGTCAGGGTGGATCACCACTTCCAGAGCGGATTTGACCCGATTGGCGATGACCTTGGACAGAATCTTATAGTTCACATTCAACAGTGAAATGGGTCGCCAATTTCTAATTTCCTCCCTTCCCCCCTTGTTCTTGTAGATGAGGGTGATGATGCCTTTCCTCATGGATTCTGACATACTACCAGCCAGGAGCATACTCTCGTACACCCCTAGCAGGTCTGGGCCGATCAAGTCCCACAGAGCCGAATACAACTCCGCCGGCAAGCCGTCGCTTCCGAGAGTTTTACTCTTCTCGAAGGACTCAAGGGCCTTAGTCAGTTCATCAGGATTTAGCGGTTTGTCCAGGCTCTCCCGCGTACTGCTGTCTAAGACCTCCATGATAGAGGATAGGAAGGACTGGGAGGGCGTGCTGTCCGAGGGCTTCACGTCATACAATCCGGCATAAAAGGATTTGCTGATGCTCAAAATGTCGGACTGCGATGACTTTACTGAGCCGTCTTCTTCCTTCAGGCTGCTGATCACAGAGCTCCTTCTGTGTACTTTTTGGAAGAAGAAATGTGAGCACGTCTCATCCTGCTCCACGGAGCGGACTCTAGAACGGAAGATGATCTTGGAGGCCTCCGAGGCAAAGTGCGAGGCTTGCTGGCTCTTCACCCCTTGGAGTTCCTCCTTGACATCGACCCCAATCGACGGCAGCCGGAGCAGATTCTGCATGTTTTTCTGGAGTCGGGACATTTCCCTCTGTTTCTTTCTAGCTTTCTGGGTGCCTTTGAGGATGAAAAACCTCTTGATGTTTCCCTTGATCGCTTCCCACCAGGGTGTCAGGGACTCAAAGAGGGGTTCCACGGTTCTCCAACCTTTGTAATCCCTCTTGAGCTCCTCAATGTTCTCTGGGGTCAGCAGTTGCACATTTAGCTTCCATGCCCCACTGCCCACCCTCAGGTCCTTCTCTAAGTGGCAGTCCACCAGTAGGAGGCAGTGGTCAGAGAAAAACACCGGCTTGACGTCGGTGGATCTGACTGTGAATGCACGGGACACAAACAGGAAGTCTATCCTGGAACGAATGGACCCGTCTGGCCGCGACCAGGTGTATCTACGCTGCGCTCCGTCTGCAGGGTTGCTGAAGACGTCGTGCAGCTTGGCATCCTTAACTGTTTCCATCAGGGATCTGGACGTAGCGTCCAATCTGCTGTCGGCCCTGCTGGATCGTCCAGCCGCATCGATGATGCAGTTGAAGTCACCGCCCAGAATGACCGGCCTGGAGGTCACCAGCAGCAGTGGGAGCTGCTGAAAAACCTCCAGCCGCTCAGCCCCTTGTGACGGGCCGTACACGTTAATTAACCGGAGTGGAGCGTTCTTGTACATTACGTCTGCTACGAGGAGTCGCCCGCCCACCACCTCCTTAACCTCGGAGACGGTGAAGTTGCCTCCCCGCAGCAGAATACCCAGGCCGGAGGAACGAGAGTCGTTTCCGCCCGACCAGATCGATGGCCCATGGGACCACCATCGTGACCATTGCCTGTAGGAGCTGAGGTGCGGTATCGCACACTCCTGCAGAAACAACAGGTCAGCTTTGACCTTGGCTAGGTAGTCCAAGGTCGCAACACATCGCGTAGTAGATTTAATGCTACGCACATTTATGGATACAATCTTTAAACCCATTTTAAAGCATTTATTCTCCTACCAAACCCATTGTCTCTGAGAGTCCCAGACCTTTAGTCTGCTCCTTCACCCGTAGTGAGCTCAAATTCCTTCACTTTGGATGGGCTGAGGTAGTTCTCCTTGGCCGTGTTCTGTTCCAGTGGCATCTGGAGGTTCACGTAGCGAGCGGATTTTGAGATGACCTTTGCTGGAGAAGCTTCTCCAAAACTCACCCCCTCTGGGGTGTTGCTGTTCCCGGCTTCCTGGAGCTGGGGTGCGATGATTGCCTCACTGCTCCCAGATTCCAGGGGCTGTGGTGCACTGGCCTCCTCAGGTTGCAGGCAAAGTTGGGGTGCGCTGGTCTCCTTGTTGTCTCCAATTTTCTGGAGCTCGGGTGTCTCGTCCTCCAATGCCCTGGAGCTTTGCCGCCTCTTCTGTAGGTGCCGCCCTGGCACTTCTTCATCCGAAGAGCTGCTGCCTTTGTCATCCATGTCGGATGGGAGACGCCTTTTCCCACTTGTCTGGGAAGTGGCTTTGCTTCTTCTTCGCACCTTCTTCCTTTTGGCTCTCTTCACCGTCCGCCACTCCCCCTGCTGATTTTCCACTGCTGCCTCCTCCTCCATTGATTCGCTGTCCTGAGGACTGGGAGGTTCAGGGGGTAGTGCTGTTGATTGGCTCTCTGTTGCTTCAATCTCTTCATCCACCTTGTCTCTCTCTGTGTCCTCCTTTCTCCCTTTGAGCTCCCTGGGGGCCTTGGTGGTTGGAGTGACACGAAGCATTTCTTCTGCTTCCCCCTCGTTGGCTTTGGCTGCCTGTGCGTAAGTACGGCAGCGTTTGGGGCAGGTCCTGTAGAGGTGACCTGCCTCGCCACACAGGTTGCAGCACTTGGCCTGTTTGCAGTCTTTTGTCTGGTGCCCTTCCTGTTTGCAGATCTTGCAGAGGGAGGCGCTGCAGTTGGCCGCCACATGACCAGCCTTGCCACATGAGCGACAATGCTTGGGTTGCCCAGCGTAGACCAGGTAGCCACGGTTTCCCCCGGTAGCGAATCTGGAAGGAGGGTGGAAAATGGCTCCCTTACCGTCGGTCTTTAGCGTGACCTTAAACTGGCGTTTGCCTGTCCAGATCCCCAACTCGTCTCGAATCTCGGTGCCGCTCCCCACCTTATCGAAGTACCTGGTGAGGAAGGTGAACACGTCGACGACAGGGACGAAGGAGTTGTACAGATGCACCGTCACCACACGTTCCCGTTGCAACGGCAGAGAAAAGAGCGGCTCCGCCGTCAGGATCTTCATCTCCGGCAGGTCTCTTTTTTCCTCGAACACCCTCAGGAGCTGGACGCAGTCTGCCACCCGCTTGAACGTCACGTCGAAAAATCCAGCGCTGGGGAAGTCCTGCAGGGATACGATCTCCGGAGCTTCAAAGCCGCACGCCTTCAACAGGATCCTCCTGGCGAAGAAGACCCGATCCATAGGTGATCCTCCTTCGCTGTGGTTCACCGTGACTCGGACGGTGTTAGATACCCCATGGTATGGATTTTGATTGGTTATAGCCTTTGCTTCCCGACCTTGCCTTGGCAGAACCATGATAATGTTCTCTCCCCTGCCAGGTAACCAACAAATTTCGGGCAGGCAAAAGAGCGACGTTCAATGAATTGATGATCCTCCAGCTGCAGTTGATTTCGTCTCGGTGTGTGTCCCTGGGAACAGCCCATCGAGCACAGAGTCCTGTGTCACGGAACTGCTCGGGGTGAACCTCGACAAAAACCACGACAACTTTCTCCAGGCTTTCTTTGGAAAGGCACATTCCACAAGCAGCCACATCGAGGGCAACGTGCAGAGGGGGTGAGACTCCTGGTGTGTAGGAAGGATCTGACGGGGAGGGCCTTTCTCACCACCAGACAAGCTATGTCTTGGTGCTTGGTGGAAAGTTCTGGCAATGAGGCATTTTGCTAAATGACTTTGACAGTCTGCTCAGCGAACCATCTGTCAGGATCCACCATCTGTTTTTCACGCACAGCCTATAGGACAATACGTGCCAACCACTGCCTCGTGGACTTCTGGCCAAAGCTGTTTCTCTGTATAAATTTTTCCACGAGGGACAGGTGGTACAGCACGGTCCAACTACTTGGAGTGTTCCGCGGCAGCGTGGTCAGACTCATCCTTCGCAACACCGGGGACAGGTAGAACCTCAGCACGTAGTGACACTTGGTGTTTGCGTACTGAGGGTCTGCACCCAGCTTGATGCAGCCACACACAAAGGTGGCCATCAGGATGAGGGCGATGTTGGGCACGTTTTTCCCCCTTTATATAGAGGTTTGTACATTGTGTCCCTGCAAACCTGATACCTTTCCAACCTCCAGATAAAGTGAAACATGGCTCGGGGAATCACCACCACGCAGGAGTGAGGAATGGGCCAGTTGTGTGCGAAAGATTGCAGAAATCTCCAAGGCACAGAGCTGCCTGAGGGAGATTAGTTTAAGTTTTAAACATGTAAATAAAGAAATTAAAACATTTTAAAACATGTCCCCTCATGTGACAGTGTCTCATGAGTTGGGGCATGTCAATGAATTTTTAAAAAAATTTTTATTCAATTTTTAAACATTTCATGAAGCCTCATCCCGCCTGTGGATTAGCAATAATACTGTGACGGGTGAATTTCTGGAGTGTGTACGAGATGGTGTTTTAGGCCAGCGTGTCGAGGACCCAACTAGGGAACAGGCCCTAGATTTGGTATTGTGCAATGAGAAGGGGGCAATTAATAACCTTGTTGTACAGGGTCCTTTAGGGAACAGTGAGTATAACATAACAGAATTCTTCATTAGGCTGGAAAGTGAAGTAGTCCGACCTTGGATTTCCAAAAAGCATTTGATAGGGTGCCACATCAAAATATATCACATTTACAGGTTCCCCTAATCCACATTACTGGTCAAAGTACTCTCATAAATTAGTCAAACATAATATCCCTTTCACAAAACCATGTTGTCTCTGCCTAATTGTAATCAGATTGACCAGCAGCAGAAGTTCCATTCTCACCTCGTTAAGGCTGCCCCCAGCAAATCATCATTGTGGGGCAACCCTTTTTAATGTCAGCAAACTGCTGACAAACTTGTGAACCAGCAGTGGCGGGGCGCGAGCAATATGACCCCTTGTAAAATTCAGCCCATAAGAACATAAGAAATAGAAGCAAGAGTAGGCCATTTGGTCCCTCAAGCCTGCTCTACCATTTAGTAAAATCATGGCCTTAACTCCACTACTCCGCCTGCTTCCATTAACCATTGATTACCTTGTAGATCAAAAATCTGTAAGTCAGCCTTAAATATGTTCAATGACCAAAGCTCCCCTGCTCATTGGGGTAGAGATCTCCAAAGATTAACATCCCTAAGAGAGGAGCCTGCTCATCTCCATTTTAAATGGGAGACCCCTTATTTTGAACCTGTGATTCCTAATTGTACATTTCCCACAGGAAAACATCCTCTCAGCCTCCACACTGTCAAGCCCCTTCAGAATTTTATATGTTTCAATAAGGTCAACTCTCATTCTTCTGAATTCTAATGAGTAGAATCCCAACCTGCTCAATCTTTCCTCATCCTAGGAATCAACAAATGAACTTCTCTGAACGACCTCAATGCAAGTGTATCCATCCTTAAATAAGGAGATCAAAACTGTACACCGTATTCTAGGTGTGATCACACCAATGCCCCGTACAGTTATAAGAAAATTTCCCGACTTTTATTTGGGATCCATTGCAATTGGAAGTCCAGTCCTATGCAGGGTAGCCCCTCTGGTTTTCCCACCAGACCAAAACCAAGTCTCAGTTATTGCTCTAATCTCCAAAATACATTGAGCTAACTTTCTGATTGTAATGCTGACAGTAATCTGTTTTTAACATATAGCTTACTGCCAGGCCATGCAATTATTTTTTATTATGTTCAGGGCAGTCGGTAAATATACTGGTTGTAGTTGTGATACATTATCCCTCCTTCTCCTCCTAAATTTCTCAAGTCTTTAAAACAGTGGAAGTTACAGTTTTCTCAGTTACATTTGTTTGTTGCCCTTTAGAACAAAACTGTTCATGTTTCCAATGAGATGCTGAAGCATACTGCCAGAAAGCTTGGGTCAGTATCTCTAAAACTCTGCACAGCTCAGCTCATCCTGCATCTCCTGATCATGAGCTGTCTGTGAACGATTCTAATTGCAAAAAGGAATAGAGTGATGAATGGCTGAGACTCACTCCTTTGTTCATTCTTTCACAGGAAGTGACCATCACTGGCTAGGCCAGCATTTATTGTCCATCCCTAATTGTCCTTGAGAAGGTGGTGGTGAGCTGCCTTCTTGAACCACTGGAGTTCCTGTGCATCCACAGTGCTGTTAGGGAGGGAGTTCCAGGCTTTTGACCCAGTAATAGTGAAGGAACAGTGATATATTTCCCAGTCAGGATGGTGTGTGGCTTGAAGGGGAACTTGCAGATGGTGGTGTCCCCATGCATCTGCCGCCCTTGTCCATCTAGGAGGTAGAAGTTGCAGGTTTGGAAGGTGCTACCCTGCTGTTAGAAAAGCTGTTAAAAGTTCTTACAACATTGTTGTCTCAGGAATTACTAGAGATGAGGTGTTTCTCAAAATACTTTTTTGCTCTTCTCAAAGACTTTTAAAACACTTGATAAAACCTCATCCCACCCGTGGCTGAGGTTTTGTGAAAAATGCAAAGGCCGCCTGGGCTTTTCGCCTGCTCGACAACCTTAAGGTTGGATGGGCAGCTCAGCTAATTGAATTAATTACTATTTCAATGGCCTTAATAGGCCTTTGACAGTTTGGCGGGTGCCATATGATGGGGCATATTTTAAACATTTTTATTTCCCTTTATTTAAATTTACAAATGTCAAACTGATCTCCCGGAGATCTCTGTGCCTCAGGGAGATCTCTGCGTTCTTTCGCGCGCATGTGGGGAAGAGCACAGGGAACGACTCAGGGAATCCCCCACCCCCTCTCCGCACAGGGAACGACTCAGGGAATCCCTCACCCCCACCCCCTGCACAGGGAACGACTCAGGGAATCCCCCACCCCCTCCCCGCACAGGGAACGACTCAGTGAATCCCCCACCCCCTCCCCCGCACAGGTACCGATTCAGGGAATCCCTCACCCCCTCCCCCGCACAGGGAACAACTCAGGGAATCCCCCACCCCACCCCCCGCACAGGGAACAACTCAGGGAATCCCCCACCCCACCCCCCGCACAGGGAACGACTCAGGGAATCCCTCACCCCCTCCCCCGCACAGGGAATGACTCAGGGAATCCCCCACCCCCTCCCCCGCACAGGGAATGACTCAGGGAATCCCTCACCCCCTCCCCACACAGGGAATGACTCAGGGAATCCCCCCCACCGTTAATTGGCCCACCCACATAAAATGGCAACTCGCCCCCCTCGCCCCCGCCCCCCGCTCCGGCCCCGCCTCCATCTCTATATTTTGCCCTCGACCCGTTTCTCTCCCGTTTGATTCTCCATCGCCGCGCGCGCCATTCTTTTTACCGCCAAAACCAACCGCCGCTTCCCGATCGCCAGCAAAGGCCGCGTGACTCGGCTCAAACCTCGCGAGAGAACCCCGGAGCCGCGTCACGTGACAATGGGTAGTTAAGGCGCCGCCGGAGCCCCCGTCCCTCCAGAGGGGAGGGTTTTGGAATTTGTTTCGTTGGGAACGCTTTTGGGGGAAAGTGAGGGGAGGCAGGGAGGGGGAAACGGGCCGAATGGTCTTCAGTCCGATGAGGGTGGGTGGAGAGCTCGGGCTTGGCCAGTCACATCGACACTCGATGTCCGGGTCTCTCCGCTCTTTCCAAAGCTTCTTGTGACATTGAGGCTTTTTCTGCTGTTTCCATCCGGATGAAGCAAATGTGGCTGCAACAAAACAAGGCCAATGCGGTGAGACATTGTGTAGAATGTACTGCCTGGAAAGATGCTGGAAGCCGATGCAATAATTTCCCTAAAGGAATTGGACATGAGCTTGAATAGGGAAAATGGCTGGGGTTGGGGGGAGAGCAGAGGAATGGGATGAATTGGATCTTTTAAAGAGCCAGCACAGCCTCAATGGTCGAATGGCTGCTTTTTTTTAATGTATGATTTTATACAGTGAAGAATCAATGGGAATCTGCATTGGTGCAAGAATTCATCAAATTAATCCTCATTAATTTAGCGTTTAATTAGTTTCCTGTTTCAAGAAGCTGCTGATAATTTCAGGAGAGTATTTATATTTTCCTGATGCTCTGGACATTGGTGAGAAGTTGTGTAAACATCAACAGCTTGTGTTTTTATGCAGGCTCTCCCCATAAAAGGATGCCCCAAACTGCTGAATTTTTTAAGTGCTGTCACTTATTGTAAAGAGTCAACACTAAAATGGAAGCCCTTTGGCAAAACTGTTCACTGATTTTAAACTCCTCAGGAGTTCCCTCCTACTCTGAACTGTTTCCACCTGCCTGTATTTCTCTATTCCCCTCTGTCAATTATTCATTAAGGCTCCCCTTAAATGTTTGCAATCTCTTTTACTACTCCATGGTAGTAAGTTTCATCAGAGTATGCAAGTATTTTCTTTTTAAAATCTTGAATTTAGTGGTTCTTGTATTCATTTCAGCAAATGTGGGACCCCTTTCCCCCAGCAGACTGTCATTGACAGCAGTGAGTGTTCATCTGTTCTTATCGTGTAATTGATCTCCCTATATTTTCTGAACATCAACTTGAATAGGCAAACAAAGTACCCCTCTCAACGGGAATGAATGAAAATTTTTCAGAGCAAATGGATTTGCCGTCCTCCTTCAAATTCCTCAGGAAGCGGACCCTTTTGTGAGCAGGGCTAGAAGGGGTGGAATGTACAGAAGAATGGGTAAAGAGCGGTCTCCTCGGGTGACTCAAGGGGTTCACACAGACTCGAGGGTGAAATGGCCTCCCTTTGCATTGTTACATTCCATGGTGACTCCAAAGCAGGATGGTGTGTTACTCAGCAAGGCTTGCAGGCAATGCTATCGTGAACTGGGACAATCAAGATTGTCTGTACAATTTGTTGCAGCATCAACTACAGTTGTCACCTGAAGCTTCATATGGCAATGTTCATTTAGTGAAATGCTTCCTTAGAGTAGATCAGGCAGGCATCAATTTGCCCTAAAATCCTGGAGCTGTGTAAAGTCTGAACAAGTGACATGACATAGATGTTAAGTGTTCTGAATGGGTGCACCACATTTACAACACTTGCATTTGGCAGGGCGGTGATGAGTTAATTTTTTTTTAAAGAAAGGAAACATGGGCTAGGGCGAGTCCTGAGCTCTGTTGGTAATTAGGACACAACTGATGTGGTGGGCAGATGCTGATACTGGTCAGATGGAATATTGGAAGTGGAAATGGAGGTGAAATGGGTGCAGTGCCACCACCAAATGTAACATCATTTTAACTTCCCAGTGTTTAATGCAGTTTGTTCGTGTAATACAGGATTAAGTTTAAAAACAAAGACTGGAATATGACCTTGGAAACTCTCAAAAAAATGTCCAGATTTTTAAAGAGCACTACTCTGGTTTGGTTTTCCCTTTTCTTTAACAGGGGGATATGCAGCTGTAACATGGGCCTTCTAAGCAGTGACTCTTGGCAGAATGTTTCGTGGCCAGTTTCTGCTGTGTGATTTCTAGCATTTCCAGCGACTTTCTGCCCTGGGGTTTCACCTCAGCATACATATTGTGCACCTCTTGTGCACACTTCACAAGCTTGCTACTGCCAGGATTACTACTTTGCTTTACTTTGCAAAGTAAGCTACACTTGATTGATCCTCAGTGCTAATTTTGCAGTTTGGATGGTGCTGAATATGCTAAAGTTCATCCTGAGGCATCCAAGTCCATGATATTACCCTCACTGCTTAAGCAATCCTTGGCCATAGGCATATACCTGCTGCATAATCCATTTGGTCAGTGTCAGCCCTGATAATTTTTGTGTATTAAATAAACCAATATCATTAGAGAATGATGGTAATACTCAAAAATATAGTACACACGCAATTTCCCTTCTTCTCCAGTCTGAAGTTGCTGGCCATTAGTGACTGAAACTCATAAACATTTTGATTATTATCAATGATGCAGAATCCCTGCATTTGAAGAACACTCTTTTTTTCAATTTGTGTGATTACATCTAATAATGACCCTGGAACAAATTCCAGGCAGATTCTGTGAATCTGCTTTTACAAGCTCCGCTCCTTCTTCCAATCACAGCACCTCTTGCAGACGGAGAGCTTCAAATGCAAAGGGGAATAAGCTGGTTGATTGGGTGAACCTGCTGAAAGTAATGTCTGGGAACAGTGGAATCAGGTTAAAGCTTAACTGTTTTTATTGTTAATTCAACAATTTACAGACTTTATTACATCCTTTAGGAGGAAGGGACTTGCCTGAAGGTGGCAGCTCCAAGTTTTACTTCGCAGACTTTTTTAGTACAATTATCACATGAGAGATCTGGATGGGCATTTTGCTCATCGTGTCCAGAGGTGAAATGAGAACTAGCAGAATGTTGACTGAAGCTTTGCACTTTCACACCGATTTTAATTTGGCGGGGAGGTTTTCTTTCCGGGACAGAGATGGGCATTTTACATGATGCAGGCGGCAAATCAACTTGCAGATTCACACTGTCGGCACGAAGCTTAAATGACCAAATAGTGTCTATGGGGGAGAATTGTTGATACACGTACCTATAGGGTGTAATAGACAGAGATACCTTGATGTCCACTGGCCCACAAGTTTCAGTTCCCAGCACATGCACCTTCGTATTGAAGCTCAGAGCTGGCAATGTGAATTCATAACTTGCACCTTTTATAGAGCCTGCTATTACATACTGACTCAGCTACAGTTAAGAATTAATGTTTTCAAAAGCACTTGAAGTTATGAAGCCACAAGATATTAAGTAATTGCATAAAAAGACAGACAATTAAGCACAGCTTGCTTTTGTGTCTGTCTGGGGGTTGAGTAACTGGAATTTTGAAATTGCTGAAATTGTCTGGAGTTGGATTCCAGACTTTGATTTTTCTTACATCCCCTCCAAAACTTTCAAGAAAAGGATCATTAAAGGAAATTGCATGATGGTTCAAACCGCAATGCAGGTGCTGTAGTGTCCGGACTGTCACATGACCGGCTGCGAGAGAAACGCAGCTGGGAAGATGCTGTGTTAACAGCAGTGCAGTAATATCTTAACAGGAGCAATTACAGCACGAAGATATCGGGATTGGGAGGGTCCAAAATAACAGGCAACACTGAATTAACGCAAGAGTTAATTGAATTCATCTCTGAAAACAACACTGTTGTGACTTTCTCAATTCACTGGACCACTTCTAATGCAGTAACTTTAAACTGGTGCTGAAAACTGACAGGTATGTTGGCTGTATATTTCTGCTCTGTTTCTCTGCAGGATTCCTTTCTGTGGCATATCCCATGGGTGCTGGGCTGGCCCATTCCTGTGAGCTGCCCACTTGAGCAGATTTCAGTTGCACAAAGCGCCATTGTAACTGAATGCTATTTTATCTACATTCGGACTTACACCCACAGGGGTTACTGGATAGCGAGGTGGGAATGTGACTCCTGGTCCAACTTCCCCTTTGCGGCCATAGGGCACGGAGGCTAACTGCAGCATCCTTCCTGCAGGTGGCGATACAGCTACCTTAATGTCTGAGGCCTCCAGCGGCTCCTGTCCACACTACTGGTGATCAGTCCCCAGAAGATAGTCCGGCTGCTCCCAACCCCCTGCCCCAACGGACACCTTGGACACATTCGGCGTCCATCACTTTGAATAACACACAGCGCTCATGGCAAGGAGGTGCAACCACACAGACGTGGGGGAGGGGGCCTCAAAGGCTAACGCTACCTCCTGGGTAAAATGGCCAAGGCTGACATGGTCCTCACCCTTCCAGAGCGCAACAAATCATTGAAGCGCTTGTGGCACTGGGTTCCTGTGTTCCACACAGCATCTTGAGAGCTTACTGCCTCCGCCACCTCCTGCCATGCCTGCCTGGTCACGTGGGGGGCCCTCCTCCTCCCATCCTCCAGAAACACCTCCCGATGATTTGACACCTCTTCCAGGAGGGCAGCAAGGCAGGCATCGGGGAAGCGAGGGGCACATTGGCACCCCCGCTGGCCTACCCTGCAGCCTGCCCCCCTCCTCCTCCTCTACCCTCACCTCTTCTGGAGCTCGGTCGCTGGTCATGGTGAACAGCCTAAAGGAGGCTGCCTGGCCTTTCTTTATACAGACTGCCAGTTCCCCATTGGAACCAGCGGTCTGAACACGCCCGCTGCAGACTTGAATTTCCCGCTGAAGACGGGAGTCTGAAACACGCTGGGCGGGCCTTAATTGGCCTGCCTGCACAAAATGGCGGTGCGGCCCGTTTTGCCAGCAGCGATTGGCTCTGCGCCCACTGCCGATTGGGTCGGGCCCACCCGCCCGACAAACACACAATTCAGCCCATGGTTGCAATGACAGATATTGTGACCTCGGTGCACGGCACTCTTCCCTCCCACTGGCACCCCAACCTCACTGCTGCCGGTAGACCTGGGCGCATGGCGCGCCTCCTGCTCGTATCTGGTGAAAATGAGCAATTGTGCCAACCCTCCGCCAGTCTGCATCTGTTCAGCGTTATTGTGTGAGGTCTGAAAGGAGAGAGCAGCATTGATTAGTCCACCCTGTACCTGGATCGCCATTGCAGCCCTGCCACCCCCACCTGAGTGAAACATCGCAGGGCTCATGTGAATCTTGACCCTGGAGCCGCCGTACACTCACTCTAAGCAGCCAGGGCTGTGACCCCCTTGTCTAGATGCTGCCTCCATCACATTTACCACTCGCACTGTATCACCTTCCAAAGCAAGGAAGCACTACCACTTAGAACGCCAAGGGCAGCAGATGGATGGCTGCCCTGCTAGCTAGAAGTTCCCCTCCCAGTCAGTCAGCATCCTGACTTTGAAATGTTTCAGTGTTCCAGCAAATCCTTCAGGTCTCCCCCAAAGCAGTCCTGTTGGTGCAAGTGCACCACGTGCAGTGGATACAGAAGGAAGCTCAGCACCACCCTCTCAGGGTCAGCTAGGTATAGGCAATAAATGCTGGCTCAGTCAGCCAAGGCCACATGCCGTGAAAGGGGTGGGGTTAGGGAACCTCCTCTTTTACACACCCCACTCCCCATCTCACCTGAAGATTCTATACCCCAGAATATTGAGCAGCCAGTCCTGCCCCTCCCTCAACCATGTCTCTGTAATATATCTCCACGTATTAATCAACACCCTCAACTTATCTGCCTTACTCGCAAGACTCCTTGCATTAAAATAAATACCATCCAGCTTTGCCATGCTCCCTTGTGCCTTAACTTGACTATATATGCTCTGCCTTCCAGACTGACTCTGTTTTTCTTCTATACTTGTCTGTACATCACCCCTGCTATACCTCCACTCTGTATCCCACACCCCCAGCCAAATTCGTTTAAACCCCCATCAACAGCACTAGCAAACATCGCAAGTATGTTGGTCCTGTTCAGGTACAACCCGTCGGACTTGTAAAGGTCCCACCTTCTCTGGAAGTGGATCCAGTGATCCAGGAATCTAAACCCCTCCCTCCTGCACCAACTCTTCAGCCACTCATTTATCTGCTCCATCAGCCTATTCCTATACTCAGCTAGTACATGGTACGGGGAGTATTCCAGAGTGTGCAACCTTTGAGGACCTGCTTTTCAATCTGCTACCCAGCTCCCTAAATTCTTGTTGTAGGAGCTCATCCCTCTTTCTACCTATGTCATTGGGACCAATGGAAACCATGATCTCTGACAGTTTGCCCTCCCCCTTCAGAATGCCCTGCAGCTGTTCAGTGACACCCTTGACCCTGGCCCCTGGGAGACACACACCATCCTGGAGTCACGTCTGTGCTTCCAGCCGCCGCTGAAGCTCCAAAACCCGGCACTCAAGCTGGTCAAACCGGTGGCATTTCCTGCAGATGTGGTCATCCAGACTGCCAGGAGTGTCTAAGACTTCCCACATACTGCAGGCCGTACAACACACGGGACTGAGCTCTCCTGCTCAGTAAATATTCTTACCTTACAGTTAAGCCAAGTAGAGTAGAACATTATTTCAGTTTTGTTCTTTTATAAAGAATATGTGATATAAAGAATATGCACATGTGATGCTGGGGACCTCCTGGAGGAGGCAGAGATGGATCATCCACTCAGCAGTTCTGGCTGAAGTCTTTTGTGCTGATTGTACTTGGCTCCCCCTTTAATTTAGGACGGGGATATTGGTGGAGCCACCTGTTCAGTTAGTTTAATTGTCCACCTCCATTCACATTTGGATGTGGCACTGCTGCCGATCTTAAATCTGATTCATTAGTTGTGGGATCACTTGGCTCTGTCAAATGCTGCTTTGTTTAGTAAGCAAGTAGACCTGTGTTGTGGCATGTCCCTCAAGTGCTTGATCCCTTTGGCCATCCATGTTGTTTGAAAAATATCAGCTGATAGTCAGTGAACCACAGGCTCTGCACAGTTGCTTTGTGGGACTCCATGAAGGCAGATGTTTGTGTGCTCCAGTGCCCATTGTGACCTGTGGGGTGTCTGGCTCTCCCAGTGTGACAGGACATTTGAGAGGAATGTAGCACAAAGGTGTTGGCAGAGCAAGGGTTAATGTAGGATTGGGGAACAGTACCACCCATGATATGCTGTAGCGAGTCACATGACAGTAGACTATGTTGTAGAGTCTGAAAGGAGGCAGCAGGGAGACAGTCCACGCGTGATGGTACCTTGGATATGTATATAGTTATGGGTTACCAAATAAATGGTTTATGTTCAACCAAACAAGTGAGACACCAAGCAACCTTACAACATGGTGCCAGTGAAGGATGGAGCCCAGAATCCCAGAGAAGCTGGAGAAGAAACCTAGATTCTCAAAGCATGAAAAACTAAAACCTAAGCCTGACCTGAGACACGTGCACCTAAATTGAAGGCACAGTTGGCGACAAAGCTCCATTGTAGACATGGAGGCGGAAGGACTCCACCAGGTCACACGGACGTCTGTTGTCAGACCTGTAGTGTCAAAGGTTCTAGCTAGATCAAAGTAAAAAGCAAAATTCACATGCGGCCAGACGGGTCCATCCGTTCCAGGATAGACTTCCTGTTTGTGTCCCGAGCATTTGTGGTCAGATCCACCAACGCCTGGACAAACCGCTAACTCCTGACGAACTGACTAAGGCCCTTGAGTCCTTCGAGAAGAGTAAAACTCCCGGAAGTGACGGCTTGCCGGCGGAGTTGTATTCGGCTCTGTGGGACTTGATCGGCCCAGACCTGCTAGAAGTGTACGAGAGTATGCTCCTGGCCGGCAGCATGTCAGAATCCATGAGGAAAGGCATCATCACCCTCATCTACAAGCACAAGGGGGAAATTGGCGACCCTTTTCACTGTTGAATGTGGACTATAAGATTCTGTCCAAGGTCATCGCCAATCAGGTCAAATCCGCTCTGGAATTGGTGATCCACCCTGACCAGACCTGCTCTGTGCCGGGCAGGAAGATCTCTGACAGCCTCGCGCTGCTCAGGAGTACGATTGCCTATAGAACCATAGAACACTACAGCACAGAAAACAGACCATTCGGCCCTTCTAGTCTGTGCCAAAATATTATTCCACTAGTCCCATTGACCTGCACCTAGTCCATAACCCTCCAGACCTCTCCCATCCATGTATCTATCTAATTTATTCTTCAAACTTAAGGGTGAGCCCGCATTTACCACATCAGATGGTAGCTCGTTCCACAATCTCACCACTCTCTGAGTGAAGAAGTTCCCCCTAATGTTCCCCCATAAACCTTTCCCCTTTCACCCTAAAGCCATGTCCTCGCATGTTTATCTCTCCTAATCTAAGTGGAAAGAGCCTACTCGCATTTACTCTGACTATACCCCTCACAATTTTGTAAACTTCTATCAAATCTCCCCTCATTCTTCTACGCTCCAAGGAATAAAGTCCTAACCTGTTTAATCTTTCCCTGTAACTCAACTCCTTAAGACCCAGCAACATCCTAGTAAATCTTCTCCGCACTCTCTCAATCTTACTGATATCCGTCCTGTAGTTAGGCGACCAGAACTGCGCACAATACTCCAAAGTTGGCCTCACCAATGTCTTATACAAACTCACCATAACATCCCAACTCCTATACTCAATACTTTGATTTATGAAGGCCAGTATGCCAAAAGCTTTCTTTACAACCTTGTCTCCCTGTGACGCCACTTTCAGGGAATTATGTATCTGAACTCCCAGATCCCTTTGTTCCTCTGCACTCCTCAGTGCCCTACCATTTACTGTGTATGTCCTACCTTGGTTTGAGCTTCCAAAAATGTAAATGTAATCCTGCCTATGTGCAGGACAGGGGTGTGGACACCTGCCTCATCATCCTGGATCAGGAGAAGGCCTTTGACAGAATATCGCACACCTACATGGTGGATGTGCTCTCCAAAATGGGGTTTGGGGAGGGAATTCGCAATTAGATCCAACTGCTCTACACTAACAGCGCAGTCTCAATCAATGGGTGGGAATCAGATAGCTTTCCAATTAAATCTGGAGCCAGGCGGGGCTTCCCTCTGTCCTGTTTGTGTGTTGCATAGAACCCTTTGCTGAGTCCATCAGGAAGGATCCGGACAAAAGAGGAGTGACAATCCCAAGCAGTGGAGGCACTCAGATCAAAGCCTCCCTGTACATGGACGATGTCGCCATCTTCTGCTCGGATCCGCTGTCGGTGTGCAGACTGATCTACATCTGCGACCAGTTCGAACTGGCCTCGGGAGCCAAAGTAAATCGTGGGAAGAGCGAGGCATTGTTCTTTGGGAACTGGGCTGACCGATCCTTTGTCACCTTCACCGTCAGGGCTGACGGCCTGAAGGTGCTGGGGATATGGTTTGGAGGGACCGGGGCATGCGTTAGAAACTGGAAGGAGCGAGGATCTATGGTGCAAAGAAAACTGGGCATGTGGGAGCGATGCTCCCTCTCCATTGCGGGTAAGAACCTGGTCATCAGGTGTGAGGTACTCTCGCTGTTGCTGTACGTGGCGCAGGTCTGGCCCATTCCACACTCCTGCGTGGTGGCGCTCACCCGAGCCATCTTCCGCTTTATCTGGAGGTGGAAAATGGATCGTGTCCGCAGGGACGCGATGTACAAGCCTCTAGATAAAGGGGGAAAAAATGTGCCCAACAAGCCCTCAAACTGTGTGAGGCTGCATCAAGCTGTGCGTAGATCCTCAGTATGCAAACACCAAGTGTCACTACGTGCTGAGGTTCTACCTGTCCCCGGTGTTGCGAAGGATGGGTCTGGCCACGCTGCCGCGGAACGCTCCAAGTAGTTGGACCGTGCCGTACCACCTGTCCCTGGTGGAGAAATCTATGCAGAGAAACACCTTTGACCACAAGTCCATCAGGCAGTGGTCAGCACGTAACGTCTTAGAGGCCCTGAGGGAAAAGGAGAGGGTGGATCCTGTGGGATGGTTCCCCGAGCAGACTGTCAAAGTCATTTCGCAGAATGCCTCATCGCCAATACTTTCCAACAAGCACCAAGACGTGGCTTGGCTGGTGGTGAGAAAGGCCCCCCACCGTCAGATCCTTCCTACACGCCAGGAGTCTCACCCCCTCTGCACGTTGCCTTCGAGGTGGCTGTGGTGGGGAAGAGACCGTTGTTCACCTCCTCGTGGATTGTGCCTTTGCAAAGAAGGTCTGCAGAGAGATGCAGTGGTTTCTGTCGAGGTTCATCCTGAGCAGTTCTGTGACACAGGACTCTGTGCTCTACGGGCTGTTCCCAGGGACACACACTGAGACAAACATCAACTACCGCTGGAGGATCATCAACTCGGTGAAAGACGCTCTTTGGTCTGCCCAAAACTTGTTGGTCTTCCAGCGCAAAGAGTTGTCCCCGACCGAGTGTTGCAAACTGGCACATTCCAAAGTCCAGGACTACGTGCTGAGGGACGCACTAAAGCTTGGGGCAGCCACCACAAAGGCGCAATGGGGAAGGTTCGCTGTCTAACTCCTTTCTGCCAAAGGGCACCGAGGGGCTGGGAAATGTTGAGAGCCCCTCGGGCTGCACAGCTGAAAATGAATGTCTGCAGTGAATACTAATTATATTGAAGCACCTCAGAGAGCAACATGATGTATGTTGATAACTCCAATACCTTTGTCTGATTGTCTGTAATGACCATATTGAAATGATTGTAATATTCATTGATTGTATTGATGCACCTTGTGATCCACGTGTTTAAGTTGAATCTGATTGTAGTTTTGTGATGGTGATTTTGAAATGTTTGTAATGTTCTTCCAGATATTTTATGAATAAAGTATATTTTTCATTAAAAAAAAATCTGTTCTTATCAGTTTAATATCTGATACGTCCCTTATCTGGGGACCAAATATTAAATTGATTTTTGGAGCAGGGAGATGGAACAGGATCTTTCTCCGTCCACTCCACACATCGACCTGGTATTGCAGCATCTTCAGGAATGGTGCAGTTTTGCCCTCTACAGGGTGAAAGGGAAACTGAAAAGAAGAAAAAGTCATTCAGAGCATTGTCCTGCTTTCCATCATTGATCTGGTTGAACTGAACTTGTGCTGAGTGGCAGGACAGGCTCATTGGTGCCAGACTGAGTGATGCCCCCTGTTGGATTTTGGTGCAACTGCAGGGCTGCTGCTGGTGTGCACTTGTGCTGCTTGTCAGGGCGGAGCCCGGGACTGGACGATGCCCCCTGTTGGGTTTTGAGGCTGTTGCAGGCGCTGCTTCAGGGAGGCAGCATCAAGCAAGAAAGGTCCTGATGCTCAGTGCTGGCTGTCGGGTCTTCAGCCCGTGTTCGGCCACACGCAGTAAAACGGACGGTGAAGCCGGAGGCCGAGGAAGACGGGACGGGCGCATGGGTTTCTGGGTTATCGCTTCTCGGCCTTTTGGCTAAGATCAGTTGTAGTGAAGCGATGGCTAAAACCAAAGGAGCCCCAAACCAGGGCATACGTAACACCGTTCGGGTGACGGTGAAGGACAGTGAAGGGGGAGCACCCATGGATCGGGCCTTCCTCATCAAGCCGATCCTGTTGAAGGCGTGTGGATTTGAAGCGGAGGAGATCTACTCCCTGCGAGACTTCCCCAGCGCTGGATATTTCGACGTGACCTTCAGGAATGTTGCTGCCTGCGTCAAGTTCCTGAAGGTGTTCGAGGAGAAGAGAGACCAGCCGGAGATGAAGATCCTGACGGTGGAGCCGCTCTTTGCTCTGCCGTTGCAACGGGACCGTGTGGTGACGGTGCATCTCTACAACCCCCACGTCCCTGTCATCGACGTGTTCACCTTCCTCACCAGGTACGTCGACAAGTTTGGGAGCTGCACCAAGGTTAGAGACGCCTTCGGGATTTGGACCAGCAAACGCCAGGTCAAGGTCACGCTCAAGACCGACGGTAAGGGAGCCATCTCCATCTCCTTCCAGCTTCGCTATTGGGGGAAGCCGTGGCTACCTTGTCTACGCTGGGCAGCCAAAACTTTGTCGCTCATGCAGCAAGTCTGGTCATGTGGCGGCCAACTGCAGCGCCGCCCTCTGCAAGAACTGCAAACAGGAAGGGCACCAGACAAAGGACTGCAAACAGACTAAGTGCTGCAACCTGTGTGGCGAGGCAGGTCACCTCTACAGGACCTGCCCCAAATGCTGCCTCACTTATGCACGGGCAGCCAAAGGAAATGAGGGGGAAGCAGAAGAAATGCTTTGTGTCACTACTACCAAGGACACTTGCAACACTCCAAACACCATGGCCCCCAGTGAGAACAACGAGACAAAGGAGGACACAGAGAGAGACAAGGTGGAGGAAAAGATTGAGGCAGCAGACAGCCAATCAACAGCACTACCCCCTGAACCTCCCACTCCTCAGGACAGCGAATCAATGGAGGAGGAGGCAGCAGTGGAAAATCAGCAGGGGGAGTGGCAGCTGGTGAAGAGAGCCAAAAGGAAGAAGGGGCTAAGAAGGGACCAAGCCACTTCCCAGACAAGTGGCAAGAGGCGTCTCCCATCCGACGTGGATGACAAGGGCAGCTGCTCTTCGGACAAAGATGTGCCAGGGTGGCACCTACAGAAGAAGCGGCAAAGCTCTAGGGATTTGTAGAGTGAGACACCCGAGCTCCAGAACATTGGAGACAATGAGGAGACCAGCGCACCCCAACTTTGCCCACAACCTGAAGAGGCCAGCGCACCCCAGCCCCAGCAATCTGGGAGCAGTGAAGCGCTCAGCGCACCCCAGCTCCGGGAAGACGGTAGCAGCAACGCCCCAGAGGGGGAGAGGTTTGGAGAAGCATCTCCAACAGAGGACATTTCAAATCCAGTTCTCTGCACGAAACCCCAGATGCCACCTGAGCAGAACATCTCCAATGGGGAGGTTCAGGACAGTTTCCTCAGCCCATCCAAAGTGAGGCGATTTGTGAACACTATGGGTATGAAGGAGCAGACCAAAGGTCTGGGACTCTCAGAGGCAACAGGTTTGGTAAGAGACTAAATGCTTTAAAATAGGTGTAAAGATTGTATCCATAAATGTGCGTAGCATTAAATCTACTATGCGATGTGTTGCGACTTTGGACTACCTTGCCAAGGTCAAAGCTGACCTGTTGTTTCTGCAGGAGTGTGTGATACCGCACTTCAGCTCCTACAGGCAATGGTCACGATGGTGGTCCCATGGGCCATCGATCAGATCGGGCGGAAACGACTCTCGTTCCTCCGGCCTGGGTATTCTGCTGCGGGGAGGCATTTCACCGTCTCCGAGGTTAAGGAGGTGGTGGGCGGGCGACTCCTCGTAGCAGACGTAATGTACAAGAACGCTCCACTCCGGTTAATTAACGTGTATGGCCCATCACAATGGGCCGAGCGGCTGGAGGTTTTTCAGCAGCTCCCACTGCTGCTGGCGACCTCCAGGCCGGTCATTCTGGGCGGTGACTTCAACTGCATCATCGATGCGGCTGGACGATCCGGCAGGGCCGACAGCACATTGGACGCTACGTCCAGATCCCTGATTGAAACAGTTAAGGATGCCAAGCTGCACGACGCCTTCAGCAACCCTGCATACGGAGCGCAGCGTAGATACACCTGGTCGCAGCCAGATGTGTCCAAAACCGTTCCTGGATAGACTTGCTATTTGTATCCCAAGCGTTCGCAGTCAGATCCACTGACGTCAAGCCGGTGTTCTTCTCTGACCACTGCCTCCTACTGGCTGACTGTCACTTACAGGAAGACCAGAGGGTTGTCCGGGGGACATGGAAGCTAAACGTGCAACTGCTAACCCCAGAGAACATTGAGGAACTCAAGAGGGATTACAAAGGTTGGCGAACCGTGAAACCCCTCTTTGAGTCCCTGACACCCTGATGGGAAGGGATCATGGGAAACATCAAGAGGTTTTTCATCCTCAAAGGCACCCAGAAAGCTAGAAAGGAACAGAGGGAAATGTCCCGACTCCAGAAAAACATGCAGAATCTGCTCCTGCTGCAGTCGATGGGGGTCGATGTCAAGGAGGAACTCCAAGAGGTGAAGAGCCAGCAAGCCTCGCTCTTTGCCTCGGAGGCCTCCAAGATCATCTTCCGTTCCAGAGTCCGCTCCGTGGAGCAGGATGAGATGTGCTCACACTTCTTCTTCCAAAAGGTACACACAGAGAGCTCTGTGATCAGCAGCCTGAAGGAAGAAGACGGTTCAGTAAAGTCATCGCAGTCCGACATTTTGAGGATCAGCAAATCCTTTTATGTCGGATTGTATGACGTGAAGCCCACAGACAGTACGGAGTCCCAGTCCTTCCTGTCCTCCATTACATAGGGCTTTGATGACAGTACATGGGAGAGTCTGGACAAACATGTTGGATGTGCTCTCAAGAAGGGATTTGGGGAGGGAATCCACAACACGGCAGGAGTCTCACCCCCTCTGCACGTTGCCCTCGAGGTGGCTGTGGTGGGGAAGAGACCGTTGTTCACCTCCTTGTGGATTGTGCCTTTGCAAAGATGGTCTGGAGGGAGATGCAGTGGTTGCTGTTGAGGTTCATCCAGAGCAGTTCTGTGACACAGAACTCTGTGCTCTATGGGCAGTTCCCAGGGACGCACACCGAGACAAACATCAACTGCAGCTGGAGGATCATCAACTCGGTGAATGACGCTCTTTGGTCTGCCCAAAACTTGTTGGTCTTCCAGCGCAAATAGTTGTCCCCGACCGAGTGTTGCAGACTGGCACATTCCAAGGTCCAGGACTACGAGCTGAGGGACGCACTAAAGCTTGGGGCAGCCACCACAAAGGCGCAATGGGGAAGGGTCGCTGTTTAGACCATTCTGCCATAGGGCACCGAGGGGCTGGGAAATGTTGAGAGCCCCTCGGGCTGTACAGCTGAAAATGAATGTCTGCAGTGAATACTAATTGTATTGAAGCACCTCAGAGAGCAACATGATGTATGTTGATAACTCCAATACCTTTGTCTGATTGTCTGCATTGACCAGATTGAAATGATTGTAATATTCATTGATTTTATTGATACACTTAGTGATCCATGTGTAAAAGTTGAATCTGATTGTAGTTTTGTGATGGTGATTTTGAAATGTTTGTAATGTTCTTCCAGATATTTTATGAATAAAGTATATTTTTCATTAAAAAAAAATCTGTTCTTATCAGTTTAATATCTGATACGTCCCTTATCTGGGGACCAAATATTAAATTGATTTTTGGAGCAGGGAGATGGAACAGGATCTTTCTCCGTCCACTCCACACATCGACCTGGTTTTGCAGCATCTTCAGGAATGGTGCAGTTTTGCCCTCTACAGGGTGAAAGGGAAACTGAAAAGAAGAAAAAGTCATTCAGAGCATTGTCCTGCTTTCCATCATTGATCTGGTTGAACTGAACTTGTGCTGAGTGGCAGGACAGGCTCATTGGTGCCAGACTGAGTGATGCCCCCTGTTGGATTTTGGTGCAACTGCAGGGCTGCTGCTGGTGTGCACTTGTGCTGCTTGTCAGGGCGGAGCCCGGGACTGGACGATGCCCCCTGTTGGGTTTTGAGGCTGTTGCAGGCGCTGCTTCAGGGAGGCAGCATCAAGCAAGAAAGGTCCTGATGCTCAATGCTGGCTGTCGGGTCTTCAGCCCGTGTTCGGCCACACGCAGCGAAACGGATGGTGAAGCCGGAGGCCGAGGAAGACGGGACGGGCGCATGGGTTTCTGGGTTATCGCTTCTCGGCCTTTTGCCTAAGATCAGTTGTTGTGAAGCGATGGCTAAAACCAAAGGAGCCCCAAACCAGGGGGTACGTAACACCGTTCGGGTGACGGTGAAGGACAGTGAAGGAGGAGCACCCATGGATCGGGCCTTCCTCATCAAGTGGATCCTGTTGAAGGCGTGTGGATTTGAAGCGGAGGAGATCTACTCCCTGCGAGACTTCCCCAGCGCTGGATATTTCGACGTGACCTTCAGGAATGTTGCTGCCTGCGTCAAGTTCCTGAAGGTGTTTGAGGAGAAGAGAGACCAGCCGGAGATGAAGATCCTGACGGTGGAGCCGCTCTTTGCTCTGCCGTTGCAACGGGACCGTGTGGTGACGGTGCATCTCTACAACCCCCACGTCGCTGTCGCTGACGTGTTCACCCTCCTCACCAGGTACGTTGACAAGGTTGGGAGCTGCAACAAGGTTAGAGACGCCTTCGGGATTTGGACCAGCAAATGCCAGTTTAAGGTCACGCTCAAGACCGACTGTAAGGGAGCCATCTTCCATCCTCCTTCCAGCTTTGCTATCGGGGGAAGCCGTGGCTACCTTGTCTACAATGGGCAACCCAAACTTTGTCGCTCATTTTATTTTGAGATCAGTGCCCGGAATTCAGGAACAGCAAAGACTGCCACAAATTCAGGAGGTTTAGATAAAAATGTAAACATTTAAAGAAAAGATTAAGCACATACATAGGTCTACAAATTACTATAAGAACTCCCAAAATTCTGATTAATCTGGCTCCCAGTGACACCTTCATTAAGGCAACAGTTAAAAAACAGATTTGTACAGACCCAGGCAAAGCAACACCACCTGGACAGGAGAATTCAATACGAGTTAACACATCCTTGGTTCCTTTAGACAGGAACTTGACGCAGAGGCCGGAGGCTTCTCACATTTGTGAAAGATCTTAGGATGTCTTCACCACTGACTCAGCCTCAGCCCCTCTACAGGTAAATTCCATTGTTCCCATATCTTGTTGCAACTTCACTTTTCATAACATAAAACTTTAGTACTAATTTATCAGTAACCTTTTGAAAAAATTAACACTTCAGCTTAGTTTCTGAAAGCTGGGTGTAACATCCCACATCACTTGGAAATTCAAGCTATCCGAATTTTATTGAAAAAGCAAATTTTCATCACATCTCATTCTAAACCTGGTTCGATTAAAATGGACTGAAACCTCCAGGTGGATTGATCTGAATGAGGGGAATAGAGATGAAAATCCTCTAAACAACAAAAGGAAAAGCTTGGAGGATCCAAAGAGAAGGTTCAAGACCAATGGGGCTGATGTCATAGGTTGGAGAGACTCAGGGACCAGTTAAAGTAAAGTACAGTACAAGATAGAAAGCTAATTTGTAGTTTTATAAAGCAGGAGACAGCTATCTCCTCAATATCATTGACATCTCACTCAGTGTTGGAATGAAGAGTGGGGAATAACCTACAGCCCAAGCTTAGAGCAAGAGCTGAGGATTCCCATTACCTGCAACCTGCTGCCACACTCATGGAGTCCATAGTCAAAGAGGACAGTGTGGTTCTGAGAGTAGATCCTGGTTGTCCGACAACCTGCTGTCCGCAGGGTCAGGTCAGCAGCTTTGATCAGGTGCCTGGTTCCAAATAAATCCAGCTGGACCCTGAGCAACAGCTTGTCCTCTCCACACTGCACCATCACAGTCTGCAGTGGAGACACACTTCCACCCTCAGACACACGGAAATGGGAACCAAAGGGAGGCCCAGGAGGAGAGACTGTCTGAGGCACAGGGGTGGCTTTGACTCTGCTCCATGGAAACCTCTGGCCTAGAAACAGTTGCCAAGTATCAGAGCCACAAACAGCTCCAACTAACACCAGCCCTGGGAACAAAACCCTCACTACAAAATCCCCCATGATACCAAACAACTCACCATCCCTTCAGCCACCGAGCAGCACCTTTTATACACACAAGCTGCACTCACCTGACACCAATGAGACCAGAAGCAGCAACGTTGAACCAATTAACCAGCCTCAATCTCCACAATCTCCACCAATGACAGAACTCATGGCTTTATTACCAGGAAGGCCGATTTAATTTGGACCAATAGGAGTTGGTCTGGGGTGGAAAGAGTCGATGAACAAAAGGGAAGGTGTGTGATAGGGTGGAGGGCAGGAGACATTAAAGGATAAAATGTTTCATGGTACAAAAGCCAAAGGCAGTGGTAATGGGTAAAGTAAAGAAACAAAAGATGTGTCCAGATGAGGTGTGAATGGCTGCATAGCAACCGTCTGAATGTAACGTAGAATCATAGAGTGTTTACAGTACAGAAAGAGGCCATTCGGCCCATCGTGTCTGCCCCGGCTGAAGAACGAACCCCCCCCAGCCTAATCCCACTTTCCAGCACTTGGTCCGTAGCCCTGCAGCTTCCGGCAGTTGAGGTGCATATCCAGACACCTTTTCAATGAGTTGAGGGTTCCGGCCTCTACTCCCCTTTCAGGCAGTGAGTTCCAGACCCACACAATCCTCTGGGTGACAAAAGGTTTTCCTCATCTCCCCTCTAATCTTTCTATCAATCATTTAAAATCTATATCCCCTCGTCAATGAGCTCTCTGCCAAAGTAAATAGGCCCTTCCCATCCAGTCTATCCAGGCCCTTCACAAATTTGTACATCTCAATCAAATCTCCCCTCAGCCTCCTCTGTTCCAAGGAGAACAACCCTAGCCTCATATTTGCAATTTTCCAGTCCTGGCAACATCCTGGTAAATCTCCTCTGTTCCCTCTCGAATGCAATTACATCCTTTCTGTAACAAGGTGACCAGAACAGCAAACAGTACTCAAGTCGTGGCCTAACTAATGTTTCCAGCATAACCTGCCTGTTCTTATATTCTACGCCTCTGCTAAGAAATGAAAGGATTCCATCTGCCTTCTTAACCACCTTCTCAACCTGTCCTGCTACCTTCTGGGATCTGTGGACATTCATTCTAAGACCCCTCACTTCCTCTACACCTCTCAGTCTCCTCCCATTTATTGTGTAATCCTTTGCCTTTTTTGACCTCCCCAAATGCACCACCTCACACTTCTCTGGGTTGATTTCCATTTGCCACTTTTCTGCCCACTTGACCAGTCCATTGATGTCTTCCTGCAGTCCACAGCAACTCTCCTCGCTATCAACCAATTTTTCTGCTGTCTGCAAACTTCTTGATCATTCTACTTTTATGCCTAAATCATTAATATAGACCACAAAAAGCAGGGGGCCCAGTACTGAGCCCAGCAGAACCCCACTGGAAACAGCCTTCCAGTCACAAAAACATCCATCCTTTGTTTCCTGCCACTGAGCCAATTTTGTATCCAGCTCGCTACGTTCCCCTGGATCCTATGGGCTGTTATTTTTTTAATCAGTCTGCCATGTGGAACCTTGTCGAAAGCCTTGTTATAATCAATGTGTATCACATCAACTACACCACCCTCATCAATCCTACTTGTTACTTCCTCAAAAACTTCAATCTAATTAGTCAGATATGACCTGTGTACTATAGGCCCCCAAACAGTCAGGGAGAGATAGAGGATCAAATATGCAGTCAAATTTCAGAGAAGTTTAAGAATAATAGGGCAGTAATGGTAGGGGATTTTAACTACCCAAATATTAACTGGGATAGTGTCAGTGTGCAAGGTAGGGAGGGAGCAAAATTCTGAAGTTGCATCCAGGAGAACTTTTTTAGACAGTGCGTAGAAAGCCCAGCAAGGGAGGGGGCAGTTCTGGACCTAATATTCTGAAATGAGCCCGGGCAGGTGGAAGGCATATCAGTAGGGGAGCATTTTGGAGATAGTGACCATAACTCAGTTAGATTTCGGATAGTAATGGAAAAGGATAAGGTTGGGCCAGGAATAAAAGTTCTAAACTGGGGAAAGGCTTTTTTTAATAAGATGAGATGCGATTTGGCACAAGTGGACTGGGAGCAGCTACTTGCAGATAAAACTGTGTCAGAGCAGTGGAGGGTCTTCAAGGAGGTAATAGCAAAAGCACAGGGCAAATATGTTCCTGTAAAGACAACGGGTGAGGAGAACCAATCCTGGAGAACCCTGGATGTCAAGGGGCATAAAGGTTAGGATGAAGAAAACAAGAGAAGCTTATGGCAGATTCCGAGGACTCAATACAGCTGAGTCCTTACAGGGGTGTTAAAAGTGTAGAGGGAACTTAGAAAGGAAATTAGGAAAGCTAAGAGAGTGCATGAGAAAGTATTGGTGGGTAGAATAAAGGAAAACCCAAAGGGGTTATTTAAATATATATAGAGGAAGAGAATAACTAGGGAAAGAGTTGGGCCAATTTGGGATAATAGAGGTAATCTGTGTGTGGACCCGGAAGACATGGGTGCAGTCCTCAATGAATCCTTTACGTCGGTCTTCACGATGGAAAAGGACGACGCAGATACAGATATCAGGGTGGAGGACTGTGAAATATTAGAGGAAATTAACATAGAGAGCGAGGGGGCACTTGCAGGTCTAGCGGCCTTAGAAATGGATAAATCCACAGGCCCGGATGAGATGTATCCCAGGCTGTTGAGGGAGCCAAGGGAAGCGATTTCAGGGGCCCTGGTAATAATTTTCAAATCCTCTCTGGCCACAGGTGTGATGCCAGAGGACTGGAGGACTGCTAAAATTGTTCCATTATTAAGAAAGGGAGGAAGGGATAGATCACGAAATTACAGGCCAGTCAGTCTAACCTTAGTGGTGGGGAAGTTACTAGAAAGAATTCTGAGGGGCAGAATATATCTGGCCTTGGAGAGACAAGGATTAATCGGGGACAATCAGCATGGATTTGTTAAGGGAAGGTCGTGTTTGAAAAGTTTGATCGAATTTTTTGAGGAGGTAACCAAGAGTCTTGATAAGGGTAATGCATTTGACTTTAGCAACGCTTTTGAAAAGATCCCTCATGGCAGATTGGGCATGAAAGTAAGAGCCCATGGGATCCAAGGCAAAGTGGCATGTTGGATTCAAAATTGGCTGAGAGGCAGGAAGCAGAGGGTGATGGTAGAGGGATGTTTCTGTGACTGGAAGTCTATTTCTAGTGGGGGTCCACAGAGCTCGGTGCTGGGGCCCTTGCTGTTTGTGGTGTACATAAATGATTTAGATTTAAATGTAGGGGGTATGATCAAGAAGTTTGCAGATAAGACGAAAATTGGTAGAGTGGTAAATAGTGAGGAGGATAGCCGTAAACTGCAGGAGGATATCAATGGACTGGTCAGGTGGGCAGAGCAGTGGCAAATGGAATTCAACCCGGAAAAGTGTGAGGTAATGCACTTGGGGATGGCTAACAAGGCAAGGGAATACAGAGGAGATTTACCAGGATGCTGCCTGGGCTGGAGGGTCTGAGCCATGAGGAAAGATTGGATAGGCTGGAGTTGTTTTCCTAGGAGCAATGAATGTTGAGAGGGGACCTGATAGAGGTGTATGAGATTATGAGGAGCATAGATAGGGTGGATAGGAAGGCACTTTTTCCATTAGTAGAGGGGTCAATAACCAGAGGGCATAGATTTAAGGTAAGAGGTAGAAGGCTAAGAGGGGTGTTGAGGAAATACTTTTTCACTCAGAGAGTGATGGGAGTCTAGAACTCACTGCCTGAAATGGTGGTTGAGTCAGAAACTCTCAGAACATTTAAGAAGCATTTAGATATTCACTTGCATTGCCATAGCCTCCAGGGCTATGTGCCAAGCGCTGGAAAATGTAATTAGATTAGTCAGATCTTTGTTGACTGGAGCGGACACAGCCTGGGGTACATTTCATCCAGCCCTGGTGATTTATCCACTTCTGGCGATGCTGATCCCCTTGATACGTCCTCTCTCCCTACGTTTATCACATCCAATACTTCACACTCCTCCTCCTGAACTACAATGTCAGCCTTCCCCACCTCTTCTGTTAAGACCCATACCCCCATCCTCCGCCTCCATACACAGGTTACCTTTTCGGTGTTTTATGAGCTGCACTTTTTCCTTCATTATCCTCTTACTCTAAATGTTTGATCAATCATCTTTGTGTTGATTTTGCTTGCCAATATTCTTTCATGCCCTCTCTTTACTTTCCTAATTTCCTTTTTGATTTCACCCCTCCACTTTCTCTACTTCTCTCAGCTTTCTGTAATATTCAGTTCTCAGTGTCTGACATAAGCTTTCCTTTTCTGCCTTATCTTTCCCTGAAAGCTCCTTGATATCCAGAGGGCTCTAGATTTGGCTGTCGCACCCATTTCTTTGTGGGAACATGTTTACTCTGAACCGCTTGAATCTCCTCGTTGGTTGCCTCTCACCGCCCTGACACTGATTTACCTTCAAGTAGCTGTTTCCAGTCCACTTTTGCTAAATCACTGCTCAGCTTATAAAATTGGCCGTGCCCCAATTAAGAAGTTTAACTCCTGTACTATCTCTGTCCTTTTCCACAATGATGTTAAAATTAACTGAACTATGATCACTCCTACTAAAATGCTCCCCACTGTGACTCCTTCTGCCTGATTCATTTTTTAAAGCTAAGTCCAGAACTTTGCCCTCTCTTCTTGGACTTGCTACATACTGGCCAAAAAAGTTCTCCAGAATGCATCTCGAGAATTCTGTTCCCTCCATTCCTCTCACACTGAAACTATCCCAGTTAATATTGGGGTAGATAAAACCCCCTACAATTATTGCCCTACTGTTTTTGCACTGCTCAGAGATTTGCCTCCATATTTTCTCTCCTATCTTCCTCTGACTGTTTGGGGGTCTATAGTACATTCCCAGCAGTGTGACTGCCTCTTTTTTGATCCTAAAATCAATCAATCTGGCCTCAGCTGATGATCCATCTAATATATCAATCCTTCTCACAGATGGAATTGCTTCTCTAACAGAAATGGCCACCCCAGCTCCCTTTATATCTCCCTCTCTATCTTGTGTGAAAACCCTGTAACCTTGGTGCTATTACACTGCGCTCAATCTAACTGAACTGAGCGGACACACAGACGGAGCTGGCTATGTGTTTGAGCCCCACACTGGACGGTTTGTGTTTTATTTCTCACACTGGGTGACAGAGCTGTTACACAAAAATTGGACACAGCGTATTGCTGAAAGATTGTTCCGATATAAAAGTGTCTGAAGTTAAAGCCGAGTGTGGATATTAAGGATTTGACTCAGTCTATGAAACGATTAAAAATTGAACTCAGCTAAAAGAACAGCTAAAAACCGTTAATTTCACACACACATATAGATATGGGGGCCTTGAGAAAGACTTTTCCAGACAGGGATCCAGGCTGAAGCTGAGAACATTGCTGCTGCAATGGACAGATAAACATATTTTGATTTGCAAGAACTCTCACTCAAACAAAATACCTCGGAAATATAACAGGCAATAGTTATGTAATTCAAAGTAAAAAGATTTTCTATAAATT
The DNA here is from genome assembly GCF_964194155.1 of Cetorhinus maximus. Lineage (NCBI taxonomy): Eukaryota > Metazoa > Chordata > Chondrichthyes > Lamniformes > Cetorhinidae > Cetorhinus > Cetorhinus maximus. The sequence continues at coordinate 289,446 of NC_135906.1, forward strand.
CGAAACTTAGATAAACAAGCCAGTCAGATTTTGCGGGACCATCAGAGAGATGAGACCTGATATTGTTTGCGCTCAACCTGAGACAAAGCCAGCAGAAAACTACACTTTATACAACTGATTATGAGTACAAAAACTAGTTGTTAATTGTTTGAATATCCTACTTTTATTTTCCAAGTGAATTTGAGGATTGCATTTACTTTTAATTGCATTTGAGCTTTGTAGTCATAGATAGATGAATGATTTTATCTTGCACTTGTACTCTGCAATATTCAAAACATTATTAGAATATAATCCAATATTTGAGCTATTTCTAAAGCATTATTAAGTAACCATTTAAAAAGTTGTAGATTCACTCTGTAAAGTTCAGATAGCCTAATTCTTCTAGAATTCTAAAATAGTGAATTCTAAGTCCTGGGAGTGCCAAAGTTCTTTAAGAGAGTAATTTCTACTATAATTTACATGTAAAGGTGTATTATATTGTCAGTGGATTAGTCATCCAGAGACGCAGCCTAATGCTCTGGGGAGATGGGTTCAAATCCCACCACAGCAGCTGGTGGAATTTGAATTCAGTTAATAAGTCTGAAATATAAAGCTAGCCTCAGTAATGCTGAATGTGAAACTATCATCGATTGTTGTCAAAACCCATCTGGTTCACTAATGTCCTTTAGGAAAGGAAATCTGCCGTCCTTACCCAGTCTGGCCTATATGTGACTCTGGACTCCCAGCAGTGTGGTTGACTCTTAACTGCCCTGTGAAATGACCTAGCAAGGTCAGTTCAAGGGCAATTAGGGATGGGCAACAATGTGCTGAGATATCTTTGTTTAGTCTAAATACTCCTGGGACAGAGCACATTTTATCTTAAGACCAAATCCATATCTAGCATCACTGATCTAAGCTCTGATGATAGTTTAAATTCTCTATTAGTTCAGAATTTAAACTGACAATATGTTTGTCTGAATAAATGTATCTTCCTAGAGGGTAAAGCTAGAAGATTCCGAACATGGAAATCCAAATTGTCAGGAAACAGAACTTAATTCTGGAAATTATTATTACCGGAACATTCCCAACATCCAATTCTGTCCTGACATAAAATCTGAAGTCTCAAGAGGCTGTGACCTTGACATGATTGGAAAACAGGTCATTCGCAGCTGGAATCAGACACATTACCATTGTACCAGGAGCTCTATAGCAAAGAGTGGGAGCTGGATCCACATGAGGGTGACGGGTACAGACTATCACCGGGGCTCTCGGAGTGTGACAGACGGAACCAGCAGCAGTCAGACCACATCAACAACAGCTCTCTAATCCAGACACTGCCGGTGGAGAGCTGCCGGTCCCGACCTTAGCCGTGTCTGGGAGCTGCCTGTCTCTCTCGTTTTACTGATTGGGACCCATCCAGGTACAGCTCACACACAGGCTCAGGAATTACATTCCCACCTAGTTTTATATCATCAGCAAACTTGGATACATTAATACAGTTTTATTATTATTCTACATTATTGATCTCTTTGTCTAAATCATTAACAGGGATTGTAAATAGTTGAGGCCCCAGCTCTGATCCTTGCAGAAATCCCCTAGTTAGCGGCTGAGAAAGCGAAAATGTCCCGTTTATCCCTACTCTCTGCTACTTCTCCATTGTCCAATCATCCACCCATGCTAAATGGATACATGGATCCATGTCAGAAGGTTAATGGTTAATTTGAGACAATGTCAGAAGAGTAAAAATACAATTTTAGAAGCAAACAAGCTCTAACAAAATGGCTCAGGGAACTTGTTTTCAATAACATCCATTGCATCCGTGATCCCGGGCTGGAGTAACAGAGAATTCCTCTGAATACATTCAGAAATCCTTGGATATACTCATCAGGTCTGACAGCATCTGTACAGAGAGAAATCGAATTAATGTTTCAGGCATCAGAACTGGACAAGTTTGAAATGTCATCGACTTTAAGCAACAGGAGGGTGAGAAAAAGGACAATAGGGAAGCTCTGTGATTGGGTGTAAGACAGGGAGAGATTAAATGACAGAAGAGCTAGTCGTGCGGAGTCAAAGGGAGTGGAAATGGGACAAGTAAAGAATCAAGAGATGTGTCTCGGGCAGTTGTGCTGCATTCCGAATGTGAGAACAAGAGTAAGAGTGAAACATGAAAAGAAATGGAGACAGTATGGAGACAGAGATTCCAGTCTGTAATGGTTGAACTCAGTGTTGAGTCTGGAAGGCTGTAAAGTATCCAATTGAAAGATGAGGCCAGAATCTTCCGAGGAATGTCAATCACTGTCGGATTGCCACTCCGCTCCTACTATCCTCCAGCACACCGGAGCGCGGCGTTCCTGACCAGGTCTTCCCATCCCGGCTTCTCCAGAAATGCGGAGCGAGTCTGAAATGGAACTGCTTCTTCCTAGCGTCGGATCGTTGGGGGAGGACAGGCCACGCCCCCTTTTTACAACACCAGCTGCTGGATTTTTTTTAATCATTCACGGGATGTGGGCTTCACTGGCTGGGGCAGCATTTATTGCCCATCCCTAGTTGCCCTCGAGAGGGAGGTGGTGAGCTGCCTTCTTGAACCACTGCAGTTCACGTAGTGTAGGTACATGCACAGCGCTGTTAGGAAGGGAGCTCCAGGACTTTGACCAGTAAGTAAAGAGTTTAAATGTTTAAAAGCTTCTTTGGAAAGCTACGGAGAGAAGGTAAGTGAGTAATGGGGGTGGGTGGGCAAGGAGGTAGGTTGTGTGAGGTAACTGGGTAAGGGATAGGGTGTCAGGTGGGTAAGGTGGAAGCTGGGTAGGTTGGCAGGTGGGTGAGGTGAGTAGGTTGGCAGGTGGGTGAGGTGGGTAGGTTGGCAGGTGGCTAAGCGGGTAGCTGGGGCAAATGCTAGTGAGGTTGGGTCGGGGGAATGGGGGGAGCTGGGGGAGTCGGGTGGAGCAGCTAGTCAGGTCGAGTTGAAGGTGTCGGGAGGTCAATGGGGAGTCCGGGGTCAGGGGGTAGTTGGGGGTCACGAGGCAGTCAGGTGGGGGGGACATTGTGAGTGATTGGTCGGTCAGCTGTGCAGTTACCCAGGAGTTAGACTAGGTTTTCATCGGTCTAACATTTCCTGGGTATCTATTCAGGTAAGTACGTGGGAACTGTCCGAAGTTGGAGACTTTTGCGGAGGGTCCCAGTGAGCAGGTGAATTGCCCATCAGATGTTCAAACTTCCCTGGCAGTTCCCGTGGAGTCAGTGCGTTGGGACTTCCGATAATGTCCCATGGCGCATCTTCCGGGGTACATCCATCCGGACTCCGACTATCCGGAGATCAGAAGCTCTCTGCTGAGGAATACAGAGCTGGAGATCGCCTGTGAGATCAACCTAAAAACTGAACACAACAAGGAACCAACTTACATTTAGAATCCACAACCCGAAGATTCAAACTCCAATACCCTCCGGACTGACTGAGCCAATCCTGAGGCACTGGCTCTTCCCTGCCTGTTATTGGATGGAGACAGCTGTTGGCTCTGCCCCATGGAGAGGAGTTTGTTCTACAGACCATGAACCAGCTTCCCCTCAATTTCCAGCTTGAGCTGTAAGTCCACCCACTGAAGCCTCAAAGTGTGATATATTCCCCTCACTGATCAATAATTCAACTTCATTCGTTCGCTCTTTCCAAACATTGATGCCCATTTTCATCAACATTTAATTCTCTCTCCCTCTACATTTCATTTGTGCTTTTGCTCTAAAACATTTCATCCCAATTATTGACGAGATGGAGGAAATGAACAGAAGAGATTTACTAGAATGATACCAGGGGTGAGGGACTTCAGTTTTGTGGGGAGACTGGAGAAGCTGGGGTTGTTCTCCTTGGAGCAGAGAAGAGGCAATTTGACAGAGGCGTTCAAAATCCTGAACTGTTTTGATCGGGTCAATGGGGAGAAACTGTTTCCAACGGCAGACGGGTCGATAGCCAGAGGACACAGATTTAAGGTGATTGACAACAGAAGCAGAGGTGACATGAGGAAACATTTTTTACACAGTGAGTTCCTGTGATCTGGAATGTTCTGTCTGATCAGCTGCTGGAAGCAGATTCAATAGTAACTTTCAAAAGAGATTTGGATCAACACTGGAATAGAAAATGTCCAGGGCTTTAGGGTAAAAGCAGGAATTAGGACTGATTGTATCGTTTCACCAAAAAGGCAGCACAGACACAATGGGCCAAATGGCCTCCTGCTTCCTTGCATCATTCTATAATTGTATGGACAGAATGTTGGTCCAATTCCTTCTGATCTGGGAGAGGATCAAACCGAGATCCCGACTATTATAAACCCCACACCCCAACCAACTGAACAAGCCTGTCCTTTACTCTCTCTTTCTCACAGCCTCTGCTCCCCACTTTTTCTGTCTTTCCAGCCTGTTCTGTTCCTCTGACCTTCATTCCTGACATTCTATTGACCACAGCCGACTCACTGTCCCTCTCACTCCAACCGTCTCTCTGCCCCTTCACCCACTTCCAAACCTCTCGGTTGAACAGCCTCCCATTTCTAATCGTCCGCTCCATTAATATAAGAGGAAAACATTGTCCACCAGTCAACGTTAAATTAAGACAAGGTTAAGATCAGATTCATTCCCTTTAAACACGGGGAGAGCAGGTCTCCCTGTTCAGGCTCGGGGTCAGATGTGGTTTCACTCCCATTAGTCTGAGAGACACGGGGTCAGGAGTGGAAAATCTCTCCTTGGATTCTCTCTAATTAAAATGGAGAAGAAACCAAATTAAAATGCTCAAAACCAGGGAGTGAACAATGGTTCTTCAATCTGACACAGTCTCAATGGAGTTATTTCAACCTCACCGTGAGCTAATCTTCTTACAGGGAAAAGAATTCCCGGGGAAATTTCCCCACCGGCTCGTTCCTCACTTCAGGGGAATGGGACCCATCCAGATCTTGGAGCTCAGATTATGTTAATGTTCCGCTCATGATATCTTAATATTATCTGGTGTTTGAGCCACTTTTAATCAGGTTCCTGGACAAATTCTTCCATCATCCCTTCTCCCACATTGCATCTCTCGCTCTCATTCATTCTTTATTCCTTACAATCCAGAAAGGGTTCGGAATTAGAGCTCACCCCCAAATCCTCTGTACACAGACCCCCTTCTGTTACCCTGTTTGATCCAAGAGACCACTCAATAAATTAAACTCTTTATAAACACTGAAAGCTGTCTCACAGTGTTGGACAAGGAGTTAAATACACCGCAGTGTTTATTAATAGTTCATCTCATGGGGTTTGTTACTGAGCCCACAGAGCAGGACAGGTCCAGACTCCAGGTTATGCTGTGTTAGCTGAAGTCTCCTGGTGTGATAGCGAGCCACACGGAGCAGGATGGGCCCTGGCTCCATCCCGGGCCTGTGTTGAGTGAGCTGATCCCGTGCCAGAGATCACCCAATACCCTCCCCTACGTCCTGTCACCATGTGGAAATCTCCCAATTCCCGGTCCCCTGTCACCTTGGCAACAGGCCTCTCCCCTAATGCTTTTTCACCAAGGGAACAGGCCCCATCCTCAGTCTCTCATCACTATTGGCCGCAGGCTCTACCCTCACTTCACTGTCACTGTGGGAAACAGGACCCACCCCCATTCCCTATCACCATGGGGAACAGGACATGGCCCCTGCTGGAAATGTGAAATAAAATGAGAAGGTGCTTGAAGCTCTCAGTGATTCCGTTTTTCTGATCAATGAATGAGTCGAACAATTTGGGTGAAGGGATATTTCAGCATATCCTTCAGATGTTCTCTAAACTTAGTCTGGGTCACGGCATAAATACAAGTGTTTGTGCAGCAACTCAGGAGCTGCAGCATGAAGCCCAGTTCCAGCACAACTTCATCAATCCAAACAGAACCATATCCCAAATCCCACATCCGGTACCACACGGAATAAACCATTAACGTCGTCCATAACAGGATGAAATTTGCCGAGATAACAAACAGTAAAATGATGGATTTCCTTCGACTCTCCATCTCTGGGTCTCTGGGACTCTCCCCACTGCTGTCAGCCCGGAGTCTCCTGCGGGCTCTGCTGCTCACTAAAATGTGTCTGACAGTGAAAACATTGAGCAGCAAAATCAGAACAAATGGGACCGCTGGGTTTAGAATATTATGGAGGAACTCGAGGACTTGAGAATTCTGAATACCCCCTGTTACATCACAAAACCAGGGGACGTTCAACAGCAAATATTCACCTATGAACATAAAATACCAGAAAATGTTCTTTAAACAGCTCAGCACAGTCACTGTTCCCACAACCACAGTCGCTGTTTTCTCAGTGCAATATTTACTTTTCAGCTTCTGGACACAAATGGCCACAAATCGGTCAATAGTGAAAGTGACAGTGAACCAGACAGAACAGTCAGTGGCTGCATAAAGGAAAACAGCATGTATGTTACACACGGGAATGGAAAACAGGAACCGGAACTGCTCCACATAAACAATTGGTATGTGTCTTAATATCAGGTCCAGGATAATGACCAGTAGATCTGCCACTGCCATGGCCACCAGGTAGCAAGTAACACATTTGGAGAGACCGCACTTTTGCTGAGACAGTATTCTAATCGCCATTAAGTTAACTGTGAAGAAGGAAAATAAAGTGGGGTAAAATACATCAGGTTGAGATCAATGTTGCTAGCTTGATTGAGAACTTATTAAGGTTTTAACATTTGTTATTGAATTCAGTCATATATTGAAACAAGGCCCAAACAATCCTCATCCACCACCACTCTCCTCTGTCTGGCTGAACTTGTTCTCCCACTGAATAACTTTTCCTTTAACTTGTCTCACTTCCTCCAACTAAAAGGTGTGGCTATAGGAGCGGAACAGAGGCCGATCAGGAACCAGGATCAGCATAAATAGATACTTCTGCTCAGAGCACAGCCTTTCCCGCCTGAGAGCGGAGCAGAGGCAAGTCTGGAACCAGGAGAATTTCAGCTTCTGAAGAAGCTGAGTGGTAAAAGCAACTGTGACATCACATGAAACAAGTAAGCTGATTGGCTGGTAAGAGCTTGGTGTAAGGGTTAGTGTGTTAAAAGCCAGCTTAGGATGCAGGAGTTAAAGTAGGTCTTGTAAATAACAAGAAGTAAAACTTTAAAATAAAAAATATATATACAGCAAAATAAGTAAAATAAAATATCTAAAATAAAATAATTAAAATAAATACTTAAAACACATTCCCGTGTAATTAAGGAATGTATAACTTTTAGTTGTAATTGTGGGTGATGCTAGCATTTAATAAACACAGTACTGTACTATACGTGGGAAATATTCCAAATTAATTAAGAAAATAATTGTTTTAAATGAGTAATTTAGAATAAATTATAAAATAAATACCGTAGTAAATGCTTCATACAAAGTTTAAGGTATGTCAGCGCAGCTCGGCCATGTGGAATGTACATCCTGTGGGATGTGGGAAGTCGTGCAGGCACAGAGTGGACTCAATGATCATATCTGCAGGAAGCGTCACTAGTGGCAGAAAGTTGAGCTCTGATTTGCGGAGCTTGAGTGGCTGCTGGAGTCACTGCAGTACATCCACAAGGCCGAGGATTACGTGGATAGCACTTTTAGAGAGGTAGTCACACAGCAGGTTCGAAGAACACAGAGAGGGAATGGGTGACCGCCAGAGTATCTAGGAGAAACAGGCAGGTAGTGCAGGAATCTGCTGAGGCTACCTCACTCTCTAACTGCTTTTCCATTTTGGATACTGGTGAGCGAGATGGTTCCTCGGAGGACGATATCAAGAGCCAAGTTCATGGCACCACAGGTGGCTCAGCTGCACAGGAGGGGAGGAGGAAGGGCGGGAGTGCTATGGTAGTAGGGGATTCCATAGTTAGAGGAGCAAACAGGCATTTCTGTGGCCATAGACATGACTCCAGGATGGTACAGTAATGACAGGATTATTCCCAGTGCCACGTGCCAGTGAGCACAAGAATAGGAAGATTGAACAGTTCAACACATGGCTGGAGAAGTGGAGGAGAAGGGAGGGCTTTAGATTTCTGAGGCATTGGGTCAGGTTCTGGGGGAGGTGGGACCTGTCCAAGCTGGATGATCTACACCTGAATAGGACTGAGACGAATGTCCTCGCGGGGAGCTTTGCTAGTGCTATTCGGGAGATTTAAACTAGATTGGCAGGGGGATGGGACCCTGAGGGGAAATTCAGAGTGGAGAGGAGAAAAACTGGCAGTGGACAGTAGGGAAGCATCAACTGATACCAAGGATATATCAGCGTTTTGTATCAAGGTTAATAGAACCTTGGAGAGTTTGTTAGAACTAGAGTAGGCAACAGTAAGTCATTAGATGGGGCCAGAATGAGGGGGAGAGGATAAAAAGCCTAAATCAGGGCTAATGTGCATGTGTGTGAAAGCACGGAGTGTGGTTAATAAGATTGGTGAACTGCAGGCACAGGTTAACAAATCGAATTATGATACTATTGTTATAACAGAAACCTGGCTCAAAGAAAGGCAGGACTGGGTTAAATATTCCTGGTACAAGGTGTTCAGGAGAGACAGGAAAGGAAGAAAATGTGGTGGTGGGGGTTAGAGTGGCAGTGGGAAGTGGCAATTCTGGTTAAAGATGGCATTACAGGATTGGAGAGAGAAGATGTTCCAGAGGGGTCAAGGACAGAATCTCTCTGGCTGGAGGTCAGGAATGAAACAGGTGCAGTAACATTGATTATATACGACACAGACCACAAACTAGTGGAAGGGATATGGGGAAACAAATTTGCAAAGGAATTATGGAGAGGTGCAAGAGTTATAGAGTAATCAGAATGGGAGATTTCAATTATCCGAATATGGACTGGGATAGGAATAGTACAAAGGGAAAAGTAGGCAAGAGTTTTTGGAATGTGTTCAAGATAATTTTCTGCATCTGTATGTTTCCAGTCCAACTAGAGGACATGTACTTTTGGACCTGGTTCTGGGGAATGAGTTGGCCCAAGTGGATCAGATATCAGTGGGAGAGCCTCTAGGGGACAGTGACCATTGTATCATAAGGTTTAGGTTAATCATGGAAAAGGACAGGGAACAATCCAGAACGGGGATAATTAACTGCGGGAAAGTCAAGTTCGATGGGATGAGAAGGCATCTGAGATGAGTGAGTGGGAATCAAATGTTGGCAGAAAAGACGGTGGTCGACAATGGGCCACCTTTAAAGAAAAAGTATTGCAGCAAATGTCAAGGGATATTCCCTGAAGGGGAAAGGTAGGACAAATAAATCCAGAGAACCCTGGATGATGAGAGAGACAGAAGATGAAAAGGAGGAAGTGCGCATACGACAGATGTCAGTTAGAAAATACAATGTAAAATCAGCCTCAATATGGCAGGACCGGGGGGAAATGAAAAAAACTAATAAGAAAAGCAAAGAGAGAGCATGAAAAGAGGCTGGCAGCAAACAGAAAAGGGAATCCCAAGGTCTTCTACAAGCATGTAAATAATAAAAGGGTGGTAAAAGAAGGAGTAGGGCTGATTAGGGACAAAAAAAGGGACTTGCATATGGAGGCTGGAGAAATAGTGCAGGTCTTGTCCGAGTACTCTGCATCTGTCTCTACAAAGGAAGAGGATCCTACCCAGGCCAAGGTGAGAGAGGAGGTAACTGGTACACTAGAAAAACTTACAATCAAGAGGAAGGAGATGTTGGAAAGACTATCTTTACTTAAAATAGATAAGGTACCAGAACCGGATGAGATGCATCCAAGAGTGCAGAGAGAAATGAGTGGAAATTGCAGAGGAAATAATGATAATCTTCCAGTCTTCCTTAGACACAGGGGAGGTGCCACACGACTGGAGAAGTGTGAATGTTACACCCTTGTTCAAAAAGGGGTGCAAGGATAAAGCCAGCAACTACAGAGCAATCAGAATGACCTCAGTGGTAGGGAAACTTCTGGAAACTACAGTATGGGGTAAAATCAATAGTCACTTAGACAAGTGCATGATATTGAGGGAAAGCCAGCATGGATTCATTAAGGGAAAATCATGTTTAACTAATTTGCTGGAATTTTTTGAGGAAGTAACAGAGAAGGTTGATAAGGGAAACACTGTTGATGTGGTGTATATGGATTTTTAAAAAAGGCATTTGATACAGTGCCACACAACAGACTTGTGAGAAAAATTCTAGGTCATGGAATAAAAGGGAAAGTAGGCACTTGGATAAGAAATTGGCTGAGTGACGGGAAACAGAGAGTAGCGTTAAATGGTGGTTTTTCTGATTGTGGAAGGTTTGTATTGAAGTCTCCCAGGGTCAGAGTTGGGACACTTGTTCTTCATGATATATATTAAGGACCTAGACTGTGGTGTGCAGGGCATGATTTCCAAATTTGCAGATGATACGAAGATTGGAAACGTTGTCAACTGTGATGGGGATAGTCTTGAACTTCAAAAGGACATAGACACATTGGTGGATTGGGCAGACAAGTGGCAGATGAAGTTCAATGCAGAGAAGTGTGAGGTAATTCACTTTGGCAGGAAAAAGATGGTGAGACCATCTAAAAGAAAGGGAGAGCATCTAAAGGAGGTGCAGGAACAGAGGGACCTCGGTGTATGCGTACATAGGTCATTGAAGATGGCAGGGCATGTTGAGAGAGCAGTATATAAAGCATATAGTATCTTGGGCTTTATTAATAGGGACATTGAGTACAGGTGATCATGCTGAACTTGCATAAGACACTAGTTAGGCCTCATCTGGAGTACTGGGTCCAATTCTGGGCACCATACTTGAGGAAGGACGTAAAGGCATTGGAAAGAGTACAAAAGAGATTAATGAGAATGATTCCAGGGATGAACAACTGCAGCTATGAGGATAGACTGGAGTGGTTGGGACACTTTTCCTTGGAAGAAAGAGGGCTGAGAGGAGACTTGATAGAGGTATTCAAGATCCTGAGGGATATGGACAGGGTAAATAGTGAGAAACCGTTCCCACTCAAGAAAACATCAAGACCCAAAGGGCACAGATTCAAAATAATGGGCAAAAGGAGTAGAAGTGATGTGAGGAAAATTTTTTTCACCCAGAGGGTGGTGGAGGCAGGTTCGATCAAGGTATTCAAAAGGCAATTGGATTGCTAACGGAAAAGAGAGAATGTACAAGGTTATGGAGATAATGCAGGGGAGTGGGAAGAGGTAGAATGTTCTTTCAGAGAGCCAGTGCAGACTCGATGGGCCGAATGTCCTCCTTCTACACTGTAAAGATACTGTGATACTGTGGGTACCTGCATGGGCCCCAGTTATGCCTGTCTTTTTGTGGGATATGTGGAACATTCCTTGTTCCAGTCCTACTCAGGCCCCCTCCCACATCACTATTTTCGATGCATTGATGACTGTATCGGTGTCGGTTTGTACTCTCATCGGTACCTGGAAAATTTATCGATTTTGAATCCAATTTCCACCCCTCTCTCACCTACACATGGTCCATTCTGACACTTCCCTTCCCTTCCTTGACCTCTCTGTCTCCATTTATGGAGGTAGAATGTCCACCAATATTCATTACAAGCCCACTGACCTCCACAGCTACCTCGACTCCAGCTCCTCACACCCTGACTCCTGTAAAGACTCCATCCCATTCTCTCAGTTCCTTCACCTCCGTTGCATCTGTTCCGATGGTGCTACCTTCCAAAATAGCGTATCTGGCATGTCATTCTCTTTCCTTAATCGATTATTCCCCGTCACTGTGGTTGACACAGCCCTCAACCATGTCCGACCCCTCTCCCACACCTCTGCCCTCACCGCTTCCTCTCCCTCCCAGAACCATGATCGTGTCCCCTTTGTCCTCACTTTTCACTCCACCAGCCTCCGCACTCAAAGGATCATCCTCCACCATTACTGCCAACTCCAACATGATGCCAACACAAAACATATCTTCCCCTCACCCACCCCCCCTATCAGCATTCCGTAGGGACCGTTCCCTCCCTACACCCTGATCCACTCCTCCATCCCCTTCCCACGGCACCTTCCCATGCAATCACAGAAGGTGCAACACCTGCCCTTTTACCTCCTCCCTCCTCACCGTCCAAGGGCCCAAACACTCCTTTCAGGTGAAACAGTGCTTCACTTGCACCTCCTTCAATTTGGTCAACTGCATTCGCTGCTGCTAACGCGGTCTCCTCTACACTGGGGACACCAAACGCAGACTGGGTGACCGCTTTGCGGAACACCTTCAGCCTGTCCACAAGCATCGGACAGAGTCAGCATGGATTTACGAAAGGGAAATTATGCTTGACAAATCTACTGGAATTTTTCAAGGATGTAACCAGCAGAGCTGATGAGGGGGAGCCAGTGGATGTGGTTTATTTGGGCTTTCAGAAGGCTTTCGACAAAGTCCCCCCAACACCTCTCCCGCTGGATTGTGCGTCCAGGTCGGTGGGAAAGCACGCCGACGTGTTTCACAACAGCACAGAATCGACCTGCACTTGGCGGCTGCACTTTGAGGGGAATTCGGAGTTGAATACCTCGTATTAGGGAAACCTGTATGAAGTGACCATTCCTCTGAAATTCAGACAGTTCAGGCACAGCCACATTGATATGATTGGGGTCGGGCTCCGAGCTTATCTGCCCACTCAAGCAACGCAGAGGCATCAAAGAGCCACCAAGTTCTCCAGAGCTCCCCCCAGCACAGACTGCACATTCAGGAGCACTTTAGTGGACTGCAGAGCAGTTGGACTGCACACGTTGTACAATCTCCTCGCTAAAGCTGGCCATGGAGCAGTCACTGCTGGAGGTGTTCACAGCCTCTTGCAATGTAAACATCCCGGTTTGGACCAGCCTCTCCCATGGTTCAAGCTAACAGGGCAGCCATGCAGCGCACTAATCTCTGGCCATCCAAGTGGGGATCAGCTCTCTCCGGGAAATGTTAAGGGGCCGTCACACTTAACCAGGACAGGTTCTTAGTACACCCATGCTAACCAGGTGTCTCTCTCTTTAACCCAGCAGGAGGAGTACATTAGGATCATGGAGCCTGGTGAACTAGCTGTATGCCTGATGGCCTACAGAGAGCGAAGACGACGGAGGAGAGAGTGACTGAGGCTCCTGGCTGCGCAGAGGAGGGGACCAGCAACCTCAGGAAGAAGTGGGGCTGTGGCTCCCGCACACGCAGCCCAAGAGCCAGAGCGAGCCCTGGCTGGTTGGCGCCTAGTGACACCCAGGGTCTATAGACGCCGCCTTTCATTCCTGCAGATGACCAAGAACCAATGTCTCCGCAGACTGTGCATTTCTAGGGAACTGGTTGGTCACATCTGCCAGCTACTGCAGGATTTGGCACCACGGGGACATGGAGGGCACCCACTGCCAGTGGCCATGAAAGTGACCACAGCGCTCAATTTCGACGCCAGTGGCTCCTTTAAGAGCTGCACAGGTGACCTCTGTGGGACATCACAAGCCTCCACCCATAAATGCATCCATGAGGTCACGGATGCCATCTTTTCGAGGGCACACAACTTTGTGCATTTTGCCCGGGACCAGGAAAGCCAGGATGCAAGAGTGATTGGATTTGCCCAGACCTCGGGTTTCCCACTGGTGCAGGATGCGATCGACTGCACTCGTGGTGCTCAGATATCCGTCACAACACATGGTGGACTACATCAACCGCAAGGGGTTCCATTCGCTGAATGTGCAGCTGGTGTGCGACCACCAGAAACACATCCTGCAGGTGTGTGCTCGGTTTCCAGGGAGTGTGCACGATGCCTACATCCTCAGTCGGTCACAGATCCCTGGAGACTTCCAGGATCCACTGAGGCTGCAGGGATGCTCCTCGGGGACAAGGGCTCCCCGCAGAGTCCATGGCTGATGATGCCGAGCGGCAGCCTCAGACTGCAGCAGAGCGACAGTATAATGAGGCTCATGCTGCAGCTCGCAACTTGCTGGAGGTAACCATCGGGATGCTGAAGGTGAGGCTCCGGTGCCTGGAGTGGTCTGGTGGAGCGCTGCAATACAGTCCACAGAGGATGTCACACATCGTCATCGTTTGCTGTGCCCTTTACAACCTGGCGCTCCAACAGGGAGACGAGCTGACTGAGGAGGAGCTGGAGGAGCTGCAGATCTCCTCCGATGAGGAGGACGCTGAAGAGGATGAGGCTGAGGAGGTCCTCGGAGGCGATGATGACGGGGATGAAGACCTCGCACAGGCTAGACGAGGCAGGCACGCTCGGGAGGCCCTCATAGTTGCTAGATTTGTGGAGGATGATGACGACATGCAGTGAGGAGACACCATAGACCCTCACATCACACTTGTGAACGTTTGACTCCCGTCTGGCTTATGGCAGAATGTGAGAATGCTCCTGTCATGGAGACGCAGGGGAGGCCCTAATAGTCACTCAATTGCAGGAAGATGATGATGACCATGCACTGCGCACACTCCATAAATCTTCACACAGCCTCTAAGAATGTCTGACTCCTGTCTGGCCGAGGGCAGCTCACTTGTTCTTTGTGATCAGGGTCATATCATAGAGATGCAGCCATAAAACTGTTAAAGTATCTGATCCTTTATCCACCTTCAGCACCTGTTGCTGTTGCTGTCCATCCTGCGGCCAGAGCGGGCGTAGAGGACATCCTGGCAGGTCTCTACGGCATCCAAAAGGTTCTCGAGGAACGTGTGGCTGAAGCTGGGGCTGCAGTCCTCTTTAGTTTCAGGGCCATGTCTTCCATGCAGCAGTGGTGGTCTGGATGAACTGAGATATGTGCTTGTGGCTGGACTTTAAACATGGCGCCTGGCGAGATGCAGCGGCTGGGTGATGGCAGGCGGGTGAATGGGAGCCCGTTCGCCATGGAAACGGCGGGTTTCCCAGGAATGCAGAAATAATGTGCCGGGTTTGGGATGATACAGTGTGAAAACCCGACATCGAGGCCCACGGGTAAAACATCATTTTACCCACCCGCTACTGCACTTAGTGCCAACCTGGGAAAATTCCACCCATGATGTTGATAGAGGGGGGCGGGGGGTGCAGTGATGGTAATGCCATTGAATATCAAGGGGGGATGGTTAGATTCTCTCTTGGTGAAGATGGTGGGCATTTGTGTGGAGTGAATGTTACAAGCTCTCTACTAAGAGGTAGTTGTACATACGAACATACAAGTTAGGAGCAGGAGTAGGCCACTCAGCCCCTCGAGCCTGCTCTACCATTCAATAAGGTCATGACCGATCTGATTGTAACCTCAACCCCACATTCCTTCCTACCCCTGATAACCTTTCACCCCTTGTTAATCAAGAATCCAGCTAGCTCTGCCTTAAAAATATTCAGACTCTTCTTCCACCGCCTTTTGAAGAAGAGCGTTCCAAAGACTCCCTACCCTCTGACAGAAAAACATTCTCCTCATCTCTATCTTAAATGAGCGACCTCTTATTTTCAAACAGTGACTCCTAGTTCTAGATTCTCCCACATGAGGAAACACCATCTCCACATCCACCCTGTCTAGACCCATCAGGGTCTTAAAGGTTTCAAGCAAATCGCCTTTTACTCTTCGAAATTACAACCTTTCCTCATAAGACAACCCACCCATTCCCAGTATTAATCTAGTAAACCTTCTCAGAACTGTTCCTAATGCATTTACATCTTTCTTTGGATAAGGAGACCAGTACTGTACACAATGCTCCAGATGTGGTCCCTCCAATGCCTGTACAACTGAAGCATAACCCCCCTACTTTAGTGATCAATTTCCCTCACAATAAATGATAACATAGTATTAGCTTTCCTAATTACCTGCTGTACCTGCACACTAAGCTTTTGTGATCCATGTGCTAGGATTCCAAGATCCCTCTGAATCTCAGAGCTCTGCCCTCTCTCACCATTTAGTTAATAAGCTTCCTTTTTATTCTTCCTGCCAAAATGAACAATTTCACATTTGCTCACATTCTAGCCCATTCGCCAGATCTTTTCCTACCCACATAACCGATCTATGTCACTTTGTAGCCTCATGTCCTCTTCATAATTTACATTCTTACCTATCTTTGTGTCATCAGTAAATTTAGCAACCATTCCTTTGGTCCTTTCATCCAAGCCATTTATATAAATTGTAAAAAGTTGAGGCCCAGCACTGATCCCTGGCACACCACTCGTCATATCCTGCCAACCACAAAAAGACCCATTTATGCCTACTCTCTGCTTCCGGTTAGTCAGCCAATCTTCTATCCATGTCAATATGTTACCCCCTACCCCATGAGCTTTTATTTTCCACAATAACATTTGATGTGGCACTTTATCAAATGCCTTCTGGAAATCTAAGTTAAGTTCATCCACTGGCTACCCTTTATTCACAGCATATGTGACTCCTCCAAAGTGCTCCAATAAATTGGTGAAACATGATTTCCCTTTTACAAAATCATGTTGACTCTGCCTGATTGCCTTGATTTTTTTCTAAGTGCCCTGCTGTAACATCTTTAATAATAGCTTCTAACATTTTCCCTATGACAGATGTTAACTGGCCTGTAGTTTCCTGCCTTCTGTCTCCCTCCCTTTTTGAATAAGATAAATAAATAACCTTTGTTATTTTGCAGTCTAATGGAACCTTCCCCAAATCTTGGGAATTTTGGAAAATTAAATCCAATGTATCAATTATCTCACTAGCCACTTCGTTCAAGACCTTAGGCTGAAGTCCATCTGGACATGTGGATTTGTCATCCTGCATTCCAACAATTTGCTTAATATCACTTCCCTGGTGATTGTAATTTTCCCAAGTTCCTCCCTCCCTTCCATTTCCTGATTCACAGCTATTTCTGGGATGTTACTTGTCTTATCTACAGTGAAGACTGAAGCAAAATGCCTGTTTAATTCATCCACCATCCATTATTTTCCACTAGCAATTCCTCAGACGCACTTTCTATAGGACCAATGCTCACTTTGTTAACTCTTTTCTTATTTAAATACCTATTGAAGCTCTTACTATCTGTCTTTATGTTACTAGCTAGCTTTCTCTCATACTCAAATTTTTCCATCCTTATTAATCTTTTTGCCATTCTTTGCTGTTCTTTATATTCTTTCCAATCTTCAAGCTGCCACCCATCTTTGCGTAATTATATGCTTTTTCTTTAAGTTTGATACTGTCTTTAACTTTATTAATTAACCACGGATGGTGGGCCCTCCCCTTGGAATTTTTCTTTCTCATTGGAATGTATATATTCTGTGTATTCTGAAATATCCCTTTAAATGTCTGCCACTGAACCTCTATTGACCTATCCCTTAACCTCATTTTCCAGTTCATTAACTAGCTCTGCTTTCATGGCCTAATAATTGCCTTTATTTAAGTTTAAAATACTAGTCTTGGACGTAATCATTTGTCCCTCAATATGGATGTAAAATTCAATCATATTATGATCACTGTTACCCAGGGGGTGCCTTCACTAAGAGGTTATCAATTAATCCTATCTCATTGCTCAATACCAGGTCTAGTATAGCCTGTTCTCTGGTTAGCTCCAGAACGTGCTGTTCTAAGAAACTATCCCGAGAACATTCTATGAACTCCTCATCTATGATACCTTTGCCCATTTGACTTTTCCTGTCTATATGTAGATTAAAATCCCCCATGATTATTGCCGTACCTTTCTGACAAGCTCCCATTATCTCTTCCTTTGTACTCTGTCCTACTGTGTGGGGGGCCTGCAAACCACTCCCACAAGTAACTTCTCGCGTTTATCATTCCTCTTCTCAATCCAAACTGCATCAACATCCTGGTTTCCTGAATTTAGGTCATCCCTCTCTAATGTGCTAATATCATCTTTAATTAACAGATCCACCCCTCTAGCTTTTCCTAACTTCCTGTCCTTCCTAAATGTCACACACTGTTAAATATTCAGATCCCAATCTTACATCATCCTGTAGCCATGTTTCTGTAATTGCTATCAGATCGTATTTATTTGTTTCTATTTACGCTATCAGTTCATCCGTTTTGTTTTGAATGCTACGTGCATTTAGATACAGAGACTTTAGTTTTGTCCATTTATTATTTTTGTAGTGTATAGCCTTATCTGCTGATTTACTCTGAGTGCACTCTTTGTCCCTTTCTGTCATGGATGGTTTATCATTTCCCACATTAATAGCTTTCCCTCTTGTCTTATCTCTACTCTTTGGTTTACCACATTTTCCCAGATTTGATGCCTTGACCCCACTATTCAGTTTAAAACCATCTCTACTTCCATAGTTATGCAGCTCGCGAGGATACCAGCCCCAGCACAGTTCAGTTGTTGACCGTCCCAATGGTACAGATCACACTTTCCCCAATACTGATGCCAGTGCCCCACAAACCGGAACCCACTTCTCACACACCAGTCTTTGTCCCACACATACATTTCTCTCATCTTACTTGTCCTAGGCCAATTTGCATGTGCTCAGGTAATAATCCAGCGTGTAACAGAGTTGATCTTTCAGACAATTTTCTTTGTGGACACAGTTAACTTTATTTATAAGACAGCAGCAACTACTTACAGATGTGTATCAAACTCCATAACTAAAGAGGAACTCTCTACTAGAGGTTCCCCATGCTGCTCACACATTGGTTTACACAGGTCATGTGATCTTACAAAACAGGATTATTCTTAAAGCTGCAGTCCTATGTTTATCCAAACTATAATTGCTACATTCCTCCCCCTTTAACATTTCTGTACATTTTGCATTTACAAGGATATTTATCTCATGAACTTAGAATACTTGCACAGGTCATGAAATTACAAGTTCAGTCTTTCAGGTGGTTTTCTGATCCATAGCTTCACGACTTCAATTCTTTTGCAGGGAACACATTCTCTGGAACTGCATTAACATCAGATACCTCATTAGGCACATGCAGTTCAGTGTCTTCCACTCTAACAGAGGCATTGGTCATGTCTGTCCTTGGTTGAGCGACTTCAACAGGAACCACTGGTTCAGTAATGGTTACATGTGGAACATTTTTTTTTGGGGTATCTCTCTTTTTCTTAAATGATCCACATGTTCACTGCTGATCCGGCCTTCCACTTCCACATGGTACAATAATGGCTCAGTGACGGAGCTCACTCTACCAGCTATCCACTTCAGTCCTCGACCGAAAGTCCTTACATATACTGCTTCTCCAACAGTAAATTGTAGCTCACGATTATGCAAATCATGAATCTCTTTTTGGATTCCTTGACTTTTCTCCACCCTTCCCTCCAAAATTGGGAAGTATCAGGCTTAATCTTGTTCGAAGACAACGCCTCATCAGTAATTCTCAGGGGTTGCTCCTGTTGTAGTGGTGGGTGGGGGGGGGGTGGGGGGGGGGGTGGTGGTTGTTCTGTCATGAAATAGGAAATGAGCAAGTCTAGTTTCCAGTGATTCACTTTAACTTTTTCATTCCCACTTTAAAAGTTTGTACTGCCCTTTCTGCCAGTCCGTTAGATGACGGATGGTCCAGTGCAGTCTTCACGTGGTTGATATCATTGATGTTGATAAATCATTGAAATTCAGCGCTCATAAACGTAGTACCATTATCTCAGACAATTACCTCTGGCAATCCATGGTTGGCGAAGTTCTGGCGTTGGTGATTTTACCTCATAAACCATAGAACCATAGAACACTACAGCACAGAAAACAGGCCATTCGGCCCTTCTAGTTTGTGCCAAAATACTATTCCGCTAGTCCCATTGACCTGCACCTAGTCCATAACCCTCTAGACCTCTCCCATCCATGTATCTATCTAATTTATTCTTAAAACTTAAGAGTGAGCCCGCATTTACCACATCAGATGGTAACTCGTTCCACACTCTCACCACTCTCTGAATGAAGAAGTTCCCCCTAATGTTCCCCCTCAACCTTTCCTCTTTCACCCTAAAGCCATGTCCTCTCGTGTTTATTTCTCCTAATCTAAGTGGCAAGAGCTTACTCGCATTTACTCTGTCTATACCCCTCACAATTTTGTAAACTTCTATCAAATCTCCCCTCATTCTTCTACGCTCCAAGTAATAAAGTCCTAACCTGTTTAATCTCTCCCTGTAACTCAACTCCTTAAGACCCGGCAACATCCTAGTAAATCTTCTCTGCATTCTCTCAATCTTACTGATATCCTTCCTGTAGTTAGGCGACCAGAACTGCACACAATACTCCAAAGTTGGCCTCACTAATGTCTTATACAACCTCACCATCCCAACTCCTATACTCAATACTTTGATTTATGAAGGCCAGTATGCCAAAAGCTTTCTTTACAACCTTGTCTACCTGTGACGCCACTTTCAGGGAATTGTGTATCTGAACTCCCAGATCCCTTTGTTCCTCCGCACTCCTCAGTGCCCTACCATTTACTGTGTATGTCCTACCTTGGTTTGACCTTCCAAAATGTAACACCTCACACTTTTCCACATTAAATTCCATCTGCCATTTTCTGGCCCATTTTTCCAGTTGGTCCAGATCTCTCTGCAAGCTTTGAAAGCCTTCCTCGCTGTCCACAACTACTCCAATCTTAGTGTCATCAGCAAATTTGCTGGTCCAATTCACCACATTATCATCCAGATCATTGATATAGACAACAAACAACAATGGTCCCAGTACAGATCCCTGAGGCACACCACTAGTCACAGACCTCCAGTCTGAGAAGCAATCATCCACTACCACTCTCTGTCTTCTCCCACACAGCCAATTTCAAATCCAGTTTACAACCTCTCCATGGATACCAAGTGTCTGAACCTTCTGAACTAACCTCCCATGTGGGACCTTGTCAAAGGACTTACTAAAGTCCATGTAGACAACATCCACAGCCTCTCCTTCATCTACTTTCTTTGTCACCTCCTCGAAAAACTCTACAAGGTTCGTTAAACATGACCTACCACGCACAAAGCCATGCTGACTATTCTTAATCAGCCCTTGGCTGTCCAAATAATTATATATCCGATCTCTCAGAACACCTTCCAATAATTTACCTACTACTGACGTCAGGCTCACTGGCCTGTAATTACCTGGTTGACTTTTGGAGCCTTTTTTAAACAACGGAATAACATGAGCTTCCCTCCAATCCTCCGGCACCTCACCCGTGGCTAAGGACATTTTAAATATTTCTGCCAGGGCCCCTGCAATTTCTACACTAGTCTCCCTCAAGGTCCGAGGGAATATCATGACAGGCCCGGGGGATTTATCTACCTTTATTCGCTGCAAAGCAGCAAGCACCTCCTCCTCTTTAATCTCTATATGTTCCATGAAACTACTGCTTGTTTCCCTTCCTTCCTTATACACTATGCCAGTTTCCTGAGTAAAGACTGATGCAAAAAAACTGTTTAAGATCTCCCCCATCTCGTGAGGCTCCACACATAGACGACCACTCTGATCTTCAAGGGGACCAATTGTGTCCCTTACTATCCTTTTACTCTTAATATACTTGTAGAAACCCTTAGGGTTTACCTTCATATTATCTGCCAAAGCAACCTTATGTCTTCTTTTTGCCTTCCTGATTTTCTTTTTTAGTATTTTCTAACATTTTCTATACTCTACAAGTACTCATTTGCTTCTTGTTGCCTATACCTGCTATACACCTCTCTTCTTCTTAACCAGATCGCCAATATACCTTGAAAACCAAGGTTCCCTATGCCTGTTAACTTTGCCTTTAATCCTGACAGGAACATGCAAACTCTGCACTCTCAAAATTTTGCCTTTGAATGCCTTCCACTTACTGAACACATCCTTGCCAGAAAACAACTTATGCCAATCCACTCTTCCTAGACCCTTTCTCATTTACACAAAATTGGCCTTTCTTCAATTTAGAATCTCAACTCGAGGACCAGACCTATCCTTATCCATAATTAGCTTAAAACTAATGACATTGTGGTCACTGGACCCAAAATGTTCGCCTACACATACTTCTGTCACCTGACCTGTCTGGTTCCCTAATAGGAGATCAAGTATTGCATTCTCTCTCGTTGGTACCTCTACATATTGATTTAGAAAACTGTCCTGAACACATTTGACAAACTCCAAGCCATCCAGCCCTTTTACAGTATGGGAGTCCCAGTCAATATGTGGAAAGTTAAAATCTCCTACTATCACAACTTTCTGTTTCTTACATCGGTCTGCTATCTCTCTACAGATTTGCTCCTCTAATTCTCTCTGACTATTGGGTGGTCTATAATACAACCCTATTAGTGTGGTCACACCTTTCCCATTCCTCAGCTCCACCCATATGGCCTCTGTAGACGAGCCCTCCGGGCTGTCCTGCTTATGCACAGCTGTGATATTTTCCCTGACTAGTAATGCCACTCCTCCCCCTTTCATCCCTCCCCCTCTATCACGTCTGAAACAACGGAACCCCGGAACATTGAGCTGCCAGTCCTGCCCCACCTGCAACCAAGTCTCACTAATAGCAATAATGTTGTAATCCCACGTGCCAATCCACGCCCTAAGCTCATCTGCCTTTCCGACAATACGTCTAAGTGCTTGGAATGAAAGATGATTCCGAGGCAAGGACCAACGTAATCTCTGTGCAATTGCACCCAAGGTCTACCAGGACACTCCCATGGGTGTAACCGGACTGCCACTGGTAACTCTTGCAGCTGTTGACATTGCACACAGTGCTTTACCCCCCGTCCAATATCACCGTCCATCCCCGGCCACCAAAGATAACTTTGCGCTATCGTCTTCATGCGTGAGATTCCTGGATGGGCATGTGTAGCTCTACTAAGAGTGGTTCCCTTCCTTGTGAAGGAACTACCACTCGTACACCCCATAATAGAATACCATCTTGACTGCTCATCTCGTATCTTCGGTTGCAAAATGGCTTCAATTCATCAGAGACTGATTTCTGGGACCAGCCATGTAACACTTAGTCTCTCACTCGAGACAGGACTGGATCACAATTCGTCCAGTTTCTTATCTGCCTGGCACAGACTGGCGAGGAATCTGGGAAATTCATCACTAATATGAGTGCTTGAGGAATTGGGATGTGGTCATTGTTCTCTTGTAAAGGAAGGCGACTTAGGGCATCGGCATTTGCTATATGAATCCCTGGTCTATGTACAAATGTTATTCATATGCTGCCAAAATTAGGGCCCATCATTGTATATTCGTGCTGACGCTATGAGTGGTATAGCCTTTTCCTCACTAAAGACCCAAAAGTGGTTTGTGGTCTAATACGATCGTGAAATGTCGCCTGTGCACGTATTGGTGGAATTTTTTACGCCAAAAATAATGAACACACTTTCCTCTTGGAGCTGAGAATATCCTTTTTCAGCTGTGATAAGTGTCCTGGATACATAGCCTAATGGCCTCTCGGTGCTGTCATCCATTTTGTGAGATAGGACCGCACCCAATCCATAGGGGGACCCGTCACAGGTTAGCACCAATTCCTTTGTCTGGTCATAATGCACTAACAAATTTGAAGAGTATAAGAGCTGTTTTACTTTCACAAAGGCTTCTTCTTGGGGTGACTCCCAAAACCAACCCTGTTTTTTTCCTAGCAGAGAATGTAGAGGGGCTAGAACTGTGGAATAATTTGGTAGAAATCGCCCATAATAATTTACCATCCCTGAAAATGCTTTAAGTTCAGAGATGTTCTTAGGTGCAGGTGCCTCTCTTATTGCTTTACCTTTCTCCACAACAGGGTGTAACCCTTGGGCATCTACCCAAAGGCTCAAATAAATGACTTTGTTTGCCTGAAAAGTGCATTTTTCCTTCTTCAGGAACACTCCTGCTTCCATAAATCGTTCCCAAACTTCCTCCAGGTTCGCCAAGTGTTCCTTTTCTGTGAACCCAGTTATCAGTACATTGTCCAGGTAGACCATTACTTGAGGTAGGCCCTGTAGTAAGCTCTCAATTGTCCTTTGGAAAATGGCACAGGCCGAGGAGACACCGAAGGGCAGGCATGTATGTGATACCCTTTGTGGGTATTTATGGTCACAAATTCCCGGGAGGCATCTTCCAACTCCAGTTGCTGATATGCATGACTCATGTCAAGCTTTATATACGTTGTACTTCCTACTATAGGTCTTCAATCTTGGGAATGGGGTACCTGTCCAGTTTGGCTGCTCCGTTGATTGTTAGTTTATAGTCCCCGCAGATCCGGATGGTCTGGTTTGGTTTAAGGACAGGGACCTTGGGTGCTGCCCACTCTGAGAACTGGACCAATCTTGATACCCAGCCTCTCTAGCCGGTTCAACACAGCATCAAACTTCTCTCTCAGGGCGTATGGCACCGGACTTGCTTTCAAGAAGCGAGGGGTTGCTTCTGGGCCCACATAAATCCTGGCCTGTAGGCCTTGGATTTTTCCCAGTTCATCCTTGAAGACAGTGTCATATTCTATTAGCAGCTCGAGTGGTCTCCCTGCTCGTAACTGGAAGATTTCGGACCAGTTTAATTTAATCTCTTTCAACCAATCACACCCTAGAAGGCTTGGTCCTTCACCTCCTACCACCATCACTGGTAGCTGTGCCGATTGGTGTCTAGAATGAACAGTTGTTCTAGTGATACCTATTACCTGGATTTCTTCATCTGCATATGTTTTCAACTTGGCAGATGTTTGTTCCAAATTTAATTGTTGATCACCTTTATTTAAATATCTGAAAGTGTGTTCTCCTATAACAGAGGGAGAAATACCTGTGTCTCCTTCCATTTTTAATTGTTTACCATTCATTTGCACTGTGACAATAATTGGCTCTGTCTTTCCAACTTTCATGTTGAATAATGAATAAATGTCAGAATTGGTTCTTTCCGGCTCTTCTACACTACAGACTTCATTGAACTTCGATTGTTGTTTGGAGGCCTGTTTAAATCTCACTTTGCAATGTTTCAATATGTGTCCACTCCTGTGACAAAAATAACACTCTACTTTTAAATTGCCAATCGCTAGAAGAATGATTGTTTCCATGTCGATACAAATTCGTTTTTGATTTTGTTGCTGAGCGATTTCCTCGCATTTTTTGGTTTGCAGGGGCTGTTTCCCACTTCGTAGCAGAGTTCCGGCTTTTCACGCCACTTTCTGCTGACTGTTCCCGCCCAACTAGGAGGACAGTGCTATTTTGTGCCCCTTGAATTGCTTGTGAATCCCTTCCGGAGATTTCCATCACCAGCGCTATTTCTAACGCTTTCTTAAAATCAAGATCCACTTCAGCCAGCAATCTTCGCTGAATAGCATCCTCCTGCACGCCACATACCAAACGATCTCTGAGCATGTCATTCAGGGTTTCACCCAATTCACAATCTTCCGTTAGTTGTTTTAATTTCACCATGTAGATAGCAATGGACTCTCCTGGGACTCCATTCCATCAATTAAACCGGAATCTCTGCATTGTGACTGAGGGCTTGGGTTGAAAATGTCCCTGAATGAGGTCTATTAATTGAATGAAAGTCTATGAATCCAGGGCACTGGGGGCCTTCATGCTTCAAATTAAACTGTAGGTCTTGCCTCCACAAATACTCAAGAGAATCGCTCTCCTCCTTCCCACCTCTGTGATTTTGTTGGCTTGAAAGTAGAACGCAAGTTGATCTATATATTGAGAATAATCGTTTGTGATTGGTTCAAAGGGTTTGGTTCTGCCAAACTGTGGCATTTCAGATCAGAATATCTTCTTTTCTTTTTAATGAACTTAGATACCGACAATCTCTGGGCAAGTTACAGCAGCGCATCTGATGTTTCCTCATCACCAGTTTGTTATAGAGTTGATCTTCCAGACAACTTTTCTGAGTGGACACAGTGAACTTTATTTACAAGACAGCAGCAGCAACTTACATATGTGCATCATACTCCATAACTAAAGAAGAACTCTCCCCTAGAGGTTCCCTGTGCTACTGAGATGTTGGTTTACACAAATCATGTGATCTTACAACACAGGATCATTCTTAAAGCTACAGTCCTAAGTTTATCCAAACTATAATTACCACAGAGAGATTATTACCTTTAAGGTTCTGCTTCTTAGTCTGGTGACTAGTTCCTCATACTGACTATGCAGAGCCTCCTTCCTCATCCTGCCTTTTTCTTGGTACCCACATGGACCACGACCACTGGAACCACCACACCCACTGCAAGTTCCTCTCCAACCCTGAGCAGATGCCAGAACCCTGGCACCGGGCAGGCAACACAACCATCTGCACTCTCGCTCTTTGCTACAGAGAACAGTGTCAATCCCCCTCACTATACTGTTCCCTACTACCACTATGTTCACTTTTGCTCCCCCAATTTGAATGGCTTCCTGTACTACGGTGCTGTGGTCTGTTTGCTCATCCACACTGCTGTCTCTGCTCTCATCCAAACAAGCTGAGTGAACCTCAAACCTGTTAAATAATTGCTGAGGCTCACACTCCTGCACTCCTGCCCTCTGGGTCCCCTTATCTTCCTCACTCGCAGTCATACCCTCCTGTCCCTGGCCACTGACCAAATCAGAAGACCCTGTCTTAAGAGGTGTGATTGCCTCCTGGTATAAAGCATCCAGGTAACTTTCCCCCTCCCTGATGTGCCGCAGTGTCTGCAGTTCAGCCTCCAGCTCAATGACTCTGAGCCAAAGCTCCTCAAGCTGCAAACACTTACTGCAGACGTGTTTGACCTGGATCACAATGTTATTCAGGAGCTCCCACATGCTGCAGCCTCGACACATCACCTGCCCTGCCATCCTTAATGTGTTTTAAATAATTACTCAATTATATTAATCATTTACCTATGTCATTTCCTTGTATATTTTATTAACTTTACCACACATTTGTGTACCTTTTAAAGCCTTAGGGATAGAATGGAGCTTATTCACTAGCCCGATACTCGCCAAATTGCTCACTCCTTTCCCTGGACTGGAGCAAGAACCAATTCCTATGGGATGAGAAAGATAGAAAGAGGAAATAAACATCTCCTTCCCTGCTTCACTGAACTTCCCCTCTCACCAATCTCCAAGTCTCCACTCAGTTAGCTCAGCTGAACTCCGTTTGCCTTGGCTGCACTAAAGAATCCTGAATCCATTGTAGACTGAACTGCGGCTTCAGTAACCAGGTTCAGGCAGTTAGCTAGTTAACTACTCAGCTCCTACAGCTGAGAGTGAGTTTACCTTGTCTCAATTGCCAGAATGAAAGAACTCAGCCTGCCTGCACAGTACTTTCCAGTTACTGCTAATTACAGACTAGATTAGCTTTTAAGAACAAAATTTAAGAGTAAAAATTAACACTTTAACACCCCCGCACGCCCAACCACCAAATTCCAAGTCTTCACTCAGTTATCTCAGCTGCACTCCACTTGCCTTTGTTTGTAATTTGTTAATTAGGTAGTTAGTCAGAACTAGTTTCCTAGCCATAAGTGGCTGAATCAGCTGACTAGGATTTCAACTGGTATAAATACAGGAGGTTTCACAGACCCATGAAGTAAGTAGTACAAAGGTGAAACTTTGTCTGAATGGAGTGAGGCTGAGAGCTGAACTCTGGGAAGTGAGGGAGGAGGTGCTTTCTGGTCTTGTACAAGAATAGAGTGGTCCAAGAGAAGGAGCTGGAGACAGTGAAATCATGTCAATGTATTTGCCCACTCACTCAAGCTGTCTAAGTCCACATCCTGGGAGTGGCTGGTTGTGCAGTTTACAATATTCTTAGAATCAAGGCTTCTGGAACATTGTTGATGCTGGAGAGACAAAATTCATGACCAAGAAAGAGAAGGAAAGAAACTGATTTTATAAAGAGGTTTGGATAAACACTTGAAGGGAAAGATATGCAGGAACATGGGAAATTAACAGGGGAATGAAACTAAATGGAGGGGAAAAGGCATGGGGAGGTTTGAACACAGGAATGGGAATATTAAAATTGAGGAGCTGCAAGACCAGGAATCGGTGGAGGTCAGTCAGCACAGGGATGATGAGTGAATGGGATTCGGTATGAGGTAGGACATGGGAAGCAGAGTTTGGGATGAGCAGTAGTTTATATGGGGTCATAAATCAGCTCAGGGTCGAATAGAAATCAAAGGTTGCATCAGCCTGGTTCAGCCTCAGACATTGGCCAGGGAAGTGGATGCACTTCATGGGTATGGAATGGAGTTTATAGTGGGGACCGATGACACTGACTTCAGTCTTCCCAAGAGTTTAATGAGAAAGAATAAGAGAATGAATCATGGTTTACAGAATTATCAGGGACACCAACTGCAACACAAGTGAAAGAAAATTACAAAACCAGGAATGCAGTTAGCAATGGGGTATAGAGTTAATAACTGATTATAGAGAGTCACCAGCAGCAACAGCAGCAAAGAGGGCAGAGTAAACGATGGGAACAGTAATACAGTTAAACATGGTGGACAGAGTTAATAGAGAGACTTACCAGAGACACCAACAACAGCCAGGATGGGATAGTAAAAGTACTGAACGATGTAAAGTGAATATTTGATCTGAATTTTTAACAATAGACGATCATAATATGTGGAAAGAAAGTAAAAATCCCAGGAGAAACTCCTGTCCATTGTTGTAACATTCCAGTCGATTGTTCTCAGATTCCAATCCATTGTTGTAACATTCCAATCCGTTGTTCTCAGATTCTGATCCATCCTCTCCTCCTCTCTGGAGCCGCTGATCCCTGTCAGTGTTGGTGGTGAGGTTCCCGCTGACATTATGGGATAACACATTGAAAGGATTCCCTTTTAACAGAAGAGGGAAACCCTCCAGTGACACAATTAGGATCCGTGGAGAGTGACATTAATTACAGTCACTGAACAAACAAGTTCAGTTAATCCCTTCCAATCCAACACTTTTTATACCACAATAAAGTAGAACATTTACCCGGTCTGGATGTGATTTGTGAGGGTAACTGAGGGAAGGAATGGTGGAAATAGTGGACACACTGACCCTAACCTTCCAATCCTCCTTGGATATGGCGGTGGTGCCAGAGAACTGGAGAGTTGTAAATGTTCCATCCGGTTTAAAAAAGGAGAGGGGGATAAACCCTGTAACTACAAACCAGCCAGTCTCACATCAGTGAAACATTGGGGGAAACTTCTAACTTCTAAAATCTGCAACAACTTAAAATGTGGTTTGGAAAACATGAGTTAATAAATGAGCAGCAGCAAAGGTATGTTCATGGGAAATCGTGTCTGACCAACTTGGAGTTCTTTGAGGAAGTAATGGAGAGGGTTGATGAGCTCAGCCTGGTTCATGTTATGTATATGGACTTTCAATTGTCACATGTTAGGAAAGTGAAAGCCATAGATTAAAGGGGCAGTGACATTGTGGATACGACACTGGCTATGGGACAGAAAGCAGACAGAAGTGGTCAACGGTGAAATTCAGGATGGAGGGGAGTACACAGAGATGTTCCCCACGAGTCAGTATTAGGACCACTGCTCCTTCTGATACCGTTAAATGACCTGGACATATATAAAGGACAGAATTTTGTTGTTTATAGATAACAGGAATACAGAATGCAAACAGTGAGGAGAATTGGAATAGGCTTTAGGAGGACATAGATTGGTGAAATGGAGAGAGAATTTGTGGTGTCCAATGATTCAATTGTTCTGCCTTTGATTATGTCTGTCTGTTGACTGATCAATGCTCATGGTGCTTGATTAATTAAGCCTGAGTGTGGACTCAGAGAAAAGTCAATAAAGCTGAAGAAAGTGCTGGAAGCTGGAGCAGACATTTAAAACACTGCGAATAAAATCTGTTAGACACGTAGAAAATCAACATCAATGTGAGATATAAAATATAAAACATACCTGAGAAATGAAATTTAATGCAGAGCAATGTGAATGATTCATGTGGGAGGAAGAATGAGGACAGATGATATAAATAATATCAGGTGATTTTAAATGAGGTGCAGGGACAGTGGAGAACATGTACACAAATCCTCGAAGGCTTTTACACTCGATGGGTGTGAATTTCCAGCCCCATCCACCACCGGGATCGTCTGCTCCCATCGAAAGTCAATGGGCTTTTGGCTGGGCCACCAAATCTCCCGCAGCAGGTCCCACCATGGCGTGGCTGGAAAATCCTGGCCTCTGTCTCTGTCTAAACCAAATATCCTGCAGGGATTTTTAACAATTTGATCAACTTCTCCTGCCACCTTCAAAGATTTGTGCATTCCAGCTTGGAACAACTCACTGGATAAAAATGTTCTCTTTCTCTCCCCTCTGGTTCTTTTGACAATTATTTGAAATCTTGTAACTGAGTGTTGTTCCGGTGGGAACAGTTTCTCCTCACTCTGTCAATACTCCACATTAATTTGAACACCTCCATTCAATCTCCCCTTGACTTTATCTGCTCTAAGGAGAACAATCCCAGCTTCTCTGATCTCTCCGTATAACTGAAATCCTCATCCCTGGTACCATTCCAGTAAATCTCTGCTGCACTCCCTCCAAGACCCTCACATCCTTTCTCATATGAAACACCCAGAATTCGACACAATTCCTTTTATCCAGTGAGTTGTTCCAATCTAGAATGCACTGCCTGAAGACATGCTGGAAGCAGATTCAATAGTAAGTTTCAAAAGGGAACAGGATAAATACCGATAGGGGGGATTTGCAGGGTTATAGGGAAAGAGCAGGCAGGAGAGACAAAGCAAAATCGCTCTTTCAAAGATGGTACAGACATAATGGAGCAAATGAATTCCATCCAGGCTGTATGATTATCCAAACCTGTGATTACAGAATCCAGTGAGTCCACACCTCGTGTACAATTGACATTCAGCTGTTAACTAGTGCACCATCCAGATTCCATCACTTACTCATCAAAATACAAGGCTATGACTGTGACATACGCTACAAACTGGCTTGTTCCATGCTCACATCTGATCCAAAACTGCAGATATTTCCTTAGATCTGCAAGTGGATTTCATCGAAATGGAAATTGAAGACATCTTTCATATCGACCGGCTGAATTTCGGGAAGAATAGATGCCAGCAACTGCAACAAGAGATGTCCAATGTTCCTGTATTGCAACAGTTATGGAAGACTGTGATTGGAGGGTGGCCAGAGTCCTTCCAGGATGTTCCAGAGGCTCTAAGACTATTTTGGCCTCACAGAGATGAGCTTGGGATTCCCCAAGGGCCAGAAAGTCCTTGTTCTCTTAGACCTGACATCCTCCAGCAATTGCACCAAGTGTATATGTGGATAGATTGAACCAGGAAACAGGCTGGAGAACAGTATAGTGATCAGGTATGAATCTAGACATCGAATGATAAGAACGTAAGAAACAGGAACAGGAGTAGGCCATTCGGCCCCTCGAGCCTGCTCCACCATTCAATAAGATCATGGCTGATCTTCTTGTGTTTCGATTTCCACATTCCCATCTACTCCCGATAACCTTTGATTCCCTAGCCTAACAAGAATCTATCTACCCCTGCCTTAAAAATATTCAATGACCCCAACTCCACCACCTTCTGAGGCAGAGTCCCAAAGTCGCACAACCCTCTGAGAGAAAAATGTTCTCCTCATCTCCATCCTAAAAAGGTGACCCCTAAATTTAAAACAGTGCCCCCTAGTTCTGGACTCTCCCACAAGAGGAAACATCCTTTCCACGTCCACCTTGTCAAGGCTGTTCAGGATCTTGTATAATTCAATCAAATCACCCCCCTCACTCTTCTAAACTCCAGTGGAAACAAGCCCAGCCTGTCCAACCTTTCCTTAAAAGACAACCCACTCATTCCAGGTATCAACCTAGTAAACCTCCTGTCAACTGCCTCCAATGCATTTACATCCTTCCTTAAATCAGGAGACCAAAACTGTGCAGAGCATTCGAGGTGCAGTCTCACCAATGCCCTATATAACTGAAGCAAAACATTCTTACTTTTATGTTCAGTTCACCCCGTAATAAAGGATAGCATTCCATCAGCCTTCTTAATTACTTGCAGTACCTGTACACTAAGTTTTTGTGGCTCATGTACAAGAACATCTAGATCCCTCTGCACCTCAGAATTATGCAGCCATTTTCCATTTAAGTCATACTCTGCTTTTTTGTTCTTCCTGCCAAAGTGAACAACTTCACACATCCCACATTAAACTCCATTTGCCAGATCTTTGCCCACTCACTCAACCTTTCTATATCCATCAAGAACCTCCTTATGTCTTCTTCACAAAATACTTTCCTACCTATCTTTGCGTCATCTGCAAATTGAGCTACCAGCCTTCACTCCCCTCATCTAAGTCATTGATGTAAATTGTAAAAAGTTGAGGCCTCAGCACAGACCCCTGTGGGTCTCCATTTGTTCGCATCCTGCCAGAGGGAATGTGAGGCGTGCCAAGTCAACATGCCCTGACATCAGAAGAATCATTATTACCTCACAAGGTACCCACACATCCAATAAACATTTGATGGTCCAGAACCTGAGTATTGCTGAAAAAAAGAGACAGTTTTTGTCAAAGCTTTTCATCTTGCACTGGTCAGGACAATTTGCAAGAATGGCAATATAAGGGAAAAAACAAATTTATACTGTGTGAGCAGAGAGTGCTGATTGGTTAGCAAGTAGACTCTGATGGTAGAGATGCTGCCATGGAGAATGCACCAGGTGATGGTGACTTACAGTTAACTGCTAAGAATTGTTTGAAATGTAAACCAGGCAGCTTGACTCTGATTGATCAAGACATTGCCCTGAGGAATGAACGAGTGAATGGCTGTCACTTATTTTGTTCAGTTAAACAGGCGCAATATGCGTACATGTTCTTTCTGTCTGCAATGAACAGGGCCCTGTGAATAAATATATGTAGCTTCCAGTACACATAAATGGGCCACACTGTGAGGCTGCCTGACAATCTTAAATTCTTAAACTGATCATCAGCATAATTCTTAGCACACTGCTGATTGTTTAGCAAATATTCTCCAATCGCGAATCATATCTAATGTTGCACAGTATGTTTTATGGGCTGGTTGGATCCAGCCTGTACCTTGCCCGTTGTGAACAGTGGATGGGACATGATGTTGATATGATCCTCCAGGTTTTGGGACATACGGCCTACATACCTAGCATCACACTGGCACTGAAACTCATATACCACATTACTCATTTGTGTGATAGGCAAAATGTCTTTTTGGCTTGATGGCAGCATCTTGTTAGTGGCCAATAGCACTCGTGTTGCTATTGCATTGTAGCAGTGTGAAACAACTAGCTTCACCTGCTGCTCAAATTTTGAGATACCTTGCCCTTCTAGAGTAGTGTGAGGTAGATTGGGCACTTTTCACAGCCAAAGGAGACAGTCTTAGGCCCGTTCTTGAGTTTGCGTGATATACAGTGCGAAATAATCTGATCAGGGTAGCCATTATCCTGCAGGATGCCTTTGATGAGCCCTATTTAAGCATCAAGCTTGCATGATGAGCAAATGGCTTGGGCCCTATTTTAAACTTCAAACAGTGCATGGCAGTTAAATGTCAATCACCATCAACTGGTGCATTCTCCATGGCAATGCCTCAACCAATCAGAGTCCACTTGACCAGCAATAAACACTCTGTTCTCATACAGTATAAATTTGTTGTTTCCCTTTCATTGCCATTCTTGCAAATTGACCTGACGAGAGCAAGACAAAAAAGTCTCCTTTTTCAGCGATACATCCAATAATTAGAATTTTAACCGATCTCTTCAGCATCCATGGGGTGATTTCTTGGTTGTGATGATTTCGCCAAATATTCATCAGTTCCATGATACATCCAGCGCAGCCACTGCCAACGCATTGGGTGGAATTTTATGCCGGCAGCATTTTACAGTCACGCCAAAGCTAAGGGACTTTTGAAAGGCTCCCGGCATTTTACAGCCCCACCCAGGCCATGACAGGGCTGTAAAATTCTGCCCACTGAGTTCAATCTTCAGCCTATTTGAGGCACCGTAAGAAGTGGTTTCGGACAACGGAGCCCAATATTCTGGAAAACCACTCAAGGTGATGTCTGAAAAGTGGGGAGTTGACATATTACCTCATCACCCACACTACCCCAGGCCCAATAACATGGCCGAATGGATGGTATGCAATGTAAAGTCTTTAATTATAAAATGTTGATCGAATCTTCCAGCACAGGAAGAGGCCATTCTGCCCACTTAGCTTTTCAGGCTCTTTGAAAGAGGGACCCAATTCATCCCATCCCCTCACTCCTTCCCTGTCGCCCTGCAAATTTTTCCTTTTTCAATAAATATCCACGTCCTATTTGAAAGTGAATTATTAAGTGATATTGAATCTTCTTCCATCCCCCTTTCAGACAATCATCATAACATCCTGTGAAAAAAAAAAATTTCTCCCCATCTTCCCCCCGGCACTTTTGACAATTGTTTTAAATGGAGTTGAAAGTTGTATTGGTGACTTCCTGATTCTGGTTGTGGACCTTGCCTGATGTTTGGGGAAGGACCGTACAGATTAACAATGACAAAAGGCCAATTACTGACCTACAGCTGGAGACTGAAAGGTCACCTTTAATGGTCAGAATCACAATGTCAGACCACAGAGCAAGATAGGATCAAACAGCACAGGAGGAAGTCATTTGGCCCATTGTGTCTGCGATGGCTCTTTACAACAATGAGCTGCAGTTCCACTACTTTAGAATGAATCAATATAAAAATATCTGTATAATTCAGGAGACTGGAGGACCCTCTCTAGCCAATAAAAAATCAAAGCAGCAAGTTTGTACAAAGTGACCTGTAAAAACTCCGCTGGACAGAGCTTTGTAATGTAAACTCGGTTTCCAATTGTTGGCTTGTATGCAATGCTGAAAAATGTTATTCACTTAAAGAATGTAAAACGTTAATTTTATTGGATAGTGTTATGATTCCCATAGAGACTGGTAACTTTAAAAAAAGATATGAACTTCCCAGTAAACAACACAAAGAATCACATGACAAGATTTCATGTTTGAAAACCTTTGCTGTAACAAAACACCAAAATCAACCCAGACTAAACAGTACTTAGTAGGAAACTAATACTCCAAACTAGAGAAAAGGTATTCTCCATTAACATCTTAACAGAGCCAAAAACACCACACCACATTTAGACATTACATGGATCTCTCAGCAAAAACGTAATCTTCTTTTTAAAAGCCCAAATCCTTCCTGGTTTTAACAAGATATTTCTCACTGCCCAAGATTTCATTGAAGTCACGTAGCGAGGTCTCCAGGCAGATTTCACAGGAGGTCACATCCCCCTCTCCAAATTAATCTATTTTATCTTGAATTAAAGGAGGAAGTTTAAAACATAACTATCTTCTAAAGTCCACCATTTGCACAAACAGACATGTATGGTAAGCACTTACCCAATTTCTCAACATGCACTTTGAGCAGTTGTGACTCCTCTCTGGGAATGTGCATCAGTAAAATATGATTGTATATGTGAACAGAACTGCAGTGACTACACATTGAGCAGGGTGATGCCGCACAGACTGTTTCACCACTCCTCCAACTACCTTCCACATGATCCATCCAGCACCGGTGTCCAGTGTCAGGAGTGTGTGACATCTGCAACATGCAGTGCTGCCAAACCCCTCGGCTTCCCTGTGAACCCACAGCCTCTACCACCGAGAAGACAAAGGCTTCAAGTGTAGTGGAGAAACTACATAAACATCCTTCCCTGGAACATACACGGCATCTTGACATGTGGGGAATCGTCTTTAGTCAGTGTATAACAGTCGCGTGTGGATGACTGCCTTCAACACAGCACTCATGGTTGAAGTGCACCTGATAAACTCCATCTGATCTTTGAGTCTGATCATTGATGAACAAGAAATGCTGCAAGGAGCATCTCAATCCACAACCCTTGGTGTATTACAGCCTTATCTGAAGTTCTGGAGAAGGAAACAGCCTTCCACTGCTGGACATGCATGGGCACACCCTGGCTCCTGATGGTGTCAATGAGAGCTGGATTTCAGAATGCAGTCTTCAGTGCCAATGGTAAGGACCGCGTTCACTCTGTTAACATTCCCACTGAGGGTGCAAAAACAGACCCAAACATTCTTTGCAATAGATATGTGTGTTTACAACTTGTGTAATTGTGATGTTAGTGTGAGGTCATCCATTTTGGAATTGAAAAAATAAATTCCAAAATGTTCTAAATGGTTAGAAACCAGGAACTGGAGAGGAACAAAGTGGTTTGAGATTCCAAGGACACAAATTATTAAAAGCTGGTGGTCAGGTAAAGGTAGCAATAAAAAAACGATGAGTGGAATGTTGACCCTTACCTCAAGGAAGCTGGATTGTAAAAGGAATGAATTTCTGCTTCAGTTGTATTGAACCTTGGTCAAACCCCATCTGGATATTATATTCAGTTCTGGGCACCCAGCTCAGGAAGTGCCGGGTAGATTCACCAGAATGAAAACGGTGCTTCGAGGGTTAAATTATGAGGAGAGCTTGGATAAGCCTGGCTTGTATTCCATTGAGTTTAGAAGATTGAGCAATGATCAGATTGAGGTGTTTAGAATGTTAAAAGGATTGAAGAGGTCGATACAGAGAAACTATTTTCTCTGTTGGGGGAATGAAGAATGAGGGAACATATTGAGCTCAGTCATTTAGGAGAGAAATCAAGAAATAACTTTTCACACAAAGAAACCGGGAATTTACCCCCAGAAGGCTGTGGATGCTGGAACAACTGCAGATAACAAGACTGAGATTGAGGGATTTTTGGTGAGGAATGATTTCAAGGGATCTGGAGCTAAGGTGGGTAAATGGTGGTGAGGGACCAATCAGCTGTGATCTAACTGAATGGTGGGAGGGAAAACCACCTCCTCTTGTTCCAATGTTCCTAATCTTTATCAGTCCCTCCTCAGACAGGGGAAGCATTGCAGCAGAACGATGGTTAAACTTTGGTTTTCTATTAGTCAGGATTCATCAATTGACGTTAAATGTTTCTCGATCACCCTTATCTCCTGAGGTTTTGTGGATAAGCACAGACATTAAAAACAAAATGAGGAAAAAGTTCAGATTTTCAAGTGGAAAAGGCTTCGGACACCGATTTCCTTTACTTTCAATTTAGTATACGGTATTCACTGCTCCCGATGTGGTCTCCTCTACATTGGGGAGTTCAAATGCAGACTGGGTGACTGCTTTGCGGACACCTCCGTTCAGTCCACAAGTATCACCCTGAGCTTCCTGTTGCTGGTCATTTCAATTGTCCACCTTGCTCTCACTCTGACCTTTCTGTCCTTGACCTGCTACAGTTTTCCAATGAAGCTCAACACAAGCTCGAGGAACAGCACGTCATCTTTCGACTGGACACTCGACAGCCTTCTGGACTCAGCACTGAGGCTAACACTTTTAGATCAGACCCTCTGTCTTCATTTTGTTTTTTTTGCTGGTTTGATTGGGTCTCGTTTTTTTCTTTATTCCTTCATGTTACATTCAGACGGTTGCTATGCAGCCATTCACACCTCATCTGGACACATCTTCTGTTTCTTTCCTTTCCCAATTACCACTGCCTTTGGCTTTTGTTCCATGAAACCTTTTATCCTTTAATCTCTCCTGCCCTCCTCCCTATCACACACCTTCCCTTCTGTTCTTCCACACCTCTCCCCGACCACTTGCTCAAAACCTATTACATTTCGAAACTTCCTGGGATTTATTACAAGTTGTTGTTGTTGTTGTAGCAGTGTGAGAGTCTCCATTTCCCATCACTCCATTTATCAGTCTGCACGCCAAGCTCCCTGGGTCAGTGTGGGCAGTGCCCACCAGTCATCCTCATGGATCAATGAACAAAACCACGTGAGATGATTGGATCAATGGTGCCTTCAACATGAGAACTTGTGGGGCTGAATTCAGTCAGGTGACACCAGAGCAACTCAGAGTGACTCCTATTGCTCCAAATAAAATCGGCCCTCCTGGTAATAAACCCATGAGTTCTGTCATTGGTGGAGATTGTAGAGGTTGGGGCTGTTTAATTGGTTCAACGTTGCTGCTTCTGGTCTCATTGGTGTCAGGTGAGTGCAGCTTGTGTGTATAAAAGGTGCTGCTCGGTGGCTGAAGGGATGGTGAGTTGTTTGGTATCATGGGGGATTTTGTAGTGAGGGCTTTGTTCCCAGGGCTGGTGTTAGTTGGAGCTGTTTGTGGCTCTGATACTTGGCAACAGTTTCTAGGCCAGAGTCAAAGCCACCCCTGTGCCTCAGACAGTCTCTCCTCCTGGGCCTCCCTTTGGTTCCCATTTCCGTGTGTCTGAGGGTGGAAGTGTGTCTCCACTGCAGACTGTGATGGTGCAGTGTGGAGAGGACAAGCTGCTGCTCAGGGTCCAGCTGGATTTATTTGGAACCTGGCACCTGATCAAAGCTGCTGACCTGACCCTGGTGGACAGCAGGTTGTTGGCCAACCAGGATCTACTCTCAGAACCACACTGTCCTCTTTGACTATGGACTCCATGAGTGTGGCAGCAGGTTGCAGGTAATGGGAATCCTCAGCTCTTGCTCTAAGTTTGGGCTGTTGGTTATTCCCCACTCTTCATTCCAACACTGGGTGAGATGTCAATGATATTGAGGAGATAGCTGT
Organism: Cetorhinus maximus; assembly: GCF_964194155.1. NCBI lineage: Eukaryota > Metazoa > Chordata > Chondrichthyes > Lamniformes > Cetorhinidae > Cetorhinus > Cetorhinus maximus. The sequence goes on from NC_135906.1 coordinate 327,728, forward strand.
CTCCTGCTTTATAAAACTACAAATTAGCTTTCTAGTCTGTATTGTACTTTGCATTAACTGGTCCTTGAGTCTTTCCAACCTATGACATCAGCCCCATTGGTCTTGAACCTTCTCTTTGGATCCTCTAAGCTTTTCCTTCTGTTGTTTAGAGGATTTTCATCTCTATTCCCCTCATTCAGATCAATTCAACTGGAGACTTCAGTTTCAGTCCAGTTTTATCCAATTTGATTGTCTCTTAAATGAAGAAAATGGAATACGAATTAAGTCCACTTTGACTAAAGAGTAACTCCACACTTCCCAGTTTCCCTGCTATTGGAATAAATGGGGCCCTGGCTTCAAACTGTTCTATTTCCATGCTCCATGTTATTGTCCACTTGTGGCTCCTTTTACTGTTAACTGAAGCTGTCCTTTTGTTGAGAGACTTCCCAATTAATGGACCATGATCTTGTGCTCATGATCTCTCTCCTTCGATAAGGGCTGAGGTTACAAAGCAACAAATAACCAAATGAGGCCATACGGCCCCTCGAGCCTGTTCCCCAATCATTAAGATCATGGCTGATCTTCTACACAACCTCCATGTTCCTCTCCCCTCAACATATTCTTTGATGCCCCAAAGTAAATCCATCTGTCTAAAATATACTCAATAACTGAGCATTCACAGCTCTCTGGGGCAGTGAAGTCACAAAGTGCATGACCTACAGGATGTTCTGGCAGTGTTACATGTGGGACTGAGCACGCTACTGCCGACAGTAATTTAAGGCCCATGATCCAGACCCAGGGTCGGTTTGCTGCTGAACACAGATGTGGGTAGACCAAGCTGTACCTGTGAAAATAATTCTAGTTAATGAAGACTTAGTTAAGCTACAGGAGACAATGGAGACTTCCTCAAAACACAGCATTCTCTGAACACCCTCAAACTGGGATAGAATTCCCAAGATTCTTTCCTTGCTGAATGAAGAAATTCCCTGTTAAGTTAATCCTAAATGACTGGCGCCTGACCTGAACTGACAGCCCCTAATAGTAAATTCTCCAGTGATGGGGTAGCAGTCTCTTCACACTGACCCTGTCAATCCCCCTCAGAATTGTTTTCAGGGGATGGGATGACTTCATTGTTAACCCCTGTGGAGAACATTCTCATTTCAGATCAGTTCTTCATTCCTTCACCTGATTCTTTCAGATGATTGGAGATTTCCTCATCTACACCACCCACCTGAACCACACCCCAGAGTATCATGGATCTGTCATTGTGAGAACGAATGGAGCTGTCGTTCCCATTGAGTGTCGTTATTTGAGGTGAGAATCTTTATTCGCTTTGTCAATAAGATCTACAGCTGCTGGTGGTCTCTGAAGATGTCCTAAAATGACTCCCCTGCCTTTCCAGGAAGGGCAATGTGAGCAGTGACCCCATCAAGCCCACCTGGATCCCATTCAGCTCCACCAAGTCTGGAGAAGGGCATCTGTCATTCTCTCTGCAGCTAATGCATGGTATGTGATGGGTGGATGGGGAGTGATTTCCTGTAGTCACTCACTGGGAGTTACAGCCACTGTCTCTAACCCTTGTCCTCTTGTACTTCAGGTGACTGGCTTACAGAGCGCACGTCGACTGTCTACTACCTGGGTGAGCTCATTCACATTGAGGCCTCTGTTTCAATGACCAACCACATGCCCCTGAAGCTCTACATTGACCGCTGTGTAGCTACATTGAGCCCAGACAAGGACTCCACCCCGAGATACAGCTTCATTGACCACAATGGGTAAGGAGCTCTCTGCTTTCTCCAGCTGGTCCCATCTCAATGGCTTCACTTGATTCACTTCCTGTCCCTTTTTAATCTTTCTTCAGTTGCCTCCTGGACAGCAAAGCTGAGGACTCCTTTTCAACTTTTGTGTTGCCAAGAGACGAGCAGGAGCTGGACAAGCTCCGGTTTGACCTGGATGCGTTCCGTTTCCTTGGAGATGACCGTTCCTTGGTAAGAGGAAGCTGATCATTGGAGTCTCCATGTTGGGAGGGAGTCACTGAATCATGACGTGTGTTGAATGTGTCCCTCAGATTTTCATCACCTGTCACCTGAAAGTTGCTCCATTGGATCAGAGGGATTCCAGGAACAAAGCTTGTACTTTCCAGAAGGTGCAGAATGTGTCAGTTCCCTCTCTCTCCATCAGGGATGTGTTGTGTGGAGATGTGATGCACAACCTGGTTGATGGGCTCTTTCTCTTGTTTAGCTGGACCCCATTGGAGGAATTGAGCATTGACATTTGTGCCTGTTGCCATGTGGGTAACTGTGGTGCCACAAGGGAGTTGTGGTTTGGTCCCAGAGGAAGGAGAGATCTTGTACCTGAAGCTGGTGGGACATTGATCCTCTAGATGTTGGACGTCCCCCTTTCCCCTCTCTAACTGGAATGTTTGATGTTGCAGAGAGTGAAGCTGGATTGAAGTGGGTGGGTGAGGCCTCACTTGGAGCCCTGCTCATTCTGGATACTGATGTGACCAAGCTGGCAACAGAGTCCCTGAATGAGGCTGAGCGAAGGATGCAGGAGAGGTCTCCAGGTGGTGAGTTGGCCGACTACTGGTTTCCATTTCCCCCTCAGTGTTTCCTTCACTAACCATTGGTTTCTCATTGCTTTGTAGGTGTGGAGTCTGAGGTGGTCCTGATCGTGGCCCTGACTGTGACAGCTGTCTCCCTGATCTCTGCTTCATTCTGGAGGTTATTAGCTATGAGGAGAGGTTGGAGAAACTCGGATTGTTCTCACTAGAGCGACGGAGATTGAGGGGCGACTTGATAGAAGTTTACAAAATTATGAGTGGCATGGACAGAGTAGATAGTCAGAAGCTTTTTCCCAGGGTGGAAGAGTCAATTACTTGGGGACATAGATTTAAGGTGAGAGGAGAAAACTATAGAGATGTGCGGGGCAAGTTTTTTTACACAGGGTAGTGAGCGTCTGGAATTCGCTGCCAGAGGAGGTGGTGGAAGCAGGTACGATAGTGGTGTTTTAGAGGCAGCTTGACAAATACATGAATAGGATGTGAATAGAGGGATACGGACCCCGGAAGTGCAAAATGTTTTAGTTGACGGGCAATATGATCGACGCAGGCTTGGAGGGCCGAAGGGCCTGTTCCTGTGCTGTACTTTTCTTTGTTCTTTTCTTTGTTCATTGCTGGCCTTGCTCCTGTACAGGAAACACAAGCAAACTCAGGTCAAACAGTGATCAAATGATCAATAAAGCAGAGACTCCTTCTACCTTGTGTCAGGGAGCTGAATGGTCTATGCATTCTCCTTGTTAGTTAAATATCTCCATGGACCTAATGACTGGTGTTAGTCTATCCAAGCACAGAACTAGGCCTCCTGAATGATGGGTTTACTGAAGGTTGAGAGAAGCAGGAATTGTTCATTTTTTTTCTGGGTGCTTCAGACCCCAGGCTTGGTATCTATAGCCACCCAGTGTGGGGGAGGGGGTGTGAGCAGGCCTGGCATGAGGGGGAGGGGATGTGAGCAGATCTGGGGCCTCCTTGTGGACCTGTTCCTGAGCCTGGCTGGTGTGGATGTTTACTCAGGCTGCCTCACTCTCTTCCATGGTGATGTTCACCCCCTGGAGAGGGGGATCACTGTATTGGAGTGTTTGAGGTTTGCTGTCATCAGTGGTGCCAGAAGGACCGAGTGGATGATCCATCTCAGCCTCCTCCTGAGGTCTCCAGCATCAGATGCCAGTCTTCAGCCGAGTTGATTCACTCCTCATGATATCAAGAAATGGCTGAAGAGCCCTGGATCTGCATCTGCACTGGCCCTTACAATATTCCAGCAATAGTACTGAAGGCTTGTGCTCCAGAACTTGCCGTTCCCCTGTTCAAGCTGTTCCAGTGCGGCTACAACACTGGCATCACCCAGCAAAGTGGAAAATTGCCCATATGTGACCTGTCCACAAAAAGCAGGACAAATCCAACCCGGTCAATTCCTGCCCCATCAGTCGACTCTCGATCATCAGCAAAGTGATGGAAGGGGTTGTCACAAGTGCTGCTTGTTAGCACTGTCGCTGCTCACTAACACTCAGTTTGGGTTCTGCCAGGGCCACTCAGCTCCTGACCTCATCACAGCCTTGGTCCTCAGGGCGGTGTCCAAACCCCAACCATCTTCAGCTGCTTCATCAAAGACCTTCCCTTCATCATAAGGTCAAAAATGGGGATGTTCACTGATGATTGCACAATATTCAGCATCATTCAGGACTCCTCAGATACTGAAGCAGCCCATGTCCAAATGCAGCAAAACCTGGGCAATATCCAGGCTTGGGCTGACAAGTGGCAAGTAACATTCGTGCCACATGAGTACCAGGCAATGAACACTTCCCACCAGAGAGAATCTAACCATCTCCCTTTGAAATTCAATGGCATTACCGCCACTGAATTCCCCACTATCAACATCCTGTGGGTTACCATTGACCTGAAACTGAACTGGGCGAGCCACATAAATACTGTGGCTACAAGGGCAGGTCAGAAGCCATGAATCCTGCAGTGAGTATTTCACCTCCTGATTCGATTAAGCCTGTCCACCATCTACAAGTCAGGAGTGTGATGGAATAATCTCCCCTTGACTAGACAAGTACAGCTCCAACAACACTCGAGAAGCTTGACACCATCCAAGGCAAAGCAGCCCACTTGACTGGCACCCCATGCACAATCATTCGCTACCTCCATCACCAATACACAGTGCACAAGATGCTCTGCAGAAACTCACCAAGGCTCCTAGAACAGCACCTTCAAAATCCACGACCACTCCGATCTCGAAGAACAAGGGCAGCAGATAAATAGGATCACAACCAACTGGAAGTTCCCTGCTAAGCCACTCACCATCTGACTTGGAAATATATCGCCGTTCCTTCACTATCGCTGGGTCCAAATCTTGGAACTCCCTCCCTAACAGCAGTGTGGGTGTACCTACACCACAGGGACTGCAGTGGTTCAAGAGGGTAGCTCACCACCGCCTTCACAAGGGCAATGAGGGACGGGCCATAAACGTTGGCTGAGCCAGTGATGCCCAAACCTCATGAATGAATAAAATATTTTGTATCTGTTTTCATGGTAGACGACACGAACAACATCCCAATAATAGTGGAAGGTCAAGGGGCTACAGGGAGCAAGGGTCTTAAAACAACCACTATCACGAAAGAAAGTGTAATGGGAATACTAATGGGACTTAAAGCTGACAAGTCCCCTGGACCTGATGGCCTGCATTCTAGGGTCCAAAAGAAGTGGCTGCAGAGAGAGTTTATGCATGGGCTGTCATCTTACAAAATTCCACAGGTTCTGGAGATGTAATGAAGTCAGGAGCTGAGAGTCCCTGGCGAAATCCATACTGGGCATCAATGAGCAGGTTATTGCTCAGCAAGTGCTGCTTGATAGCACTGTTGATGACTCCTTCCATTGCTTTACTGATGATCGAGAGTAGACTGATGGGGCGGTAATTGGCTGGGTTGGATTGCCCTGCTTTTTGCGTACAGGACATACACGGGCAATTTTCCACATAGCCGGGTAGATGCCAGTGTTGAGCTGTACTGGAACAGCTTGGCTAGGGGCATGGCAAGTTCAGGAGCACAAGTCTTCAGTACTATTGCTGAAATATTGTCAGGGCCCATAGTCTTTGCAGTATCCAGGGTCTTCATCTGTTTCATCATATCACGTGGAGTGAATCGAATTGGCTGGAGACGGGCATCTGTGATGCTGGGGACTTCCGGAGGAGGCTGAGGTGGATCATCCACTCAGCACTTGTGGCTGAAAGTTGTTGCAAATGCTTCAGCCTTATCTTTTTCACTGATGTGCTGGGCTCCCCCATCATTGAGGATGGGGATATTTATGGAGCTGCCTCCTCCAGTGAGTTGTTTAATTGTCCACCACCATTCACAACTAGATGTGGCAGGACTGCAGAGCTTAGATCTCATCCGTTGGTTGTGGGATTGCTTAGCTCTGTCTATCACTTACTGCTGATGCTGGTTGGTACGCAAGTAGTCCTGTGTTATAGCTTTACCAAGTTGACACCTCATTTTTAGGTATACCTGGTGTTGCTCCTGGCATGCCCTCCTGCACTCTTCATTGAACCAGGGCTGATCCCCTGGCTTGATGATGATGGTAGAGTGGGGGATATGCAGGGCCATGAGGTTACAGGTTGTGTTCGAGTACAATTCTGCAGCTTCTGATGGCGCTCAGCGCCTTATGGAAGCCCAGTCTTGATTTGTTAGATCTGTTTGAAATCTATCCCATTTAGCACAGTGGTCGCGCCCCACACCACGATGGAGGGTATCCTTAATGTGAAGGCAGGACTTGGTCTCCACAATGATTGTGCAATGGTCACTCCTACCGATACTATCATGGACAGATGCATCTGCGACAGGCAGGTTGGTGAGGATGAGGTCAAGTATTTTTTTTTCCCCTTATTGGTTCCCTCACCACCTGCCGTAGACCCAGTCTAGCAGCTATGGCATTTAGGACTCAGCCAGAGGTGGTGCTAATGAGCCACTCTTGGTGATGGACATTAAGGTCCCCCACCCAGAGTACATTCTGTGCCCTTGCCACCCTCCAGAGGTGCTCCCTCCATTTGGTGTTCGGTATGGAGGAGCACTGATTCTTCAGCCGAGGGAGGAGGGAACGTGGTAATCAGAAGGAGGTTTCCTTCATGTTTGACCTGATACCATGAGACTTCATGGGTCCAGAGTCGACACTCCCTCCCGACTGTATACCACAGTGCCGCCACTTCTGCTGGGATGATGATGATGGTGGTGTCCGGGACCTAATCTGTAAGGTATGATTCCATTGCTTCACTAACCCCCAGATGTTAGTTAGGAGGACTTTGCAGTGTTGACAAGGCTGAGTTTGCCGTTGTCATTTCCGGTGCCTAGGGGAATGCTGGGTGGTCCTTCCGGTTCATTCCTTTGTTTGGTGCTTTGTTGTGGTTTGATACAACTGAGTCGCATGGAAGAGTCAACCACGTTGTGCTCTGGAGTCACATGTCGGCCAGACCAGGTAAGGATAGCAGATCAGACGGGTTTTGACAACAATTGACAATGGCACCATGGTCATCGTTAGACTTTTAATTCCACATTTTTCATTGAATTCGAATTCCACCACCAACCATGGCAGGATTCAAACCCTGGTCCCCAGTGCATTACCCTGGGTCTCTGGGTTACTCGTCCAGTGACAATTCCACTACACCATCGCCTCCCCTCAACACTGAAACCCATTGTTAAGGAAGCAGGAGCAGAAAATTGAGAAAATCAGAATACAAACGGCAGATTAGTTTTGTGAAAAGGAAATTGTGTTGGACAAGTTCATGTGAGTTGTTTGAGGATGTAACAAGCAGGGTGGATAAAGGGGAACCAGTAGATGTAGTGTATTTGGATTTCCAAAAGATATTTGATAAGATGCCATATAAAAGCTTATTATCCAAGGCAAGAGTTCCTGATGTTGGGAGTAATATATTTGCATGGATAGAGGTTTGGGTAACTAAAGGAAAGAGAGTCAGGAGAATTAGCTCATTTTCAAGTTGGCTAACGGTCACTAGAGGAGTGTCCCAGGGACCCGTGCTGGAATCTCAACTACTGACAATCCATATGAGCGACTTGGATGAAGGGACCGAGTGTATTATTGACAAATTTGCATCCAATACAAGGATAGGTGGGAAAGCAAATTGCCAGGACACACAGGTCAGGATTTTCCAGCACCACCTGTCACCAGGATCTTCCGGTCCCGCCAAAAGTTAATGGAACTTTGGCTGACCTGCCCCATCCCCTGTGATGGGCACTGCCACATGAGGCTGGAAAATCCCGGCAAAGGGAAATCGATGGGTTAAGGGAGTCGGCCAATATTTCAGAGATGGATAAAAATGTGGGAAAACGTGAGGTTATCCACTTTGGCAGGAAGAACAGAAGAGCAGAATATTATTGAAATGCAGAGAGACTGCAGAATGCTGCAGTACAGAGGGAACTGGGTGTCCCTCATACATGAAACTCCAAAAGTTAGCATGCAAGTCCAGCCAGGAATTAGGAAGGCAAGTTGAATGCTGGGCTTCATTACAAGGGGGACAGAGTGTAAAAGTGGATTTCGTACCAGGAGGGCCGATTTCAATCCTTTTAACATTCTAAACACCTCAATCTGATCATTGCTCAATCTTCTAAACTCAATGGAATACAAGCCAGGCTTATCCAAGCTCTCCTCATAATTTAACCCTCGAAGCACCGTTTTCATTCTGGTGAATCTACCCGGCACTTCCTGAGCTGGGTGCCCAGAACTGAATATAATATCCAGATGGGGTTTGACCAAGGTTCAATACAACTGAAGCAGAAATTCATTCCTTTTACAATCCAGCTTCCTTGAGGTAAGGGTCAACATTCCACTCATCGTTTTTTTATTGCTACCTTTACCTGACCACCAGCTTTTAATAATTTGTGTCCTTGGAATCTCAAACCACTTTGTTCCTCTCCAGTTCCTGGTTTCCAACCATTTAGAACATTTTGGAATTTATTTTTTCAATTCCAAAATGGATGACCTCACACTAACATCACAATTACACAAGTTGTAAACACACATATCTATTGCAAAGAATGTTTGGGTCTGTTTTTGCACCCTCAGTGGGAATGTTAACAGAATGAACGCGGTCCTTACCATTGGCACTGAAGACTGCATTCTGAAATCCAGCTCTCATTGACACCATCAGGAGCCAGGGTGTGCCCATGCATGTCCAGCAGTGGAAGGCTGTTTGCTTCTCCAGAACTTCAGATAAGGCTGTAATACACCAAGGGTTGTGGATTGAGCTGCTCCTTGCAGCATTTCTTGTTCATCAATGATCAGACTCAAAGATCAGATGGAGTTTATCAGGTGCACTTCAACCATGAGTGCCGTGTTGAAGGCAGTCATCCACACGCGACTGTTATACACTGACTAAAGACGATTCCCCACATGTCAAGATGCCGTGTATGTTCCAGGGAAGGATGTTTATGTAGTTTCTCCACTACACTTGAAGCCTTTGTCTTCTCGGTGGTAGAGGCTGTGGGTTCACAGGGAAGCCGAGGGGTTTGGCAGCACTGCATGTTGCAGATGTCACACACTCCTGACACTGGACACCGGTGCTGGATGGATCATGTGGAAGGTAGTTGGAGGAGTGGTGAAACAGTCTGTGCGGCATCACCCTGCTCAATGTGTAGTCACTGCAGTTCTGTTCACATATACAATCATATTTTACTGATGCACATTCCCAGAGAGGAGTCACAACTGCTCAAAGTGCATGTTGAGAAATTGGGTAAGTGCTTACCATACATGTCTGTTTGTGCAAATGGTGGACTTTAGAAGATAGTTATGTTTTAAACTTCCTCCTTTAATTCAAGATAAAATAGATTAATTTGGAGAGGGGGATGTGACCTCCTGTGAAATCTGCCTGGAGACCTCGCTACGTGACTTCAATGAAATCTTGGGCAGTGAGAAATATCTTGTTAAAACCAGGAAGGATTTGGGCTTTTAAAAAGAAGATTACGTTTTTGCTGAGAGATCCATGTAATGTCTAAATGTGGTGTGGTGTTTTTGGCTCTGTTAAGATGTTAATGGAGAATACCTTTTCTCTAGTTTGGAGTATTAGTTTCCTACTAAGTACTGTTTAGTCTGGGTTGATTTTGGTGTTTTGTTACAGCAAAGGTTTTCAAACATGAAATCTTGTCATGTGATTCTTTGTGTTGTTTACTGGGAAGTTCATATCTTTTTTTAAAGTTACCAGTCTCTATGGGAATCATAACACTATCCAATAAAATTAACGTTTTACATTCTTTAAGTGAATAACATTTTTCAGCATTGCATACAAGCCAACAATTGGAAACCGAGTTTACATTACAAAGCTCTGTCCAGCGGAGTTTTTACAGGTCACTTTGTACAAACTTGCTGCTTTGATTTTTTATTGGCTAGAGAGGGTCCTCCAGTCTCCTGAATTATACAGATATTTTTATATTGATTCATTCTAAAGTAGTGGAACTGCAGCTCATTGTTGTAAAGAGCCATCGCAGACACAATGGGCCAAATGACTTCCTCCTGTGCTGTTTGATCCTATCTTGCTCTGTGGTCTGACATTGTGATTCTGACCATTAAAGGTGACCTTTCAGTCTCCAGCTGTAGGTCAGTAATTGGCCTTTTGTCATTGTTAATCTGTACGGTCCTTCCCCAAACATCAGGCAAGGTCCACAACCAGAATCAGGAAGTCACCAATACAACTTTCAACTCCATTTAAAACAATTGTCAAAAGTGCCGGGGGGAAGATGGGGAGAAATTTTTTTTTTTCACAGGATGTTATGATGATTGTCTGAAAGGGGGATGGAAGAAGATTCAATATCACTTAATAATTCACTTTCAAATAGGACGTGGATATTTATTGAAAAAGGAAAAATTTGCAGGGCGACAGGGAAGGAGTGAGGGGATGGGATGAATTGGGTCCCTCTTTCAAAGAGCCTGAAAAGCTAAGTGGGCAGAATGGCCTCTTCCTGTGCTGGAAGATTCGATCAACATTTTATAATTAAAGACTTTACATTGCATACCATCCATTCGGCCATGTTATTGGGCCTGGGGTAGTGTGGGTGATGAGGTAATATGTCAACTCCCCACTTTTCAGACATCACCTTGAGTGGTTTTCCAGAATATTGGGCTCCGTTGTCCGAAACCACTTCTTACGGTGCCTCAAATAGGCTGAAGATTGAACTCAGTGGGCAGAATTTTACAGCCCTGTCATGGCCTGGGTGGGGCTGTAAAATGCCGGGAGCCTTTCAAAAGTCCCTTAGCTTTGGCGTGACTGTAAAATGCTGCCGGCATAAAATTCCACCCAATGCGTTGGCAGTGGCTGCGCTGGATGTATCATGGAACTGATGAATATTTGGCGAAATCATCACAACCAAGAAATCACCCCATGGATGCTGAAGAGATCGGTTAAAATTCTAATTATTGGATGTATCGCTGAAAAAGGAGACTTTTTTGTCTTGCTCTCGTCAGGTCAATTTGCAAGAATGGCAATGAAAGGGAAACAACAAATTTATACTGTATGAGAACAGAGTGTTTATTGCTGGTCAAGTGGACTCTGATTGGTTGAGGCATTGCCATGGAGAATGCACCAGTTGATGGTGATTGACATTTAACTGCCATGCACTGTTTGAAGTTTAAAATAGGGCCCAAGCCATTTGCTCATCATGCAAGCTTGATGCTTAAATAGGGCTCATCAAAGGCATCCTGCAGGATAATGGCTACCCTGATCAGATTATTTCGCACTGTATATCACGCAAACTCAAGAACGGGCCTAAGACTGTCTCCTTTGGCTGTGAAAAGTGCCCAATCTACCTCACACTACTCTAGAAGGGCAAGGTATCTCAAAATTTGAGCAGCAGGTGAAGCTAGTTGTTTCACACTGCTACAATGCAATAGCAACACGAGTGCTATTGGCCACTAACAAGATGCTGCCATCAAGCCAAAAAGACATTTTGCCTATCACACAAATGAGTAATGTGGTATATGAGTTTCAGTGCCAGTGTGATGCTAGGTATGTAGGCCGTATGTCCCAAAACCTGGAGGATCATATCAACATCATGTCCCATCCACTGTTCACAACGGGCAAGGTACAGGCTGGATCCAACCAGCCCATAAAACATAATGTGCAACATTAGATATGATTCGCGATTGGAGAATATTTGCTAAACAATCAGCAGTGTGCTAAGAATTATGCTGATGATCAGTTTAAGAATTTAAGATTGTCAGGCAGCCTCACAGTGTGGCCCATTTATGTGTACTGGAAGCTACATATATTTATTCACAGGGCCCTGTTCATTGCAGACAGAAAGAACATGTACGCATATTGCGCCTGTTTAACTGAACAAAATAAGTGACAGCCATTCACTCGTTCATTCCTCAGGGCAATGTCTTGATCAATCAGAGTCAAGCTGCCTGGTTTACATTTCAAACAATTCTTAGCAGTTAACTGTAAGTCACCATCACCTGGTGCATTCTCCATGGCAGCATCTCTACCATCAGAGTCTACTTGCTAACCAATCAGCACTCTCTGCTCACACAGTATAAATTTGTTTTTTCCCTTATATTGCCATTCTTGCAAATTGTCCTGACCAGTGCAAGATGAAAAGCTTTGACAAAAACTGTCTCTTTTTTTCAGCAATACTCAGGTTCTGGACCATCAAATGTTTATTGGATGTGTGGGTACCTTGTGAGGTAATAATGATTCTTCTGATGTCAGGGCATGTTGACTTGGCACGCCTCACATTCCCTCTGGCAGGATGCGAACAAATGGAGACCCACAGGGGTCTGTGCTGAGGCCTCAACTTTTTACAATTTACATCAATGACTTAGATGAGGGGAGTGAAGGCTGGTAGCTCAATTTGCAGATGACGCAAAGATAGGTAGGAAAGTATTTTGTGAAGAAGACATAAGGAGGTTCTTGATGGATATAGAAAGGTTGAGTGAGTGGGCAAAGATCTGGCAAATGGAGTTTAATGTGGGATGTGTGAAGTTGTTCACTTTGGCAGGAAGAACAAAAAAGCAGAGTATGACTTAAATGGAAAATGGCTGCATAATTCTGAGGTGCAGAGGGATCTAGATGTTCTTGTACATGAGCCACAAAAACTTAGTGTACAGGTACTGCAAGTAATTAAGAAGGCTGATGGAATGCTATCCTTTATTACGGGGTGAACTGAACATAAAAGTAAGAATGTTTTGCTTCAGTTATATAGGGCATTGGTGAGACTGCACCTCGAATGCTCTGCACAGTTTTGGTCTCCTGATTTAAGGAAGGATGTAAATGCATTGGAGGCAGTTGACAGGAGGTTTACTAGGTTGATACCTGGAATGAGTGGGTTGTCTTTTAAGGAAAGGTTGGACAGGCTGGGCTTGTTTCCACTGGAGTTTAGAAGAGTGAGGGGGGTGATTTGATTGAATTATACAAGATCCTGAACAGCCTTGACAAGGTGGACGTGGAAAGGATGTTTCCTCTTGTGGGAGAGTCCAGAACTAGGGGGCACTGTTTTAAATTTAGGGGTCACCTTTTTAGGATGGAGATGAGGAGAACATTTTTCTCTCAGAGGGTTGTGCGACTTTGGGACTCTGCCTCAGAAGGTGGTGGAGTTGGGGTCATTGAATATTTTTAAGGCAGGGGTAGATAGATTCTTGTTAGGCTAGGGAATCAAAGGTTATCGGGAGTAGATGGGAATGTGGAAATCGAAACACAAGAAGATCAGCCATGATCTTATTGAATGGTGGAGCAGGCTCGAGGGGCCGAATGGCCTACTCCTGTTCCTGTTTCTTACGTTCTTATCATTCGATGTCTAGATTCATACCTGATCACTATACTGTTCTCCAGCCTGTTTCCTGGTTCAATCTATCCACATATACACTTGGTGCAATTGCTGGAGGATGTCAGGTCTAAGAGAACAAGGACTTTCTGGCCCTTGGGGAATCCCAAGCTCATCTCTGTGAGGCCAAAATAGTCTTAGAGCCTCTGGAACATCCTGGAAGGACTCTGGCCACCCTCCAATCACAGTCTTCCATAACTGTTGCAATACAGGAACATTGGACATCTCTTGTTGCAGTTGCTGGCATCTATTCTTCCCGAAATTCAGCCGGTCGATATGAAAGATGTCTTCAATTTCCATTTCGATGAAATCCACTTGCAGATCTAAGGAAATATCTGCAGTTTTGGATCAGATGTGAGCATGGAACAAGCCAGTTTGTAGCGTATGTCACAGTCATAGCCTTGTATTTTGATGAGTAAGTGATGGAATCTGGATGGTGCACTAGTTAACAGCTGAATGTCAATTGTACACGAGGTGTGGACTCACTGGATTCTGTAATCACAGGTTTGGATAATCATACAGCCTGGATGGAATTCATTTGCTCCATTATGTCTGTACCATCTTTGAAAGAGCGATTTTGCTTTGTCTCTCCTGCCTGCTCTTTCCCTATAACCCTGCAAATCCCCCCTATCGGTATTTATCCTGTTCCCTTTTGAAACTTACTATTGAATCTGCTTCCAGCATGTCTTCAGGCAGTGCATTCTAGATTGGAACAACTCACTGGATAAAAGGAATTGTGTCGAATTCTGGGTGTTTCATATGAGAAAGGATGTGAGGGTCTTGGAGGGAGTGCAGCAGAGATTTACTGGAATGGTACCAGGGATGAGGATTTCAGTTATACGGAGAGATCAGAGAAGCTGGGATTGTTCTCCTTAGAGCAGATAAAGTCAAGGGGAGATTGAATGGAGGTGTTCAAATTAATGTGGAGTATTGACAGAGTGAGGAGAAACTGTTCCCACCGGAACAACACTCAGTTACAAGATTTCAAATAATTGTCAAAAGAACCAGAGGGGAGAGAAAGAGAACATTTTTATCCAGTGAGTTGTTCCAAGCTGGAATGCACAAATCTTTGAAGGTGGCAGGAGAAGTTGATCAAATTGTTAAAAATCCCTGCAGGATATTTGGTTTAGACAGAGACAGAGGCCAGGATTTTCCAGCCACGCCATGGTGGGACCTGCTGCGGGAGATTTGGTGGCCCAGCCAAAAGCCCATTGACTTTCGATGGGAGCAGACGATCCCGGTGGTGGATGGGGCTGGAAATTCACACCCATCGAGTGTAAAAGCCTTCGAGGATTTGTGTACATGTTCTCCACTGTCCCTGCACCTCATTTAAAATCACCTGATATTATTTATATCATCTGTCCTCATTCTTCCTCCCACATGAATCATTCACATTGCTCTGCATTAAATTTCATTTCTCAGGTATGTTTTATATTTTATATCTCACATTGATGTTGATTTTCTACGTGTCTAACAGATTTTATTCGCAGTGTTTTAAATGTCTGCTCCAGCTTCCAGCACTTTCTTCAGCTTTATTGACTTTTCTCTGAGTCCACACTCAGGCTTAATTAATCAAGCACCATGAGCATTGATCAGTCAACAGACAGACATAATCAAAGGCAGAACAATTGAATCATTGGACACCACAAATTCTCTCTCCATTTCACCAATCTATGTCCTCCTAAAGCCTATTCCAATTCTCCTCACTGTTTGCATTCTGTATTCCTGTTATCTATAAACAACAAAATTCTGTCCTTTATATATGTCCAGGTCATTTAACGGTATCAGAAGGAGCAGTGGTCCTAATACTGACTCGTGGGGAACATCTCTGTGTACTCCCCTCCATCCTGAATTTCACCGTTGACCACTTCTGTCTGCTTTCTGTCCCATAGCCAGTGTCGTATCCACAATGTCACTGCCCCTTTAATCTATGGCTTTCACTTTCCTAACATGTGACAATTGAAAGTCCATATACATAACATGAACCAGGCTGAGCTCATCAACCCTCTCCATTACTTCCTCAAAGAACTCCAAGTTGGTCAGACACGATTTCCCATGAACATACCTTTGCTGCTGCTCATTTATTAACTCATGTTTTCCAAACCACATTTTAAGTTGTTGCAGATTTTAGAAGTTAGAAGTTTCCCCCAATGTTTCACTGATGTGAGACTGGCTGGTTTGTAGTTACAGGGTTTATCCCCCTCTCCTTTTTTAAACCGGATGGAACATTTACAACTCTCCAGTTCTCTGGCACCACCGCCATATCCAAGGAGGATTGGAAGGTTAGGGTCAGTGTGTCCACTATTTCCACCATTCCTTCCCTCAGTTACCCTCACAAATCACATCCAGACCGGGTAAATGTTCTACTTTATTGTGGTATAAAAAGTGTTGGATTGGAAGGGATTAACTGAACTTGTTTGTTCAGTGACTGTAATTAATGTCACTCTCCACGGATCCTAATTGTGTCACTGGAGGGTTTCCCTCTTCTGTTAAAAGGGAATCCTTTCAATGTGTTATCCCATAATGTCAGCGGGAACCTCACCACCAACACTGACAGGGATCAGCGGCTCCAGAGAGGAGGAGAGGATGGATCAGAATCTGAGAACAACGGATTGGAATGTTACAACAATGGATTGGAATCTGAGAACAATCGACTGGAATGTTACAACAATGGACAGGAGTTTCTCCTGGGATTTTTACTTTCTTTCCACATATTATGATCGTCTATTGTTAAAAATTCAGATCAAATATTCACTTTACATCGTTCAGTACTTTTACTATCCCATCCTGGCTGTTGTTGGTGTCTCTGGTAAGTCTCTCTATTAACTCTGTCCACCATGTTTAACTGTATTACTGTTCCCATCGTTTACTCTGCCCTCTTTGCTGCTGTTGCTGCTGGTGACTCTCTATAATCAGTTATTAACTCTATACCCCATTGCTAACTGCATTCCTGGTTTTGTAATTTTCTTTCACTTGTGTTGCAGTTGGTGTCCCTGATAATTCTGTAAACCATGATTCATTCTCTTATTCTTTCTCATTAAACTCTTGGGAAGACTGAAGTCAGTGTCATCGGTCCCCACTATAAACTCCATTCCATACCCATGAAGTGCATCCACTTCCCTGGCCAATGTCTGAGGCTGAACCAGGCTGATGCAACCTTTGATTTCTATTCGACCCTGAGCTGATTTATGACCCCATATAAACTACTGCTCATCCCAAACTCTGCTTCCCATGTCCTACCTCATACCGAATCCCATTCACTCATCATCCCTGTGCTGACTGACCTCCACCGATTCCTGGTCTTGCAGCTCCTCAATTTTAATATTCCCATTCCTGTGTTCAAACCTCCCCATGCCTTTTCCCCTCCATTTAGTTTCATTCCCCTGTTAATTTCCCATGTTCCTGCATATCTTTCCCTTCAAGTGTTTATCCAAACCTCTTTATAAAATCAGTTTCTTTCCTTCTCTTTCTTGGTCATGAATTTTGTCTCTCCAGCATCAACAATGTTCCAGAAGCCTTGATTCTAAGAATATTGTAAACTGCACAACCAGCCACTCCCAGGATGTGGACTTAGACAGCTTGAGTGAGTGGGCAAATACATTGACATGATTTCACTGTCTCCAGCTCCTTCTCTTGGACCACTCTATTCTTGTACAAGACCAGAAAGCACCTCCTCCCTCACTTCCCAGAGTTCAGCTCTCAGCCTCACTCCATTCAGACAAAGTTTCACCTTTGTACTACTTACTTCATGGGTCTGTGAAACCTCCTGTATTTATACCAGTTGAAATCCTAGTCAGCTGATTCAGCCACTTATGGCTAGGAAACTAGTTCTGACTAACTACCTAATTAACAAATTACAAACAAAGGCAAGTGGAGTGCAGCTGAGATAACTGAGTGAAGACTTGGAATTTGGTGGTTGGGCGTGCGGGGGTGTTAAAGTGTTAATTTTTACTCTTAAATTTTGTTCTTAAAAGCTAATCTAGTCTGTAATTAGCAGTAACTGGAAAGTACTGTGCAGGCAGGCTGAGTTCTTTCATTCTGGCAATTGAGACAAGGTAAACTCACTCTCAGCTGTAGGAGCTGAGTAGTTAACTAGCTAACTGCCTGAACCTGGTTACTGAAGCCGCAGTTCAGTCTACAATGGATTCAGGATTCTTTAGTGCAGCCAAGGCAAACGGAGTTCAGCTGAGCTAACTGAGTGGAGACTTGGAGATTGGTGAGAGGGGAAGTTCAGTGAAGCAGGGAAGGAGATGTTTATTTCCTCTTTCTATCTTTCTCATCCCATAGGAATTGGTTCTTGCTCCAGTCCAGGGAAAGGAGTGAGCAATTTGGCGAGTATCGGGCTAGTGAATAAGCTCCATTCTATCCCTAAGGCTTTAAAAGGTACACAAATGTGTGGTAAAGTTAATAAAATATACAAGGAAATGACATAGGTAAATGATTAATATAATTGAGTAATTATTTAAAACACATTAAGGATGGCAGGGCAGGTGATGTGTCGAGGCTGCAGCATGTGGGAGCTCCTGAATAACATTGTGATCCAGGTCAAACACGTCTGCAGTAAGTGTTTGCAGCTTGAGGAGCTTTGGCTCAGAGTCATTGAGCTGGAGGCTGAACTGCAGACACTGCGGCACATCAGGGAGGGGGAAAGTTACCTGGATGCTTTATACCAGGAGGCAATCACACCTCTTAAGACAGGGTCTTCTGATTTGGTCAGTGGCCAGGGACAGGAGGGTATGACTGCGAGTGAGGAAGATAAGGGGACCCAGAGGGCAGGAGTGCAGGAGTGTGAGCCTCAGCAATTATTTAACAGGTTTGAGGTTCACTCAGCTTGTTTGGATGAGAGCAGAGACAGCAGTGTGGATGAGCAAACAGACCACAGCACCGTAGTACAGGAAGCCATTCAAATTGGGGGAGCAAAAGTGAACATAGTGGTAGTAGGGAACAGTATAGTGAGGGGGATTGACACTGTTCTCTGTAGCAAAGAGCGAGAGTGCAGATGGTTGTGTTGCCTGCCCGGTGCCAGGGTTCTGGCATCTGCTCAGGGTTGGAGAGGAACTTGCAGTGGGTGTGGTGGTTCCAGTGGTCGTGGTCCATGTGGGTACCAAGAAAAAGGCAGGATGAGGAAGGAGGCTCTGCATAGTCAGTATGAGGAACTAGTCACCAGACTAAGAAGCAGAACCTTAAAGGTAATAATCTCTCTGTGGTAATTATAGTTTGGATAAACTTAGGACTGTAGCTTTAAGAATGATCCTGTGTTGTAAGATCACATGATTTGTGTAAACCAACATCTCAGCAGCACAGGGAACCTCTAGGGGAGAGTTCTTCTTTAGTTATGGAGTATGATGCACATATGTAAGTTGCTGCTGCTGTCTTGTAAATAAAGTTCACTGTGTCCACTCAGAAAAGTTGTCTGGAAGATCAACTCTATAACAAACTGGTGATGAGGAAACATCAGATGCGCTGCTGTAACTTGCCCAGAGATTGTCGGTATCTAAGTTCATTAAAAAGAAAAGAAGATATTCTGATCTGAAATGCCACAGTTTGGCAGAACCAAACCCTTTGAACCAATCACAAACGATTATTCTCAATATATAGATCAACTTGCGTTCTACTTTCAAGCCAACAAAATCACAGAGGTGGGAAGGAGGAGAGCGATTCTCTTGAGTATTTGTGGAGGCAAGACCTACAGTTTAATTTGAAGCATGAAGGCCCCCAGTGCCCTGGATTCATAGACTTTCATTCAATTAATAGACCTCATTCAGGGACATTTTCAACCCAAGCCCTCAGTCACAATGCAGAGATTCCGGTTTAATTGATGGAATGGAGTCCCAGGAGAGTCCATTGCTATCTACATGGTGAAATTAAAACAACTAACGGAAGATTGTGAATTGGGTGAAACCCTGAATGACATGCTCAGAGATCGTTTGGTATGTGGCGTGCAGGAGGATGCTATTCAGCGAAGATTGCTGGCTGAAGTGGATCTTGATTTTAAGAAAGCGTTAGAAATAGCGCTGGTGATGGAAATCTCCGGAAGGGATTCACAAGCAATTCAAGGGGCACAAAATAGCACTGTCCTCCTAGTTGGGCGGGAACAGTCAGCAGAAAGTGGCGTGAAAAGCCGGAACTCTGCTACGAAGTGGGAAACAGCCCCTGCAAACCAAAAAATGCGAGGAAATCGCTCAGCAACAAAATCAAAAACGAATTTGTATCGACATGGAAACAATCATTCTTCTAGCGATTGGCAATTTAAAAGTAGAGTGTTATTTTTGTCACAGGAGTGGACACATATTGAAACATTGCAAAGTGAGATTTAAACAGGCCTCCAAACAACAATCGAAGTTCAATGAAGTCTGTAGTGTAGAAGAGCCGGAAAGAACCAATTCTGACATTTATTCATTATTCAACATGAAAGTTGGAAAGACAGAGCCAATTATTGTCACAGTGCAAATGAATGGTAAACAATTAAAAATGGAAGGAGACACAGGTATTTCTCCCTCTGTTATAGGAGAACACACTTTCAGATATTTAAATAAAGGTGATCAACAATTAAATTTGGAACAAACATCTGCCAAGTTGAAAACATATGCAGATGAAGAAATCCAGGTAATAGGTATCACTAGAACAACTGTTCATTCTAGACACCAATCGGCACAGCTACCAGTGATGGTGGTAGGAGGTGAAGGACCAAGCCTTCTAGGGTGTGATTGGTTGAAAGAGATTAAATTAAACTGGTCCGAAATCTTCCAGTTACGAGCAGGGAGACCACTCGAGCTGCTAATAGAATATGACACTGTCTTCAAGGATGAACTGGGAAAAATCCAAGGCCTACAGGCCAGGATTTATGTGGGCCCAGAAGCAACCCCTCGCTTCTTGAAAGCAAGTCCGGTGCCATACGCCCTGAGAGAGAAGTTTGATGCTGTGTTGAACCGGCTAGAGAGGCTGGGTATCAAGATTGGTCCAGTTCTCAGAGTGGGCAGCACCCAAGGTCCCTGTCCTTAAACCAAACCAGACCATCCGGATCTGCGGGGACTATAAACTAACAATCAACGGAGCAGCCAAACTGGACAGGTACCCCATTCCCAAGATTGAAGACCTATAGTAGGAAGTACAACGTATATAAAGCTTGACATGAGTCATGCATATCAGCAACTGGAGTTGGAAGATGCCTCCCGGGAATTTGTGACCATAAATACCCACAAAGGGTATCACATACATGCCTGCCCTTCGGTGTCTCCTCGGCCTGTGCCATTTTCCAAAGGACAATTGAGAGCTTACTACAGGGCCTACCTCAAGTAATGGTCTACCTGGACAATGTACTGATAACTGGGTTCACAGAAAAGGAACACTTGGCGAACCTGGAGGAAGTTTGGGAACGATTTATGGAAGCAGGAGTGTTCCTGAAGAAGGAAAAATGCACTTTTCAGGCAAACAAAGTCATTTATTTGAGCCTTTGGGTAGATGCCCAAGGGTTACACCCTGTTGTGGAGAAAGGTAAAGCAATAAGAGAGGCACCTGCACCTAAGAACATCTCTGAACTTAAAGCATTTTCAGGGATGGTAAATTATTATGGGCGATTTCTACCAAATTATTCCACAGTTCTAGCCCCTCTACATTCTCTGCTAGGAAAAAAACAGGGTTGGTTTTGGGAGTCACCCCAAGAAGAAGCCTTTGTGAAAGTAAAACAGCTCTTATACTCTTCAAATTTGTTAGTGCATTATGACCAGACAAAGGAATTGGTGCTAACCTGTGACGGGTCCCCCTATGGATTGGGAGCGGTCCTATCTCACAAAATGGATGACAGCACCGAGAGGCCATTAGGCTATGTATCCAGGACACTTATCACAGCTGAAAAAGGATATTCTCAGCTCCAAGAGGAAAGTGTGTTCATTATTTTTGGCGTAAAAAATTCCACCAATACGTGCACAGGCGACATTTCACGATCGTATTAGACCACAAACCACTTTTGGGTCTTTAGTGAGGAAAAGGCTATACCACTCATAGCGTCAGCACGAATATACAATGATGGGCCCTAATTTTGGCAGCATATGAATAACATTTGTACATAGACCAGGGATTCATATAGCAAATGCCGATGCCCTAAGTCGCCTTCCTTTACAAGAGAACAATGACCACATCCCAATTCCTCAAGCACTCATATTAGTGATGAATTTCCCAGATTCCTCGCCAGTCTGTGCCAGGCAGATAAGAAACTGGACGAATTGTGATCCAGTCCTGTCTCGAGTGAGAGACTAAGTGTTACATGGCTGGTCCCAGAAATCAGTCTCTGATGAATTGAAGCCATTTTGCAACCGAAGATACGAGATGAGCAGTCAAGATGGTATTCTATTATGGGGTGTACGAGTGGTAGTTCCTTCACAAGGAAGGGAACCACTCTTAGTAGAGCTACACATGCCCATCCAGGAATCTCACGCATGAAGACGATAGCGCAAAGTTATCTTTGGTGGCCGGGGATGGACGGTGATATTGGACGGGGGGTAAAGCACTGTGTGCAATGTCAACAGCTGCAAGAGTTACCAGTGGCAGTCCGGTTACACCCATGGGAGTGTCCTGGTAGACCTTGGGTGCAATTGCACAGAGATTACGTTGGTCCTTGCCTCGGAATCATCTTTCATTCCAAGCACTTAGACGTATTGTCGGAAAGGCAGATGAGCTTAGGGCGTGGATTGGCACGTGGGATTACAACATTATTGCTATTAGTGAGACTTGGTTGCAGGTGGGGCAGGACTGGCAGCTCAATGTTCCGGGGTTCCGTTGTTTCAGACGTGATAGAGGGGGAGGGATGAAAGGGGGAGGAGTGGCATTACTAGTCAGGGAAAATATCACAGCTGTGCATAAGCAGGACAGCCCGGAGGGCTCGTCTACAGAGGCCATATGGGTGGAGCTGAGGAATGGGAAAGGTGTGACCACACTAATAGGGTTGTATTATAGACCACCCAATAGTCAGAGAGAATTAGAGGAGCAAATCTGTAGAGAGATAGCAGACCGATGTAAGAAACAGAAAGTTGTGATAGTAGGAGATTTTAACTTTCCACATATTGACTGGGACTCCCATACTGTAAAAGGGCTGGATGGCTTGGAGTTTGTCAAATGTGTTCAGGACAGTTTTCTAAATCAATATGTAGAGGTACCAACGAGAGAGAATGCAATACTTGATCTCCTATTAGGGAACCAGACAGGTCAGGTGACAGAAGTATGTGTAGGCGAACATTTTGGGTCCAGTGACCACAATGTCATTAGTTTTAAGCTAATTATGGATAAGGATAGGTCTGGTCCTCGAGTTGAGATTCTAAATTGAAGAAAGGCCAATTTTGTGTAAATGAGAAAGGGTCTAGGAAGAGTGGATTGGCATAAGTTGTTTTCTGGCAAGGATGTGTTCAGTAAGTGGAAGGCATTCAAAGGCAAAATTTTGAGAGTGCAGAGTTTGCATGTTCCTGTCAGGATTAAAGGCAAAGTTAACAGGCATAGGGAACCTTGGTTTTCAAGGTATATTGGCGATCTGGTTAAGAAGAAGAGAGGTGTATAGCAGGTATAGGCAACAAGAAGCAAATGAGTACTTGTAGAGTATAGAAAATGTTAGAAAATACTAAAAAAGAAAATCAGGAAGGCAAAAAGAAGACATAAGGTTGCTTTGGCAGATAATATGAAGGTAAACCCTAAGGGTTTCTACAAGTATATTAAGAGTAAAAGGATAGTAAGGGACACAATTGGTCCCCTTGAAGATCAGAGTGGTCGTCTATGTGTGGAGCCTCACGAGATGGGGGAGATCTTAAACAGTTTTTTTGCATCAGTCTTTACTCAGGAAACTGGCATAGTGTATAAGGAAGGAAGGGAAACAAGCAGTAGTTTCATGGAACATATAGAGATTAAAGAGGAGGAGGTGCTTGCTGCTTTGCAGCGAATAAAGGTAGATAAATCCCCCGGGCCTGTCATGATATTCCCTCGGACCTTGAGGGAGACTAGTGTAGAAATTGCAGGGGCCCTGGCAGAAATATTTAAAATGTCCTTAGCCACGGGTGAGGTGCCGGAGGATTGGAGGGAAGCTCATGTTATTCCGTTGTTTAAAAAAGGCTCCAAAAGTCAACCAGGTAATTACAGGCCAGTGAGCCTGACGTCAGTAGTAGGTAAATTATTGGAAGGTGTTCTGAGAGATCGGATATATAATTATTTGGACAGCCAAGGGCTGATTAAGAATAGTCAGCATGGCTTTGTGCGTGGTAGGTCATGTTTAACGAACCTTGTAGAGTTTTTCGAGGAGGTGACAAAGAAAGTAGATGAAGGAGAGGCTGTGGATGTTGTCTACATGGACTTTAGTAAGTCCTTTGACAAGGTCCCACATGGGAGGTTAGTTCAGAAGGTTCAGACACTTGGTATCCATGGAGAGGTTGTAAACTGGATTTGAAATTGGCTGTGTGGGAGAAGACAGAGAGTGGTAGTGGATGATTGCTTCTCAGACTGGAGGTCTGTGACTAGTGGTGTGCCTCAGGGATCTGTACTGGGACCATTGTTGTTTGTTGTCTATATCAATGATCTGGATGATAATGTGGTGAATTGGACCAGCAAATTTGCTGATGACACTAAGATTGGAGTAGTTGTGGACAGCGAGGAAGGCTTTCAAAGCTTGCAGAGAGATCTGGACCAACTGGAAAAATGGGCCAGAAAATGGCAGATGGAATTTAATGTGGAAAAGTGTGAGGTGTTACATTTTGGAAGGTCAAACCAAGGTAGGACATACACAGTAAATGGTAGGGCACTGAGGAGTGCGGAGGAACAAAGGGATCTGGGAGTTCAGATACACAATTCCCTGAAAGTGGCGTCACAGGTAGACAAGGTTGTAAAGAAAGCTTTTGGCATACTGGCCTTCATAAATCAAAGTATTGAGTATAGGAGTTGGGATGGTGAGGTTGTATAAGACATTAGTGAGGCCAACTTTGGAGTATTGTGTGCAGTTCTGGTCGCCTAACTACAGGAAGGATATCAGTAAGATTGAGAGAATGCAGAGAAGATTTACTAGGATGTTGCCGGGTCTTAAGGAGTTGAGTTACAGGGAGAGATTAAACAGGTTAGGACTTTATTACTTGGAGCGTAGAAGAATGAGGGGAGATTTGATAGAAGTTTACAAAATTGTGAGGGGTATAGACAGAGTAAATGCGAGTAAGCTCTTGCCACTTAGATTAGGAGAAATAAACACGAGAGGACATGGCTTTAGGGTGAAAGAGGAAAGGTTGAGGGGGAACATTAGGGGGAACTTCTTCATTCAGAGAGTGGTGAGAGTGTGGAACGAGTTACCATCTGATGTGGTAAATGCGGGCTCACTCTTAAGTTTTAAGAATAAATTAGATAGATACATGGATGGGAGAGGTCTAGAGGGTTATGGACTAGGTGCAGGTCAATGGGACTAGCGGAATAGTATTTTGGCACAAACTAGAAGGGCCGAATGGCCTGTTTTCTGTGCTGTAGTGTTCTATGGTTCTATGGTTTATGAGGTAAAATCACCAACGCCAGAACTTCGCCAACCATGGATTGCCAGAGGTAATTGTCTGAGATAATGGTACTACGTTTATGAGCGCTGAATTTCAATGATTTATCAACATCAATGATATCAACCACGTGAAGACTGCACTGGACCATCCGTCATCTAACGGACTGGCAGAAAGGGCAGTACAAACTTTTAAAGTGGGAATGAAAAAGTTAAAGTGAATCACTGGAAACTAGACTTGCTCATTTCCTATTTCACGACAGAACAACCACCACCCCCCCCCCCACCCCCCCCCCACCCACCACTACAACAGGAGCAACCCCTGAGAATTACTGATGAGGCGTTGTCTTCGAACAAGATTAAGCCTGATACTTCCCAATTTTGGAGGGAAGGGTGGAGAAAAGTCAAGGAATCCAAAAAGAGATTCATGATTTGCATAATCGTGAGCTACAATTTACTGTTGGAGAAGCAGTATATGTAAGGACTTTCGGTCGAGGACTGAAGTGGATAGCTGGTAGAGTGAGCTCCGTCACTGAGCCATTATTGTACCATGTGGAAGTGGAAGGCCGGATCAGCAGTGAACATGTGGATCATTTAAGAAAAAGAGAGATACCCCAAAAAAAAATGTTCCACATGTAACCATTACTGAACCAGTGGTTCCTGTTGAAGTCGCTCAACCAAGGACAGACATGACCAATGCCTCTGTTAGAGTGGAAGACACTGAACTGCATGTGCCTAATGAGGTATCTGATGTTAATGCAGTTCCAGAGAATGTGTTCCCTGCAAAAGAATTGAAGTCGTGAAGCTATGGATCAGAAAACCACCTGAAAGACTGAACTTGTAATTTCATGACCTGTGCAAGTATTCTAAGTTCATGAGATAAATATCCTTGTAAATGCAAAATGTACAGAAATGTTAAAGGGGGAGGAATGTAGCAATTATAGTTTGGATAAACATAGGACTGCAGCTTTAAGAATAATCCTGTTTTGTAAGATCACATGACCTGTGTAAACCAATGTGTGAGCAGCATGGGGAACCTCTAGTAGAGAGTTCCTCTTTAGTTATGGAGTTTGATACACATCTGTAAGTAGTTGCTGCTGTCTTATAAATAAAGTTAACTGTGTCCACAAAGAAAATTGTCTGAAAGATCAACTCTGTTACACGCTGGATTATTACCTGAGCACATGCAAATTGGCCTAGGACAAGTAAGATGAGAGAAATGTATGTGTGGGACAAAGACTGGTGTGTGAGAAGTGGGTTCCGGTTTGTGGGGCACTGGCATCAGTATTGGGGAAAGTGTGATCTGTACCATTGGGACGGTCAACAACTGAACTGTGCTGGGGCTGGTATCCTCGCGAGCTGCATAACTATGGAAGTAGAGATGGTTTTAAACTGAATAGTGGGGTCAAGGCATCAAATCTGGGAAAATGTGGTAAACCAAAGAGTAGAGATAAGACAAGAGGGAAAGCTATTAATGTGGGAAATGATAAACCATCCATGACAGAAAGGGACAAAGAGTGCACTCAGAGTAAATCAGCAGATAAGGCTATACACTACAAAAATAATAAATGGACAAAACTAAAGTCTCTGTATCTAAATGCACGTAGCATTCAAAACAAAACGGATGAACTGATAGCGTAAATAGAAACAAATAAATACGATCTGATAGCAATTACAGAAACATGGCTACAGGATGATGTAAGATTGGGATCTGAATATTTAACAGTGTGTGACATTTAGGAAGGACAGGAAGTTAGGAAAAGCTAGAGGGGTGGATCTGTTAATTAAAGATGATATTAGCACATTAGAGAGGGATGACCTAAATTCAGGAAACCAGGATGTTGATGCAGTTTGGATTGAGAAGAGGAATGATAAACGCGAGAAGTTACTTGTGGGAGTGGTTTGCAGGCCCCCCACACAGTAGGACAGAGTACAAAGGAAGAGATAATGGGAGCTTGTCAGAAAGGTACGGCAATAATCATGGGGGATTTTAATCTACATATAGACAGGAAAAGTCAAATGGGCAAAGGTATCATAGATGAGGAGTTCATAGAATGTTCTCGGGATAGTTTCTTAGAACAGCACGTTCTGGAGCTAACCAGAGAACAGGCTATACTAGACCTGGTATTGAGCAATGAGATAGGATTAATTGATAACCTCTTAGTGAAGGCACCCCCTGGGTAACAGTGATCATAATATGATTGAATTTTACATCCATATTGAGGGACAAATGATTACGTCCAAGACTAGTATTTTAAACTTAAATAAAGGCAATTATTAGGCCATGAAAGCAGAGCTAGTTAATGAACTGGAAAATGAGGTTAAGGGATAGGTCAATAGAGGTTCAGTGGCAGACATTTAAAGGGATATTTCAGAATACACAGAATATATACATTCCAATGAGAAAGAAAAATTCCAAGGGGAGGGCCCACCATCCGTGGTTAATTAATAAAGTTAAAGACAGTATCAAACTTAAAGAAAAAGCATATAATTACGCAAAGATGGGTGGCAGCTTGAAGATTGGAAAGAATATAAAGAACAGCAAAGAATGGCAAAAAGATTAATAAGGATGGAAAAATTTGAGTATGAGAGAAAGCTAGCTAGTAACATAAAGACAGATAGTAAGAGCTTCAATAGGTATTTAAATAAGAAAAGAGTTAACAAAGTGAGCATTGGTCCTATAGAAAGTGCGTCTGAGGAATTGCTAGTGGAAAATAATGGATGGTGGATGAATTAAACAGGCATTTTGCTTCAGTCTTCACTGTAGATAAGACAAGTAACATCCCAGAAATAGCTGTGAATCAGGAAATGGAAGGGAGGGAGGAACTTGGGAAAATTACAATCACCAGGGAAGTGATATTAAGCAAATTGTTGGAATGCAGGATGACAAATCCACATGTCCAGATGGACTTCAGCCTAAGGTCTTGAACGAAGTGGCTAGTGAGATAATTGATACATTGGATTTAATTTTCCAAAATTCCCAAGATTTGGGGAAGGTTCCATTAGACTGCAAAATAACAAAGGTTATTTATTTATCTTATTCAAAAAGGGAGGGAGACAGAAGGCAGGAAACTACAGGCCAGTTAACATCTGTCATAGGGAAAATGTTAGAAGCTATTATTAAAGATGTTACAGCAGGGCACTTAGAAAAAAATCAAGGCAATCAGGCAGAGTCAACATGATTTTGTAAAAGGGAAATCATGTTTCACCAATTTATTGGAGCACTTTGGAGGAGTCACATATGCTGTGAATAAAGGGTAGCCAGTGGATGAACTTAACTTAGATTTCCAGAAGGCATTTGATAAAGTGCCACATCAAATGTTATTGTGGAAAATAAAAGCTCATGGGGTAGGGGGTAACATATTGACATGGATAGAAGATTGGCTGACTAACCGGAAGCAGAGAGTAGGCATAAATGGGTCTTTTTGTGGTTGGCAGGATATGACGAGTGGTGTGCCAGGGATCAGTGCTGGGCCTCAACTTTTTACAATTTATATAAATGGCTTGGATGAAAGGACCAAAGGAATGGTTGCTAAATTTACTGATGACACAAAGATAGGTAAGAATGTAAATTATGAAGAGGACATGAGGCTACAAAGTGACATAGATCGGTTATGTGGGTAGGAAAAGATCTGGCGAATGGGCTAGAATGTGAGCAAATGTGAAATTGTTCATTTTGGCAGGAAGAATAAAAAGGAAGCTTATTAACTAAATGGTGAGAGAGGGCAGAGCTCTGAGATTCAGAGGGATCTTGGAATCCTAGCACATGGATCACAAAAGCTTAGTGTGCAGGTACAGCAGGTAATTAGGAAAGCTAATACTATGTTATCATTTATTGTGAGGGAAATTGATCACTAAAGTAGGGGGGTTATGCTTCAGTTGTACAGGCATTGGAGGGACCACATCTGGAGCATTGTGTACAGTACTGGTCTCCTTATCCAAAGAAAGATGTAAATGCATTAGGAACAGTTCTGAGAAGGTTTACTAGATTAATACTGGGAATGGGTGGGTTGTCTTATGAGGAAAGGTTGTAATTTCGAAGAGTAAAAGGCGATTTGCTTGAAACCTTTAAGACCCTGATGGGTCTAGACAGGGTGGATGTGGAGATGGTGTTTCCTCATGTGGGAGAATCTAGAACTAGGAGTCACTGTTTGAAAATAAGAGGTCGCTCATTTAAGATAGAGATGAGGAGAATGTTTTTCTGTCAGAGGGTAGGGAGTCTTTGGAACGCTCTTCTTCAAAAGGCGGTGGAAGAAGAGTCTGAATATTTTTAAGGCAGAGCTAGCTGGATTCTTGATTAACAAGGGGTGAAAGGTTATCAGGGGTAGGAAGGAATGTGGGGTTGAGGTTACAATCAGATCGGTCATGACCTTATTGAATGGTAGAGCAGGCTCGAGGGGCTGAGTGGCCTACTCCTGCTCCTAACTTGTATGTTCGTATGTACAACTACCTCTTAGTAGAGAGCTTGTAACATTCACTCCACACAAATGCCCACCATCTTCACCAAGAGAGAATCTAACCATCCCCCCTTGATATTCAATGGCATTACCATCACTGCACCCCCCGCCCCCCTCTATCAACATCATGGGTGGAATTTTCCCAGGTTGGCACTAAGTGCAGTAGCGGGTGGGTAAAATGATGTTTTACCCGTGGGCCTCGATGTCGGGTTTTCACACTGTATCATCCCAAACCCGGCACATTATTTCTGCATTCCTGGGAAACCCGCCGTTTCCATGGCGAACGGGCTCCCATTCACCCGCCTGCCATCACCCAGCCGCTGCATCTCGCCAGGCGCCATGTTTAAAGTCCAGCCACAAGCACATATCTCAGTTCATCCAGACCACCACTGCTGCATGGAAGACATGGCCCTGAAACTAAAGAGGACTGCAGCCCCAGCTTCAGCCACACGTTCCTCGAGAACCTTTTGGATGCCGTAGAGACCTGCCAGGATGTCCTCTACGCCCGCTCTGGCCGCAGGATGGACAGCAACAGCAACAGGTGCTGAAGGTGGATAAAGGATCAGATACTTTAACAGTTTTATGGCTGCATCTCTATGATATGACCCTGATCACAAAGAACAAGTGAGCTGCCCTCGGCCAGACAGGAGTCAGACATTCTTAGAGGCTGTGTGAAGATTTATGGAGTGTGCGCAGTGCATGGTCATCATCATCTTCCTGCAATTGAGTGACTATTAGGGCCTCCCCTGCGTCTCCATGACAGGAGCATTCTCACATTCTGCCATAAGCCAGACGGGAGTCAAACGTTCACAAGTGTGATGTGAGGGTCTATGGTGTCTCCTCACTGCATGTCGTCATCATCCTCCACAAATCTAGCAACTATGAGGGCCTCCCGAGCGTGCCTGCCTCGTCTAGCCTGTGCGAGGTCTTCATCCCCGTCATCATCGCCTCCGAGGACCTCCTCAGCCTCATCCTCTTCAGCGTCCTCCTCATCGGAGGAGATCTGCAGCTCCTCCAGCTCCTCCTCAGTCAGCTCGTCTCCCTGTTGGAGCGCCAGGTTGTAAAGGGCACAGCAAACGATGACGATGTGTGACATCCTCTGTGGACTGTATTGCAGCGCTCCACCAGACCACTCCAGGCACCGGAGCCTCACCTTCAGCATCCCGATGGTTACCTCCAGCAAGTTGCGAGCTGCAGCATGAGCCTCATTATACTGTCGCTCTGCTGCAGTCTGAGGCTGCCGCTCGGCATCATCAGCCATGGACTCTGCGGGGAGCCCTTGTCCCCGAGGAGCATCCCTGCAGCCTCAGTGGATCCTGGAAGTCTCCAGGGATCTGTGACCGACTGAGGATGTAGGCATCGTGCACACTCCCTGGAAACCGAGCACACACCTGCAGGATGTGTTTCTGGTGGTCGCACACCAGCTGCACATTCAGCGAATGGAACCCCTTGCGGTTGATGTAGTCCACCATGTGTTGTGACGGATATCTGAGCACCACGAGTGCAGTCGATCGCATCCTGCACCAGTGGGAAACCCGAGGTCTGGGCAAATCCAATCACTCTTGCATCCTGGCTTTCCTGGTCCCGGGCAAAATGCACAAAGTTGTGTGCCCTCGAAAAGATGGCATCCGTGACCTCATGGATGCATTTATGGGTGGAGGCTTGTGATGTCCCACAGAGGTCACCTGTGCAGCTCTTAAAGGAGCCACTGGCGTCGAAATTGAGCGCTGTGGTCACTTTCATGGCCACTGGCAGTGGGTGCCCTCCATGTCCCCGTGGTGCCAAATCCTGCAGTAGCTGGCAGATGTGACCAACCAGTTCCCTAGAAATGCACAGTCTGCGGAGACATTGGTTCTTGGTCATCTGCAGGAATGAAAGGCGGCGTCTATAGACCCTGGGTGTCACTAGGCGCCAACCAGCCAGGGCTCGCTCTGGCTCTTGGGCTGCGTGTGCGGGAGCCACAGCCCCACTTCTTCCTGAGGTTGCTGGTCCCCTCCTCTGCGCAGCCAGGAGCCTCAGTCACTCTCTCCTCCGTCGTCTTCGCTCTCTGTAGGCCATCAGGCATACAGCTAGTTCACCAGGCTCCATGATCCTAATGTACTCCTCCTGCTGGGTTAAAGAGAGAGACACCTGGTTAGCATGGGTGTACTAAGAACCTGTCCTGGTTAAGTGTGACGGCCCCTTAACATTTCCCGGAGAGAGCTGATCCCCACTTGGATGGCCAGAGATTAGTGCGCTGCATGGCTGCCCTGTTAGCTTGAACCATGGGAGAGGCTGGTCCAAACCGGGATGTTTACATTGCAAGAGGCTGTGAACACCTCCAGCAGTGACTGCTCCATGGCCAGCTTTAGCGAGGAGATTGTACAACGTGTGCAGTCCAACTGCTCTGCAGTCCACTAAAGTGCTCCTGAATGTGCAGTCTGTGCTGGGGGGAGCTCTGGAGAACTTGGTGGCTCTTTGATGCCTCTGCGTTGCTTGAGTGGGCAGATAAGCTCGGAGCCCGACCCCAATCATATCAATGTGGCTGTGCCTGAACTGTCTGAGTTTCAGAGGAATGGTCACTTCATACAGGTTTCCCTAATACGAGGTATTCAACTCCGAATTCCCCTCAAAGTGCAGCCGCCAAGTGCAGATCGATTCTGTGCTGTTGTGAAACACGTCGGCGTGCTTTCCCACCGACCTGGACGCACAATCCAGCGGGAGAGGTGTTGGGGGGAGGGTGATTCCGGCGGCTTAGCCGGAAAATGATGGGCTGATGTATGACAATGAGGTTCCCGATGTCCGATGGCAGGAAACACGGCCGCTGTCGGCAGGCTGAGCGGACAATCGAGAACTGGTTTCCCGCCATCGTGGCCATATTGTCCGCTCATGCCACCGATCACGCCCAATGCCAGCGGGCATGGAAAATTCCACCCCATGGGCGGCTGACCATTGACTAGAAATTGAACAGGACCAGCCAAAAACATACTGTGGCTACAAGAACAGGTCAGGGGCTCGGAATTCTGCAGTGAGTAACTCACCACCTGATTCCCCAAAGCCTGTACCATCCACAAAGCACAAGTGCGGCGTGTGATGGAATACTCTGCACTTCCCGAGGTGAGTGCAGCTCCAACAACACTCAAGAAGCTGGACACCATCCAGGACAAAGCAGCCGGCTTGATTGGCACCCCATTCACCACCGTCAACATCCACTCCCCCCACCACCAACGCACAGTGCCCGCAGTGTGTACCATCTACAGGATGCACTGCACAAACTCACCAAGGCTCCTTCGACAGCACCTTCCAAACCCACAGTCACTAACACCTTGACGGACAAGGGCAGTAGATGCATAGAAACACCACCATCTTCAAGTTCCCCTCTAAGCTACACACAATTCTGATTTGGAACTATATTGCTGTTCCTTCACTATTGCTGGGTCAAAATCCTGGAACTCCCTTCCTTGTAGTACAGTGGGTGAAGCTACACCACATGGACTGCAGCGGTTCAAGAAGGCAGCTCAACACCACCTTCTCAAGGACAATTAGGGAAGGGCAATAAATGGTGGTCCAGCCAGTGATGCCCACATCCCATGAAAGAATAAATGACTAACACTGAAAGAAACTACAATTTTCTGTTACGCTTAAGTTAAACATAATATGCAAACTCAACTAGATTTTAGAAAGGAATCAATCCTTAAAATTCTTTCACTTCCCAAATTCCCGGAGCTAAACACTTAAACTCGCTGCACTCAGACAAAGCTTAATGCTGTGGACTCCTTGTGTGGCTCCAGTGTCACCTTTTGTTTTATAATGCTCCTGTTAAGAGTCTTGGAATGTTTTAATACACTGAAAGTGCTGTGTAAAGATGTTATTGTTGTTGAAATAGTCAGCATGGCTGGAAGAAACTATGGAGCGAGAAACAGAGCTAATGTTTCCGGTCCATGGATCTACATCATTACTGGGGGCACTTGGGGAATTTTAATTATTTTAGCCAGACATTGAAAGGCTGGAGAGGAGCATTTGGATCAACACTGACATCATCAACAATTTCAGTATCATCCTTTTAGCATTTAATCTGTCCTGCCTTCCATCACATCATAGACCTTCCCTTTGAAAGAACATTTGTTCTTTCAGGTACAATCATTTCAATGCAATGACAGCAAAATGCTGCAGATGCTGGAAATCTGAAATAAAAACAAAAACTGCTGGAAAAGCTCCGCAGACCCGGCAGCGCCTGTGGAGCAAGGAGCAGAGTTAACGTTTCGAGTCCGTGTGACTCTTCTTCAGAGCTGCTTTTTTTGTGAGGACTAAAGGAGGTGCTGATAGCGGCAGAATGTGTTAATAGCAGAACAAGGGTCAGCGCTCTGTGAAAGCACAACATAGAAACAAGTGACAGAAAGCCCTGTGGGAGCAGGGGTGGGGGGAAAAATCAATGAATAAATAAAAATAAATAAATAAAAATAAATAAATAAAAATAAAGAAGAAGAAAAATTGAAATTAAAATTGAAATAAAACAAGTGGGATTAATAAAGGATTAGAGATGGTTGAGAGAGTTTATGGTCTGAAGTTGTTGAACTCAATGTTCAGTCCGGAAGGCTGTAAAGTGCCTAATCAGAAGATGAGGTGATTTTCCTCCAGTTTGCGTTGAGCTTTACTGGAACATTGCAGCAGGCTAAGGAGAGACATGTGGGCATGAGAGCTGGATGGTGTGTTGAAATGGCAAGCGACAGGAAGGTCTGGGTCATAGAAACATTGAAAATAGGAGCAGGAGTAGGCCATTCGGCCCTTCGAGCCTGCCCCACCATTCATTATGATCATGGCTGATCATCCAACCCTGCTCCCGCTTTCTCCCCATATGCTTTGATCCCTTTCTCCCCAAGAGATAGATCTAACTCCTTCTTGAAAACATACAATATTTTGGCCTGAACTACTTTCTGTAGTAGCAAATTTCACAGGCTCACCAGTCTCTGGGTGAAGAAATTTCTCCTCGCCTCAGTCCTAAATGGTCCACCCCGTATCTTCAGACTGTGACCCCTGGTTCTGGACTCCCCCACCATCGGGAACATCCTTCCTGCATCCACCCTATCTAGCCCTGTTAGAATTTTATAGGTTTCTATGAGATCCTCCCTCATTCTTCTGAACCCCAGCGAATATAATCTTAATCAACTCAATCTCTCCTCATATGTCAGTCCCGCCATCCCAGGAATCAATCTGGTAAACCTTCACTGCACTCCCTCTATAGCAAGAACATCCTTCCACAGATAAGGAGACCAAAACTGCACACAATATTCCGGGTATGGTCTCACAGAGGCCCAGTATAATTGCAGCAAGACATCCCTGCTCCTGTATTCGAATCCTCTCACTATGAAGGCCAACATACCATTTGCCTTCTTTACCGCCTGCTGCACCTGCATGCTTACCTTCAGCGACTGGCGTACAAGAACACCCAGGTCTCGTTGCACATTCCCCTCTCAGAATAAATAAAATTTATTAACTCATTCAACAGATTTATCTTTAAATCTGTCGCTAGGTTAAAATCCGGGTAGGGGGAGGGAAAGAGGATCTGATTCTCCCACTCGAACAACCTCCTATCCACCAGTCCTCCAATAGCCCAGCGTCCATCATGCTCCTCATCCTCCAGTCAATTTATCACCATTCAGGTAATAATCTTCCTTCCTGTTTTTGCTACCAAAGTGGATAACCTCTCATTCATCCACATGATACTGCATCTGCCATGTATCTGCCCACTCACTCAGCTTGTCCAAATCACACTGAAGCATCTCTGCATCCTCCTCACAGCTCACCCTCCCACCCAGCTTTGTGTCACCTGCAAATTTGGAGATATTACATTTAATTCCCTCATCTAAATCATTAATATATATAGTGAATAGCTGGGGTCCCAGCACCGATCCCTGCGGTATCCCACTAGTCACCGCCTGCCATTCGGAAAAAGACCCGTTTATTCTTACTCTTTGTTTCTGCCAACCAGTTTTCGATCCATCTCAATACGCTACCCCCAATCCCACGCGCTTTCATTTTTCACGCTAATCTCTTATGTGGGACTTTGTCGAAAGCCTTCTGAAAGCCCAAATAAACCACATCCACTGGCTTCCCCTCATCAGCTCTGCTAGTTACATCCTCGAAAAATTCCAGTAGATTTGTCAAGCATGATTTCCCTTTCGTAAATCCATGCTGACTCTGTCCGATGCTTGTGGACAGGCCGAAGGTGTTCCGCAAAGCGGTCACCCAGTCTGCGTTTGGTGTCCCCAATGTAGAGGAGACCGCGTTAGCAGCAGCGAATGCAGTCGACCAAATTGAAGGAGGTGCAAGTGAAGCACTGTTTCACCTGAAAGGAGGGTTTGGGCCCTTGGACGGTGAGGAGGGAGGAGGTAAAAGGGCAGGTGTTGCACCTTCTGTGATTGCATGGGAAGGTGCCGTGGGAAGGGGATGGAGGAGTGGATCAGGGTGTAGGGAGGGAACGGTCCCTACGGAATGCTGATGGGGGGGTGGGTGAGGGGAAGATATGTTTTGTGTTGGCATCATGTTGGAGTTGGCGGTAATGGTGGAGGATGATCCTTTGAATGCGGAGGCTGGTGGAGTGAAAAGTGAGGACAAAGGGGACACGATCATGGTTCTGGGAGGGAGAGGAAGCGGTGAGGGCAGAGGTGTGGGAGAGGGGTCGGACATGGTTGAGGGCCGTGTCAAGGAAGGGAAGGGAAGTGTCAGAATGGACCATGTGAAGGTGAGAGAGGGGTGGAAATTGGATGCAAAATCGATAAATTTTCCAGGTACCGATGAGAGTACAAACCGACACCGATACAGTTATCAATGCATCGAAAATAGTGATGTGGGAGGGGGCCTGAGTAGGACTGGAACAAGGAACGTTCCACATATCCCACAAAAAGACAGGCATAACTGGGGCCCATGCAGGTACCCACAGTATCACAGTATCTTTACAGTGTAGAAGGAGGACATTCGGCCCATCAAGTCTGCACTGGCTCTCTGAAAGAACATTCTACCTCTTCCCTCTCCCCTGCATTATCCCCATAACCTTGTACATTCTCTCTTTTCCGTTAGCAATCCAATTGCCTTTTGAATACCTTGATCGAACCTGCCTCCACCACCCTCTGGGTGAAAAAAATTTTCCTCACATCACTTCTACTCCTCTTGCCCATTATTTTGAATCTGTGCCCTTTGGGTCTTGATGTTTTCTTGAGTGGGAAAGGTTTCTCACTATTTACCCTGTCCATATCCCTCAGGATCTTGAATACCTCTATCAAGTCTCCTCTCAGCCCTCTTTCTTCCAAGGAAAAGTGTCCCAACCACTCCAGTCTATCCTCATAGCTGCAGTTGTTCATCCCTGGAATCATTCTCATTAATCTCCTTTGTACTCTTTCCAATGCTTTTACATCCTTCCTCAAGTATGGTGTCCAGAATTGGACCCAGTACTCCAGATGAGGCCTAACTATTGTCTTATGCAAGTTCAGCATGATCACCTGTACTCAATGTCCCTATTAATAAAGCCCAAGATACTATATGCTTTATTAACTGCTTTCTCAACATGCCCTGCCATCTTCAATGACCTATGTACGCATACACCGAGGTCCCTCTGTTCCTGCAGCTCCTTTAGGTGCTCTCCATCTTTTTCCTGCCACTTCTCTCTTCTCTGCATTGAACTTCATCTGCCACTTGTCTGCCCAATCCACCAACATGTCTATGTCCTTTTGAAGTTCAAGACTATCCCCATCACAGTTGACAACATTTCCAATCTTCGTATCATCTGCAAATTTGGAAATCATGCCCTGCACACCACAGTCTAGGTCCTTAATATATATCATGAAGGACAAGTGTCCCAACTCTGATCCTGGGAGACTTCACTATAAACCTTTCACAATCAGAAAAACCACCATTTAACACTACTCTCTGTTTCCCGTCACTCAGCCAATTTCTTATCCAAGTGCCTACTTTCCCTTTTATTCCATGACCTAGAATTTTTCTCACAAGTCTGTTGTGTGGCACTGTATCAAAAGCCTTTTTTAAAAATCCATATATACCACATCAACAGTGTTTCCCTTATCAACCTTCTCTGTTACTTCCTCAAAAAATTCGAGCAAGTTAGTTAAACATGATTTTCCCTTAATGAATCCATGCTGGCTTTCCCTCATTATCATGTACTTGTCTAAGTGACTATTGATTTTACCCCATACTGTAGTTTCCAGAAGTTTCCCTACCACTGAGGTCATTCTGACTGCTCTGTAGTTGCCGGCTTTATCCTTGCACCCCTTTTTGAACAAGGGTGTAACATTTGCAATTCTCCAGTTGTGTGGCACATCCCCTGTGTCTAAGGAAGACTGGAAGATTATCATTATTTCCTCTGCAATTTCCACTCACTTCTCTCTGTACTCTTGGATGCATCTCATCCAGTTCTGGTACCTTATCTATTTTAAGTAAAGGTAGTCTTTCCAACACCTCCTTCCTCTTGATTGTAAGTTTTTCTAGTGTACCAGTTACCTCCTCTCTCACCTTGGCCTGGGTAGGATCCTCTTCCTTTGTAGAGACAGATGCAGAGTACTCGGACAACACCTGCACTCTTTCTCCAGCCTCCATATGCAAGTCCCTTTTTTGACCCTAATCAACCCTACTCTTTCTTTTACCACCCTTTTATTATTTACATGCTTGTAGAAGACCTTGGGATTTCCTTTTCTGTTCGCTGCCGGCCTCTTTTCATGCTCTCTCTTTGCTTTTCTTATTGGTTTTTAAATTTCCCCCCGGTCCTGCTATATTGAGGCTGATTTTACATTGTATTTTCGACCTGACATCTGCTGTGTGCGCACTTTCTCCTTTTCATCTTCTATCTCTCTCATCATCCAGGGTTCTCTGGATTTATTTGTCCTACCTTTCCCCTTCAGGGAATATCCCTTGACATTTGCTGCAATACTTTTTCTTTAAAGGTGGCCCATTGTCGGCCACCGTCTTTTCTGCCAACATTTGATTCCCACTCACTCATCTCAGATGCCTTCTCATCCCACCG
Organism: Cetorhinus maximus; assembly: GCF_964194155.1. NCBI lineage: Eukaryota > Metazoa > Chordata > Chondrichthyes > Lamniformes > Cetorhinidae > Cetorhinus > Cetorhinus maximus. The sequence goes on from NC_135906.1 coordinate 366,051, forward strand.
AACTTGGCTTTCCCACAATTAATTATCCCCGTTCTGGATTGTTCCCTGTCCTTTTCCATGATTAACCTAAACCTTATGATACAATGGTCACTGTCCCCTAGAGGCTCTCCCACTGATATTTGATCCACTTGGGCCAACTCATTCCCCAGAACCAGGTCCAAAAGTACATGTCCTCTAGTTGGACTGGAAACATACAGATGCAGAAAATTATCTTGAACACATTCCAGGAACTCTTGCCTACTTTTCCCTTTGTACTATTCCTATCCCAGTCCATATTCGGATAATTGAAATCTCCCATTCTGATTACTTTTTAACTCTTGCACCTCTCCATAATTTCTTTGCAAATTTGTTTCCCCATATCCCTTCCACTAGTTTGTGGTCTGTGTCGTATATAATCAATGTTACTGCACCTGTTTCATTCCTTACCTCCAGCCAGAGAGATTCTGTCCTTGACCGCTCTGGAACATCTTCTCTCTCCAATCCTGTAATGCCATCTTTATCCAGAATTGCCACTTCCCACTGCCACCCTAACCCCCACCACCACATTTTCTTCCTTTCCTGTCTCTCCTGAACACCTTGTACCAGGAATATTTAACCCAGTCCTGCCTTTCTTTGAGCCAGGTCTCTGTTATAACAATAGTATCATAATTCCATCTGTTAACCTGTGCCTGCAGTTCACCAATCTTATTAACCACACTCTGTGCTTTCACACACATGCACATTAGCCCTGATTGAGGCTTTTTATCCTCTCCCCCTCATTCTGGCCCCATCTAATGACTTGCTGTTGCCTACTCTAGTTCTAACAAACTCTCCAAGGTTCTATTAACCTTGATACAACTGGCTGATATATCCTTGGTATCAGTTGATGCTTCCCTACTCCCCACTGCCAGTTTTTCTCCTCTCCACTCTGAATTTCCCCTCAGGGTCCCATCCCCATACCAATCTAGTTTAAACCCTCCCCAATAGCACTAGCAAAGCTCCCCGCGAGGACATTCGTCTCAGTCCTATTCAGGTGTAGATCGTCCAGCTTGTACAGGTCCCACCTCCCCCAGAACCTGACCCAATGCCTCAGAAATCTAAAGCCCTCCCTTCTCCTCCATTTCTCCAGCCACGTGTTGAACTGCTCGATCTTCCTATTCTTGTGCTCGTTGGCACGTGGCACTGGGAATAATCCTGTCATTACTGTTCTTGAGGTCCTGCTTTTTAATTATTTTCTTAACTCCCTAAAATCTGGTTTCAGGACCTCATCCCTTTTCCTACCTATATCATTGGTACCAATGGGGACCACAACCTCTGGCTGTTCACCCTCCCCCAAAAGCATGTTCTGCAGCTGCCCTGTGACATCCTTGACCCTGGCACCAGAGAGGCAACGTACCATCCTGGAGTCATGTCTATGGCCACAGAAATGCCTGTTTGCTCCTCTAACTATGGAATCCCCTACTACTTTAGCACTCCCGCCCTTCCTCCTCCCCTCCTGTGCAGCTGAGCCACCTGTGGTGCCATGAACTTGGCTCTTGATATCGTCCTCCGAGGAACCATCTCGCTCACCAGTATCCAAAATGGAAAAGCAGTTAGAGAGTGAGGTAGCCTCAGCAGATTCCTGCACTACCTGCCTGCTTCTCCTAGATACTCTGCCGGTCACCCATTCCCTCTCTGTGTTCTTCGAACCTGCTGTGTGACTACCTCTCTAAAAGTGCTATCCACGTAATCCTCGGCCTTGTGGATGTACTGCAGTGACTCCAGCAGCCACTCAAGCTCCGCAAATCAGAGCTCAACTTTCTGCCACTAGTGACGCTTCCTGCAGATATGATCATTGAGTCCACTCTGTGCCTGCACGACTTCCCACATCCCACAGGATGTACATTCCACATGGCCGAGCTGCGCTGACATACCTTAAACTTTGTACGAAGCATTTACTACGGTATTTATTTCATAATTTATTCTAAATTACTCATTTAAAACAATTATTTTCTTAATTAATTTGGAATATTTCCCACGTATAGTACAGTACTGTGTTTATTAAATGCTAGCATCACCCACAATTACAACTAAAAGTTACATATTCCTTAATTACACGGGAATGTGTTTTAAGTATTTATTTTAATTATTTTATTTTAGCTATTTTATTTTACTTATTTTGCTGTATATATATTTTTTATTTTAAAGTTTTACTTCTTGTTATTTACAAGACCTACTTTAACTCCTGCATTCTAAGCTGGCTTTTAACACACTAACCCTTACACCAAGCTCTTACCAGCCAATCAGCTTACTGGTTTCATGCGATGTCACAGTTGCTTTTACCACTCAGCTTCTACAGAAGCTGAAATTCTCCTGGTTCCAGACTTGCCTCTGCTCCGTTCTCAGGCAGGAAAGGCTGTGCTCTGAGCCCAAGTATCTATTTATGCTGATCCTGGTTCCTGACCTGCCTCTGCTCCGCTCCCATAGCCACACCTTTTAGTTGGAGGAAGTGAGACAAGTTAAAGGAAAAGTTATTCAGTGGGAGAACAAGTTCAGCCAGACAGAGGAGAGTGGTGGTGGATGAGGATTGTTTGGGCCTCGTTTCAATATATGACTGAATTCAATAACAAATGTTAAAACCTTAATAAGTTCTCAATCAAGCTAGTAACTTTGTTCTCAACCTGATGTATTTTACCCCACTTTATTTTCCTTCTTCACAGTTAACTTAATGGCGATTAGAATACTGTCTCAGCAAAAGTGCGGTCTCTCCAAATGTGTTACTTGCTACCTGGTGGCCATGGCAGTGGCAGATCTACTGGTCATTATCCTGGACCTGATATTAAGACACATACCAATTGTTTATGGGGAGCAGTTCCGGTTCCTGTTTTCCATTCCCGTGTGTAACATACACGCTGTTTTCCTTTATGCAGCCACTGACTGTTCTGTCTGGTTCACTGTCACTTTCACCATTGACCGATTTGTGGCCATTTGTGGCCAGAAGCTGAAAAGTAAATATTGCACTGAGAAAACAGCGACTGTGGTTGTGGGAACAGTGACTGTGCTGAGCTGTTTAAAGAACATTTTCTGGTATTTTATGTTCATAGGTGAATATTTGCTGTTGAATGTCCCCTGGTTTTGTGATGTAACAGGGGGTATTCAGTATTCTCAAGTCTGGGGATCAATCGAGTTCCTCCATAATATTCTAAACCCAGCGGTCCCATTTGTTCTGATTTTGCTGCTCAACGTTTTCACTGTCAGACACATTTTAGTGAGCAGCAGAGCCCGCAGGAGACTCCGGGCTGACAGCAGTGGGGAGAGTCCCAGAGACCCAGAGATGGAGAGTCGAAGGAAATCCATCATTTTACTGTTTGTTATCTCGGCAAATTTCATCCTGTTATGGACAACGTTAATGGTTTATTCCGTGTGGTACCGGATGTGGGATTTGGGATATGGTTCTGTTTGGATTGATGAAGTTGTGCTGGAACTGGGCTTCATGCTGCAGCTCCTGAGTTGCTGCACAAACACTTGTATTTATGCCGTGACCCAGACTAAGTTTAGAGAACATCTGAAGGATATGCTGAAATATCCCTTCACCCAAATTGTTCGACTCATTCATTGATCAGAAAAACTGAATCACTGAGAGCTTCAAGCACCTTCTCATTTTATTTCACATTTCCAGCAGGGGCCGTGTCCTGTTCCCCATGGTGATAGGGAATGGGGGTGGGTCCTGTTTCCCACAGTGACAGTGAAGTGAGGGTACAGCCTGCGGCCAATAGTGATGGGAGACTGAGGGTGGGGCCTGTTCCCATGGTGAAAAAGCATTAGGGGAGAGGCCTGTTGCCAAGGTGACAGGGGACTGGGAATTGGGAGATTTCCACATGGTGACAGGACGTAGGGGAGGGTATTGGGTGATCTCTGGCACGGGATCAGCTCACTCAACAGAGGCCCGGGATGGAGCCAGGGCCCATCCTGCTCCGTGTGTGACTCAGTATCACACACAGTGGGATCAGCTCACTCAACGCAGGCCCGGGATGGAGCCAGGGCCCATCCTGCTCCGTGTGTGACTCAGTATCACACACAGGGGGATCAGCTCACTCAACGCAGGCCCGGGATGGAGCCAGGGCCCATCCTGCTCCGTGTGGCTCGCTATCACACCACGAGACTTCAGCTAACACAGCATAATCTGGAGCCTGTCCTGCTCTGGGGGCTCAGTAACAAATCCCATGAGATGAACTTTTAATAAACACTCCGGTGTATTTAACTCCTTGTCCAACACTGTGAGGCAGCTTTCAGTTTTTAGGTTGATTTCACAGGCGATCTCCAGCTCTGAATTCCTCAGCAGAGAGCTTCTGATCTTCGGATAGTCGGAGTCCAGATGGATGTACCCCGGAAGATGCGCCATGGGACATTATCGGAAGTCCCAACGCACTGACTCTGCGGGAACTGCCAGGGAAGTTTGAACATCTGATGGGCAATTCACCTGCTCCCTGGGACCCTCCGCAAAAGTCTCCAACTTCAAACAGTTCCCACGTACTTAACTGAATAGATACCCAGGAAATGTTAGACCAATGAAAACCTAGTCTAACTCCTGGGTAACTGCACAGCTGACCGACCAATCACTCACAAAGTCCCCCCCCACCTGACTGCCTCGTGACCCCCAACTACCCCCTGACCCCTGACTCCCCATTGACCTCCCAACACCCCCAACTCGACCTGACTAGCTGCTCCACCCGACTCCGCCGATGTACGCTATTCCCCCGACTCAACCTGACTAGCCTTTGCCCCAGCTACCCGCTTACCCACCTGCCAAACTACCCACCTCACCCACCTGCCAACCTACCCAGCTTCCACCTTACCGACCTGACACCCTATCCCCTTACCCATTTACCTCACACATCCTACCCCCTTGCCCACCCACCCCCATTACTCACTTACCTTCTCTCCGTTGCTTCCAAAGAAGCTTTGGGACGTTTAAACTCTTTACTTACTGGTCAAAGTCCTGGAACTCCCTTCCTAACAGCGCTGTGCGTGTACCTACACCACATGAACTGCAGTGGTTCAAGAAGGCAGCTCACCACCTCCCTCTCAAGGGCAACTAGGGATGGGCAATAAATGCTGCCCCAGCCAGTGAAGCCCACATCCCGTGAATGAATAAAAGAAAATCCGGCAGCTGGTGTTGTAGAAAGGGGGCGTGGCCTGTCCTCCCCCAATGATCTGACGCTATGAAGAAGCAGTTCCATTTCAGGCTCGCTCCGCATTTCTGGAGAAGCCGGGATGGGAAGACCTGGTCAGGAACGCCGCACTCCGGTGTGCTGGAGGAAAGTAGGAGCGGAGTGGTAATCCGACAGTGATTGACATTCCTCGGAAGATTCCGGCCTCATCTTTCAATTCGATAATTTACAGTCTTCCAGACTCAACACTGAGTTCAACCATTACAGACTGGAATCTCTGTCTCCATTTCTTTTCATGTTTCACTCTTACTCTTGTTCTCACATTCGGAATGCAGCACAACTGCTCGAGGCACATCTTTTGTTTTACTTGTCCCATTTCCACTCCCTTTGACTCCGCACGACTAGCTCTTCTGTCATTTAATCTCTCCCTGTCTTACACCCAATCACAGAGCTTCCCTATTGTCCTTTTTCTCACCCTCCTGTTGCTTAAAGTCGATGACATTTCAAACTTGTCCAGTTCTGATGCCTGAAACGTTAACTCGATTTCTCTCTGTACAGATGCTGTCAGACCTGATGAGTATATCCAAGGATTTCTGAATGTATTCAGAGGAATTCTCTGTTACTCCAGCCCGGGATCACGGATGCAATGGATGTTATTGAAAACAAGTTCCCTGGGCCATTTTGTTAGAGCTTGGTTGCTTCTAAAATTGTATTTTTACTCTTCTGACATTGTCTCAAATTAACCATTAAACTTCTGACATGGATCCATGCATCCATTTAGCATGGGTGGATGATTGGACAATGGAGAAGTAGCAGAGAGTAGGGATAAACGGGACATTTTCGCTTTCTCAGCTGCTAACTAGGGGATTTCTGCAAGGATCAGAGCTGGGGCCTCAACTATTTACAATCCCTGTTAATGATTTAGACAAAGAGATCAAGCTGAGAGAAGTAGGGAAAGCGGAGGGGTGAAATCAGAAAGGAAATTAGGACAGTAAAGAGAGGGCATGAAAGAATATTGGCAAGCAAAATCAACACAAAGATGATTGATCAATTTAGAGTAAGAGGATCACGAAGGAAAGAGTGGAGCTCATAAAACACCGAAAAGCTAACCTGTGTATGGAGGCGGAGGATGTGGGTGTGGGTCTGAATGAATACTTTGCGTCTGTCTTAACAAAAGAGAGGGAGAATGCTGACATTGTAGTTCAGGAGGAGGAGTGTGAAGTATTGGATGTGATAAACGTAGGGAGAGAGGAAGTATCAAGGGGATTAGCATCGCCAGAAGTGGATAAATCACCAGGGCTGGATGAAATGTACCCCAGGCTGTGTCCGCTCCAGTCAACAAAGATCTGACTACACTAATCCCATTTTCCAATGCTTGGCACATAGCCCTGGAGGCTATGTCAACGCAAGTGAATATCTAAATACTTCTTAAATGTTACGAGAGTTTCTGACTCAACCACCCTTTCAGGCAGTGAGTTCTAGACTCCCACCACTGTCTGGGTGAAAAAATTGTTCCTCAACACCCCTCTTAGCCTTCTACCTCTTACCTTAAATCTATGCCCCCTGGTTATTGACCCCACTACTAATGGAAAAAATGCCTTCCTATCCACCCTATCTATGCTCCTCATAATCTCATACACCTCTATCAGGTCTCCTCTCAACCTTCATTGCTCCAAGGAAAACAACCCCAGCCTATCCAATCTTTCCTCATGGCTCAGACACAACAGCACAGGCAGCATCCTGGTAAATCTCCTCTGCGCCCTCTCCAGCGCAATCACACCCTTCCTATAATGTGGTGACCAGAACCGCACACAGTACTCCACTTGTGGCCTAACCAGCGTTTTATACAGTTCCAGCATAACCTCCCTGCTCTTGTATTCTATGCTTCGGCTAATAAAGGCAAGTATCCCACATGCCTTCTTAACCACCTGATCTACCTGCCCTGCTACCTTCAGGGATCTATGGATATGCTGACCAAGGTCCCTCTGATATTCAGTGCTTTTCAGGGTCCTACCATTCATAGTGTATTCCCTTGCCTTGTTAGCCATCCCCAAGTGCATTACCTCACATTTTTCTAGGTTGAATTCCATTCGCCACTGCTCTGCCCACCTGACCAGTCCATTGATATCCTCCTGCAGTTTACGGCTATCCTCCTCGCTATTTACCACTCTACCAATTTTCCTCTTATCTGCAAACTTCTTAATCATACCCCCTACATTTAAATCTAAATCATTTATGTACACCACAAACAGCAAGGGCCCCAGCACCGAGCTCTGCGGAACCCCACTAGAAATAGACTTCCAGTCACAGAAACATCCCTCTACCATCACCCTCTGCTTCCTGCCTCTCAGCCAATTTTGGATCCAACATGCCACTTTGCCATGGACCCCATGGGCTCTTACTTTCATGCCCAGTCTGCCATGAGGGACTTTATCAAAAGCCTTGCTAAAGTAAAATGCATTATCCTCATCAACACTCCTGGTTACCTCCTCAAAAAATTGGGACAAATTTTTCAAACACGACCTTCCCTTAACAAATCCATGCTGACTGTCCCCGATTAATCCTTGTCTCTCCAAGGCCAGATATATTCTGCCCCTCAGAATTCTTTCTAGTAACTTCCCCGCCACTGAGGTTAGACTGACTGGCCTGTAATTTCCTGGTCTATCCCTTCCTCCCTTTCTTAATATTGGAACAATTTTAGCATTCCTCCAGTCCTCTGGCATCACACCTGTGGCCAGAGAGGATTTGAAAATTATTGCCAGGGCCCCTGAAATCTCTTCCCTTGGCTCCCTCAACAGCCTGGGATATATCTCATCCGGGCCTGTGGATTTATCCATTTCTAAGGCCGCTAGACCTGCAAGTGCCCCCTCGCTCTCTATGTTAATTTCCTCTAATATTTCACAGTCCTCCACCCTGATATCTGTATCTGCGTCGTCCTTTTCCATTGTGAAGACCGACGTAAAGGATTCATTGATAACTGCACCCATGTCTTCCGGGTCCACACACAGATTACTTCTATTATCCTGAATTGGCCCTACTCTTTCCCTAGTTATTCTCTTCCTCTATATATATTTAAATAACCCCTTTGAGTTTTCCTTTATTCTATCCACCAATGCTTTCTCATGCACTCTCGTAGCTTTCCTAATTTCCTTTCTAAGTTCCCTCTACACTTTTTACATTCCAGGAAGGACTCAGCTGTATTGAGCCCTCGGTATCTGCCATAAGCTTCTCTTGTTTTCTTCATTCTAACCTTTATGCCCCTTGACATCCAGGTTTCTCCAGGATTGGTTCCCCCCACCCGTTGCCTTTATGGGAACATAATTGCCCTGTGCTTTTGCTATTAGCTCCTTGAAGACCCCCCACTGTTCTGACACAGTTTTAACTGCAAGTAGCTGCTCCCAGTCCACTTGTGCCAAATCGCATCTCATCTTAGTAAAATTAGCCTTTCCCCAGTTTAGAACTTTCATTCCTGGCCCAACCTTATTCTTTTCCATAACTATCCTAAATCTAACTGAGTTATGGTCACTATCTCCAAAATGTTCCCCTACTGATATGCCTTCCACCTGCCCGGGCTCATTTCAGAATATTAGGTCCAGAACTGCCCCCTCCCTTGCTGGGCTTTCTACGCACTGTCTGAGAAAGTTCTCCTGGATGCAACTTCAGAATTTTACTCCCTCCCTACCTTGCACACTGAAACTATCCCAGTTAATATTTGGGTAGTTAAAATCCCCTACCATTACTGCCCTATTATTCTTACACTTCTCTGAAATTTGTCTACATATTTGATCCTCTATCTCTCCCTGACTGTTTGGGGGCCTATAGTACACAGGTCATATCTGACTAATTAGATTGAAGTTTTTGAGGAAGTAACAAGTAGGATTGATGAGGGTGGTGTAGTTGATGTGATACACATTGATTATAACAAGGCTTTCGACAAGGTTCCACATGGCAGACTGCTTAAAAAAATAACAGCCCATAGGATCCAGGGGAACGTAGCGAGCTGGATACAAAATTGGCTCAGTGGCAGGAAACAAAGGATGGATGTTTTTGTGACTGGAAGGCTGTTTCCAGTGGGGTTCTGCCGGGCTCAGTACTGGGCCCCCTGCTTTTTGTGGTCTATATTAATGATTTGGGCATAAAAGTAGAATGATCAAGAAGTTTGCAGACAGCAGAGAAATTGGTTGATAGTGAGGAGAGTTGCTGTGGACTGCAGGAAGATATCAATAGACTGGTCAAGTGGGCAGAAAAGTGGCAAATGGAATTCAACCCAGAGAAGTGTGAGGTGATGCATTTGGGGAGGTCAAACAAGGCAAAGGATTACACAATAAATGGGAGGAAACTGAGAGGTGTAGAGGAAGTGAGGGGTCTTAGAGTGAGTGTCCACAGATCCCAGAAGGTAGCAGGACAGGTTGAGAATTTGGTTAAGAAGGCTGATGGAATCCTTTCATTTCTTAGCCGAGGTGTAGAATATAAGAACAGGGAGGTTATGCTGGAACTATAGAAAACATTAGTTAGGCCACGACTTGAGTACTGTGTGCTGTTCTGGTCACCTTGTTACAGAAAGGATGTAATTGCATTCGAGAGGGAACAGAGGAGATTTAACAGGGTGTTGCCTGGACTGGAAAATTGCAAATATGAGGAAAGATCGGAGAGGCTGGGGTTGTTCTCCTTGGAACAGAGGAGGCTGAGGGGAGATTTGATTGAGATGTACAAATTTGTGAAGGGCCTGGATAGACTGGATGGGAAGGGCCTATTTACTTTAGCAGAGAGCACATTGACGAGGGGATATAGATTTTAAGTGATTGACTGAAAGATTAGAGGGGAGATGTGGAAAACCTTTTCTCACCCAGAGGATTGTGTGGGTCTGGAACTCACTGCCTGAAAGGGGAGTAGAGGCCGGAACCCTCAACTCATTGAAAAGGTGTCTGGATATGCACCTCAACTGCCGGAACCTGCAGGGCTATGGACCAAGTGCTGAAAAGTGGGATTAGGCTGGGGGGGGTTCGTTCTTCAGCCGGGGCAGACACGATGGGCCGAGTGGCCTCTTTCTGTGCTGTAAACATTCTACGATTCTACGGTACATTCAGACGGTTGCTATGCAGCCATTCACACCTCATCTGGACACATCTTTTGTTTCTTTACTTTAACCATTACCACTGCCTCTGGCTTTTGTACCATGAAACCTTTTATCCTTTAATCTCTCCTGCCCTCCACCCTATCACGCACCTTCCCTTTTGTTCATCGACATCATTCCCCCCCCAGACCAACTCCTATTGGTCCAAATAAAATCGGCCTTCCTGGTAATAAACCCATGAGTTCTGTCATTGGTGGAGATTGTGGAGATTGGGGCTGGTTAATTGGTTCAATGTTGCAGCTTCTGGTCTCATTGGTGTCAGGTGAGTGCGGCTTGTGTGTATAAAAGGTGCTGCTCGGTGGCTGAAGGGATGGTGAGTTGTTTGGTATCATGGGGGATTTTGTAGTGAGGGCTTTGTTCCCAGGGCTGGTGTTAGCTGGAGCTGTTTGTGGCTCTGATACTTGGGAACTGTTTCTATGCCAGAGGTTTCTATGGAGCAGAGTCAAAGCCACCCCTGTGCCTCAGACAGTCTCTCCTCCTGGGCCTCCCTTTGGTTCCCATTTCCGTGTGTCTGAGGGTGGAAGTGTGTCTCCACTGCAGACTGTGATGGTGCAGTGTGGAGAGGACAAGCTGCTGCTCAGGGTCCAGCTGGATTTATTTGGAACCTGGCACCTGATCAAAGCTGCTGACCTGACCCTGGGGACAGCAGGTTGTTGGCCAACCAGGATCTACTCTCAGAACCACACTGTCCTCTTTGACTATGGACTCCATGAGTGTGGCAGCAGGTTGCAGGTAATGGGAATCCTCAGCTCTTGCTCTAAGCTTGGGCTGTAGGTTGTTTCCCACTCTTCATTCCAACAATGGGTGAGATGTCAATGATATTGAGGAGATAGCTGTCTCCTGCTTTATAAAACTACAAATTAGCTTTCTATCTTGTATTGTACTTTACTTTAACTGGTCCCTGAGTCTCTCCAACCTATGACATCAGCCCCATTGGTCTTGAACCTTCTCTTTGGATCCTCGAAGCTTTGCCTTTTGTTGTTTTGAGGATTTTCAGCTCTATTCCTCTCATTCAGATCAATCGACCTGGAGGTTTCAGTCCAGTTTAATCGAACCAGGTTTAGAATAAGATGTGATGAAAATTTGCTTTTTCAATAAAATTTGGATAGCTTGAATTTCCAAGCAATCGTGGGATGTGACTCCAGCTTTCAGAACTAAGCTGAAGTGTTAATTTTTTCAAAGGTTACTGATAAATTAGTACTAAACTTTTATATTATGAAAAGTGAAGTTGCAACAAGATATGGGAACAATGGAATTTACCTGTAGAGGGGATGAGGCTGAGTCAGTGGTGAAGACATCCTAAGATCTTTCACAAATGTGAGAAGCCTCCAGCCTCTGCATCAAGTTCCTGTCTAAAGGAACCAAGGATGTGTTAACTCGTATTGAATTCTCCTGTCCAGGTGGTGTTGCTTTGCCTGGGTCTGTACAAATCTGTTTTTTAACTGTTGCCTTAATGAAGGTGTCACTGGGAGCCAGTTTAATCAGAATTTTGGGAGTTCTTATAGTAATTTGTAGACCTAATGGATGTGCTTAATCTTTTCTTTAAATGTTTACATTTTTATCTAAACCTCCTGAATTTGTGGCAGTCTTTGCTGTTCCTGAATTCCGGGCACTGAAATCAAAATAATATACTAATTGCAAAACAGTTGAGTGCCTGATCAAGTTTCCCTCGTGGATTTGATCCACCTGACTAGCATCATCTGCCACATCATAACATTGCCTTCATTCCCCAAAATAAATCCATCTGTCTCCAATGTACTCGGTGACTGAGCATTCACAGCTCTCTGGGCTCGAATCCCAAAGATTCACCACCTGCTGAATGAAGTAATTCCCTGTCACATTAATCTTAAGTGACCCCCTGACCTGAGATGCCTACACCTAATAATCAACCCTCCTCCGGCTGGGGGGAAGCAGCCTCTTCACACTGACCCTGTCAATCCTCCTCAGAATTGTTTTCAGGGGATGGGATGACTTCATTGTTAACCCCTGTGGAGAACATTCTCATTTCAGATCAGTTCTTCATTCCTTAACCTGATTCTTTCAGATGATTGGAGATTTCCTCATCTACACCACCCACCTGAACCACACCCCAGAGTATCATGGATCTGTCATTGTGAGAACGAATGGAGCTGTTGTTCCCATTGAGTCGTTATTTTAGGTGAGAATCTTTACCCTCTTTGTCAATAAGATCTACAGCTGCTGGTGGTCTCTGAAGATGTCCTAAAATGACTCCCCTGCCTTTCCAGGAAGGGCAATGTGAGCAGTGACCCCATCAAGCCCACCTGGATCCCATTCAGCTCCACCAAGTCTGGAGAAGGGAATCTGTCATTCTCTCTGCGCCTAATGAAGGGTATGTGATGGGTGGATGGGGAGTGATTTCCTGTAGTCACTCACTGGGAGTTACAGCCACTGTCTCTAACCCTTGTCCTCTTGTACTTCAGGTGACTGGCTTACAGAGCGCACTTCGACTGTCTACTACCTGGGTGAGCTCATTCACATTGAGGCCTCTGTTTCAATGACCAACCACATGCCCCTGAAGCTCTACATTGACCGCTGTGTAGCTACATTGAGCCCAGACAAGGACTCCACCCCGAGATATAGCTTCATTGACCACAATGGGTAAGGAGCTCTCTGCTTTCTCCAGCTGGTCCCATCTCAATGGCTTCACTTGATTCACTTCCTGTCCCTTTTTAATCTTTCTTCAGTTGCCTCCTGGACAGCAAAGCTGAGGACTCCTTTTCAACCTTTGTGTTGCCAAGAGACGAGCAGGAGCTGGACAAGCTCCAGTTTGACCTGGATGCGTTCCGTTTCCTTGGAGATGACCGTTCCTTGGTAAGAGGAAGCTGATCATTGGGATCTCCATGTTGGGAGGGAGTCACTGAATCATGACTTGTGTTGAATGTGTCCCTCAGATTTTCATCACCTGTCACCTGAAAGTTGCTCCATTGGATCAGAGGGATTCCAGGAACAAAGCTTGTACTTTCCAGAAGGTGCAAAATGTGTAAGTTCCCCCTCTCTCTCCCTCAGAGATGTTGTGTGGGGATGTGATGCACAACCTGGTTGATGGGCTATTTCTCTTATTTATCTGCACCCCATTGGAGGAATCGAGCATTGACATTTGTGCCTGTTGCCATGTGGGTAACTGTGGTGCCACAAGGGAGTTGTGGTTTGGTTCCAGAGGAAGGAGAGATCTTGAACCTGAAGCTGGTGGGACATTGATCCTCTAGATGTTGGACGTCCCCCTTTCCCCTCTCTAACTGGAATGTTTGATGTTGCAGAGAGTGAAGCTGGATTGAAGTGGGAGGGTGAGGCCTCACTTGGACCCCTGCAGGAGCTGAGGTGCGGTATCGCACACTCCTGCTGAAACAACAGGTCAGCTTTGACCTTGACAACGTAGTCCAAGGTCGCAACACATTGCATAATAGATTTAATGCTGCGCACATTTATGGATACAATCTTTACACTCATTTTAAAGCATTTAGTCTCTTACCAAACCTGTTGCCTGAGAGTCCGAGACCTTTGGTCTGCTCCTGCATACCCATAGTGTTCACAAATTGCCTCACTTTGGATAGGCTGAGGAAACTGCCCTGAAGCTCCCCATTGGAGATGTTCTGCTCAGGTGGCATCTGGGGGTTCGTGTAGAGAACGGGATTTGAAATGTCCTCTGTTGGAGAAGCTTCTCCAATCCTTTCCACCTCTGGGGCGTTGCTGCTCCCGGCTTCCCGGAGCTGGGGTGCGCTGGCCTCTTCGGGTTGTAGGCAAAGTTGGGGTGCGCTGGTCTCCTCATTGTCTCCGGTGTTCTGGAGCTCGGGTTTCTCGTCCTCCAACTCCCTAGAGCTTTTCCGCTTCTTCTGTAGGTGCCGCACTTGCCTTTCTTCGTCGGAAGAGCAGCTGCCCTTGTCGTCCGCGTCGGATGGGAGACGCCTCTTGCCACTTGTCTGGGAAGTGGCTTGGTCCCTTCTTAGCCTCTTCTTCCTTTTGTCTCTCTTCACCAGCTGCCACTCTCCCTGCTGATTTTCCGCTGCTTCCTCCTCCTCCATTGATTCGCTCTCCTGAGGAGTGGGAGGTTCAGGGGGTAGTGCTGTTGATCGGCTGTCTGCTGCCTCAATCTTTTCCTCCACCTTGTCTCTCTCTGCGTCCTCCTTTGTCCCGTTGTTCTCACTGGGGGCCATGGTGGTTGGAGCGTTGCAAGTGTCCTTGGTAGTAGTGACACGAAGCATTTCTTCTGCTTCCCCCTCGTTGGCTTTGGCTGCCTGTGCATAAGTGAGACAGCGTTTGGGGCAGGTCCTGTAGAGGTGACCTGCCTCGCCACACAGGTTGCAGTACTTAGTCTGTTTGCAGTCCTTTGTCTGGTGCCCTTCCTGTTTGCAGTTCTTGCAGAGGGCGGCGCTGCAGTTGGCCGCCACATGACCAGACTTGCCGCATGAGTGACAAAGTTTGGGTTGCCCATTGTTGACAAGGTAGCCACGGCTTCCCCCGATAGCAAAGCTGGAAGGAGGATGGAAGATGGTTCCCTTACCATCGGTCTTGAGCGTGACCTTAAACTGGCGTTTGCATGTCCAAATCCCGAAGGCGTCTCCATCCTTGGTGCAGCTCCCAAACTTGTCGACGTACCTGGCGAGGAAGGTGAACACGTCAGCGACAGGGACGTGGGGGATGTAGAGATGCACCGTCACCACACGGTCCCGTTGCAACGGCAGAGCAAAGAGCGGCTCCACCGTCAGGATCTTCATCTCCAGCTGGTCTCTCTTCTCCTCAAACACCTTCAGGAACTTGACGCAGGCAGCAACATTCCTGAAGGTCACGTAGAAATATCCAGCGCTGGGGAAGTCTCGCAGGGAGTAGATCTCCTCCGCTTCAAATCCACACGCCTTCAACAGGATCCACTTGATGAGGAAGGCCCGATCCATGGGTGCTCCCCCTTCACTGTCCTTCACCGTGACCCGAACGGTGTTACGTACCCCCTGGTTTGGGGCTCCTTTGGTTTTAGCCATCGCTTCACTACAACTGATCTTAGCCAAAAGTCCGAGAAGCGATAACCCAGAAACCCATGCGCCCGTCCCGTCTTCCCCAGCCTCCGGCTTCACCGTCCGTTTTGCTGCGTGTGGCCGAACACGGGCTGAAGACGCGACAGCCAGCATTGAGCATCAGGACGTTTCTTGCTTGATGCTGCCTCCCTGAAGCAGCGCCTGCAACAGCTTCAAAACCCAACAGGGGGCATCGTCCAGTCCCGGGCTCCACCCTGACAAGCAGCACAAGTGCACACCAGCAGCATCCCTGCAGTTGCACCAAAATCCAACAGGGGGCATCACTCAGTCTGGCACCAATGAGCCTGTCCTGCCACTCAGCACAAGTTCAGTTCAACCAGATCAATGATGGAAAGCAGGACAATGCTCTGAATGACTTTTTCTTCTTTTCAGTTTCCCTTTCACCCTGTAGAGGGCAAAACTGCACCATTCCTGAAGACGCTGCAATACCGGGTCGATGTGTGGAATGGACGGAGAAAGATCCTGTTCCATCTCCCTGCTCCAAAAATCAATTTAATATTTGGTCCCCGGATAAGGGACGTATCAGATATTAAACTGATAAGAACAGATTTTTTTTTAATGAAAAATATACTTTATTCATAAAATATCTGGAAGAACATTACAAACATTTCAAAAT
Organism: Cetorhinus maximus; assembly: GCF_964194155.1. NCBI lineage: Eukaryota > Metazoa > Chordata > Chondrichthyes > Lamniformes > Cetorhinidae > Cetorhinus > Cetorhinus maximus. Next base: position 381,978 of record NC_135906.1, read on the forward strand.
CACCATCACAAAACTACAATCAGATTCAACTTATACACATGGATCACAAAGTGTATCAATACAATCAATGAATATTACAATCATTTCAATATGGTCAATGCAGACAATCAGACAAAGGTATTGGAGTTATCAACATACATCATGTTGCTCTCTGAGGTGCTTCAATACAATTAGTATTCACTGCAGACATTCATTTTCAGCTGTACAGCCCGAGGGGCTCTCAACATTTCCCAGCCCCTCGGTGCCCTATGGCAGAAAGGTCTTAGACAGCGACCCTTCCCCATTGCGCCATTGCGGTGGCTGCCCCAAGCTTTAGTGCGTCCCTCAGCACGTAGTCCTGGACCTTGGAATGTGCCAGTCTGCAACACTCGGTCGGGGACAACTATTTGCGCTGGAAGACCAACAAGTTTCGGGCAGACCAAAGAGCGTCTTCCACCGAGTTGATGATCCTCCAGCTGCAGTTGATGTTTGTCTCGGTGTGTGTCCCTGGGAACAGCCCGTAGAGCACAGAGTTCTGTGTCACAGAACTGCTCAGGATGAACCTCAACAGCAACCACTGCATCTCTCTCCAGACCATCTTTGCAAAGGCACAATCCACAAGGAGGTGAACAACGGTCTCTTCCCCACCACAGCCACCTCGAGGGCAACGTGCAGAGGGGGTGAGACTCCTGCCGTGTTGTGGATTCCCTCCCCAAATCCCTTTTTGAGAGCACATCCAACATGTTTGTCCAGACTCTCCCATGTACTGTCATCAAAGCCCTGTGTAATGGAGGACAGGAAGGACTGGGACTCTGTACTGTCTGTGGGCTTCACGTCATACAATCCGACATAAAAGGATTTGCTGATCCTCAAAATGTCGGACTGCGATGACTTTACTGAACCATCTTCTTCCTTCAGGCTGCTGATCACAGAGCTCTCTGTGTGTACCTTTTGGAAGAAGAAGTGTGAGCACATCTCATCCTGCTCCACAGAGCGGACTCTGGAACGGAAGATGATCTTGGAGGCCTCCGAGGCAAAGAGCGAGGCTTGCTGGCTGTTCACCTCTTGGAATTCCTCCTTGACATCGACCTCCAACGACTGCAGCCGGAGCAGATTCTGCATCTTTTTCTGGAGTCGGGACATTTCCCTCTGTTCCTTTCTAGCTTTCTGGGTGCCTTTGAGGATGAAAAACCTCTTGATGCTTCCCTTGATCGCTTCCCACCAGTGTGTCAGGGACTCAAAGAGGGGTTTCACGGTTCTCCCACCTTTGTAATCCCTCTTGAGTTCCTCAATGTTCTCTGGGGTTAGCAGTTGCACGTTTAGCTTCCATGTCCCCCGGACAACCCTCTGGTCTTCCTGTAAGTGACAGTCAGCCAGTAGGAGGCAGTGGTCAGTGAAGAACACCGGCTTGACGTCAGTGGATCTGACTGCGAACGCTTGTGATACAAATAGCAATCTATCCAGGAACGGTTTTGGACACATCTGGCTGCGACCAGGTGTATCTACGCTGCGCTCCGTATACAGGGTTGCTGAAGGCGTCGTGCAGCTTGGCATCCTTAACTGTTTCCATCAGGGATCTGGACGTAGCGTCCAATGTGCTGTCGGCCCTGCCGGATCGTCCAGCCGCATTGATGATGCAGTTGAAGTCACCGCCCAGAATGACCGGCCTGGAGGTCACCAGCAGCAGTGGGAGCTGCTGAAAAACCTCCAGCCGCTCGGCCCCTTGTGACGGGCCATACACGTTAATTAACCGGAGTGGAGCATTCTTGCACATTATGTCTGCTATGAGGAGGCGCCCGCCCACCACCTCCTTAACCTCGGAGACGGTGAAGTTGCCTCCCCACAGCAGAATACCCAGGCCGGAGGAACGAGAGTCGTTTCCGCCCGATCTGATCGATGGCCCATGGGACCAGCATCATGACCATTGCCTGTAGGAGCTGAGGTGCGGTATCGCACACTCCTGCAGAAACAACAGGTCAGCTTTGACCTTGGCTAGGTAGTCCAAGGTCGCAACACACCGTGTAGTAGATTTAATGCTACGCACATTTATGGATACAATCTTTACACCCATTTTAAAGCATTTAGTCTCTTACCAAACCTGTTGCCTCTGAGAGTCCCAGACCTTTGGTCTGCTCCTGCATACCCATGGTGTTCACAAATTGCCTCACTTTGGATGGGCTGAGGAAACTGTCCTGAACCTCCCCATTGGAGATGTTCTGCTCAGGTGGCATCTGGGGTTTCGTGCAGAGAACGGGATTTGAAATGTCCTCTGTTGGAGAAGCTTCTCCAATCCTCTCCCCCTCTGGGGCGTTGCTGCTCCCGGCTTCCCGGAGCTGGGGTGCGCTGAGCGCTTCACTGCTCCCAGATTGCTGGGGCTGGGGTGAGCTGGCCTCTTCGGGTTGTAGGCAAAGTTGGGGTGCGATGGTCTCCTCAATGTCTCCAATGTTCTGGAGCTCGGGTGTCTCACTCTACAACTCCCTAGAGCTTTGCTGCTTCTTCTGTAGGTGCCGCCCTGGCACATCTTCGTCCGAAGAGCAGCTGCCCTTGTCATCCGCGTCGGATGGGAGACGCCTCTTGCCACTTGTCTGGGAAGTGGCTTGGTCCCTTCTTAGCCCCTTCTTCCTTTTGGCTCTCTTCACCAGCTGCCACTCCCCCTGCTGATTTTCTGCTGCTTCCTCCTCCATTGATTCGCTCTCCTGAGGAGTGGGAGGTTCAGGGGCAGTGCTGCTGATTGGCTGTCTGCTGCCTCAATCTTTTCCTCCACCTTGTCTCTCTCTGCATCCTCCTTTGTCCCGTTGTTCTCACTGGGGGCCATGGTGGTTGGAGTGTTGCAAGTGTCCTTGGTAGTAGTGACATGAAGCATTTCTTCTGCTTCCCCCTCGTTGGCTTTGGCTGCCTGTGCATAAGTGAGGCAGCGTTTGGGGCAGGTCCTGTAGAGGTGACCTGCCTCGCCACACAGGTTGCAGTACTTAGTCTGTTTGCAGTCCTTTGTCTGGTGCCCTTCCTGTTTGCAGTTCTTGCAGAGGGCGGCGCTGCAGTTGGCCGCCATATGCCCCGACTTGCCGCATGAGTGACAAAGTTTGGGTTGCCCATCGGAGACAAGGTAGCCACGGCTTCTCCCGATAGTGAAGCTCGAAGGAGATGGAGATGGCTCCCTTACCGTCGGTCTTGAGCGTGACCTTAACCTGGCGTTTGCTGGTCCAAATCCCGAAGGCGTCTCTAACCTCGGTGCAGCTCCCAACCTTGTCGGCGTACCTGGTGAGGAAGGTGAACACGTCGGCGACAGGGACGTGGGGGTTGTAGAGATGCACCGTCACCACACGGTCCCGTTGCAACGGCAGAGCAAAGAGCGGCTCCACCGTCAGGATCTTCATCTCCGGCTGGTCTCTCTTCTCCTCGAACACCTTCAGGAACTTGACGAAGGCAGCAACATTCCTGAAGGTCACGTCGAAATATCCAGCGCTGGGGAAGTCTCGCAGGGAGTAGATCTCCTCCGCTTCAAATCCACACGCCTTCAACAGGATCCGCTTGATGAGGAAGGCCTGATCCATGGGTGCTCCCCCTTCACTGTCCTTCACCGTGACCCGAACGGTGTTACGTACCCCCTGGTTTGGGGCTCCTTTGGTTTGAGCCATCGCTTCACTACAACTGATCTTAGCCAAAAGGCTGAGAAGCGATAACCCAGAAACCCATGCGCCCGTCCGGTCTTCCTCGGCCTCCGGCTTCACCGTCCGTTTTGCTGCGTGTGGCCGAACACGGGCTGAAGACCCGACAGCCAGCATTGAGCATCAGGACGTTTCTTGCTTGATGCTGCCTCCCTGAAGCAGCGCCTGCAACAGCCTCAAAACCCAACAGGGGGCATCGTCCAGTCCCGGGCTCTGCCCTGACAAGCAGCACAAGTGCACACCAGCTGCAGCCCTGCAGTTGCACCAAAATCCAACAGGGGGCATCACTCAGTCCGGCACCAATGAGCCTGTCCTGCCACTCAGCACAAGTTCAGTTCAACCAGATCAATGATGGAAAGCAGGACAATGCTCTGAATGACTTTTTCTTCTTTTCAGTTTCCCTTTCACCCTGTAGAGGGCAAAACTGCACCATTCCTGAAGACGCTGCAATACCAGGTCGATGTGTGGAGTGGACGGAGAAAGATCCTGTTCCATCTCCCTGCTCCAAAAATCAATTTAATATATGGTCCCCGGATAAGGGACGTATCAGATATTAAACTGATAAGAACAGATTTTGTTTTAATGAAAAATATACTTTATTCATAAAATATCTGGAAGAACATTACAAACATTTCAAAATCACCATCACAAAACTACAATCAGATTCAACTTTTACACATGGATCACAAGGTGCATCAATACAATCAATGAATATTACAATCATTTCAATATGGTCATTACAGATAATCAGACAAAGGTATTGGAGTTATCAACATACATCATGTTGCTCTCTGAGGTGCTTCAATACAATTAGTATTCACTGCAGACATTCATTTTCAGCTGTGCAGCCCGAGGGGCTCTCAACATTTCCCAGCCCCTAGGTGCCCTATGGCAGAAAGGTCTTAGACAGCGACCCTTCCACATTGCGCCTTTGTGGTGGCTGCCCCAAGCTTTAGTGCGTCCCTCAGCACGTAGTCCTGGACTTTGGAATGTGCCAGTTTGCAACACTCGGTCGGGGACAACTCTTTGCGCTGGAAGACCAACAAGTTTCTGGCAGACCAAAGAGTGTCTTTCATCGAGTTGATGATCTTCCAGCGGTAGTTGATGTTTGTCTCAGTGTGTGTCCCTGGGAACAGCCCGTAAAGCACAGAGTCCTGTGTCACAGAACTGCTCAGGATGAACCTCGACAGAAACCACTGCATCTCTCTGCAGACCTTCTTTGCAAAGGCACAATCCACAAGGAGGTGAACAACGGTCTCTTCCCCACCACAGCCACCTCGAGGGCAACGTGCAGAGGGGGTGAGACTCCTGGCATGTAGGAAGGATGACGGGGGAGGGCCTTTCTCACCACCAGCCAAGCAACGCCTTGGTGCTTGTTGGAAAGTACTGGCGATGAGGCATTCTGCCAAATGACTTTGACAGTCTGCTCGGGGAACCATCCCACAGGATCCACCCTCTCCTTTTCCCTCAGGGCCTCTAAGACGTTACGTGCTGACCACTGCCTGATGGACTTGTGGTCAAAGGTGTTTCTCTGCATAGATTTTTCCACCAGGGACAGGTGGTACGGCACGGTCCAACTACTTGGAGCGTTCCGCGACAGCGTGGCCAGACCCATCCTTCGCAACACCGGGGACAGGTAGAACCTCAGCACGTAGTGACACTTGGTGTTTGCGTACTGAGGATCTACGCACAGCTTGATGCAGCCTCACACAGTTTGAGGGCTTGTTGGGCACATTTTCTCCCCCTTTATCTAGAGGCTTGTACATCGCGTCCCTGCGGACACGATCCATTTTCCACCTCCAGATAAAGCGGAAGATGGCTCGGGTGAGCGCCACCACACAGGAGTGTGGAATGGGCCAGACCTGCGCCACGTACAGCAACAGCGAGAGTGCCTCACACCTGATGACCAGGTTCTTACCCGTAATGGAGAGGGAGCGTCACTCCCACATGCCCAGTTTTCTTTGCACCATAGACCCTCGCTCCTTCCAGTTTCTAATGCATGCCCCGGTCCCTCCAAACCATATCCCCAGCACCTTCAGGCCGTCAGCCCTGACGGTGAAGGTGACAAAGGATCGGTCAGCCCAGTTCCCAAAGAACATGGCCTCGCTCTTCCCACGATTTACTTTGGCTCCCGAGGCCAGTTCGAACTGGTCGCAGATGTGGATCAGTCTGCACACCGACAGCGGATCCGAGCAGAAGATGGCGACATCGTCCATGTACAGGGAGGCTTTGATCTGAGTGCCTCCACTGCCTGGGATTGTCACTCCTCTTTTGCCCGGATCCTTCCTGATGGACTCAGCAAAGGGTTCTATGCAACACACAAACAGGACAGAGGGAAGCCCTGCCTGGCTCCAGATTTAATTGGAAAGCTATCTGATTCCCACCCATTGATTGAGACTGCGCTGTTAGTGTAGAGCAGTTGGATCTAATTGCGAATTCCCTCCCCAAACCCCATTTTGGAGAGCACATCCACCATGTAGGTGTGCGATATTCTGTCAAAGGCCTTCTCCTGATCCAGGATGATGAGGCAGGTGTCCACACCCCTGTCCTGCACATAGGCAGGATTACATTTACATTTTTGGAAGCTCAAACCAAGGTAGGACATACACAGTAAATGGTAGGGCACTGAGGAGTGCAGAGGAACAAAGGGATCTGGGAGTTCAGATACATAATTCCCTGAAAGTGGCGTCACAGGGAGACAAGGTTGTAAAGAAAGCTTTTGGCATACTGGCCTTCATAAATCAAAGTATTGAGTATAGGAGTTGGGATGGTGAGGTTGTATAAGACATTAGTGAGGCCAACTTTGGAGTATTGTGTGCAGTTCTGGTCGCCTAACTACAGGACGGATATCAGTAAGATTGAGAGAGTGCAGAGAAGATTTACTAGGATGTTGCTGGGTCTTAAGGAGTTGAGTTACAGGGAAAGATTAAACAGGTTAGGACTTTATTCCTTGGAGCGTAGAAGAATGAGGGGAGATTTGATAGAAGTTTACAAAATTGTGAGGGGTATAGTCAGAGTAAATGCGAGTAGGCTCTTTCCACTTAGATTAGGAGAGATAAACATGAGAGGACATGGCTTTAGGGTGAAAGGGGAAAGGTTTAGGGGGAACATTAGGGGGAACTTCTTCATTCAGAGACTGGTGAGAGTGTGGAACGAGCTACCATCTGATGTGATAAATTCGGGCTCACTCTTAAGTTTGAAGAATAAATTAGATAGATACATGGATGGGAGAGGTCTGGAGGGTTATGGACTAGGTGCAGGTCAATGGGACTAGTGGAATAATATTTTGGCACAGACTAGAAGGGCCGAATGGTCTGTTTTCTGTGCTGTAGTGTTCTATGGTTCTATAGGCAATCGTATTCCTGAGCAGCGCGAGGCTGTCAGAGATCTTCCTGCCTGGCACAGAGCAGGTCTGGTCAGGGTGGATCACCAATTCCAGAGCGGATTTGACCTGATTGGCGATGACCTTGGACAGAATCTTATAGTCCACATTCAACAGTGAAAAGGGTCGCCAATTTCCCCCTTGTGTTTGTAGATGAGGGTGATGATGCCTTTCCTCATGGATTCTGACATGCTGCCGGCCAGGAGCATACTCTCGTACACTTCTAGCAGGTCTGGGCCGATCAAGTCCCACAGAGCCCAATACAACTCCGCCGGCAAGCCGTCACTTCCGGAAGTTTTACTCTTCTCAAAGGACTCAAGGGCCTTAGTCAGTTCGTCAGGAGTTAGCGGTTTGTCCAGGCGTTGGTGGATCTGACCACAAATGCTCAGGACACAAACAGGAAGTCTATCCTGGAACGGATGGACCCGTCTGGCCGCATGTGAATTTTGCTTTTTACTTTGATCTAGCTAGAACCTTTGACACTACAGGTCTGACAACAGACGTCCGTGTGACCTGGTGGAGTCCTTCCGCCTCCATGTCTACAATGGAGCTTTGTCGCCAACTGTGTCTTCCATTTAGGTGCATGTGTCTCAGGTCAGGCTTAGGTTTTAGTTTTTCATGCTTTGAGAATCTAGGTTTCTTCTCCAGCTTCTCTGGGATTCTGGGCTCCATCCTTCACTGGCACCATGTTGTAAGGTTGCTTGGTGTCTCACTTGTTTGGTTGAACATAAACCATTTATTTGGTAACCCATAACTATATACATATCCAAGGTACCGTCATGCATGGACTGTCTCCCTGCTGCCTCCTTTCAGACTCTACAACATAGTCTACTGTCATGTGACTCGCTACATCATATCATGGGTGGTACTGTTCCCCAATCCTACATTAACCCTTGCTCTGCCAACAACTTTGTGCTACATTCCTCTCAAATGTCCTGTCACACTGGGAGAGCCAGACACCCCACAGGTCACAATGGGCACTGGAGCACACAAACATCTGCCTTCATGGAGTCCCACAAAGCAACTGTGCAGAGCCTGTGGTTCACTGACTATCAGCTGATATTTTTCAAACAACATGGATGGCCAAAGGGATCAAGCACTTGAGGGACATGCCACAACACAGGTCTACTTGCCTACTAAACAAAGCAGCATTTGACAGAGCCAAGTGATCCCACAACTAATGAATCAGATTTAAGATCGGCAGCAGTGCCACATCCAAATGTGAATGGAGGTGGACAATTAAACTAACTGAACAGGTGGCTCCACCAATATCCCCATCCTAAATTAAAGGGGGAGCCAAGTACAATCAGCACAAAAGACTTCAGCCAGAACTGCTGAGTGGATGATCCATCTCTGCCTCCTCCAGGAGGTCCCCAGCATCACATATGCCAGTCATCAGCCAATTTGATTCACTCCACATGATATCAAGAAATGGCTGAAGGCCGGATACTGCAATGGCTAGGGGCCCTGACAACATCTAGCAATAGCACTGAAGACTTGTGCTCCTGAACTAACCTCGCCCCCTAAGCAAGCTGTTTCAGTTCAGCATCACAACACTGGCATCGACCCAGCAATCTAGAAAACTGCCTACATATGTCCTGTCCACAAAAAGCAGGACAAATCTAACCTGGCCGATGACCACCCCACAGATGACTCTCCATCAGCAGTGATGCAATGTGTCGACACATTCCAATCGGGTGGCACTTACTCAGCAATAATTAAGCGTCACTCAGCTCCTGACCTCATTACATCCTTGGTTCAAACATGGACAAAAGAGCTGAACTCCCGAGGCGAGGGGAGAGTTACTGCTCTTCACATCAAGGCCGCATTTGACCGTGTGTGGCATCAAGGAGCCCTAGCAAAACTGGAGTCAATGGGAATTGGCAGAAAACTCTCCACTGGTTGGAGTCATACCCAGCACAAAGCAAAATGATTGTGGTTATTGGAGGTCAATCATCTCAGTTCTAGAACATCACAGCGGGAGTTCCTCAGGGTAGTGTCCTAGGCCCAACCATCTTCAGCTACTTCATTAATGACCTTCCTTCTGTCAAAGTCAGAAGTGGGGATGTTTGCTGATGATTGTGCAATGTTCAGCATCATTCACGACTCCTCAGATACTGAAGCAATCCTTGTGCATTTACAGTTAAGAGCTGGACAACTTACTTCCATTTATCAGTCCAAACCTGTAACATTTGCACCCCACAAATAAATATCTCTTGATTCCTCGTCACTCCCTTTGAAACCTTACTCTGACGTGGGAGTTAGAGGTTACAATACCTTAGTCATTCCAACTAGGTGTGCTGCCCAGGGTCAGAGAAGGTTAATACCTCCCATTCAGTAATCATGCGGCATTGAGTTTATAGCAGTGGTGGGCAACCTGCAGGCCCATCAGGGTTCTGAGTTCACTTTGTTGACTGTTGCCCTCACACTGGGTTTCCAGATTCCGTTGGTTTCTGTCCGGGTAGTTCTTTTCTTACTGGTATTACTGAAGTGATACTCACGCAAAGCTGGGGCACGTGAAGTGAGGTGTGTGCTGATTGCACACAACATTGACTGAGAGCTGTGCGCTCCCTCTGCATCCAAAGCACCCTGACGGTTCAATCGGCACACCCCACAAATTCCAGGCACGCAAGTGCAGTGAGCAAAATGACCCTATCCCGCGAGACCATCTTGGTTACAAGACCGGTGGACGTGGGAAGTTGCGCATTGTTACTTTTGCCGGTAATTTAAATTAGCCCCTAATTATATAATGGATCGGTGTCAAAGTGGTGTTGATAAAGGAGGAGAATCAAGTGCAAAATCAAAAAGTACAGAGGGAAAAGTAGCCTAAAAGAGGAAAATCGTCGATGAGGGCAGAATGGGAAGAGAGTGTTGGGAACCGGATCGTGTTGTGGAACAGAAAGGGAGGCTATTTTGCTTAATTTGCAACGAGGTGATAAATCAGTTCAAAAAAACACGTTAAGAGACATTATGAAATACGCCATTCCTCTCACATGGCCAAATTCACAGTGGGTTCTGCCCAACGTGCTCAACAGCTTCCAAATTTGAAGGAAGTTGTGGAAACATTTCCCATCACTGATTAGGAAATATTCAGTGTGTATTAAGTATATTTAATCTTATTCACGGGGCCAGGGTTAGTCCGCATGCCTGATTTCAATCTTGTGACCCACTGAGATGGAGGGGAACCACTCACACAGCCCACTCACTAGCCTAGGTCGCCCATCACTAGTTTATAGGTTACAGTAGCTGTGGCAGTCTTGAACCTTCTGAAACAGTGAGTCGTGCCTTCCTGCATTCCTCCAGGAACAACAGGTGCAGTGTTGGCCAAGAGTATCCACCTAAGTCTGAGATAGTCAACCACAAAGCTCAACTATTTGGTTGCAGGTAAATGTTGTGTACTCAGGGTGGAGGTACATGCAGCTAGCTGTATGACTGCCAAGGGATGAGTGTCCTCAACCTGTTCCACCGGTCAAGAGCAAAGACATGACAAGCTAACATCTCTCAAGAGCCCAGTCGTCTGCAAAAGGTGGTATCCAGGCTGGAAGCTGGTCTCCCTTCTGAATACATGCAACACAGACCTGGTTTGTTAAAACCAATTTCCATAATATGATCAATGGAAGCTAATCCTCAATGGGTGAGTAAAGACTTGCACTGCTTCGCCAGATCCCTGCTTGCTGTGAATTGTAATCAGGCAAATTGTAGGGCAACGGTTTGTTCTTTTTTTGTACTGTTGTATGGTTTACGGAATAGACAACCCATCAGATAATGTGATTATGGGTAAATGTGTCCAGACAAAAGTTGAACTAACCTGAACAAGCTCTCTCTCTCTCTCTCTGTTGGTACAACTTTCCATGCTTTGCTGGCATCACGATAGTCATATCGTTTGAGACCACCCTGCTCTGCATAACGGAGGTCCTGCGCAAGGTTGTGGTCAATCCCAGGAGGTAGTTACAACACCAACGAGCGACGTAAAAAACTCAGAATGAGCACCCTTTTGGCACTGCAAAATTGCCAATGACGATCTCCAACAAGAGAAAATTTAAATCATTGCCCCTTGGCATTCAATGGCATTAATATTGCTGAAACCCCCACTAACAACATCCTGGGGCTTACCATTTGACCAAAACAGAACTGGACCAAGAACAGGTCAAAGGCTGGGAATTCTGTGGCAAGTAACACCTCCTAGTTCCCCAAACCCTGTCCACCGCCTACAAGAGCAAGTCGGAGCAGCAGCAGGTGCTGAACGGTGCCAGCAGAGTTTCTCAATAAAGTCCTGAGGGTCAAGGCCCAGATCGAGCCAGTCGGAGCAGCAGCAGGTGCTGAACGGTGCCAGCAGAGTTTCTCAATAAAATCCTGTGGGTCAAGGCCCAGATCGAGCCGGTCGGAGCAGCAGCTAACCCCACCAGAATTCAAGAAGGCTGAGGAAAGCAGACATCAGAGCAAAGCAAAGAGCAGATTGGTAGGTAGTGGGCAAGTTGTTTTTCTCCACTTTAAAGCTACACTAAGGAAAGGCATGAGTTCTAGCTTTTTATAAAAGAACGAAACTGAAATAATGTTCTACTCTACTTGGCTTAACTGTAAGGTAAGAATATTTACTGAGCAGGAGAGCTCAGTCCCGTGTGTTGTACGGCCTGCAGTATGTGGGAAGTCTTAGACACTCCTGGCAGTCTGGATGACCACATCTGCAGGAAGTGCCACCGGTTTGACCAGCTTGAGTGCCGGGTTTTGGAGCTTGAGCGGCGGCTGGAAGCACAGCAGTGCATCCATGAGGCTGAGTGTTACGTGGATAGCATGTTTTTAGACATGGTCACCCTGCAGTTTACAAAGTGCAGACAGAGGAGGAATGGGTGACCACCAGTCAGAAGGGAGGCAGGCAGGTAGTCAGGAAAGCCCCAGAGTGCATCACACTAAAGAACAGTTTCTCTGTGTTGGAAAACGGAGAGAGTGATGGCTCCTCTGGGGAGGGCGAGCCAGAACCCAGTCTCACAAGGTGGGAGGAGAAAGAGAGGAAGAGTAATAGTGATTATAGACTCAATCCTGAGGGGTACGGACAGGCATTTCTCTGGCCACAGACGTGACTCCAGGATGGTGTGTGTCTCCCAGGGGCCAGGGTCAAGGGTGTCACTGAACAGCTGCAGGGCATTCTGAAGGGGGAGGGCAAACTGTCAGAGATCATGGTTTCCATTGGTCCCAATGACATAGGTAGAAAGAGGGATGAGCTCCTACAACAAGAATTTAGGGAGCTGGGTAGCAGATTGAAAAGCAGGTCCTCAAAGGTTGCACACTCTGGAATACTCCCCGTACCATGTGCTAGTTGAGTATAGGAATAGGCTGATGGAGCAGATAAATGAGTGGCTGAAGAGTTGGTGCAGGAGGGAGGGGTTTAGATTCCTGGATCACTGGATCCACTTCCAGAGAAGGTGGGACCTTTACAAGTCCGACGGGTTGTACCTGAACAGGACCAACATACTTGCGATGTTTGCTAGTGCTGTTGATGGGGGTTTAAATGAATTTGGCCGGGGGTGTGGGATACAGAGTGGAGGTATAGCAGGGGTGATGTACAGACAATTATAGAAGAAAAACAGAGTCAGTCTGGAAGGCAGAGCTTATATAGTCAAGTTAAGGCACAAGGGAGCATGGCAAGGCTGGATGGTATTTATTTTAAGGCAAGGAGTCTTGCGAGTAAGGCAGATAAGTTGAGGGTGTTGATTAATACGTGGAGATATATTACAGAGACATGGTTGAGGGAGGGGCAGGACTGGCTGCTCAATATTCTGGGGTATAGAATCTTCACGTGAGATGGGGAGTGGGGTGTGTAAAAGAGGAGGTTCCCCACCCCCACCCCTTTCACGGCATGTGGCCTTGGCTGACTGGGCCAGCATTTATTGCCTATACCTAGCTGACCCTGAGAGGGTGGTGCTGAGCTTCCTTCTGTATCCGCTGCACGTGGTGCACTTGTACCCACAGGACTGCTTTGGGGGAGACCTGAAGGATTTGCTGGAACACTGAAATATTTCAAAGTCAGGATGCTGACTGACTGGGAGGGGAACTTCGAGCTAGCAGGGCAGCCATCCATCTGCTGCCCTTGGCGTTCTAAGTGGTAGCGCTTCCTTGCTTTGGAAGGTGATACAGTGCGAGTGGTAAATGTGATGGAGGCAGCATCTAGACAAGGGGGTCACAGCCCTGGCTGCTTAGAGTGAGTGTACGGCGGCTCCAGGGTCAAGATTCACATGAGCCCTGCGATGTTTCACTCAGGTGGGGGTGGCAGGGCTGCAATGGCGATCCAGGTACAGGGTGGACTAATCAATGCTCCTCTCTCCTTTCAGACCTCACACAATAACGCTGAACAGATGCAGACTGGCGGAGGGTTGGCACAATTGCTCATTTTCACCAGATACGAGCAGGAGGCGCGCCATGCGCCCAGGTCTACCGGCAGCAGTGAGGTTGGGGTGCCAGTGGGAGGGAAGAGTGCCGTGCACCGAGGTCACAATATCTGTCATTGCAACCTTGGGCTGAATTGTGTGTTTGTCGGGCGGGTGGGCCCGACCCAATCGGCAGTGGGCGCGGAGCCAATCGCTGCTGGCAAAACGGGCCGCACCGCCATTTTGTGCGTGCAGGCCAATTAAGGCCCGCCCAGTGTGTTTCAGACTCCCGTCTTCAGCGGGAAATTCAAGTCTGCAGCGGGCGTGTTCAGACCGCCGGTTCCAATGGGGAACTGGCAGTCTGTATAAAGAAAGGCCAGGCAGCCTCCTTTAGGCTGTTCACCATGACCAGCGACCGAGCTCCAGAAGAGGTGAGGGTAGAGGAGGGGGAGGGGGGCAGGCTGCAGGGTAGGCCAGCGGGGGGGCCAATGTGCCCCTCGCTTCCCCGATGCCTGCCTTGCTGCCCTCCTGGAAGAGGTGTCAAATCATTGGGAGGTGTTGTTTCTGGAGGATGGGAGGAGGAGGGCCCCCCACGTGACCAGGCAGGCATGGCAGGAGGTGGCGGAGGCAGTAAGCTCTCAAGATGCTGTGTGGCGCACAGGAACCCAGTGCCACAAGCGCTTCAATGATTTGTTGCGCTCTGGAAGGGTGAGGACCATGTCAGCCTTGGCCATTTTACCCAGGAGGTAGCGTTAGCCTTTGAGGCCCCCTCCCCCACGTCTTAGTGTTGTTACTGCATTGGGCATTTAGCACACGCTGGGTGGGCAAACACATAGTGACCATGTTTACATCAGCCTTAGTGGTTGAAGAGAAGATGGGTTCTCCCCGCAGCATATGTTGGTGTTTGTGGTATTTGAGTAGTCTGGGGGCAACCTGCAGGGGAGGCAGCTAGACACATACTCAGAACTCCAACACATGTCTTATTGATGGTGATGAGATGGTGGAAGGGGAGCCTCAAGGTGTCGTGGCCAAGAGCCATCTGCTGACATCGGCACTGCAACTAGTTGCACCTCCTTGCCATGGGCGCTAAGACCCGTGTGCTATTCAAAGTGATGGACGCCGAATGTGTCCAAGGTGTCCGTTGGGGGAGGGGGTTGGGAGCAGCCGGACTATCTTCTGGGGACTGATCACCAGTAGTGTGGACAGGAGCCGCTGGAGGCCTCAGATGGGCCACTGTGGTTGGGGTGCAGGGTGCGGCGTGCAGAGTACATGAGCGATCAGCCCCAATAAATCCTCTTCTCTGTTCTGCAGGCACAAACAGAACAATAGCCAGGAGCGTCTGCGGACTGGTGGTGGGCACACCGTGCTGCAGCACCTCACCACTTATGAGGAGCAGGCCATGGAGCTGGGGAGGAGGCAGATGGCCAGGTCGGCAGGTGTCGGCGAGGCTGGGGTGCAGCAGCCAGGTATTTGAGGGTCACAGTCCCATCCACTCTGTCTTCCCACCATCCAAAGCACTGATGGTTGCTGCAATCGTTAATGCAGCAACACTGCTCATTCACAGACTGATACAGTCAGACGTGTGGATCATACACAAAAGGTCCCTCGTCCCCTTGAGGATGTGCATCTCTAGCACCTTCCAAAGACACCTTACCCCATGTGTGACCCCTATCCCCATGGCCTAACATGCCATGGCATCGCTGCTGCATATACAAAGACTTATAGCATCTGAGGAGGGTTTGTACCTCCACCACCCTTTCAGCCAGTGCGACCCACATTACTCTGTCCAAAAGGTGCTCAGCACCTCACCTGTCAACCTCATGGCACTCAACTTAAATAAATGCCACTACATTAGAACAGAGTGTCTGTCGCCTGCTTGACAACTGTGGACAGCTGACTCGGAGACTCCACAAAGATTATCCACTGACCCCTGGAAAGAGCCAGAGGTATAGAAGTTGAGGGCCACAGTGACCTTCAGCGACACTGGCATGGGGTGTCCACCCACACAGTCAGAGCTGATCTCAGGGCCGATCCTCTGACAGATGGAGGTCACTGTCTCCCTTTAGAGATGGAGCCTCATTCGTCATTGCACCTCAGACATTAAGGTAGCTGTATCGCCACCTGCAGGAAGGATGCTGCAGTTAGGCCCCGTGCCCTATGGCCGCAAAGGGGAAGTTGGACCAGGAGTCACATTCCCACCTCGCTATCCAGTAACCCCTGTGGGTGTAAGTCCGAATGTAGATAAAATAGCATTCAGTTACAATGGCGCTTTGTGCAACTGAAATCTGCTCAAGTGGGCAGCTCACAGGAATGGGCCAGCCCAGCACCCATGGGATATGCCACAGAAAGGAATCCTGCAGAGAAACAGAGCAGAAATATACAGCCAACATACCTGTCAGTTTTCAGCACCAGTTTAAAGTTACTGCATTAGAAGTGGTCCAGTGAATTGAGAAAGTCACAACAGTGTTGTTTTCAGAGATGAATTCAATTAACTCTTGTGTTAATTCAGTGTTGCCTGTTATTTTGGACCCTCCCAATCCCGATATCTTCGTGCTGTAATTGCTCCTGTTAAGATATTACTGCACTCCTGTTAACACAGCATCTTCCCAGCTGCGTTTCTCTCGCAGCCGGTCATGTGACAGTCCGGACACTACAGCACCTGCATTGCGGTTTGAACCATCATGCAATTTCCTTTAATGATCCTTTTCTTGAAAGTTTTGGAGGGGATGTAAGAAAAATCAAAGTCTGGAATCCAACTCCAGACAATTTCAGCAATTTCAAAATTCCAGTTACTCAACCCCCAGACAGACACAAAAGCAAGCTGTGCTTAATTGTCTGTCTTTTTATGCAATTACTTAATATCTTGTGGCTTCATAACTTCAAGTGCTTTTGAAAACATTAATTCTTAACTGTCGCTGAGTCAGTATGTAATAGCAGACTCTATAAAAGGTGCAAGTTATGAATTCACATTGCCAGCTCTGAGCTTCAATACGAAGGTGCACGTGCTGGGAACTGAAACTTGTGGGCCAGTTGACATCAAGGTATCTCTGTCTATTACACCCTATAGATACGTGTATCAACAATTCTCCCCCATAGACACTATTTGGTCATTTAAGCTTCGTGCCGACAGTGTGAATCTGCAAGTTGATTTGCTGCCTGCATCTTGTAAAATGCCCATCTCTGTCCCGGAAAGAAAACCTCCCCGCCAAATTAAAATCGGTGTGAAAGTGCAAAGCTTCAGTCAACATTCTGCTAGTTCTCATTTCACCTCTGGACACGATGAGCAAAATGCCCATCCAGATCTCTCATGTGATAATTGTACAAAAAAAGTCTGCGAAGTAAAACTTGGAGCTGCCACCTTCAGGCAAGTCCCTTCCTCCTAAAGGATGTAATAAAGTCTGTAAATTGTTGAATTAACAATAAAAACAGTTAAGCTTTAACCTGATTCCACTGTTCCCAGACATTACTTTCAGCAGGTTCACCCACTCAACCAGCTCATTCCCCTTTGCATTTGAAGCTCTCCGTCTGCAAGAGGTGCTGTGATTGGAAGAAGGAGCGGAGCTTGTAAAAGCAGATTCACAGAATCTGCCTGGAATTTGTTCCAGGGTCATTATTAGATGTAATCACACAAATTGAAAAAAGAGTGTTCTTCAAATGCAGGGGTTCTGCATCATTGATAATAATCAAAATGTTTATCAGTTTCAGTCACTAATGGCCAGCAACTTCAGACTGGAGAAGAAGGGAAATTGCGTGTGTACTATATTTTTGAGTATTACCATCATTCTCTAATGATATTGGTTTATTTAATACACAAAAATTATCAGGGCTGACACTCACCAAATGGATTATGCAGCAGGTATATGCCTATGGCCAAGGGTTGCTTAAGCAGTGAGGGTAATATCATGGACTTGGATGCCTCAGGATGGACTTTAGCATATTCAGCACCATCCAAACTGTAAAATTAGCACTGAGGATCAATCAAGTGTAGCTTACTTTGCAAAGTAAAGCAAAAGTAGTAATCCTGGCAGTGGCAAGCTTGTGAAGTGTGCACAAGAGGTGCACAATACGTATGCTGAGGTGAAACCCCAGGGCAGAAAGTCGCTGGAAATGCTAGAAATCACACAGCAGAAACTGGCCACGAAACATTCTGCCAAGAGTCACTGCTTAGAAGGCCCATGTTACAGCTGCATATCCCCCTGTTAAAGAAAAGGGAAAACCAAACCAGAGTAGTGCTCTTTAAAAATCTGGACATTTTTTTGAGAGTTTCCAAGGTCATATTCCAGTCTTTGTTTTTAAACTTAATCGTGTATTACACGAACAAACTGCATTAAACACTGGGAAGTTAAAATGATGTTACATTTGGTGGTGGCACTGCACCCATTTCACCTCCATTTCCACTTCCAATATTCCATCTGACCAGTATCAGCATCTGCCCACCACATCAGTTGTGTCCTAATTACCAACAGAGCTCAGGACTCGCCCTAGCCCATGTTTCCTTTCTTTAAAAAAAAATTAACTCATCACCGCCCTGCCAAATGCAAGTGTTGTAAATGTGGTGCACCCATTCAGAACACTTAACATCTATGTCATGTCACTTGTTCAGACTTTACACAGCTCCAGGATTTTAGGGCAAATTGATGCCTGCCTGATCTACTCTAAGGAAGCATTTCACTAAATGAACATTGCCATATGAAGCTTCAGGTGACAACTGTAGTTGATGCTGCAACAAATTGTACAGACAATCTTGATTGTCCCAGTTCACAATAGCATTGCCTGCAAGCCTTGCTGAGTAACACACCATCCTGCTTTGGAGTCACCATGGAATGTAACAATGCAAAGGGAGGCCATTTGACCCTCGAGTCTGTGTGAACCCCTTGTTTTATTTTGCTCTAAGTGAAAGTTATAGACTAGTTTTTGTTTTCAAATTTAAAGCATTGTGGACATTTAAATCACTTAAGGTCACGACAGTAGAATTCCCAAGCAGTATTTTATTTAGTTTTGAATGCACAATAGCATTTTCCTGAAGGGCCTGAATCTTGCATTCTTCGGGCACATATGATTGGTGGGCCCGGAAGCGCACGCAAAATGCGCTTCTGCCCAAGATCGACCCCCAAACGCAATTTCACACTGGCTGATTTCAATTAATATCAGTGCAGGAAGAGGGCGGGTGCCGAGAGAAGGGAAAGTGTAGGCTCGCACTCCCTGAAGGCTGACGGCTGCCATGGAGCTGCCTCAGGAAGCTGCAGTAATTTAAAAATGAAATGAGCTCAATAAACTGCTGCCGACTATGACAATACTGTAAATGCAAGCACCTGGCAGCAGACCACATAGCAGATCATCCCTCGAACATCTTCTTTTATTTTATTTAACCCCGGACATTTCATCCCACTCTGGATGTAGTTTGTAGTGAAATTGTGAAGGCCACCTGGTCATTTGGCCCATCTGCCAACCGTAAAAGTGGGCGGGCCGTGTAAAATTGCTGACAATTATCTCCTTAATGGGCTTAATTGCCCACTTAATTGTCAACGGGCACGCTCCCGACTCCCGCGCACACCCACCGACTGTAATGTTGCGCGCGAGTGCGATGATGTCGGAACACATGCCTGACATAATTTTGGGCAATTCTACCTGCGTTCAGGTCGGGCGCGCACCCAACCTCGGAACGCAAGATTCAGGCATTGGAAAAGTACTCTGATGCATCTCAGCACTTACACAATGCTGATCAATATAATGGCCAACTTACCTTTGCAGGACAGAGCCTGCCTTAATCACTGCAGTAAAAACACATCTAACTTACAATACAGCATCTAACCATTGAAGCTGAAAGAATTTTTATTTGTATTTCAAATGCTGTCAGTGAAAGAATGCCAGAAACAGGTGGCTGTTTTTTTTTGGTTCCCCACCTGGGTTTGGGGTTCTCCTGTGGTTGGGGTCCAAGTCCACAAAAATTGTCTGTGTGGGTGTGTGTTGAATTGTGCACCGCCGCAATGGAGCTAGTAAGGGAGGAAATTCTGCATACCCATATCCTTTCCTGTGCTGGCAAAAATTTCCAGAAACAGAAATGGGGGCAGAAATTCCAGAATTGGGAACCCTGCCCGCCATTTTGAACGGCTCCTGAGTAGGCCCAACTTACTGAAAATCCAGGCCCAAATATTCAATCTAAACAAACAGCAAAAACTAAGATATAAAAATTGAAAGCAGAAAGCTTGTAGAAGAAAATTACAAAGACCGAAAAGTAGAGTACAATTCCCAGAAAAATTGTGAATAGCCAAAATGAAGACAGGATGGGACATTCTAAATAAACACTTTGATTTTTCCTCTCAGTAACAACACCTTGCATTTTTATTCATCTTTATGAAGATCAATGTCACAGGAGCATTATCAAACAAAATTTGACACTGAGCCATATACAGAGATACTAAAAGAGAAGTCCAAAAGCTTGGTCAAAGAGGTGGGTTTTAAGGAGCATGTTAAAGTGGGAGAGGGAGGTAAAGTGGCAAAGAGTTTTAGGGAGGGAATTCCAGAGCTTAGGACCTCAGAAATTACAGCCACAAATGCTGGAAAGATTAAAATGTCAGGTATGCAAGAGGCCAGAACTGGAGTAACTCAGAAATCTCAAAGCTGTAAGGCTGAAGAAGGTTACAGAATTAGAGACAGGTGAGCCATGGAACAATTTGAAAACAAGGATGAGAATTTTAAAAATTAAGATGTCATTGGGCTGGGAGTGAATGTAGGCCAGTGAACACAGGGGCAATGGGTGAACAGAACTTGGTGGGAGTTAGGATATTGGCAGCAGAGTTTTGGATGAACACAAGTTTATGGAGGGCAGGAAATGGGAGGCCAGCCAGGAGAGTGTTGGGATAGTGATGTAAGTAGTTGGTCTTAGTAATGATGCAAATGTGTGGTCGGAAGCTCATCTCACAGTCACATATGACACCAAGATTGTGGATGATCTGCTGCAAACTAATTAAGTTGCCAAGAAGAGGGATGGAGCTGGTAGCTAGGGAGCAGTGTTTGTGGCAGGTATCGAAGACAATTACTTTGGTCTTTCCAATATTTAGTTAGGAGAAATTTCTGCTTGTCCGGTGTTAGATGTCGGACAAGAAGTATAACAATTTAGAAAAAGTGTAAAAAGTTGAGAGGCATGGTGCTGAGGTAGAGCTGGGTGCCATCAGCGTGTATGTGAAACCTGACTTTGTGTTATCAGGTGATATTGCTGAGAGGCAAGATGTGGATGAGAAATAGAATGGAGCCAAGGATAGATAGGCCCTTGGGTGACATCAGAGGTAACAGTACTGGAGTGGTAAGAGAAGTCATTGTAGGTGATTCTCTGGCTTACCACTGGATGGATAAGAATGGAACTAAGTGAATGCATCCCATCCATTGAACAAGGGTGGAGAGATGTTGGTGGAGGATGGCATGATCAACTCTGTTAGAAGCTGTAGGCAGATTTAAAAGGACATGGAGGGTTAGGTTACCACAGTCACATAGGATGTAATTTGTGACTTTAATAAGGTCGATTCCATGCTGTGAAAGCCTGGCAGAGGTTACCAGTCACTTTTATCTTACTTTGAGAGTCACTTGTGAATACAAATTAATAAGGCATTCACACTTGATAAGTGAATTTGTTAACAATGTGTCAGGTTTGATCAAACTAAGTAATTTGGACAGAACACAGAAAGACTTGTCTCTTGTAACATTTTGGTTAATGTGCCTTTCACATTAGCAACCATTTTCCTTGTGGGCCTTTTCTTCAGTTGGTGTCAGCGCTGCATGCTTGCAATCTGTTGTAAACTTCATCAATTTTCTAGATTAGTTTGTCAAGTGTAACTTTCCTGGCATTATTAATTACATTGCTACAAATACAATCAACTTTTTGATGAACAGGAGTTTTGCTGCACAAATTAAATCAATTGAAAAGAGCTCTCCCAGTAGTATGCCCAGACTTTTGTGTGTGACAATTTATAGTATTTGTGTATTTACCCCTCAGGGTGCCAAATAATAGTAAAACAGCACATCAAACAAAGATTATTTAACCAATCCCCCTACATTTTATGGCTGTGTTATTTTCCCTTACATAAATTTAACTGAGGCTGTGGTCATGGCTTCATCAAGTGTTCCTGTAGTAACTTGCAGGCAACAGTAGATCTTCGCTTCTTCCAAGTCACCTCTTCACAGTATCCCCTTAGTGCATTTACTAATAACCTTCAATCCCATTTGTTGAGAAGAACTAAATTCCTCCTTCAAACCTGTAAAAGTTTCTTGTTCTACTGCCCATGCCTTGGCCTTCATTGCAACTTTACACTAAACTACAGATTTGCACTTATTCCACTTATTCACAATTCCTTGCTGATGAGGAACTACTTTGCCCTCAGTTAGACTTCCCTAATTACATAAACTATATTTACCATGAGAAATTTAAAGTGTGCCATATTTTCAGATTATTTATCGGACAAATGTTAAGGCATAAACTTTGGAATGCAAAAGTGGTTTTGTACTGAAGGGTGATTTACAGAAATAAAAGTCCTTTTGGGTCACCTCCTGTTCAATCTATTCATAAATAGTGTGGCAGAGAGTATTTTTGCCAGCACTATAGATTTGCTGATGCCACTGAGCTACATGTTCTGGTGACACATCTCCAAGATATTGATAATCTTCGTGATGATGACACATTTGAGAAGATGGACTAAGGATTAGCAGCTGGTTTTAATTTGGATAAAGATAAATGGAGAACTTTGGAGAAAGATTTTTAAAAAGTCTACACGTTGAAGGGGTGTCCATTAGGAATAGTGGAAAGTGAAAAGGATTTTGGTGTGATTCATTGACCATTCACCTACAGGCAATGGTCACGATGGTGGTCCCACGGGCCATCGATCTGGTCGGGCGGAAACGACTCTCGTTCCTCCGGCCTGGGTATTCTGCTGCGGGGAGGCAACATCACCGTCTCCGAGGTTAAGGAGGTGGTGGGCGGGCGCCTCCTCGTAGCAGACGTAATGTACAAGAACGCTCCACTCCGGTTAATTAACGTGTACGCCCCGTCACAAGGGGCTGAGCGGCTGGAGGTTTTTCAGCAGCTCCCACTGCTGCTGGTGACCTCCAGGCCGGTCATTCTGGGCGGTGACTTCAACTGCATCATCGATGCGGCTGGACGATCCAGCAGGGCCGACAGCAGATTGGACGCTACGTCCAGATCCCTGATGGAAACAGTTAAGGATGCCAAGCTGCACGACGTC
The DNA here is from genome assembly GCF_964194155.1 of Cetorhinus maximus. Lineage (NCBI taxonomy): Eukaryota > Metazoa > Chordata > Chondrichthyes > Lamniformes > Cetorhinidae > Cetorhinus > Cetorhinus maximus. The sequence goes on from NC_135906.1 coordinate 404,599, forward strand.
TTCAGCAACCCTGCAGACGGAGCGCAGCGTAGATACACCTGGTCGCGGCCAGACGGGTCCATTCGTTCCAGGATAGACTTCCTGTTTGTGTCCCGTGCATTCACAGTCAGATCCACCGACGTCAAGCCGGTGTTTTTCTCTGACCACTGCCTCCTACTGGTGGACTGCCACTTAGAGAAGGACCATAGGGTGGGCAGTGGGGCATGGAAGCTAAATGTGCAACTGCTGACCCCAGAGAACATTGAGGAGCTCAAGAGGGATTACAAAGGTTGGAGAACCGTGGAACCCCTCTTTGAGTCCCTGACACCCTGGTGGGAAGCGATCAAGGGAAACATCAAGAGGTTTTTCATCCTCAAAGGCACCCAGAAAGCTAGAAAGGAACAGAGGGAAATGTCCCGACTCCAGAAAAACATGCAGAATCTGCTCCGGCTGCGGTCGATTGGGGTCGATGTCAAGGAGGAACTCCAAGGGGTGAAGAGCCAGCAAGCCTCGCACTTTGCCTCGGAGGCCTCCAAGATCATCTTCCGTTCTAGAGTCCGCTCCGTGGAGCAGGATGAGACGTGCTCACATTTCTTCTTCCAAAAAGTACACAGAAGGAGCTCTGTGATCAGCAGCCTGAAGGAAGAAGACGGCTCAGTAAAGTCATCGCAGTCCGACATTTTGAGCATCAGCAAATCCTTTTATGCCGGATTGTATGACGTGAAGCCCTCGGACAGCACGCCCTCCCAGTCCTTCCTATCCTCTATCATGGAGGTCTTAGACAGCAGTACGCGGGAGAGCCTGGACAAACCGCTAAATCCTGATGAACTGACTAAGGCCCTTGAGTCCTTCGAGAAGAGTAAAACTCTCGGAAGCGACGGCTTGCCGGCGGAGTTGTATTCGGCTCTATGGGACTTGATCGGCCCAGACCTGCTAGGGGTGTACGAGAGTATGCTCCTGGCCGGTAGTATGTCAGAATCCATGAGGAAAGGCATCATCACCCTCATCTACAAGCACAAGGGGGAAAGGGAGGAAATTAGAAATTGGCGACCCATTTCACTGTTGAATGTGAACTATAAGATTCTGTCCAAGGTCATCGCCAGTCGGGTCAAATCCGCTCTGGAAGTGGTGATCCACCCTGACCAGACCTGCACTGTGCCGGGCAGGAAGATCTCTGACAGCCTGGCGCTGCTCAGGGATACGATTGCCTATGTACAGGACAGGGGTGTGGATACCTGCCTCATCAGCTTGGATCAGGAGAAGGCCTTTGACACAATATCGCACACCTACATGGGGTTGAGAAACTTATTAGCCATGATTGAATGGCGGAGCAGACTCAATGGGCCGATTGGTCTAATTTCTGCTCCTATGGCTTACGGTCTTATATTCATGTATAATTATCGGGCCGATGATAGGAGCTGTCCTGGAGACACAGATATTGTTGTATATGTTTCATCTCTTCAAACAAAGAATTGAGTTAGCAATCCTCTTTGTGTCGTCGGTGTGTTTGCGTAAGGTGGAAAACACAACATGGAGGACCCCCATTTAAGGTGAATGGCAAAAGAACCAAGGCGACATGAGGAGAAACCTTCTTGCGCAGCGAGTTGTTAGAATCTGCAATGCACTGCCTGAGAGTGTGCTGGGGGCACTTTCAAGAGTGGCTTTGAAAAGAGAATCGGATAATTATCTGAAGAGAAAATATTTGCAGGGCTATGGGGAAAAGGCAGGTGAGTGGCACTAGGGGAGTTGCTCTTGCAGAGAGCTAGCACAGACACGACAGGCCGAATGGCCTCCTTTTCTGCTCTAACTAATCTAGGACTCTATGTGTGCAGCTCTGCACACTTGCTTGCTGCATTGTCACTCACGCCCTGCAAGACACGCAACTGCTTTCAAAAGCTTCTCCCACAGCAGCCTCTGACACTGACGCAAAGTGAGAGAGAGAGAAAGAAAGAAAGTTGGATTTTGGAACATGTACATGTTGAAAAGTAAAGAAAGCAGATGTTTGTAAGAAAACTATTTTTAGCATTGAAAATCCCCTGGGAAGGGGGGCGTGCACAATACCAAATCTAGGGCCTGTTCCCTAGTTGGGTCCTCGACATGCTGGCCTAAAACACCATCTCGTACACACTCCAGAAATTCACCCGTCACAGTATTATTGCTAATCCACAGGCGGGATGAGGCTTCATGAAGTGTTTAAAAATTGAATAAAAATTTTTTTAAAAATTCATTGACATGCCCCAACTCATGTGACACATGAGGGGACATGTTTTAAAATGTTTTAATTTCTTTATTTACATGTTTAAAACTTAAACTAATCTCCCTCAGGCAGCTCTGTGCCTTGGAGATTTCTGCGCTCTTTCGCACACATCTGGCCCATTCCTCACTCCTGCGTGGTGGCGATTCCCCGAGCCATGTTTCACTTTATCTGGAGGTCGGAAAGGTATCAGGCTTGCAGGGACACAATGTACAAACCTCTATATAAAGGGGGAAAAATGTGCCCAACATCGCCCTCATCCTAATGGCCACCTTTGTGTGTGGCTGCATCAAGCTGGGTGCAGACCCTCAGTACGCAAACACCAAGTGTCACTAAGTGCTGTACCACCTGTCCATCGTGGAAAAATTTATGCAGAAAAACACCTTTGACCACAAGTCTATCAGGCAGTGGCGGCAAGTAACGTCTTAGAGGCCCTGAGGGAAAAGGAGAGGGTGGATCCTGTGGGATGGTTCCCCGAGCAGACTGTCAAAGTCATTTGGCAGAAGGCCTCATCGCCAGAACTTTCCAACAAGCACCAAGACGTAGCTAGGCTGATGGTAAGAAAGGCCCTCCCCGTCAGATCTGTCCTACACGCCAGGAGTCTCACCCCCTCTGCACGTTGCCCTCGAGGTGGCTGTGGTGGGGACAGGACCGTTGTTCACCTTCTTGTGGATTGTGCCTTTGCAAAGAAAGTCTGGAGAGAGATGCAGTGGTTTCTGTCGAGGTTCATCCCGAGAAGTTCTGTGACACAGGACTCTGTGCTCTACGGGCTGTTCCCAGGGACACACACTGAGACAAACATCAACTGCAGCTGGAGGATCATCAGCTCGGTGAAAGACGCTCTTTGGTCTGCCCGAAACTTGTTGGTCTTGGAGTGCAAAGAGTTGTCCTCGACCGAGTGTTGCAGACTGGCACATTCCAAAGTCCAGGACTACGTGCTGAGGGATGCACTAAAGCTTGGGGCAGCCGCCGCAAAGGCGCAATGGGGAAGGGTCGCTGTCTAAGACCTTTCTACCACAGGGCACCGAGGGACTGGAAACTGTTTAAATCCCCTCGGGCTGTACAGCTCAAAATGAATGTCTGCAAATGATTGTAATATTGTTTGTACTGATGCACCTGGTGATACATGTTGTAAAAGTTGAACCGGATTGTACCTTTGTAATGGTGTTTTTGAAATGGTTTGGAATGTGGTTGAAGATATTTTATGGATAAAGTATATTTTTGCAAAAAAAAAATAAAATCTTACTTCACAACTCAACTTCCTCGCCCCTGGAACCAAACTCGTAAACCTCTTCTGCACTCTCTCCAATGCCTTCACTACCTTCCTAAAATGCAACTCAAAATGCAATCCATCAGAGTCGGCATGGCTTTACGAAGAGTAAATCGTGTTTGACTAATTTGCTAGAGTTCTTTGAAGATGTGACAAGCAAAGTGGATAATGGGGATCCTGTAGATGTAGTATGTCTGGACTTCCAGAAGGCATTTGATAAGGTGCCGCACAAAAGATTAATACACAAGATAAGATCACACGGAGCTAAGGGTAATATATTAGCTTGGATAGAGGATTGGCTAACCAACAGAAAGGAGAGAGTCAGGATAAATGGGTCTTAACTGGATGGCAAGCTGTAACTAGTGGGGTGCCACAGGGTTCGGTCCTTGGGCCCCAACTATTTACTTGGATTCAGGGGTAGAAGGTACTATAGCTAAATTTGCAGATGACACCAAAATAGGTGGGAAAGTAAGTTGCAATGAAGAAATAAGAAATTTACAAATGGATATGGACAGATTAGGTGAATGGGCCAAAATTTGGCAGATGGAGTTTAACGTGGATAAGTGTGCGGTTATCCATTTTGGTCAGAAGAATAAAAAGGCGACTTATTATTTAAATGGAGAGAAACTTCAGAAATGCTTCAGCACAGAGGGATCTGGGTGTCCTCGTGCATGAATCGCTGAAAGCTAGTATGCAGGTACAGCAGGTAACAAGGAAGGCAAATGGAATCGCTTCTCGGCCTTTTGGCTAAGATCAAGTGTAGTCATGAAGCGATGGTTATAACCAGTCTAGCCTCATATGATGGGGTACGTAACACCGTTCGGGTGACAGTGAAGGACAGTGAAGGAGGAGCACCCATGGATCGGGCCTTCTTCATCAAGCGGATCCTGTTGAAGGCGTGTGGATCTGAAGCGGATGAGATCTACTCCCTGCAAGACTTCCCCAGCGCTGGATGTTTCGACGTGACTTTCAAGCGTGTGGCAGCTTGCGTCAAGTTCCTGAAGGTGCTCAAGGAGAAGAGAGACCAGCCGGAGATGAATATCCTGACAGTTGAGCCACTCTTTGCTCTGCCTTAGCAACGGGACCTCGTGGTGACGGTGCATCTCTACAACCCCCACGTCCCTGTCGCCGACATGCTCACCTTCCTCGCCAGGTACGTCGACAAGGTTGGGAGCTGCACCGAGGTTAGAGACGCCTTCGTGATTTGGACATGCAAACGCCAGGTCAAGGTCACACTCAAGACCGACGGTAAGGGAGCCATCTTCCACCCTCCTTCCAGCTTCGCTATCGGGGGAAGCTGTGGCTAACTTGTCTCCGATGGGCAGCCCAAACTTTGTCGCTCATGCGGCAAGTCTGGTCATGTGGCGGCCAACTGCAGCGCCGCCCTCTGCAAGAACTGCAAACAGGAAGGGCACCAGACATAGGTCTGAAAACAGACTAAGTGCTGCAACCTGTGTGGCGAGGCAGCTCACCTCTACAGGACCTGCCCCAAACGCTGCCTCACTTATGCACAGGCAGGCAAAGCCAACGAGGGGGAAGCAGAAGAAATGTTTCATGTCACTACTACCAAAGACACTTGCAACACTCCAAGCACCATGGCCCCCAGTGAAAACAACGGGACAAAGGAGGACACAGAGAGAGACAAGGTGGAGGAAAAGATTGAGGCAGCAGACAGCCAATGAACAGCACTGCCCCCTGAACCTCCCACTCCTCAGGAGAGCGAATCAATGGAGGAGGAGGAAGCAGTGGAAAAGCAGCAGGGGGAGTGGCAGCTGGTGAAGAGAGCCAAAAGGAAGAAGGGACTAAGAAGGGACCAAGCCACTTCCCAGACAAGTGGCAAGAGGCATCTCCTATCCGACACGGATGACAAGGGCCGCTGCTCTTCGGACGAAGAAAGGCAAGGGCGGCACCTACAGGAGAAACGGAAAAGCTCTAGGGAGTTGCAGGACGAGACATCCAAGCTCCAGAACATTGGAGACAATGAGGAGACCCAAATTTACCCACAACCCGAAGAGGCCAGCGCACCCGAGCCCCAGTATTCTGGGAGCAGAGAGACGCTCAGCGCACCCCAGCTCCGGGATGCCGGGAGCAGCAACGCCCCAGGGGGGAGAAGATTGGAGAAGATTCTCCAACAGAGGACATTTTAAATCCCGTTCCCTGCATGAACCCCCAGATGCCACCTGAGCAGAACATCTCCAATAGGGAGGTTCAGGACAGTTTCTTCAGTCCATCCAAAGTGAGGCAATTTGGATGGACTGAGGACTAAATGTCCGGGACTCTCAGAGAGAACAGGTTTGGTAAGAATGGGTGGGAATCAGATAGCTTTCCGATTAAATCTGGAGTCAGGCAGGGCTGTCCTCTCTCGCCTGTTCTTTTCGTGTGTTGCATAGAACGCTTTGCTGAGTGCATCAGGAAGGATCCGGGCATAAGAGGAGTGACGATCCCAGACAGTGGAGGCACTCAGGTCAAAGCCTCCCTGTACATGGATGATGTCGCCGTCTTCTGCTCGGATCCGCTGTCGGTGCGCAGATTGATCCACATCTGCGACCAGTTCGAACTGGCCTCGGGAACCAAGTTAAATCGTGGTAAGAGCGAGGCCATGCTCTTTGGGAACTGGGCTGACCGATCCTTTGTCCCCTTCACCGTCAGGGCTGACAGCCTGAAGGTGCTGGGGATATGGTTCGGAGGGACCAGGGCATGCGTTAGAAACTGGAAGGAGCGAGTGTCTATGGTGCAAAGAAAACTGGGCATGTGGGAGCGATGCTCCCTCTCCATTGCGGGTAAGAACCTGGTCATCAGGTGTGAGGCACTTTCGCTGTTGCTGTACGTGGCGCAGGTCTGGCCCATTCCACGCTCCTGCATGGTGGCGATCACTCGAGCCATCTTCCGCTTTATCTAGAGGTCAAAAATGGATCGTGTCTGCAAGGACGCGATGTACAAGCCTCTAGATGAAGGGGGAAAAAACGTGCCCAACATCGCCCTCATACTGATGGGCCACCTTTGTGTGTGGCTGCATCAAGTGGTGCGTAGACCCTCAGTACGCAAACACCAAGTGTCACTATGTGCTGAGGTTCTACCTGTCCCCGGTGTTGCGAAGGATGGGTCTGTCCCCGGTGTTGCGAAGGATGGGTCTGGCCACGCTGCCGCAGAACGCTCCAAGTAGTTGGACCGGCATGGCACGTACCACCTGTCCATCGTGGAAAAATCTATGCGGAGAAAAACCTTTGATCCCATATCCATCAGGCAGTGGTTGGCAGGTAACGTCATAGAGGCCCTGTGGGAAAAGGAGAGGGTGGATCCTGTGGGATGGTTCCCCGAGCAGACTGTCAAAGTCATTTGGCAGAATGCCTCATCGCCAGAACTTTCCAACAAGCACCAAGACGTAGCTTGGCTGGTGGTGAGAAAGGCCCTCCCCGTCAGATCTTTCCTACACGCCAGGAGTCTCACCCCCTCTGCATGTTGCCCTCGAGGTGGCTGTGGTGGGGAAGAGACCGTTGTCCACCTCCTTGTGGATTGTGCCTTTGCAAAGAAGGTCTGGGGAGAGGTGCAGTGGTTTCTGTCGAGGTTCATCCTGAGCAGTTCTGTGACACAAGACTCTGTGCTCTACGGGCTGTTCCCAGGGACACACACCGAGACAAACATCAACTACGCGGGAGGATCATCAACTCGGTGAAAGACGCTCTTTGGGGCTGGGAAGTGTATAGACCCCTCGGGCTGTCCAGCTCACAATGAATGTCTGCATTGAATACTCATTGTATTCTAATTGTATTGAAGCACCTCAGAGTGCAACATGTTGTATGTTGATAACTCCAATCCCATTGTCTGATTGTCTGTAATGACCAGATTGAAATGGTTGTAAAATTCATTGATCGTATTGAAGCAGCTCGTGATCCATGTGTAAAAGTTGATTCTGATTGTACTTTTTGTGATGGCGATTTAGAAATGTTTTGTAATGTTCTTCCAGGTATTTTATGAATGAAATATATTTTTCCAAAAAAAAGGAAAGCAATTCGGAGAGTACACCATATGTGTATAACATTCCCCATTGCTTTCTCAACACTAATGGATTGTGAAGAGAGGGATGGGTCAGAAATTCCACTGAGCAGCATTGACTCCCAGCTACAGAAATGAAATTAAGTTGAGTCTTTAACAGCGAGGTGCTATTGGGAGGTAACTCTGTTGTTGAATTTCATTTTGATCAAACATTTCTTCAACTCTCTGCTGAGGAATTCCAAGTTGGAGATTGCCTGTGAGATGTCAAATAGCCTCCTGCTTCCTTGCATCATTCTATAATTGTACGGACAGAATGTTGGTCCAATTCCCTCTGAGCTGGGAGAGGATCAAACCCAGATCCCGGTTATTATAAACACCACACCCCAACCAACTGAACAAGCCTGTCCTTTACTCTCTCTTTCTCACAGCCTCGGCTCCTCACTTTTTCTATGTTTCCAGCCTGTTCTGTTCCTCTGACCTTCATTCCTGACCTTCTATTGACCACGGCCAACTCACTGTCCCTCTCACTCCCACCGTCTCTCCGCCCCTTCACCCACTTCCAAACCCCTTGGTTGAATAGCCCCTTACAGAGCTCAGTTGGGAGGGGGTTAGACTGAAAATCGAAAGGTCCCGAGCTTATTCCGGACTTTTCTCCTTTCCTTTGTGTCACCATTTGGGTTCGATTCTCGAGCTGCCTGATTTACTCGGAAAGTATTTCCCCAGCGCTGAAGATTGGACTGGAATAGAGAGACATTAAGGGTGGGAAATATTTCCATTTTCTCTATTTAACTGAGTCTCGATCTCCTTCTGTCCTTTTCTCTGGTTTTTCCCTCTCTCGGGGTGGGATGGATATTTGATTTGCTGCATTTGTCCGAAACGGAAACCTTTTCCAGATCTCGGACGGTCAGACACACTGGGCGGAATTTAATAGGCGAAGCCTGGGTCCCGTTGGTGGGAGTGGGAGTGAGGCCAATTCCGTTTGCGTGTCGAGAGCCGGCGTGGACACCAGACCAATTAAAATGTAAAGAGCCAGCGGTGGGCACGTGGGGCAGGTGTGATCACACGGTGGGCACGTGGGGCAGGTGTGATCACACGGTGGGCACGTGGGGCAGGTGTGATCACACGGTGGGCACGTGGGCAAGGTGTGATCACACGGTGGGCACGTGGGGCAGGTGTGATCACACGGTGGGCACGTGGGCAAGGTGTGATCAAACCTGGGGCAGGTGTGATCACATGGTGGGCACGTGGGGCATTTACCTGCCCTCCCTCAAGCTGCACCTGCCCTCCATCAAGCTTCAACAGCCCTCTCTGAGTGTGGATCTTCCCTGTGGGGTACAACTGCCACCCAGGACCCGATGACATCTGACATGATGGACCCAAACAAGACATTTGCTCTCCTCCCAATTCTTCACCCCTACTCACACCGTACAACACCCCAGTGTCTTTCTGTTGCTCCTGTTGATACCCCGACCCCACCTGCAATACCCCCCTCTCCGCTCTTGCTGCTACTGACAGTCCATGTCCGTGAACATTCTCCTCTTCCCCTCCTCTTTGCCTCAGAGTTCAGCAAAGAGAACCACTCACTGCTTGACCAAATGGACCAGCTCACCTGGTGCATGCCACCTTTAACCAGCCCTAAATCAGGTGGCACAAGTTTCCCGTTCACCTCTGACTTAATCTTGATGGTCGGACTTAATGTGGAAAAGTTGTAATTTAATGAGTATTAGTGGGATGCTCATGTAGGGAAAAGAAGTTCCCGTCATCGGACACTGTGAATGCCGACCCACCACTGAAACGTCGCCAACTCAACCCATTAAACTCTCTTTTTTCATTCATTCATGCATGTGAGCATCGCTGGCTGGGCCAGCATGTATTGCCCATCCCTAATTGCCCTTGTTCAGAGGGCATTAAGAATCAGCCACATTGCTGTGGGTCTGGAGTCACATGTAGGCCGACCAGGTAAGGACAGCAGATTTTCTTCCCTGAAGGACATTAGTGAACCAGATGGGTTTTTACAATAATCGACAATGGTTTTGGTGTCATCATCAGACTTTTAATTCCAGATTTTTATTGAATTCAAATTTCACCATCAGCCATGGTGGGATTTGAACCTGGGTTCCCAGATCATTACCCTGGGTCTCAGGGATGACGAGTCCAGTGACAAATCCACGATGTCACCACCTTCCGCCATCGGGAAGATGAGATTTCGGTTCCTGCCTGATTAAGTCACTCCGCCCACCACATTCCCACTCTTGATGGCCCCATTAAATTCTGCCCAATGTAGGAGAGAATGTGCAAGGTGACGGGGATAAGGCAGGGGAGTGGAACTAGGTGGAAAGCTCTTTCAGATAGCCAGTACAGGATCGATGGGCCGAATGTCCTCCTTCTGCACTCTAAAGATATTGTGATACTGTGAAACGTTTCAGCTCAATGACCCATGTGTACAGTCTATAGCACCCTGGACGCGGGGGAAGCCAGCAATGGCCGCGAAGCCTCTGGTTAGCTGTGTCTGACTTGCCTGGTCACAGCGGAAGTGGCTGAAGGTCAATGCCCATCTGAACAGAGCGTAACAGAGTGTAATCTGCTTGACATAAGTGTGGACAGCTGATTGGGAGACACCACAAAGATCACCCACTGAGCCCTGGAAGGAGCCAGAGGCATAGAATTGGAGGGCAACTGTGACCTTCAGAACTGCTGGCATGGGGTGTCCACCCACACAGTTAGGGGAGATCTCAGGGCCAAGCATCCGACAGATGCTGTTGACTGTTTCCTTTGACAGTCGGAGCCTCCTTCAGCACTGCACCTCAGTCATATTGAGGTAGCTGCTTCGCCACCTGTATATCCTGGCAGTGGGATAGTGGCGTCTTCTGCGGCCCCTTCCGCCTTGGACTCCCTCTTGGCCCTGCGCCCCTTGTGCCTGTGCCTGGCCTCCCAAAGGTGGCTCCCCTGGAGGCTGATTGTCCACTCCTGGCCTCCTCCTTATTCTATCCCTCCCTTCCTTCTCAGAGTAGCTGCCTCCTGTGGAGATGTCAGAACCCATACCCAGGCTGAATGGAGGCCTCTGGAAAGCTGCAGGCCCGATAAAGGTTCCTGACTGAAGAGTGCTGAGCTGAAGCGTCAAAGTACAGAGAAAGCTGCTGGAATTCGTTCTGAGCTGCTACAGATCACACAGGCAAGTTTAAAAAACTTGCTGCAATAAATGCTTCACATAAAACACTGACAACCCCACTGAGCCCACATATCCCGCCCGTGGATGAGTTTCATTAAAAAGTCACTTACCCGCCTGCCCGTTGTGCCCGTGCACCGAGCCGAAGATCACACGGGCACCTCAAAATCAGCGTCGATTGCCGAGTTAAGGGCCTTAACAAGCCCTTTAATTAATGGCAGGCGAGTGTCACACTTCATCGCGCGCCCGCCCAGCGAAATATCGCGATGGCGCGCGGTGACATCGGGACTCTCCCCCGGCGTCACCGAGCGCCATTTTAAAAGCTGATGTGTGGGGTCCGACCCCCCCGCTCGTCACCCAGAAAATTCTGCCCCATGAGTTAATAAATGAGCAGCAGCACAGCTATGTTCATGGGAAATCGTGTCTGACCAACTTGGAGTTCTTTGATGAAGTAATGGAGAGGGTTGATGAGCTCAGCCTGGTTCATGTTATGTATATGGACTTTCAATTGTCACATGTTAGGAAAGTGAAACCCATAGATTAAAGGGGCAGTGACATTGTGGATATGACACTGGCTATGGGACAGAAAGCAGACAGAAGTGGCAAATGGTGGCAAGATCGGCTGCATGCTTAACAGTGAGGTCGAGTGTCTTGGGCTACAGGAAGATATAGACGGGATGGTCAAATGGGCAGATAAGTGGCAGATGGAATTTAACCCTGAAAAGTGTGAGGTGATACACATTGGAAGGAGTAATTTGACATGGAAGTATTCAATGAATAGCATGACACTAGGAAGTTCTGAGGAACAAAGGGACCCTGGTGTGTGTGTCCATAGATCTCTGAAGGCGGAGGGGCATGTTAGTGGGGTGGTGAAAAAGGCATATGGGACACTTGCCTTTATCAATCGAGACAAAGATTACAAAAGTAGGGATTTCATGTTGGAATTGTATAGAACCTTGGTGAGGCCACAGCTGGAGTGCTGTGTGCAGTTCTGATCGCCACATTATAGGAAGGATGTGATTGCACTGGATGGGGTACAGAGGAGATTCACCAGGATATTGCCTGGGATGAAACATTGAAGTTTTGAAGAGAGGTTGGATAGACTTGGGTTGTTTTTGCTGGAGCAGAGAAGACTGAGGGGTGACCTGATCGAGGTGTACAAGATTATGAGGGGCATGGACAGGATGGATAGGGAGCAGCTGTTCCCCATAGCTGAAAGGTCAGTCGTGAGGGAGAGGAGGTTTAGGGGGGATGTGAGGAAAAATTTTTTTACTCAGAGGGTGGTGACGGTCTGGAATTTGCTGCCTGGGATAGGGGAGGAGGCGGGTTGCCGCACATCCTTTAAAATGTACCTGGATGGGCACTTTTATGGCCGTGACGGGGCCGAAATTTTCTGCCCATTGAGTTCAATCTTCAGCCTATTTGAGGCACTGTAAGAAGTTGTTTCGGACAACGGAGCCCAATATTCTGGAAAACCGTTCAAGGTGATGTGTGAAAAGTGGGGAGTTGACCATATTACCTCATCACCCACACTACCCCAGGCCCAATAGCATGGCGGAATGGATGGTCTGCACTGTAAAGTCTTTAATTATAAAATGTCAGCAAACTAAACAAGCTTTGCACATCGCAACAGGCACTATTTTAATATTAATCTGAGCTGTTACAGCTCTTTCTGAAATGCATTTTGAAATTTGAAATGTTTATTAATTAACTGTGTAAATACCATACAAATTACTTGGTTTAGTTTAATCTAGTTTATTTTCTAAAATGGTTCCCATTAGCCAGTTGTCCATGTGCAGTGCAACCTGCAGAAACAGCTGCATTGTTTTCAGGAAAACGGATACAGCTCCACTGCCAATACTGTTTTGTAGTGATTGAAACCACAACATCTGCCTGTTTCAGAGTGAGATCAGGGAGTCCATAAGCTGGAGGCAGAGGGCAGTGTCTGGCAGCAGAAAGTCCACCAGCTGACACAACCAGGAAGGGGCAGCTTGTAGAATTCGGCCTCTTATTGAAAATGCTGCTCCAATCCACACTCGATAATCAAATAATCTGCTGTGTTTCACCATTAAAAATAAACCAACGAGCTCCTACAGAGGGAATGTGTCCAGGTTTAAAACTTAAACATGTACTTGATTCCCTGTTAATTTGATGGGATTGTTTCAGTTGGAAGCGTTTCTTATGATAGAGACAGATTTGCTTTGTACAGGCAGTTTAAAATATTAACATCTCATAAAGTCCACCATTCACAAAAATACACAATCATGGTAAGCACTTACCCAATTTCTCAACGTGCACTTTGAGCAGATGTGACTCCTCTCTGGTAATGTTCATCAGTAAAATATGATTGTATATGTGAACAGAACTGCAGTGACTATACATTGAGCAGGGTGATGTCGCACAGACTGTTTCACCACTCCTCCAACTACCTTCCACATGATCCATCCAGCACCGGTGTCCATTGTCAGGAGTGTGTGACATCTGCAACATGCAATGCTGCCAAACCCCTCGGCTTCCCTGTGAACCCACAGCCTCTACCACCGAGAAGACAAAGGCTTCAAATGTAGTGGAGAAACCACACAAACATCCTTCCCTGGAACATACACGGCATCTTGACATGTGGGGAATCGTCTTTAGTCAGTGTGTAACAGTCGCGTGTGGATGACTGTCTTCAACACAGCACTCATGGTTGAAGTGCACCTGATAAATTCCATCTGATCTTTGAGTCTGATCGTTGATGAACAAGAAATGCTGCAAGGAGCATCTCAATCCACAACCCTTGGTGTATTACAGCCTTATCTGAAGGCCTGGAGAAGGAAACAGCCTTCCACTGCTGGACATGCATGGGCACACCCTGGCTCCTGATGGTGTCAATGAGAGCTGGATTTCAGAATGCAGTCTTCAGTGCCAATGGTAAGGACCGCGTTCACTCTGTTAACATTCTCACTGAGGGTGCAAAAACAGACCCAAACATTCTTTGCAATAGATATGTGTGTTTACAACTTGTGTAATTGTGATGTTAATGAAGTGATTGAGGACAAGTTGCCTCAGAGGAGGTGGAGGAGGCTGCTCACCTCTCGTGCTGTACAGCATCGAGGAGCATGGTGGCCTGTTACATCGAGCACGGACCCGTTACCCATTGGGGACCCATTCAGACTGCGGCCTCTGCATTTCCGCAGGGGCAGCCATTGTCACTGGGACAAGTACCGCACATGAGTGCTCTGGTGGAGGGGCTGGGAGTTAGGAGAAGATGAGGGTCTGAGGTGCTCTCCGAACCTTCCCCTTCCTCACGAACCTCCACAGCCCTAGGTTGTCCTTCAGGTGGGTTAGGAGGAGCTGGCTGCTGGGGCGCAGCAGTCGCCCATTCCAGCAACCATTGTGCCACCAGTGTGAACATCCTGAGGAGGTCTGTAATAAGGTAGACAGAGGGGTTTAGATGGAGAAAAGCAAAAATACAGCTGAGGCTGGAAATCTGAAATAAAAACAGAAAGTGCTGGAAAAGTGCTGGTGTATATGGGTGTTAGAGATATGGAATTCCAGAGCGAACATATTAAGGTGCCGCACAAAAGATTATTGGCAATAATAAGAGCAGATGGAATTGGAGGGAAGCTTTAGATGTGGGTTGGAAATTGGTTGCGAGGTAGGAAACAGAGAGTGGGAATACAGTGTCTGGTCTCAGATTGATGGGATGTGACAAGGGGTGTTTCACAGGAATCTGCACTGTGGCTCAACATTCACCATTTTTATAGTGAGTTGGATCAGGATAGAGTTGTGTGTTCAGCTTGTAAATGACACTGAATTAGGAGAATAGGAATTAGTGCAGATGGAGGCGGGGAGTGGTAAAGAGACATTGAAAGATGAAGTAAGAGAGCAAAACCATGGCAGATGGAGTTTGATGCGGGTGAGAGTGAGGTCATCCAATTTGGAATTGAAAAAATAAATTTCAAAATGTTCTAAATGGTTAGAAACCAGGAACTGGAGAGGAACAAAGTGGTTTGAGAGTCCAAAGACACAAATCATTAAAAGCTGGTGGTCAGGTAAAGGTAGCAATAAAAAAACGATGAGTGGAATGTTGACCCTTACCTCAAGGAAGCTGGATTGTAAAAGGAATGAATTTCTGCTTCAGTTGTATTGAACCTTGGTCAAATCCTATCTGGATATTATATTCAGTTCTGGGCACCCAGCTCTGGAAGTGCCGGGTAGATTCACCAGAATGAAAACGGTGCTTCGAGGGTTAAATTATGAGGAGAGCTTGTATAAGCCTGGCTTGTATTCCATTGAGTTTAGAAGATTGAGCAATGATCAGATTGAGGTGTTTAGAATGTTAAAAGGATTGAAGAGGTCGATATAGAGAAACTATTTCCTCTGTTGGGGGAATGAAGAATGAGGGAACATATTGAGCTCAGTCATTTAGGAGGGAAATCAAGAAATAACTTTTCACACAAAGAAACCGGGAATTTACCCCCAAAAGGCTGTGGATGCTGGAACAACTGCAGATAACAAGACTGAGATGGAGAGATTTTTGGTGAGGAATGATTTCAAGGGATCTGGAGCTAAGGTGGGTAAATGGCAGTGAGGGACCAATCAGCTGTGATCTAACTGAATTGTGGGAGGGAAAACCACCTCCTCATGTTCCAATGTTCCTAATCTTTATCAGTCCCTCCTCAGACAGGGGAAGCATTGCAGCAGAACGATGGTTTAACTTTGTTTTTTTATTAGTCAGGACTCATCAATTGACATGAAATGTTTCTCGATCACCCTTATCTCCTGAGGTTTTGTGGATAAGCACAGACATTAAAAACAAAATGAGGAAAAAGTTCAGATTTTCAAGTGGAAAAGGCTGCGGACACCGATTTCCTTTACTTTCAATTTAGTATACAGTATTATCTGCTCCCGATGTGGTCTCCTTTACATTGGGGAGTTCAAATGCAGACTGGGTGACTGCTTTGCGGACACCTCCGTTCAGTCCACAAATATCACCCTGAGCTTCCTGTTGCTGGTCATTTCAATTCTCCACCTTGCTCTCACTCTGACCTTTCTGTCCTTGACCTGCTACAGTTTTCCAATGAAGCTCAACACAAGCTCGAGGAACAGCACGTCATCTTTCGACTGGACACTCGACAGCCTTCTGGACTCAGCACTGAGGCCAACACTTTTAGATCAGACCCTCTGTCTTCATTTTGTTTTTTTTTGCTGGTTTGTTTGGGTCTCGTTTCTTTCTTTATTCCTTCATGTTACATTCAGACGGTTGCTATGCAGCCATTCACACCACATCTGGACACATCTTCTGTTTCTTTCCTTTCCCAATTACCACTGCCTTTGGCTTTTGTTCCATGAAACCTTTTATCCTTTAATCTCTCCTGCCCTCCTCCCTATTACACAGCTTCCCTCCTGTTTTTCCACACCTCTCCCCGACCACTTGCTCAAAACCTATTACATTTCGAAACTTCCTGGGATTTATTACAAGTTGTTGTTGTTGTTGTAGCAGTGTGAGAGTCTCCATTTCCCACCACTCCATTTATCAGTCTGCACGCCAAGCTCCCTGGGTCAGTGTGGGCAGTGCCCACCAGTCATCCTCATGGATCAATGAACAAAACCACGTGAGATGATTGGATTAATGGTGCCTTCAACATGAGAACTTGTGGAGCTGAATTCAGTCAGGTGACACCAGAGCAACTCAGAGTGATTCCCATTGGTCCAAATAAAACCGGCCCTCCTGGTAATAAACCCATGAGTTCTGTCATTGGTGGAGATTGTGGAGATTGGGGCTGGTTAATTGGTTCAACGTTGCTGCTTCTGGTCTCATTGGTGTCAGGTGAGTGCAGCTGGTGTGTATAAAAGGTGCTGCTCGGTGGCTGAAGGGATGGTTGAGTTGTTTGGTATCATGGGGGATTTTGTAGTGAGGGCTTTGTTCCCAGTGCTGGTGTTAGTTGGAGCTGTTTGTGGCTCTGATACTTGGCAACTGTTTCTAGGCCAGAGTCAAAGCCACCCCTGTGCCTCAGACAGTCTCTCCTCCTGGGCCTCCCTTTGGTTCCCATTTCCGTGTGTCTGAGGGTGGAAGTGTGTCTCCACTGCAGACTGTGATGGTGCAGTGTGGAGAGGACAAGCTGCTGCTCAGGGTCCAGCTGGATTTATTTGGAACCTGGCACCTGATCAAAGCTGCTAACCTGACCCCGGGGACAGCAGGTTGTTGGCCAATCAGGATCTACTCTCAGAACCACACTGTCCTCTTTGACTATGGATTCCATGAGGGTGGCAGCAGGTTGCAGGTAATGGGAATCCTCAGCTCTTGCTCTAAGCTTGGGCTGTAGGTTATTCCCCACTCTTCATTCCAACACTGGGTGAGATGTCAATGATATTGAGGAGATAGCTGTCTCCTGCTTTATAAAACTACAAATTAGCTTTCTAGTCTGTATTGCACTTTGCTTTAACTGGTTCCTGAGTCTCTCCAACCTATGACATCAACCCCATTGGTCTTGAACCTTCTCTTTGGATCCTCCAAGCTTTTCCTTTTGTTGTTTTGAGGATTTTCATCTCTATTCCCCTCATTCAGATCAATCCACCTGGAGACTTCAGTTTCAGTCCAGTTTAATCCAATTTGATTGTCTCTTAAATGAAGAAAATGGAATAAGAATTAAGTCCACTTTGACTAAAGAGTAACTCCACACTTCCCAGTTTCCCTGCCATTGGAATAAATGGGGCCCTGGCTTCAAACTGTTCTATTTCCATGCTCCATGTTATTGTCCACTTGTGGCTCCTTTAACTGTTAACTGAAGCTGTCCTTTTGTTGAGAGACTTCCCGATTAATGGACCTTGATCTTGTGCTCATGATCTCTCTCCATCGATAAGGGCTGAGGTTACAAAGCAACAAATAACCAGATGAGGCCATACGGCCCCTCGAGCCTGTTCCCCAATCTCCCCACAACATATTCTTTGATGCCCCAAAGTAAATCCATCTGTCTAAAATATACTCAATAACTGAGCATTCACAGCTCTCTGGGGCAGTGAAGTCACAAAATGCATGACCTACAGGATGTTCTGGCAGTGTTACATGTGGGACTGAGCACACTACTGCCGACAGTAATTTAAGGCCCATGACCCAGACCCAGGGTCGGTTTGCTGCTGAACACAGATGTGGGTAGACCAAGCTGTACCTGTGAAAATAATTCTAGTTAATGAAGACTTAGTTAAGCTACAGGAGACAATGGAGACTTCTTCAAAACACAGCATTCTCTGAACACCCTCAAACTGGGATAGAATTCCCAAGATTCTTTCCTTGCTGAATGAAGAAATTCCCTGTTACGTTAATCCTAAACGACTGGCGCCTGACCTGAACTGACAGCCCCTAATAGTAAACTCTCCAGTGATGGGGAAGCAGTCTCTTCACACTGACCCTGTCAATCCCCCTCAGAATTGTTTTCAGGGGATGGGATGACTTCATTGTTAACCCCTGTGTAGAACATTCTCATTTCAGATCAGTTCTTCATTCTTTAACCTGATTCTTTCAGATGATTGGAGATTTCCTCATCTACACCACCCACCTAAACCACACCCCAGAGTATCATGGATCTGTCATTGTGAGAACGAATGGAGCTGTCGTTCCCATTGATTGTCGTTATTTTAGGTGAGAATCTTTACTCGCTTTGTCAATAAGATCTACAGCTGCTGGTGTTCTCTGAAGTTGTCCTAAAATGATTCCCCTGCCTTTCCAGGAAGGGCAATGTGAGCAGTAACCCCAACAAGCCCACCTGAATCCCATTCAGCTCCACCAAGTCTGGAGAAGGGCATCTGTCATTCTCTCTGCGCCTAATGAATGGTATGTGATGGGTGGATGGGGAGTGATTTCCTGTAGTCACTCACTGGGAGTTACAGCCACTGTCTCGAACCCTTGTCCTCTTGTACTTCAGGTGACTGGCTTACAGAGCGCACTTCGACTGTCTACTACCTGGGTGAGCTCATTCACATTGAGGCCTCTGTTTCAATGACCAACCACATGCCCCTGAAGCTCACTGGAGCGACAGAGATTGCTGGGCGACTTGGTAGAAGTTTACAAAATTATGAGTGGCATGGACAGAGTAGATAGTCAGAAGCTTTTTCCCAGGGTGGAAGAGTCAATTATTGGGGACATAGATTTAAGGTGAGAGGAGAAAACTATAGAGATGTGCGGGGCAAGTTTTTTTACACAGGGTAGTGAGCGTCTGGAATTCGCTGCCAGAGGAGGTGGTGGAAGCAGGTACGATAGTGGTGTTTAAGAGGCAGCTTGACAAATACACGAATAAGATGGGAATAGAGGGATACGGACCCCGGAAGTGCAAAATGTTTTAGTTGACGGGCAATATGATCGACGCAGGCTTGGAGGGCCGAAGGGCCTGTTCCTGTACTGTACTTTTCTTTGTTCATTGCTGGCCTTGCTCCTGTACAGGAAACACAGGCAAACTCAGGTCAAACAGTGATCAAATGATCAATAAAGCAGAGACTCCTTCTACCTTGTGTCAGGGAGCTGAATGGTCTATGCATTCTCCTTGTTAGTTAAATATCTCCATGGACCTAATGACTGGTGTTAGTCTATCCAAGCACAGAACTAGGCCTCCTGAATGATGGGTTTGCTGAAGGTTGAGAGAAGCAGGAATTGCTCATTTTTTTTCTGGGTGCTTCAGACCCCAGGCTTGGTATCTATAGCCACCCAGTGTGGGGGAGGGGGTGTGAGCAGGCCTGGCATTTTGGGGAGGGGATGTGAGCAGATCTGGGACCTCCTTGTGGACCTGTTCCTGAGCCTGGCTGGTGTGGATGTTTACTCAGGCTGCCTCACTCTCTTCCATGGTGATGTTCACCCCCTGGAGAGGGGGCTCACTGTATTGGAGTGTTTGAGGTTTGCTGTCATCAGTGGTGCCAGAAGGACCGAGTGGATGATCCATCTCAGCCTCCTCCTGAGGTCTCCAGCATCAGATGCCAATCTTCAGCCAATTTGATTCACTCCAGATGATATCGAGAAATGGCTGAAGGCCCTGGATCTGCATCTGCACTGGCCCTTACAATATTCCAGCAATAGTACTGAAGGCTTGTGCTCCAGAACTTGCCGTTCCCCTGTTCAAGCTGTTCCAGGCGTTAGAAACTGGAAGGAGCGAGTGTCTCTGGTGAAAAGAAAACTGGCCATGTGGGAGCGACGATCCCTCTCCATTGCGGGTAGGAACCTGGTCGTCAGGCGTGAGGCACTCTCGCTGTTGCAGTACATTCCCATCGAGGTGGCTGTGGTGGGGACGAGACCGTTGTTCACCTCCTTGTAGATTGTGCCTTTGCAAAGAATGTCTGGAGAGAGATGCAGTGGTTTCTGTCAAGGTTCATGCTGAGCAGTTCTGTGACACAGGACTCTGTGCTCTACGGGCTGTTCCCAGGGACACACACCGAGACAAACATCAACTGCAGCTGGAGGATCATCAACTCGGTGAAAGACGCTCTTTGGGGCTGGGAAATGTATAGACCCCTTGGGCTGTCCAGCTCACAATTATTGTCTGCATTGAATACTCATTGTATTATAATTGTATTGATGCATCTCAGAGAGCAACATGATGTATGTTGATAACTGCAATCCCATTGTCTAATTGTCTGTAATGACCAGATTGAAATGGTTGTAATATTCATTGATCGTATTGCAGCAGCTTGTGATCCATGTGTAAAAGTTGAATTTAATTGTACTTTTTGTGAGGGCGATTTAGAAATGTTTTGTAATGTTCTTCCAGATATTTTTTGAATTAAATATATTTTTCCAAAAAAAAAGGAAAGCAATTCCTGAGCTGCCCAGCAGAGTGTCCTTGCCAGCGCTGCGGTGTGAACCCCTCACAGGAGAGATCAGTGTCCTGCCAGTCGGGTCCAAAGCTCCCCCTGGAACAGACACGGACACTTTGGTAAACTCTGCAACTCAAAATCCCAGCCCCCCACAGAGAGGCCAAAGGTCATCCATGAGGCCGTGTCCGAAATCCCAGAAGAGCCACAGCCATGCTTCTTGGGTGAGGTCAAAGGTTGTGGTTCTTCATTTTGGAAGCTGACCTTCTGGTAAATGGACAACTGACAAATTTTGAATTTGATTCAGTGCCTGTCCTGTCAGACAAGGAACCGCGGCTCAAAGACCTCTGGTTTCGAACGACGGACACTCCACTCTCCGGGGCAGGAGGAGTCCGACTCCCGGTTATCAGTATGATCCTGGAACCACTGAGGTATGGCAGCAAACAGATCTTTGAGCTGATGTCTGTCACCTGTAACCAGCCTTTCTCTCTCCTGAGCAGGGATATCTGCGAGGTCCTGGATCTCGTCCAGAGGGCAGAGGGTGTCAAGACCACAGCTGTCATTGGCCAGCCAGAACCGCACGGTCCTGAGCGTTCAAACACTGAAGAGTATTCAGACTCGGACTTCACCTTCCATCTCTCTTCCCTCTTTGTTGGAGCCGATTTGTCCACTATCATCGTGGGTCCCAGAAAAGTGGTCAGACCAACCTACCGCCCACGAGATTACCATGGCACCTCCAGTAGATGTGGTACAAGAGAGTGACCAGCAGTCTGAGAAGTCTCTACCTCCAAATCCGATGATGGTTCAACTGGTCAACACAAACTGTCGCGGAAATCGGAGTGAACACTCAGACCCAGGAGGTTTGTTTCGGAAGCCTTTATTAATCGTGATATCACGGAGAGCCCAGTAGCATACAAGGTAGCTAGCTGACACTCTGAGGAAGCATCAGAGCACACACATATTTATAGTAGAAGTTGTACATATCAAAGAGCTTGAAGGTGATAAGACTGTCTAACTTTCAATGATCAATTACATTGAGAATCATTGTCACACAATTAGTCTATTCTAATTTATGACTATACAGGATATTGGGGGAAGCTCAATTAGTAATAAAAAGTGAGACAGAGAATAGATAACCATGCTTGACCTTATCTTGAGTGCTAGTGGGTGCACACTCTAGAGAACAGATGACCATTGCTTGATCCTGTCTCCTTGTGTTGGGGGCAGACATCCCAGCCCCGTCTCAAGGACTCCAGGAAGCCTGCCCATGGCACTCCCCTTTCTCCCCTCCTGCTCAATTAGCTGGCAGCTGCAGGCGTACCTGCTAGAACAAAAGAGGGAACTGTGCTGTAGTATTCCACTATGGTGCTAACGAGAGAGGGAACTGTGCTATAGTGTTGCACTATGGTGCTCACGAGAGAGGGAACTGTGCTGTAGTGTTCCACTATGGTGCTAACGAGAGAGGGAACTGTGCTGTAGTGTTCCACTATGGTGCTAACTGTTTAACCCTTAGTTGACCTGTAGATGTATTTTATTCTTCCACACAAAACCCACGGCACACACACTGCAGCTTCCAGCCAGCACGTCACACCCACAAGAGATGCTGGACCCTGGGAGCATCCTCTCACCATAGACAATGAAAAGCAGATGTGGGCGAACCAGTAAACCACCTTCTCACCACAGGAACGCTCTTCCTCAGCCTCCGAGGCATCGAGACGGCTCACACAGAGAAAGAAGAAGAAAAAGCAGCGCCAAGGAGACGAATACAATGTACGTCCACACCACAAGAAACCATCGAGAGTTTTGTTTTCTAGCATTTTCTGTTTTTATACAAGTTTTCCAGCAGCTGCGGGATTTTGTTTTTATTTAATCATCAGCTTTACTTCCATTTTCTTTCTTCACTTCACCTTCCGTTCCCATCCGACTGCCTGGGACACGATCACTGTCCCGGAAAAGGGGGGAAGAGTGCATCACCTCTTAAACCGGTTCAGTAACAGTCAGGGGAGTGAAAGGCACATCCGGAGACTCCGGATATTTATAGAGAACAGACAGTCAGTCGGAATTTGGGAAGGGAAGGAAGAAGGCAACATCATTAATTCAACAATTTACCGACACACATCTCTCTGTCTCCCTTTTGATCCCTCGATCTGTTTCTGTCTCTTTCTGCTTTTCTCTCTCTTTGTCTCTCTCTGTCTCACACCCACTGTCACACTTCCTTTCTCAAAATCTTTGTCTCTCTCTGTCTTTTACTTTGAATCTGTCTACAGAGCACTAAATCTCTCTCTGTCCCTGACAACCTCTCTCTCTATCACTCTTTGCCTCCATTGGTGTCTCTCTCCCTCTCAATCTGTCTCTATCTCTCATTTCCCTCCATGTCTCTCTCTCTCTCTTTCTGTCTCTGTCCCTCTTTACCTCCATCTCCCTCTCTCTCTATTTCTCTATCTGGGCTGAATTTCTCTCTGGGTTCGGAGACATGTTTCAGTGTGTGAATGGCCACACTGCTTATTTTCTGAGGAAATCCGATTTTCCTCTGCATTCCCGAGCCCATGTCATTTTCCTCAGGTTTTTTTGTGGGTCAGGAACGCCGAGTGTGAAAAATACCGCCCCCCCTCTCCCCGGCTGAGGTCAGTTTCCCCATTTAAAATGGGGGTGAAATCGGATTTCCGAACACTGTCAGGTGATTAATTTGCAGGATGGGGCAGGTTATAAAAGACCCCGGGACAAACATGCCCGCTCCACAGCCGGGAGCAGCTCAACTGGGGGCACAAATTTCAGAAAAGGAATTTTATTTTTTCAAGCGAAGAATTCACCCCCCGTTTGGGGCTGTCACACTCTCCCCCCCCCCACCATTCAAACCCTCGTAGTTTCATTTAATCCCCTTGGGAACCCCCTCAATCCCCTCCCCCACAATCCAATTACCTCAGGGGACACCCTCACTCCCCTCCCCCACAGCCCAGTCAGCTCCTGGGACCCCCTCACTCCCCTCCCCGACAGACCAATCACCTCCTGGGTTCCACTCACTCCCCTCCCCCACAGTCCAATCACCTCCTGGGTCCCCCTGCTTCCCCTCCCCCACAGTCCAATCACCTCCTGGGACCCCCTCCCTACCACCCCTGCTCAGTCATATGTCTGAGGTGAGACAAAGAGTGGCTCCATGGTTTAGTGATGCCTCCCTGCAGGTTCTCCTCCAGGCCGTCCGGGAACGGCAGGAGTTGCTCCGGGTGGAGGGAGGGTTGAGGCTGGCAGAGATGGGTGACCATTCTGAGGTGGCAATAGTTTACAGGTGATGGGGTGTGGCTCAGTTTGGTGCCTCATTTCTGCACAAGACGAGTCTCTGACATTCCTGGCACATCCCTCCATGGCCCTCACATCTTGGAAAGGTGCTGCAACATTCCTGGCCTCTTCCTCAGAATCCTCACCATCATCCTCACCTGAGTCAGAGAGCAGCTCCTCATGTCTTCATCTGGCAATTCCTCTCCTTCCTGCAATGCCACATTGTGCAATGCGCAGCCCTCGACTCACCCTCAGACACCATTAACCTGCCCTCCCTCAAGCTGCACCTGCCCTCCATCAAGCTTCAACTGCCCTCTCTGAGTGTGGATCTCCCCTGTGGGGTAATTGCCACCCAGGACACAATGACATCTGACAGGATGGACTCAACCCAGTATGCCAGACATTTGCTCCCCTCCCAATTCTTCACCCCTACCCACACCGTGCAACCCCCCAATGTCTTTCTGCTGCTCCCATTGATATCCCGACCCCACCTGCAATGCCCCCCTCTCCCCTCTTGCTGCTACTGACAGTACATGTCCGTGAACATTCACCTCTCCCCCTCCTCTTTGCCTCAGAGTTCAGCAAAGAGAACCACTCACCGCTTGTCCAAATGGACAAGCTCACCTGGTGCATGCCACCTTTAACCAGCCCTAAATCAGGTGGCACAAGTTTCCCGTTCACCGCTGACTTAATCTTAATGGTCGGACTTAACGTGGAAAAGTTGTAATTTAATGAGTATTAGTGGGATGCTCATGTAGGGAAAAGAAGTTCCCGTCATCGGACACTGTGAATGCCGACCCACCACTGAAACGTCGCCAACTCAACCCATTAAACTCTTTTTTTTCATTCATTCATGGGATGTGGGCATCGCTGGCTGGGCCAGCATTTATTGCCCATCCCTAATTGCCCTTGTTCAGAGAGCATTAAGAGTCAGCCACATTGCTGTGGGTCTGGAGTCACATGTAGGCCGACCAGGTAAGGACAGCAGATTTTCTTCCCTGAAGGACATTAGTGAACCAGATGGGTTTTTACAATAATCGACAATGGTTTTGGTGTCATCATCAGACTTTTAATTCCAGATTTTTATTGAATTCAAATTTCACCATCAGCCATGGTGGGATTTGAACCTGGGTTCCCAGATCATTACCCTGGGTCTCGAGGATGCGAGTCCAGTGACAAATCCACGATGTCACCACCTTCTGCCATCGGGAAGATGAGATTTCGGTTCCTGCCAGATTAAGTCACTCCACCCACCACATTCCCACTCTCGATGGCCCCATTAAATTCTGCCCAATGTAAGAGAGAATGTGCAAGGTGATGGGGATAAGGCAGGGGAGTGGGACTAGGTGGAAAGCTCTTTCAGATAGCCAGTACAGGCTCCATGGGCCGAATGTCCTCCTTCTGCACTCTAAAGATATTGTGATACTGTGAAACGTTTCAGCTCAATGACCCTTCAACTGTACAATTTTAATCCCGGTGATTCAGTTCTTTTCATCATTGAATTAATTGAACAATTAGATTTAACGATATTTCAGCACATTCTTCAACTGCTCTCTGAACTTCGTCTGGGTCACGGTATAAATACAAGTGTTTGTGCAGCAACTCAGGAGCTGCAGCATGAAGCCCAACTCCTCTACAACTACATGAATATGTACAGACCTATACCGTAACAACCACATCCGGTACCACACAGAAAAAACCATTAACGTCGTCCATAACAGGATAAAATTTGCCGAGATAACAAACAGTAATATGATGGATTTCCTTCGACTCTCCATCTCTGGGTCTCTGGGACTCTCCCCACTGCTGTTAGCCCGGAGTCTCTTGCGGGCTCTGCTGCTCACTAAAATGTGTCTGACAGTGAAAACATTGAGCAGCAAAATCACAACAAATGGGATAAACGGGGTTATAATCTGATGCAGGAACTCAATTGATACCCAGACTGTAGAAAACCGAACAGACTCTGTTACGTAACAAAAGAAGGGGGAGTTGAAGAGCAAATACCGACCTGTGCATATAAAATACCAGATAATATTCTTTAAACAGCTCAGAACAGTCACTGTTCCCAGAACCATAGCTGCCATTTTACTGGTGCAATATTTACTTTACAGCTTCTGTCCACAAATGGCCACGAAGCGATCAAAGGTGAAAGTGACGGTGAACCAGACAGAACAGTCAGTGGCTGCATGAAGCAGGATGCCATGGATATTACATATCAGCATGAACTTCAGGAAAAGAAACTGTTCCCAATAAACAATTGGAATGTGTCTCAATATCAGGTCCATGATAATTACCAGTAGATCTGCTGCTGCCATGGCCACCGGGTAGCATGTCACACATTTAGAGAGACCACATTTTCCCTTAGACAGGATCGCAATCGTCACTGAGTTAGCTGTGAGGAAGGGGAATAAATAGGAAAATTATTCTTCAGGGTTGGAACAAAGCTATCAGATTGATTCAGGAAATTGAGATTTTCAAAAGCACTGTGTCCAGGGATCTATTGCAATGATTCTACCTGAAAGATCAAACAAGCAATTTTATGATGTGGTGAAGGCAGGAGAGATTAATTGGCAAAAGCAATGACACTAAAATTAATAAACTAAATGTTGATCATGATCCTCCACTTCCTCCTTTCCCCCTCAAGACACTTCACAGGGGCAATATAAAACAAAATATGACACTGAGGCACATAAGGAGATATTAGGTCAAATGACTAAAAGCTTGGTCAAAGTGGTAAGTTTTATGGAGTGACTTTCAGGGAGCAAGGTGAGATTGAGAGGTGGAGATGTGTAGGGAGGGAATTCCAGAGCTTGATGGCCAGGCAGCCAACAATAATGGAGTGATTGAAGTGGTGATTCCATAATCAAAGGGAGAGAGAGAAAACCGATGGGGCAGGCGAACATTCCTCCTCTCAGCCTGAGTGAGGCGATGGTTCTCCTTATCTTGGGACCAGCTGTGACAGAGCCTGTACCATCCAGTGTCAGCGCGAGCATTTAGGGTAATGTTATGTTTCTGCCCCTCATCCTGCTGTCTGGAATCATATCCAAGCTGCAGATAGTGGGACCATGGACCTTGTGCTTTCCATCCCACCCCAATTCCTCTCCCCAACATCCCTTTAAGGCAGCTAAACACGGTTTATCGAATAATTGCTGGAAACAGACTTACCAGGGACACCAACAATAGCGAGGATGGGGTAGTAACCTGCTTGAATAACCAGAAGTAGTCCATAAACTCGCCATGATAATGTCATATAATCAGAATTATTAGAAAGCCAGCCAAGCCCATCGGTTAAACTCCGATCCATTGTTCTCAGATTCCGATCCATTGTTGTAACATTCCATTCCATTGTTCTCAGATTCCAATCCATTGTTGTAACATTCCAATCCATTGTTCTCTGAATCCGATCCATCCTCTCCCTCTCTCTGGACCCGCTGATCCCTGTCAGTGCCGGTGGTGATGTTCCCGCTGACATTATGGGATAACACATTGAACGGATTCCCTTATTAACAGAAGAGGGAAACCCACCAGTGACACAATTAGGATCCATGGAGAGTGACATTAATTACAGTCACTGAACAAACAAGTTCAGTTAACCCCTTCCAATCCAACACTTTTTATACCACAATAAAGTAAAACATTTACCTGGTCTGGATGGGATGTGAGAGGGTCACTGAGGGAAGGAATGGTGGAAATATTGGGCTCACTGACCATAACCTTTCAACCCTCCTTGGATATGGGGGGTGATGCCAGAGAATTGGAGGGTTGTTAATGTTCCACCCGGTTTAAAAAAGGAGAGGGGGATAAACCCTGTAACTACAAACCAGCCAGTCTCACATCAGTGAAACATTGGGGGAAACTTCTAACTTCTAAAATCTGCAACAACTTAAAATGTGGCTTGGAAAACATGGGCTGAATTTTCCGTTCGGTGGGTGGGTGGAGCTGAAGCAATTGTGGGCAGCGCTGCCATTTTTCGCGGGGTGGGCCAATTAAGGCCCTCCCAGCGCATTTCACACTCTCGTGGAGAGCGGGACTTTTAAAATTGCTGCGGGCGTGTCCAGACCGCTGGTTCCAATGGGGAACCGGCAGTCTGTATAAAATAAGGCCAGGCAGCCTCCTTTAGGCTGATCACCATGGCCAGCTCCAGGTTGTACTGCAGGGGGTCTGCACAGCAGGCTGTGGTAGAGGGAAGGCCAGAGGAGGAGGGCAGGCTGCAGGGTGTGGGCCAGGAGCAGGGCAGGCTGCAGGGTGTGGGCCAGGAGCAGGGCAGGCTGCAGGGTGTGTGCCAGGAGCAGGGCAGGCTGCAGGGTGGGCCAGCAGGGGGCCAATGTGCCCCTCGCTTCTCTGATGACTGCCTTGCTGCCCTTGTTGAGGAGGTGGCAGCCCGGCGAGAGGTCCTGTTTCCCCAGGATGGGAGGAGGAGGGCCCCCCCCATGTGATGAAGCGGGCCTGGCAGGAGGTGGCGGAGGTGGTCACTTCCACGGATGTTGTGCAGTGAACATGGATCCAGTGTCACAAGCGCTTCAATGATTTGTTGAGCTTTGGAAGGGTGAGGACCATGTTGACCTTGGCCATTTAACCCAGCAGGTAGCCTTAGCCTTTGAGGGCCACCCCCCTCCATGTCTTAGTGTCGTTACTGCATTGGGCATTTGGCGTGAGCTGGGTGGTCAAGCAGATAGTGACCATGCTTACATCAGGCTTGGTGGTTGATGAGAAGATGGGTTCTTCCTGCACCATGTTCCTGTTCTGCTACCTTAACGGGTCTGCCCAGCAAGGTCCCTGTAATCATCCTTACTTTCCACGGTCCTACCATTTCTCCTGTATTCCCGTACCTTGTTTGTCCTGCCCAAGTGCATAACCTCAACACTTATCCACATAACATTCTATGTGGCATTCCTTAGGCCATCTGACCAGCCTGTCTGTATGCACCTGTAATGTTTGGGCCTCCGGGGAAAGGGATGAATTGTGTTTCTGACTGAACGCTAACTGACCCACTGTCCTTGTTAATTTCAGCATCATCAGAGCATGGCCGCAATGAGGATGTCCACATGCCCCCTTCCACACCTGAGGGGTATCAATTGTCACGAGCGTCACACCATTTCAGTGAGGCAGGCACCAGCGCAGCGACTACCACATCAGTGGGGAATGTAACATCGGCTAGTGTCCTGTAGCACTGTGGAGAGGGCACTACACAATCGCTGGAGGAGATGGCACAGACAGAGAGAGCCGATAGTGTCAGCAGCCGGAGGACTGCAGGGGACTAGGCACATGCTGAGTCCGGCAGTGATGATGTGCCTCTGGAGATGTCCGCCATGCAGCAGCTGCAGGACAAGTGGCCGGGTGCATGGGAACATCTGGGAGTGTTGCATGAGATTGTGCTTCAATTGTTCTCTGTGGTGGAGGAAACCAGGCAGAGTGTCAGTGATGGCATGAACCTCATGTCAGAGCGTCAGGCTTCTTCCATGGAGAGATTGGCCACTCTCATGGAGAGGGGCTTCAAACAAATTGATCAGCTTTTGATGGGGTTACGCTCGGACCTGCAAGTCCTCACAGCGCTACTGGCCACAGGTGGTCATTGGCAATGTGGAAGATGTTCTGGGCACCAACTGTCCCAGCACGGTGCCCATCCACCTGCGGTGAGCAGGGGGGTCCAAAGTGACCTCACATCAGCACAGCAGCTGCCTGTTGTCTGTGCGTGCTCCTCTCAGGGTGCTCCGGATGAGGGCAGCAGCTCTGCCCCTCTGCCAGTGACCGTTGCATCTGTTGAGGCTGCGACAACTGGGGAGGTGCCAGCTGTGGAACTGGCCACTCCCTCCCAGGCTGTGCCAGCACAGGCTCCACGGGCCAGAGGACGTCCGCCAAGGTCATCGAGGCCAACAGGACAGCAGAGTCAGCAGGCTGTCTCACAAGCCACTCCGAGCGATGGGGTGGGACCAAGACGTAGCACCCATAAACGTAAGCATAAGGCACGTTAGGCCCACGTCGGGTTTGTCACTGGTGCTTTTGTGTTGGCCCGAGATTAGGGAATTTCTATTTTTCAATGTTGGAGCAACATTTTGTTTTGATTTTTATGGCACCATCTGATGGATGGAAATAAAGTCAACATGTGTTTCCATGGCTGAGGGAGGCTCCTTTGTGCTGCATTTGTATGTTTCACAGACATATCATGAGTATTTGAGTGGACATTGATGTTTATGTAGGAAGCCCTTCGTTGCAGCTGATGAGGTGGAAGATGTAGCACCTAAGTGCCACTTATGGATGCGCCAGGCAATTCTGGTCCTGCAGATCCATGTGTGTGGAGCTAGCTGAAGGTTCGTTGGATTAAAGTCTCCCGGGTGTCCCTGCCTCCTTGGTGTAGTAGCAGGTTGGCGTGCTGCCCCTCATCATTGCCCTGTGCTTCCTCATCCTCTGAGGCACTGCTGGATTCATCGTGTGCAGCCTCATCCACTGCGTCAAGGTCTTCATCATCCACTGCATCCCCCCTTTCCAGTGCAAGATTGGGGAGAGTGCAGCATGCAACCACTATCACCAAGACACGATCTGGGGGGGTACTGGAGTGTGGACAGCTGATTGGAAGACACCACAAAGATCACCCACTGAGCCCTGGAAGGAGCCAGAGGCATAGAAGTAGAGGGCAACTGTGACCTTCAGAACCGCTGGCATGGGGTGTCCACCCACACAGTTAGGGGAGATCTCAGGGACAAGCATCTGACAGATGCTGTTGACTGTTTCCTTTGACAGTCGGAGCCTCCTTCAGCACTGCACCTCAGTCATATTGAGGTAGCTGCTTCGCCGCCTGTATATCCTGGCAGTGGGATAGTGGCGTCTTCTGCGGCCCCTTCCACCTTGGACTCCCTCTTGGACCTGCGCCCCTTGTGTCTGTGCCTGGCCTCCCAAAGGTGGCTCCCCTGGAGGCTGATTGCCCACTCCTGGCCTCCTCCTTATTCTATCCCTCCCTTCCTTCTCAGAGGAGCTGCCTCCAGTGGAGATGTCAGAACCCATACCCAGGCTGAATGGAGGCCTCTGGAAAGCTGCAGGCCCAATAAAGGTTCCTGACTGAAGAGTGCTGGGCTGAAGCATCAAAGTACAGAGAAAGCTGCTGGAATTCGTTCTGAGCTGCTACAGATCGCACAGGCAAGTTTAAAAAACTTGCTGCAATAAATGCTTCACATAAAACACTGACAACCCCACTGAGCCCACATATCCCGCCCGTGGATGAGTTTCATTAAAAAGTCACTTACCCACCTGCCCGTTGTGCCCGTGCACAGAGCCGAAGATCACATGGGCACCTCAAAATCAGCGTCGATTGCCGAGTTAAGGGGCTTAACAAGCCCTTCAATTAATGGCAGGTGAGTGTCACATTACATCGCGCGCCCGCCCAGCTAAATATCGCGATGGCGCGCGGTGACATCAGGACTCTCACCCGGCGTCACCGAGCGCCATTTTAAAAGCTGATGTGTGGGGCCCGACCCCCCCGCTCGTCACCCAGAAAATTCTTCCCCATGAGTTAATAAATGAGCAGCAGCACAGCTATGTTCATGGGAAATCGTGTCTGACCAACTTGGAGTTCTTTGAGGAAGTAATGGAGAGGGTTGATGAGCTCAGCCTGGTTCATGTTATGTATATGGACTTTCAATTGTCACATGTTAGGAAAGTGAAACCCATAGATTAAAGGGGCAGTGACATTGTGGATATGACACTGGCTATGGGACAGAAAGCAGACAGAAGTGGCGAATGGTGGCAAGATCGGCCGGGTGGTTAACAGTGAGGTCGAGTGTCTTGGGCTACAGGAAGATAGAGACAGGATGGTCAAATAGGCAGATAAGTGGCAGATGGAATTTAACCCTGAAAAGTGTGAGGTGATACACTTTGGAAGGAGTAATTTGACAAGGAAATATTCAATGAATAGCATGACACTAGGAAGTTGTGAGGAACAAAGGGACCTTGGTGTGTGTGTCCATAGATCTCTGAAGGCGGAGGGGCATGTTAGTGGGGTGGTGAAAAAGGCATATGGGACACTTGCCTTTATCAATCGAGACATAGATTACAAAAGTAGGGATTTCATGTTGGAATTGTATAGAACCTTGGTGAGGCCACAGCTGGAGTACTGTGTGCAGTTCTGATCGCCACATTATAGGAAGGATGTGATTGCACTGGAGGGGGTACAGAGGAGATTCACCAGGATATTGCCTGGGATGAAACATTGAAGTTTTGAAGAGAGGTTGGATAGACTTGGGTGGTTTTCGTTGGAGCAGAGAAGACTGAGGGGCGACCTGATCGAGGTGTACAAGATTATGAGGGGCATGGACAGGATGGATAGGGAGCAGCTGTTCCCCATAGCTGAAAGGTCAGTCGTGAGGGAGAGGAGGTTTAGGGGGGATGTGAGGGAAAACTTTTTTACCCAGAGGGTTGTGACGGTCTGGAATTTGCTGCCTGGGAGGATGGTGGAGGCGGGTTACCTCACATCCTTTAAAATGAACCTGGATGGGCACTTTTATGGCCGTGACGGGGCCGAAATTTTCTGCCCATTGAGTTCAATCTTCAGCCTATTTGAGGCACCGTAAGAAGTTGTTTCGAACAACGGAGCCCAATATTCTGGAAAACCGTTCAAGGTGATGTGTGAAAAGTGGGGAGTTGACCATATTACCTCATCACCCACACTACCCCAGGCCCAATAGTATGGCGGAATGGATGGTCTGCACTGTAAAGTCTTTAATTATAAAATGTCAGCAAACTAAACAAGCTTTGCACATCGCAACAGGCACTATTTTAATATTAATCTGAGCTGTTACAGCTCTTTCTGAAATGCATTTTGAAATTTGAAATGTTTATTAATTAACTGTACAAATACCATACAAATTACTTGGTTTAGTTTAATCTAGTTTATTTTCTAAAATGGTTCCTATTAGCCAGTTGTCCATGTGCAGTGCAACCTGCAGAAACAGCTGCATTGTTTTCAGGAAAACGGATACAGCTCCACTGCCAATTCTGTTTTGTAGTGATTGAAATCACAACATCTGCCAGTTTCTGAGTGAGATCAGGGAGCCCATAAGCTGGAGGCAGAGGGCAGTGTCTGGCAGTAGAAAGTCCACCAGCTGACACAACCAGGAAGGGGGCAAAATGAAGAATTCGGCATCTTATTGAAAATGCTGCTCCAATCCACACTCGATAATCAAATAATCTGCTGTGTTTCACCATTAAAAATAAACCACCGAGGTCCTACAGAGGGAATGTGTCCAGGTTTAAAACTTAAACATGTACTTGATTCCCTGTTAATTTGATGGGATTGTTTCAGTTGGAAGTGTCTCTTATGATACAGACAGATTTGCTTTGTACAGGCAGTTTAAAATATTAACATCTCATAAAGTCCACCATTCACAAAAATACACAATCATGGTAAGCACTTACCCAATTTCTCAACCTGCACTTTGAGCAGATGTGACTCCTCTCTGGGAATGTTCATCAGTAAAATATGATTGTTTATGTGTACAGAACTGCAGTGACTACACATTGAGCAGGGTGATGTTGCACAGACTGTTTCACCACTCCTCCAGCTACCTTCCACATGATCCATCCAGCACCGGTGTCCAGTGTCAGGAGTGTGTGACATCTGCAACATGCAGTGCTGCCAAACCCCTCGGCTTCCCTGTGAACCCACAGCCTCTACCACCGAGAAGACAAATGCTTCAAGTGTAGTGGAGAAACCACACAAACATCCTTCCCTGGAACATACACGGCATCTTGACATGTGGGGAATCGTCTTTAGTCAGTGTGTAACAGTCGCGTGTGGATGACTGCCTTCAACACAGCACTCATGGCTGAAGTGCACCTGATAAACTCCATCTGATCTTTGAGTCTGATCACTGATGAACAAGAAATGCTGCAAGGAGCATCTCAATCCACAACCCTTGGTGTATTACAGCCTCATCTGAAGGTCTGGAGAAGGAAACAGCCTTCCACTGCTGGACATGCATGGGCACACCCTGGCTCCTGATGGTGTCAATGAGAGCTGGATTTCAGAATGCAGTCTTCAGTGCCAATGGTAAGGACCGCGTTCACTCTGTTAACATTCCCACCGAGGGTGCAAAAACAGACCCAAACATTCTTTGCAATAGATATGTGTGTTTACAACTTGTGTAATTGTGATGTTAGTGTGAGGTCATCCATTTTGGAATTGAAAAAATAAATTCCAAAATGTTCCAAATGGTTAGAAACCAGGAACTGGAGAGGAACAAAGTGGTTTGAGATTCCAAGGACACAAATTATTAAAAGCTGGTGGTCAGGTAAAGGTAGCAATAAAAAAACGATGAGTGGAATGTTGACCCTTACCTCAAGGAAGCTGGATTGTAAAAGGAATGAATTTCTGCTTCAGTTGTATTGAACCTTGGTCAACCCCCATCTGGATATTATATTCAGTTCTGGGCACCCAGCTCAGGATGTGCCGGGTAGATTCACCATAATGAAAACGGTGCTTCGAGGGTTAAATTATGAGGAGAGGTTGTATAAGCCTGGCTTGTATTCCATTGAGTTTAGAAGATTGAGCAATGATCAGATTGAGGTGTTTAGAATGTTAAAAGGATTGAAGAGGTCGATACAGAGAAACTATTTCCTCTGTTGGGGGAATGAAGAATGAGGGAACATATTGAGCTCAGTCATTTAGGAGGGAAATCAAGAAATAACTTTTCACACAAAGAAACCGGGAATTTACCCCCAAAAGGCTGTGGATGCTGGAACAACTGCAGATAACAAGACTGAGATTGAGAGATTTTTGGTGAGGAATGATTTCAAGGGATCTGGAGCTAAGGTGGGTAAATGGTGGTGAGGGACCAATCAGCTGTGATCTAACTGAACGGTGGGAGGGAAAACCACCTCCTCTTGTTCCAATGTTCCTAATCTTTATCAGTCCCTCCTCAGACAGGGGAAGCATTGCAGCAGAACGATGGTTAAACTTTGTTTTTCTATTAGTCAGGACTCATCAATTGACATGAAATGTTTCTCGATCACCCTTATCTCCTGAGGTTTTGTGGATAAGCACAGACATTAAAAACAAAATGAGGAAAAAGTTCAGATTTTCAAGTGGAAAATGCTGCGGACACCGATTTCCTTTACTTTCAATTTAGTATACGGTATTCACTGCTCCCGATGTGGTCTCCTCTACATTGGGGAGTTCAAATGCAGACTGGGTGACCGCTTTGCGGACACCTCCGTTCAGTCCACAAGTATCACCCTGAGCTTCCTGTTGCTGGTCATTTCAATTCTCCACCTTGCTCTCACTCTGACCTTTCTGTCCTTGACCTGCTACAGTTTTCCAATGAAGCTCAACACAAGCTCGAGGAACAGCACGTCATCTTTCGACTGGACACTCGACAGCCTTCTGGACTCAGCACTGAGGCTAACACTTTTAGATCAGACCCTCTGTCTTCATTTTGTTTTTTTTTGCTGGTTTGTTTGGGTCTCGTTTCTTTCTTTATTCCTTCATGTTACATTCAGACGGTAGCTATGCAGCCATTCACACCTCATCTGGACACCTTCTGTTTCTTTCCTTTACCCATTACCACAGCCTTTGGCTTTTATTCCATGAAACCTTTTATCCTTTAATCTCTCCTGCCCTCCTCCCTATCACACACCTTCCCTCCTGTTCTTCCAAACCTCTCCCCGACCACTTGCTCAAAACCTATTACATTTCGAAACTTCCTGGGATTTATTACAAGTTGTTGTTGTTGTTGTAGCAGTGTGAGAGTCTCCATTTCCCATCACTCCATTTATCAGTCTGCACGCCAAGCTCCCTGGGTCAGTGTGGGCAGTGCCCACCAGTCATCCTCATGGATCAATGAACAAAACCACGTGAGATGATTGGATTAATGGTGCCTTCAACATGAGAACTTGTGGAGCTGAATTCAGTCAGGTGACACCAGAGCAACTCAGAGTGATTCCCATTGGTCCAAATAAAACCGGCCCTCCTGGTAATAAACCCATGAGTTCTGTCATTGGTGGAGATTGTGGAGATTGGGGCTGGTTAATTGGTTCAACGTTGCTGCTTCTGGTCTCATTGGTGTCAGGTGAGTGCAGCTGGTGTGTATAAAAGGTGCTGCTCGGTGGCTGAAGGGATGGTTGAGTTGTTTGGTATCATGGGGGATTTTGTAGTGAGGGCTTTGTTCCCAGTGCTGGTGCTAGTTGGAGCTCTTTGTGGCTCTGATACTTGGCAACAGTTTCTAGGCCAGAGTCAAAGCCACCCCTGTGCCTCAGACAGTCTCTCCTCCTGGGCCTCCCTTTGGTTTCCATTTCCGTGTGTCTGAGGGTGGAAGTGTGTCTCCACTGCAGACTGTGATGGTGCAGTGTGGAGAGGACAAGCTGCTGCTCAGGGTCCAGCTGGATTTATTTGGAACCTGGCACCTGATCAAAGCTGCTGACCTGACCCCGGGGACAGCAGGTTGTTGGCCAACCAGGATCTACTCTCAGAACCACACTGTCCTCTTTGACTATGGACTCCATGAGTGTGGCAGCAGGTTGCAGGTAATTGGAATCCTCAGCTCTTGCTCTAAGCTTGGGCTGTAGGTTATTCCCCACTCTTCATTCCAACACTGGGTGAGATGTCAATGATATTGAGGAGATAGCTGTCTCCTGCTTTATAAAACTACAAATTAGCTTTCTAGAATGTTATGTACTTTACTTTAACTGGTTCCTGAGTCTCTCCAACGTATGATATCAGCCCCATTGGTCTTGAACTTTCTCTTTGGATCCTCCAAGCTTTTCCTTTTGTTGTTTTGAGGATTTTCATCTCTATTCCCCTCATTCAGATCAATTCAACTGGAGACTTCAGTTTCAGTCCAGTTTAATCCAATTTGATTGTCTCTTAAATGAAGAAAATGGAATAAGAATTAAGTCCTCTTTGACTGAAAAGTAACTCCACAATTCCCAGTTTCCCTGCCATTGGAATAAATGGGGCCCTGGCTTCAAACTGTTCTATTTCCATGCTCCATGTTATTGTCCACTTGTGGCTACTTTTACTGTTAACTGAAGCTGTCCTTTTGTTGAGAGACTTCCCGATTAATGGACCCTGATCTTGTGCGCATGATCTCTCTCCTTTGATAAGCACTGAGGTTACAAAGCAACAAATAACCAGATGAGGCCATACGGCCCCTCGAGCCTGTTCTCCAATCTCCCCACAGCATATTCTTTGATGCCCCAAAGTAAATCCATCTGTCTAAAATATACTCAATAACTGAGCATTCACAGCTCTCTGGGGCAGTGAAGTCACAAAATGCATGACCTACAGGATGTTCTGGCAGTGTTACATGTGGGACTGAGCACACTACTGCCGACAGTGATTTAAGGCCCATGATCCAGACCCGGGGTCGGTTTGCTGCTGAACACAAATGTGGGTAGACCAAGCTGTACCTGTGAAAATAAATCAAACTGGGATAGAATTCCCAAGATTCTTTCCTTGCTGAATGAAGAAATTCCCTGTTACGTTAATCCTAAATGACTGGCGCCTGACCTGAACTGACAGCCCCTAATGGTAAATTCTCCAGTGATGGGGTAGCAGTCTCTTCACACTGACCCTGTCAATCCCCCTCAGAACTGTTTTCAGGGGATGGGATGACTTTATTGTTAACCCCTGTGGAGAACATTCTCATTTCAGAACAGCTCTTCATTCCTTAACCTGATTCTTTCAGATGATTGGAGATTTCCTCATCTACACCACCCACCTGAACCACACCCCAGAGTATCATGGATCTGTCATTGTGAGAACGAATGGAGCTGTCGTTCCCATTGAGTGTCGTTATTTGAGGTGAGAATCTTTATTCGCTTTGTCAATAAGATCTACAGCTGCTGGTGGTCTCTGAAGATGTCCTAAAATGACTCCCCTGCCTTTCCAGGAAGGGCAATGTGAGCAGTGACCCCATCAAGCCCACCTGGATCCCATTCAGCTCCACCAAGTCTGGAGAAGGGCATCTGTCATTCTCTCTGCGCCTAATGAATGGTATGTGATGGGTGGATGGGGAGTGATTTCCTGTAGTCACTCACTGGGAGTTACAGCCACTGTCTCGAACCCTTGTCCTCTTGTACTTCAGGTGACTGGCTTACAGAGCGCACTTCGACTGTCTACTACCTGGGTGAGCTCATTCACATTGAGGCCTCTGTTTCAATGACCAACCACATGCCCCTGAAGCTCTACATTGACCGCTGTGTAGCTACATTGAGCCCAGACAAGGACTCCACCCCGAGATACAGCTTCATTGACCACAATGGGTAAGGAGCTCTCTGCTTTCTCCAGCTGGTCCCATCTCAATGGCTTCACTTGATTCACTTCCTGTCCCTTTTTAATCTTTCTTCAGTTGCCTCCTGGACAGCAAAGCTGAGGACTCCTTTTCAACCTTTGTGTTGCCAAGAGACGAGCGGGAGCTGGACAAGCTCCGGTTTGACCTGGATGTGTTCCGTTTCCTTGGAGATGACCGTTCCTTGGTAAGAGGAAGCTGATCATTGGGGTCTCCATGTTGGGAGGGAGTCACTGAATCATGACTTGTGTTGAATGTGTCCCTCAGATTTTCATCACCTGTCACCTGAAAGTTGCTCCATTGGATCAGAGGGATTCCAGGAACAAAGCTTGTACTTTCCAGAAGGTGCAGAATGTGTCAGTTCCCCCTCTCTCCATCAGGGATTTGTTGTGTGGAGATGTGATGCACAACCTGGTTGATGGGCTCTTTCTCTTGTTTAGCTGGACCCCATTGGAGGAATCAAGCATTGACATTTGTGCCTGTTGCCATGTGGGTAACTGTGGTGCCACAAAGGAGTTGTGGTTTGGTCCCAGAGGAAGGAGAGATCTTGTACCTGAAGCTGGTGGGACATTGATCCTCTAGATGTTGGACGTCCCCCTTTCCCCTCTCTAACTGGAATGTTTGATGTTGCAGAGAGTGAAGCTGGATTAAAGTGGGAGGGTGAGGCCTCACTTGGACCCCTGCTCATTCTGGATACTGATGTGACCAAGCTGGCAACAGAGTCCCTGAATGAGGCTGAGCGAAGGATGCAGGAGAGGTCTCCAGGTGGTGAGTTGGCCGACTGCTGGTTTCCATTTCCCCCTCAGTGTTTCCTTCACTAACCATTGGTTTCTCATTGCTTTGTAGGTGTGGAGTCTGAGGTGGTCCTGATCGTGGCCCTGACTGTGACAGCTGTCTCCCTGATCTCTGCTTCATTCTGGAGGTTATTAGCTATGAGGAGAGGTTGGAGAAACTCGGATTGTTCTCACTAGAGCGACGGAGATTGAGGGGCGACTTGATAGAAGTTTACAAAATTATGAGTGGCATGGACAGAGTAGATAGTCAGAAGCTTTTTCCCAGGGTGGAAGAGTCAATTACTTGGGGACATAGATTTAAGGTGAGAGGAGAAAACTATAGAGATGTGCGGGGCAAGTTTTTTTACACAGGGTAGTGAGTGTCTGGAATTCGCTGCCAGAGGAGGTGGTGGAAGCAGGTACGATAGTGGTGTTTAAGAGGCAGCTTGACAAATACATGAATAGGATGGGAATAGAGGGATACGGACCCCGGAAGTGCAAAATGTTTTAGTTGACGGGCAATATGATCGACGCAGGCTTGGAGGGCCGAAGGGCCTGTTCCTGTGCTGTACTTTTCTTTGTTCTTTTCTTTGTTCATTGCTGGCCTTGCTCCTGTACAGGAAACACAAGCAAACTCAGGTCAAATAGTGATCAAATGATCAATAAAGCAGAAACTCCTTCTACCTTGTGTCTGGGAGCTGAATGGTCTATGCATTCTCCTTGTTAATTAAATATCTCCATGGACCTAATGACTGGTGTTAGTCTATCCAAGCACAGAACTAGGCCTCCTGAATGATGGGTTTACGGAAGGTTGAGAGAAGCAGGAATTGCTCATTTTTTTTCTGGGTGCTTCAGACCCCAGGCTTGGTATCTATAGCCACCCAGTGTTGGGGAGGGGGTGTGAGCAGGCCTGGCATGTGGGGGAGGGGATGTGAGCAGATCTGGGGCCTCCTTGTGGACCTGTTCCTGAGCCTGGCTGGTGTTGGTGTTTACTCAGGCTGCCTCACTCTCTTCCATGGTGATGTTCACCCCCTGGAGAGGGGGCTCACTGTATTGGAGTGTTTGAGGTTTGCTGTCATCAGTGGTGCCAGAAGGACCGAGTGGATGATCCATCTCAGCCTCCTCCTGAG
The DNA here is from genome assembly GCF_964194155.1 of Cetorhinus maximus. Lineage (NCBI taxonomy): Eukaryota > Metazoa > Chordata > Chondrichthyes > Lamniformes > Cetorhinidae > Cetorhinus > Cetorhinus maximus. The sequence goes on from NC_135906.1 coordinate 444,493, forward strand.
GTCTCCAGCATCAGATGCCAGTCTTCAGCCGAGTTGATTCACTCCTCATGATATCAAGAAATGGCTGAAGGCCCTGGATCTGCATCTGCACTGGCCCTTACAATATTCCAGCAATAGTACTGAAGGCTTGTGCTCCAGAACTTGCCGTTCCCCTGTTCAAGCTGTTCCAGTGCGGCTACAACACTGGCATCACCCAACAAAGTGGAAAATTGCCCATATGTGACCGGTCCACAAAAAGCAGGACAAATCCAACCCAGCCAATTCCTGCCCCATCAGTCGACTCTCGATCATCAGCAAAGTGATGGAAGGGGTTGTAACAAGTGCTGCTTGATAGCACTGTTGCTGCTCACTAACACTCAGTTTGGGTTTTGCCAGGGCCACTCAGCTCCTGACCTCATTACAGCCTTGGTCCTCAGGGCAGTGTCCAAATCCCAACCATCTTCAGCTGCTTCATCAAAGACCTTCCCTTCATCATAAGGTCAAAAATGGGGATGTTCACTGATGATTGCACAATATTCAGCATCATTCAGGACTCCTCAGATACTGAAGCAGCCCATGTCCAAATGCAGCAAAACCTGAACAATATCCAGGCTTGGGCTGACAAGTGGCAAGTAACATTCGTGCCACATGAGTACCAAGCAATGAACACTTCCCACCAGAGAGAATCTAAGCATCTCCCTTTGAAATTCAATGGCATTACCACCACTGAATTCCCCACTATCAACATCCTGTGGGTTACCATTGACATGAAACTGAACTGAGCGAGCCAGATAAATACTGTGGCTAAAAGGGCAGGTCAGAAGCCATGAATCCTGCAGTGAGTATTTCACCTCCTGATTCCATTAAGCCTGTCCACCATCTACAAGTCAGGAGTGTGATGGAATAATCTCCCCTTGACTAGACAAGTACAGCTCCAACAATACTCGAGAAGCTTGACACCATCCAGGGCAAAGCAGCCCACTTGACTGGCACCCCATGCACAATCATTCGCTCCTTCCATCACCAATACACAGTGAACAAGATGCTCTGCAGAAACTCACCAAGGCTCCTAGAACAGCACCTTCAAAATCCACGACCACTACCATCTAGAAGGACAAGGCCAGCAGATAAATAGGAACACAACCAACTGGAAGTTCCCTGCTAAGCCACTCACCATCTGACTTGGAAATATATTGCCGTTCCTTCACTGTCACTGGGTCCAAATCCTGGAACTCCCTCCCTAACAGCAGTGTGGGTGTACCTACACCACAGGGACTGCAGTGGTTCAAGAGGGTAGCTTACCACCACCTTCACAAGGGCAATGAGGGACGGGCCATAAACGCTGGCTGAGCCAGTGATGCCCAAACCTCATGAATGAATAAAGTATTTTGTATCTGTTTTCATGGCAGACAACACGAACAACATCCCAATAATAGTGGAAGGTCAAGGGGCTACAGGGAGCAGGGGTCTTAAAACAACCACTATCACGAAAGAAAGAGTAATGGGAATATTAATGGGACTTAAAGCTGACAAGTCCCCTGGACCTGATGGCCTGCATTCTAGGGTCCTATAAGAAGTGACTGCAGAGAGAGTTTATGCATGGGCTGTCATCTTACAAAATTCCACAGGTTCTGGAGATGTAATGAAGTCAGGAGCTGAGAGTCCCTGGCGAAATCCATACTGGGCATCAATGAGCAGGTTATTGCTCAGCAAGTGCTGCTTGATAGCACTGTTGATGACTCCTTCCATTGCTTTACTGATGATCGAGAGTAGACTGATGGGGCGGTAATTGGCTGGGTTGGATTGCCCTGCTTTTTGCGTACAGGACATACACAGGCAATTTTCCACATAGCCGGGTAGATGCCAGTGTTGAGCTGTACTGGAACAGCTTGGCTAGGGGCATGGCAAGTACTGGAGCACAAGTCTTCAGTACTATTGCTGAAATATTGTCAGGGCCCATAGCCTTTGCAGTATCCAGGGTCTTCATCTGTTTCATCATATCACGTGGAGTGAATCGAATTGGCTGGAGACGGGCATCTGTGATGCTGGGGACTTCCGGAGGAGGCTGAGGTGGATCATCCACTCAGCACTTGTGGCTGAAAGTTGTTGCAAATGCTTCAGCCTTATCTTTTTCACTGATGTGCTGGGCTCCCCCATCATTGAGGATGGGGATATTTATGGAGCTGCCTCCTCCAGTGAGTTGTTTAATTGTCCACCACCATTCACAACTAGATGTGGCAGGACTGCAGAGCTTAGATCTCATCCGTTGGTTGTGGGATTGCTTAGCTCTGTCTATCACTTGTTGCTGATGCTGGTTGGTACGCAAGTAGTCCTGTGTTATAGATTTACCAAGTTGACACCTCATTTTTAGGTATACCTGGTGCTGCTCCTGGCATGCCCTCCTGCACTCTTCATTGAACCAGGGTCAATCGCCTGGCTTGGTGATGATGGTAGAGTGGGGGATATGCAGGGCCATGAGGTTACAGGTTGTGTTCGAGTACAATTCTGCAGCTTCTGATGGCGCTCAGCGCCTTATGGAAGCCCAGTCTTGATTTGTTAGATCTGTTTGAAATCTATCCCATTTAGCACAGTGGTAGCGCCCCACAACACGATGGAGGGTATCCTTAATGTGAAGGCAGGACTTGGTCTCCACAATGATTGTGCAATGGTCACTCCTACCGATACTATCATGGACAGATGCATCTGCGACAGGCAGGTTGGTGAGGATGAGGTCAAGTATTTTTTTTTCCCCTTATTGGTTCCCTCACCACCTGCCGTAGACCCAGTCTAGCAGCTACGGCATTTAGGACTCAGCCAGAGGTGGTGCTAATGAGCCACTCTTGTGATGGACATGAAGGTCCCCCACCCAGAGTACATTCTGTGCCCTTGCCACCCTCCAGAGGTGCTCCCTCCATTTGGTGTTCGGTATGGAGGAGCACTGATTCTTCAGCCGAGGGAGGAGGGAACGTGGTAATCAGAAGGAGGTTTCCTTCATGTTTGACCTGATACCATGAGACTTCATGGGGTCCAGAGTCGACACTCCCTCCCGACTGTATACCACAGTGCCGCCACTTCTGCTGGGATGATGATGATGGTGGTGTCCGGGACCTAATCTGTAAGGTATGATTCCATTGCTTCACTAGCCCCCAGATGTTAGTTAGGAGGACTTTGCAGTGTTGACAAGGCTGAGTTTGCTGTTGTCATTTCCGGTGCCTAGGGGAATGCTGGGTGGCCCTTCCGGTTTCATTCCTCTGTTTGGTGCTTTGTTGTGGTTTGATACAACTGAGTCGCATGGAAGAGTCAACCACATTGTGCTCTGGAGTCACATGTCGGCCAGACCAGGTAAGGATAGCAGATCAGACGGGTTTTGACAACAATTGACAATGGCACCATGGTCATCGTTAGACTTTTAATTCCACATTTTTCATTGAATTCGAATTCCACCACCAACCATGGCAGGATTCAAACCCTGGTCCCCAGTGCATTACCCTGGGTCTCTGGGTTACTCGTCCAGTGACAATTCCACTACACCATCGCCTCTCCTCAACACTGAAACCCATTGTTAAGGAAGCAGGAGCAGAAAATTGAGAAAATCAGAATACAAATGGCAGATTAGTTTTGTGAAAAGGAAATTGTGTTGGACAAGTTCATGTGAGTTGTTTGAGGATGTAACAAGCAGGGTGGATAAAGGGGAACCAGTAGATGTAGTGTACTTGGATTTCCAGAAGATATTTGATAAGATGCCATATAAAAGGTTATTAGCCAAGGCAAGAGTTCCTGATGTTGGGAGTAATATATTTGGATGGATAGAGGTTTGGGTAACTAAAGGAAAGAGAGTCAGGAGAATTAGCTCATTTTCAAGTTGGCTAACGGTCACTAGAGGAGTGTCCCAGGGACCCGTGCTGGAATCTCAACTACTTACAATCCATATGAGCGACTTGGATGAAGGGACCGAGTGTATTATTGACAAATTTGCATCCAATACAAGGATAGGTGGGAAAGCAAATTGCCAGGACACACAGGTTGGGATTTTCCAGCACCACCTGTCACCAGGATCTTCCGGTCCCGCCAAAAGTTAATGGAACTTTGGCTGACCTGCCCCATCCCCTGAGATGGGCACTGCCACATGGGGCTGGAAAATCCCGGCAAAGGGATATCGATGGGTTAAGGGAGTTGGCCAATATTTCAGAGATGGATAAAAATGTGGGAAAACGTGAGGTTACCCACTTTGGCAGGAAGAACAGAAGAGCAGAATATGATTGAAATGCAGAGAGACTGCAGAATGCTGCAGTACAGAGGGAACTGGGTGTCCCTCATACATGAAACTCCAAAAGTTAGCATGCAAGTCCAGCCAGGAATTAGGAAGGCAAGTTGAATGCTGGGCTTCATTACAAGGGGGACAGAGTGTAAAAGTGGATTTCTTACCAGGAGGGCCGATTTCAAAACAAAATAAAAACAGAATTACCTGGAAAAACTCAGCAAGTCTGGCAGCATCGGCGGAGAAGAAATCAGTCAACGTTTCGAGCCCTCATGGCCCTTCAGCAGAACTGAAGCATAGTTTCAACAAGGGAGAAATATAAATTGGTTTAAGGTGGGTGGGGGGGAAGAGACACATTGAGGGTGTGGTGTGCAAACACCAGGAGAGAAATGGAAAGCAATGAAGGTGAGCAGGGCAGAAGAGACAGTCGGAAATCCTGTCGGAGGACAGAACCATACTTCTTCCAAGAGGGCATTTTTTTGAAGAGAGGTGGCAGTCAATCAAACACAAAGATAAAAACATAAATAAGCTTTTTGTTTTTATCTTTGGGCCGATTTCAATCCTTTTAACATTCTAAACACCTCAATCTGATCATTGCTCAATCTTCTAAACTCAATGGAATACAAGCCAGGCTTATACAACCTCTCCTCATAATTTAACCCTCGAAGCACCGTTTTCATTCTGGTGAATCTACCCGGCACTTCCTGAGCTGGGTGCCCAGAACTGAATATAATATCCAGATGGGGTTTGACCAAGGTTCAATACAACTGAAGCAGAAATTCATTCCTTTTACAATCCAGCTTCCTTGAGGTAAGAGTCAACATTCCACTCATCGTTTTTTTATTGCTCCCTTTACCTGACCACCAGCTTTTAATGATTTGTGTCCTTGGAATCTCAAACCACTTTGTTCCTCTCCAGTTCCTGGTTTCTAACCATTTGGAACATTTTGAAATTTATTTTTTCAATTCCAAAATGGATGACCTCACTCTCACCCACATCAAACTCCATCTGCCAAGGTTTTGTTCTCTTACTTCATCTTTCAATGTCTCTTTACCACTCCCCGCCTCCATCTGCACTAATTCCTATTCTCCTAATTCAGTGTCATGTACAAGCTGAACACACAACTCTATCCTGATGCAACTCACTATAAAAATGGTGAATGTTGTGCCACAGTGCAGATTCCTGTGAAACACCCCTTGTCACATCCCATCAATCTGAGACCAGACACTGTATCCCCACTCTCTGTTTCCTACCTCACAACCAATTTCCAACCCACATCTAAAGCTTCCCTCCAATTCCATCTGCTCTTATTTTTGACAATAATCTTTTGTGTGGCACCTTAATATGTTCGCTCTGGAATTCCATATCTCTAACACCCATATACACCAGCACTTTTCCAGCATTTTCTGTTTTTATTTCAGATTTCCAGCCTCAGCTGTATTTTTGCTTTTCTCCATCTAAACCCCTCTGTCTACCTTATTACAGACCTCCTCAGGATGTTCACACTGGTGGCACAATGGTTGCTGGAATGGGCGACTGCTGCGCCCCAGCAGCCAGCTCCTCCTAACCCACCTGAAGGACAACCTAGGGCTGTGGAGGTTCGTGAGGAAGGGGAAGGTTCTGAGAGCACCTCAGACCCTCATCTTCTCATAACTCCCAGCCCCTCCACCAGAGCACTCATGCACGGTACTTGTCCCAGTGACAATGGCTGCCCCTGCGGAAATGCAGAGTCCGCAGTCTGAATGGGTCCCCAAATCTGTAACGGGTCCATGTTCGATGTAACAGGCCACCACGCTCCTCGATGCTGTACAGCACGAGAGGTGAGCAGCCTCCTCCACCTCCTCTGAGGCAACTTGTCCTCAATCACTTCATTAACATCACACTTACACAAGTTGTAAACACACATATCTATTGCAAAGAATGTTTGGGTCTGTTTTTGCACCCTCAGTGAGAATGTTAACAGAGTGAACGCGGTCCTTACCATTGGCACTGAAGACTGCATTCTGAAATCCAGCTCTCATTGACACCATCAGGAGCCTGGGTGTGCCCATGCATGTCCAGCAGTGGAAGGCTGTTTCCTTCTCCAGACCTTCAGATAAGGCTGTAATACACCAAGGGTTGTGGATTGAGATGCTCCTTGCAGCATTTCTTGTTCATCAATGATCAGACTCAAAGATCAGATGGAGTTTATCTGGTGCACTTCAATCATGAGTGCTGTGTTGAAGGCAGTCATCCACACGCGACTGTTAGACACTGACTAAAGACGATTCCCCACATGTCATGATGCCGTGTATGTTCCAGGGAAGGATGTTTGTGTGGTTTCTCCACTACACTTGAAGCCTTTGTCTTCTCGGTGGTAGAGGTTGTGGGTTCACAGGGAAGCCGAGGGGTTTGGCAGCACTGCATGTTGCAGATGTCACACACTCCTGACACTGGACACCGGTGCTGGATGGATCATGTGGAAGGTAGCTGGAGGAGTGGTGAAACAGTCTGTGCAACATCACCCTGCTCAATGTGTAGTCACTGCAGTTCTGTTCACATATACAATCATATTTTACTGATGAACATTCCCAGAGAGGAGTCACATCTGCTCAAAGTGCACGTTGAGAAATTGGGTAAGTGCTTACCATGATTGTGTATTTTTGTGAATGGTGGACTTTATGAGATGTTAATGTTTTAAACTGCCTGTACAAAGCAAATCTGTCTGTATCATAAGAGACGCTTCCAACTGAAACAATCCCATCAAATTAACAGGGAATCAAGTACATGTTTAAGTTTTAAACCTGGACACATTCCCTCTGTAGGAGCTCGTTGGTTTATTATCAATGGTGAAACACAGCAGATTATTTGATTATCGAGTGTGGATTGGAGCAGCATTTTCAATAAGAGGCCGAATTCTTCATGCTGCCCCTTGCTGGTTGTGTCAGCTGGTGGACTTTCTGCTGCCAGACACTGCCCTCTGCCTCCAGCTTATGGGCTCCCTGATCTCACTCAGAAACAGGCAGATATTGTGATTTCAATCACTACAAAACAGAATTGGCAGTGGAGCTGTATCCGTTTTCCTGAAAACAATGCAGCTGTTTCTGCAGGTTGCACTGCACATGGACAACTGGCTAATGGGAACCATTTTAGAAAATAAACTAGATTAAACTAAACCAAGTAATTTGTATGGTATTTATACAGTTAATTAATAAACATTTCAAATTTCAAAATGCATTTCAGAAAGAGCTGTAACAGCTCAGCTTAATATTAAAATAGTGCCTGTTGCGATGTGCAAAGCTTGTTTAGTTTGCTGACATTTTATAATTAAAGACTTTACAGTGCAGACCATCCATTCCGCCATGCTGTTGGGCCTGGGGTAGTGTGGGTGATGAGGTAATATGGTCAACTCCCCACTTTTCACACATCACCTTGAACGATTTTCCAGAATATTGGGCTCCGTTGTTCGAAACAACTTCTTACGGTGCCTCAAATAGGCTGAAGATTGAACTCAATGGGCAGAAAATTTCGGCCCTGTCACGGCCATAAAAGTGCCCATCCAGGTACTTTTTAAAGGATGTGAGGCAACCCGCCTCCACCATCCTCCCAGGCAGCAAATTCCAGACCGTCACCACCCTCTGGGTAAAAATGTTTTTCCTCACATCCCCCTAAACCTCCTCTCCCTCAATTTGAATTTGTGTCCCCTCATGACTGACCCTTCAGCTATGGGGAACAGCTGCTCCCTATCCACCCTGTCCATGCCCCTCTTGTACACCTCGATAGGTCGCCCCTCAGTCTTCTCTGCTCCAACAAACACAAACCAAGTCTATCCAACCTCTCTTCATAACTTAAATGTTTCATCCCAGGCAACATCCTGGTGAATCTCCTCTGTACCCCCTCCAGTGCAATCACATCCTTCCTATAATGTGGCGACCAGAACTGCGCACAGTACTCCAGCTGTGGCCTCACCAAGGTTCTATACAATTACAACATGACCTCCCTACTTTTGTAATTTATGTCTCGATTGATAAAGGCAAGTGTCCCATATGCCTTTTTCACCACCCCACTAACATGCCCCTCCGCCTTCAGAGATCAATGGACACACACACCAAAGTCCCTTTGTTCCTCAGAACTTCCTAGTGTCATGCCGTTCATTGAATACTTCTTTGTCAAATTACTCCTTCCAAAGTGTATCACCTCACACTTTTCAGGGTTAAATTCCATCTGCCACTTATCTGCCTATTTGACCATCCCGTCTATATCTTCCTGTAGCCCAAGACACTTGACCTCACTGTTAACCACCCGGCCGATCTTGCCACCATTCGCCACTTCTGTCTGCTTTCTGTCCCATAGCCAGTGTCATATCCACAATGTCACTGCCCCTTTAATCTATGGGTTTCACTTTCCTAACATGTGACAATTGAAAGTCCATATACATAACATGAACCAGGCTGAGCTCATCAACCCTCTCCATTAATTCCTCAAAGAACTCCAAGTTGGTCAGACACGATTTCCCATGAACATACGTGTGCTGCTGCTCATTTATTAACTCGTGGGGCAGAATTTTCTGGGTGACGAGCGGGGGGGTTGGTCCCCACACATCAGCGTTTAAAATGGCGCTCGGTGACGCCGGGTGAGAGTCCCGATGTCACCACGCGCCATCGCGATATTTTGCTGGGTGGGCGCGCGATGAAGTGTGACACTCACCTGCCATTAATTAAAGGGCTTGTTAAGGCCCTTAACGCCGATTTTGAGGTGCCCGTGCGATCTTCAGCTCGGTGCACGGGCACAACGGGCAGGCGGGTAAGTGAATTTTTAATGAAACTCATCCACGGGCGGGATATGTGGGCTCAGTGGGTTTGTCAGTGTTTTATGTGAAGCATTTATTTCAGCAAGTTTTTTAAACTTGCCTATGTGATCTGTAGCAGCTCAGAACGAATTCCAGCAGCTTTCTCTGTACGTTGACGCTTCAGCTCAGCACTCTTCAGTCAGGAACCTTTATCAGGCCTGCAGCTTTCCAGAGGCCTCCATTTAGCCTGGGTATGGGTTCTGACATCTCCACTGGAGGCAGCTACTCTGAGAAGGAAGGGAGGGATAGAATAAGGAGGAGGCCAGGAGTGGGCAATCAGCCTCCAGGGGAGCCACCTTTGGGAGGCCAGGCACAGGCACAAGGGGTGCAGGGCCAAGAGGGAGTCCATGGTGGAAGGGGCCGCAGAAGACGCCACTATCCCACTGCCAGGATATTCAGGCGGCGAAGCAGCTACCTCAATATGACTGAGGTGCATTGCTGAAGGAGGCTCCAACTGTCAAAGGAAACAGTCAACAGCATCTGTCAGATACTTGTCCCTGAGATCTCCCCTAACTGTGTGGGTGGACACCCCATGTCAGCGGCTCTGAAGGTCACAGTTGCCCTCCACTTCTATGCCTCTGGCTCCTTCCAGGGCTCGGTGGGTGATCTTTGTGGTGTCTCCCAATCAGCTGTCCACACTTGTGTCAAACAGGTTACAGACTCTCTGTTCAGATGGGCATTGACCTTCATCCACTTCCGCTGTGACCAGGCTAGTCACACACAGCGAGCCAGAGGCTTCGCGGCCATTGCTGGCTTCCCCCGCATCCAGGGTGATATAGACTGTACACATGTGGCAATCAAGGTGCCAGCAGGTGAACCCAGTGCCTTTGTCAACAGGAAGGGCTTCCACTCCATGAACGTGCAGATAGTGTATGATCACAGGATGCTGATTCTACAAGTCTGTGCAAGGTACCCAGGCAGCTCCCACGACGCCTACATCCTCAGACACTCCCAGGTGCCGGGACTCTTCAGTGCTCTGACTCGGCTGGATGGATGGCTGGTGGGTGACAAGGGCTATCCCCTCAGAAGGTGACTTATGACGCCTCTCCGCGATCCAAGAACAGAAGCTGAGCACCGCTACAATAGGAGCCACGCCTCCTCAAGGGCTGTGGTGAAGAGAGCCATCGGTCTTCTCAAGATGCGCTTCCGATGCCTGGACCGCTCAGGGGTCACACTCCAGTACCCCCCAGATCGTGTCTTGGTGATAGTGGTTGCATGCTGCACTCTCCCCAATCTTGCACTGGAAAGGGGGGATGCAGTGGACGATGAAGACCTTGACGCAGTGGATTCCGCTGCACACGATGAATCCAGCAGTGCCTCAGAGGATGAGGAAGCACAGGGCAATGATGAGGGGCAGCACGCCAACCTGCTACTACACCAAGGAGGCAGGGACACCCGGGAGACTTTAATCCAATGAACCTTCAGCTAGCTCCACACAAATGGATCGGCAGGACCAGAATTGCCTGGCACATCCATAAGCGGCACTTAGGTGCTACATCTTCCACCTCATCAGCTGCAACGAAGGGCTTCCTACATAAACATCAATGTCCACTCAAATACTCATGATATGTCTGTGAAACATACAAATGCAGCACAAAGAAGCCTCCCTCAGCCATGGTAACACATGTGAACTTTATTTCCATCCATCAGATGGTGCCATAAAAATCAAAACAAAATGTTGCTCCAACATTGAAAAATAGAAATTCCCTAATCTCGGGCCAACACAAAAGCACCAGTGACAAACCCGACGAGGGCCTAACGTGCCTTATGCTTACGTTTATGGGTGCTACGTCTTGGTGCTGCCCCATCGCTCGGAGTGGCTTGTGAGACAGCCTGCTGACTCTGCTGTCCTGTTGGCCTCGATGACCTTGGCGGACGTCCTCTGGCCCGTGGAGCCTGTGCTGGCACAGCCAGGGAGGGATTGGCCAGTTCCACAGCTGGCACCTCCCCAGTTGTCGCAGCCTCAATGAATGCAATGGTCACTGGCAGAGGGGCAGAGCTGCTGCCCTCATCCGGAGCGCCCTGAGAGGAGCACGCACAGACAACAGGCAGCTGCTGTGCCGACGTGAGGTCACTTTGGACCTCCCTGCTCACCGCAGGTGGATGGGCACCGTGCTGGGACAGTTGGTGCCCAGAACATCTTCCACATTGCCAATGACCACCTGTGGCCAGTAGCGCTGTGAGGACTTGCAGGTCCGAGCGTAACCCCATCAGAATCTGATCAATTTGTTGGAAGCCCCTCTCCATGAGAGTCGCCAATCTCTCCATGGAAGAAGCCTGACGCTCTGACATGAGGTTCATGCCATCACTGACACTCTGCCTGGATTCCTCCATCACAGAGACCAAGTGAAGCACACTCTCATGCAACACTCCCAGATGTTCCCGCGCACCCGGCCGCTTGTCCTGCAGCTGCTGCATGGCGGACATCTCCAGAGGCACATCATCACTGCCAGACTCAGCATGTGCCTAGTCCCCTGCAGTCCTCTGGCTGCTGGCACCATCAGCTCTCTCTGTCTGTGCCATCTCCTCCAGCGATTGTGAAGTGCCCTCTCCACTGTGCTACGGGATACTAGCCGATGTTACATTCCCCACTGATGTGTTTGTCACTGCGCTGGTGCCTGCCTCACTGAAATGGTGTGACGCTCGTGACAATTGATACCCCTCAGGTGTGGAAGGGGGCATCTGGACGTCCTCATTGCGGCCATGCTCTGATGATGCTGAAATTAACAAGGACAGTGGGTCAGTTAGCGTTCAGTCAGAAACACAACTCATCCCTTTCCCCCCCAAAGCTCATAATGCACTCAACCTTCAAGTACCAAAGGAGAGGAACATTGGTGGGGTGGTAAATAGTCAGGAGGAGGCCCAAACATTACAGGTGCATACAGACAGGCTGGTCAGATGGCCTAAGGAATGCCACATAGAATGTTATGTGGATAAGTGTGAGGTTATGCACTTGGGCAGGACAAACAAGGTACGGGAAAACAGGAGAAATGGTAGGACCTTGGAAAGTAAGGATGATTACAGGGACCTTGCTGGGCAGGCCCGTTAAGGTAGCAGAACAGGAACATGGTGCAGGGAGAACCCGTCTTCTCATCAACCACTAAGCCTGATGTAAGCATGGTCACTATCTGCTTGACCATCCAGCTCACGCCAAATGCCCAATGTAGTAACGACACTAAGACATGGAGGGGGGTGGCCTCAAAGGCTAAGGCTACCTGCTGGGTTAAATGGCCAAGGTCAACATGGTCTGCACCCTTCCAAAGCGCAACAAATCATTGAAGCGCTTGTGACACTGGATCCATGTTTACTGCACAACATCCCTGGAAGTGACCACCTCCGCCACCTCCTGCCAGGCCCACTTCATCACGTGGGGGGGGCCCTCCTCCACCCATCCTGGGGAAACAGGACCTCTCGCCGGGCTGCCACCTCCTCAACAAGGGCAGCAAGGCACTCATCAGAGAAGCGAGGGGCACATTGGCCCCCTGCTGGCCTACCCTGCAGCCTGCCCTGCTCCTGCCCCACACCCTGCAGCCTGCCCTGCTCCTGGCCCACACCCTGCAGCCTGCCCTGCTCCTGGCCCACACCCTGCAGCCTGCCCTGCTCCTGGCCCACACCCTGCAGCCTGCCCTGCTCCTGGCCCACACCCTGCAGCCTGCCCTGCTCCTGCCCCACACCCTGCAGCCTGCCCTGCTCCTGCCCCACACCCTGCAGCCTGCCCTGCTCCTGCCCCACACCCTGCAGCCTGCCCTCCTCCTCTGGCCTTCCCTCTACCACAGCCTGCTGTGCAGACCCCCTGCAGTACAACCTGGAGCTGGCCATGGTGATCAGCCTAAAGGAGGCTGCCTGGCCTTATTTTATACAGACTGCCGGTTCCCCATTGGAACCAGCGGCCTGGACACACCCGCAGCAATTTTAAAAGTCCCGCTCTCCACGAGAGTGTGAAATGCGCTGGGTGGGCCTTAATTGGCCCCCCCCGCGAAAAATGGCAGCGCTGCCCACAATTGCTTCAGCTCCACCCACCCACCGAACGGAAAATTCAGCCCATGTTTTCCAAGCCACATTTTAAGTTGTTGCAGATTTTAGAAGTTAGAAGTTTCCCCCAATGTTTCACTGATGTGGTTTGTGGTTACAGGGTTTATCCCCCTCTCCTTTTTTAAACCGGGTGGAACATTAACAACCCTCCAGTTCTCTGGCATCACCCCCATATCCAAGGAGGATTGAAAGGTCATGGTCAGTGTGCCCACTATTTCCACCATTCCTTCCCTCAGTGACCCTCTCACATCCCATCCAGACCAGGTAAATGTTTTACTTTATTGTGGTATAAAAATTGTTGGATTGGAAGGGGTTAACTGAACTTGTTTGTTCAGTGACTGTAATTAATGTCACTCTCCATGGATCCTAATTGTGTCACTGGAGGGTTTCCCTCTTCTGTTTATAAGTGAATCCGTTCAATGTGTTATCCCATAATGTCAGCAGGAACATCACCACTGGCACTGACAGGGATCAGCGGGTCCAGAGAGAGGGAGAGGATGGATCGGAATCTGAGAACAATGGATTGGAATGTTACAACAATGGATCTGAATCTGAGAACAATGGATTGGAATGTTACAACAATGGATCGGAATCTGAGAACAATGGATCGGAGTTTAACCGATGGGCTTGGCTGGCTTTCTAATAATTCTGATTGGATGACATTATCATGGCGAGTTTATGGGCTACTTCTGGTTATTCAAGCAGGTTACTACCCCATCCTCGCTATTGTTGGTGTCCCTGGTAAGTCTCTGTTTCCAGCTATTAATTCGATAAACCGTGTTTAGCTGCCTTAAAGGGATGTTGGGGAGAGGGATTGGGGTGGGATGGAAAGCACAAGGTCCATGGTCCCACCATCTGCAGCTTGGACATGATTCCAGACAGCAGGATGAGGCGCAGCTCGGAGTTAAGAAGGGGTCAAGGCAGAAACATAACATCACCCTAAATGCTCGCGCTGACACTGGATGCTCCAGTCTCTGTCACAGCTGGTCCCATGATATGGAGAACCATCGCCTCACTCAGGCTGAGAGGAGGAATGTTCGCCTGCCCCATCGGTTTTCTCTCTCTCCCTTTGATTATGGAATCACCACTTTAATCACTCCATTATTGTTGGCTGCCTGGCCATCAAGCTCTGGAATTCCCTCCCTTCACCTCTCCACCTCTCAATCTCACCTTGCTCCCCGAAAGCCACTCCATAAAACTTACCACTTTGACCAAGCTTTTAGTCATTCCTCATATCTCCTTATGTGCCTCAGTGTCATATTTTGTTTTATATTGCTCCTGTGAAGTGTCTTGAGGGGGAAAGGAGGAAGTGGAGGATCATGATCAATATTTAGTTTATTAATTTTAGTGTCATTGCTTTTGCCATTTAATCTCTCCTGCCTTCACCACATCATAAAATTCCTTGTTTGTTCTTTCAGGTAGAATCATTGCAATAGATCCCTGGACACAGTGCTTCTGAAAATCTCAATTTCCTGAATCAATCTGATAGCTTTGTTCCCACCCTGAAGAATAATTTTCTTATTTATTCCCCTTCCTCACAGCTAACTCAGTGATGATTGTGATCCTGTCTAAGGGAAAATGTGGTCTCTCTAAATGTGTGACATGCTACCCGGTGGCCATGGCAGCAGCAGATCTACTGGTAATTATCATCGACCTGATATTGAGACATATTCCAATTGTTTATTGGGAACAGTTTCTTTTCCTGAAGTTCATGCCGATATGCAATATCCATGGCATCCTGCTTTATGCAGCCACTGACTGTTCTGTCTGGTTCACCGTCACTTTCACCTTTGATCGCTTCGTGGCCATTTGTGGCCAGAAGCTGAAAAGTAAATATTGCACCAGTAAAATGGCAGCTATGGTTCTGGGAACAGTGACTGTTCTGAGCTGTTTAAAGAATATTATCTGGTATTTTATCTACACAGGTCAGTATTCGCTCTTCAACTCCCCCTTCTTTTGTTACGTAACAGAGTCTGTTCGGTTTTCTACAGTCTGGGTATCAATTGAGTTCCTGCATCAGATTATAACCCCGTTTATCCCATTTGTTGTGATTTTGCTGCTCAATGTTTTCACTGTCAGACACATTTTAGTGAGCAGCAGAGCCCGCAAGAGACTCCGGGCTAACAGCAGTGGGGAGAGTCCCAGAGACCCAGAGATGGAGAGTCGAAGGAAACCCATCATATTACTGTTTGTTATCTCGGCAAATTTTATCCTGTTATGGACGACGTTAATGGTTTTTTCTGTGTGGTACCGGATGTGGTTGTTACGGTAAAGGTCTGTACAGTTTCATTCAGTTGTACGGGAAATAGGCTTCATGCTGCAGCTCCTGAGTTGCTGCACAAACACTTGTATTTATGCCGTGACCCAGACTAAGTTCAGAGAGCAGTTGAAGAATGTGCTGAAATATCCTTTAAATCTAATTGTTCATTTAATTCAATGATGAAAAGAACTGAATCACCGGGATTAAAATTGTACAGTTGAAGGGTCGTTGAGCTGAAATGTTTCACAGTATCACAATATCTTTACAGTGCAGAAGGAGGACATTCGGCCCATGGAGCCTGTACTGGCTATCTGAAAGAGCTTTCCACCTAGTCCCACTCCCCTGCCTTATCCCCGTCACCTTGCACATTCTCTCCTACACTGGGCAGAATTTAATGGGGCCAGCGAGAGTGGAAATGTGGTGGGCGGAGTGACTTAATCTGGCAGGAACCGAAATCTCATCTTCCCGATGGCGGAAGGTGGTGACATCGTGGATTTGTCACTGGACTCGCATCCCCGCGTCCTAGGGTAATGCTCTGGGAACCCAGGTTCAAATCCCACCATGGCAGATGGTGAAATTTGAATTCAATAAAAATCTGGAATTAAAAGTCTGATGATGACACCAAAACCATTGTCGATTATTGTAAAAACCCATCTGGTTCACTAATGTCCTTCAGGGAAGAAAATCTGCTGTCCTTACCTGGTCGCCCTACATGTGACTCCAGACCCACATCAACATGGCTGACTCTTAATGCCTTCTGAAAAGGGCAATTAGGGATGGGCAATAAATGCCGGCCCAGCCTGCGACACCCACATCCCATGAATGAATGAAAAAGAAGAGTTTAATGGGTTGAGTTGGCGACGTTTCAGTGGTGGGTCGGCATTCACAGTGTCCGATGACGGGAACTTCTTTTCCCTACTTGAGCATCCCATGAATACTCATTAAATTACAACTTTTCCACATTAAGTCCGACCATCAAGATTAAGTCAGCGGTGAACGGGAAACTTGTGCCACCTGATTTAGGGCTGGTTAAAGGTGGCATGCACCAGGTGAGCTGGTCCATTTGGACAAGTGGTGAGTGGTTCTCTTTGCTGAACTCTGAGGCAAATAGGAGGGGAACAGGAGAATGTTCACGGACATGGACTGTCAGTAGCAGCAAGAGCGGAGAGGGGGGTATTGCAGGTGGGGTCGGGGTATCAATGGGAGCAACAGAAAGACACTGGGGGTTTGGGCGTTGTGGGTAGGGGTGATGATTTGGGAGGGAAGCAAATGTCTGGCATACTGGGTTGAGACCATCCTGTCTGATGTCATTGCGTCCTGGGTGGCAGTTGTACCCCACAGGGAAGATCCACACTCAGAGAGGGCAGGTGCAGCTTGAGGGAGGGCAGGTGCAGCTTGAGGGAGGGCAGGTTAATGGTGTCTGAGGGTGGGTCGAGGGCTGCGCACTGCACAATGTGGCATTGCAGGGAGGAGAGGAATTGCCAGGTGAAGACATGAGGAGCTGCTCTATGACTCAGGTGAGGATGATGGTGAGTATTCTGAGGAAGAGGCCAGGAATGTTGCAGCACCTTTCCAAGATGTGAGGGCCATGGAGGGATGTGCCAGGAATGTCAGAGACAAATTGAGTTTGACTTGTGCAGGAATGAGGCACCGAACTGAGCCACACCCCATCACCTGTAAACCATTGCCACCTCAGAATAGTCACCCATCTCTGCCAGCCTCAACCCTCCCACCACCCGGAGCAACTCCCGCTGTTCCCGGACGGCCTGGAGGAGAACCTGCAGGGAGGCATCATTAAACCATGGAGCCACTCTTTGTCTCACCTCAGACATATGACTGAGCAGGTGTGGGAGTGAGGGGGTCCCAGGAGGTGATTGGACTGTGGGGGAGGGGAAGCAGGGGGACCCAGGAGCTGACTGGGCTGTGGGGGAGGGGAGTGAGGGGGTTTCCAAGGGGATTAAATGAAACTATGAGGGTTTGAATGGTGGGGGGTGGGGGGGAGAGTGTGACAGCCCCAAACGGGGGGTGAATTCTTCGCTTGAAGAAATAAAATTCCTTTTCTGAAATTTGTGCCCCCAGTTGAGCTGCTCCCGGCTGTGGAGCGGGCATGTTTGTCCCGGGGTCTTTTATAACCTGCCCCATCCTGCAAATTAATCACCTGACAGTGTTCGGGCATTTCCTGCCCACCCCCACCGCCCGATCAGACGTGCCCCCCGTGTGATCACACCTGCCCCACGTGCCCCCCGTGTGATCACACCTGCCCCACGTGCCCACCGTGTGATCACACCTGCCCCACGTGCCCACCGCTGGCTCTTTACATTTTAATTGGTCTGGTGTCCACGCCGGCTCTCGACACGCAAACGGAATTGGCCTCACTCCCACTCCCACCAACGGGACCCAGGCTTCGCCTATTAAATTCCGCCCAGTGTGTCTGACCGTCCGAGATCTGGAAAAGGTTTCCGTTTAGGACAAATGCAGCGAATCAAATATCCATCCCACCCCGAGAGAGGGAAAAACCAGAGAAAAGGACAGAAGGAGATCGAGACTCAGTTAAATAGAGAAAATGGAAATATTTCCCACCCTTAATGTCTCTCTATTCCAGTCCAATCTTCAGCGCTGGGGAAATAATTTCAGAGTAAATCAGGCAGCTCGAGAATCGAACCCAAATGGTGACACAAAGGAAAGGAGAAAAGTCCGGAATGAGCTCGGGACATTTCGATTTTCAGTCTAACCCCCTCCCAACTGAGCTCTGTAAGGGGCTATTCAACCAAGGGGTTTGGAAGTGGGTGAAGGGGCGGAGAGACGGTGGGAGTGAGAGGGACAGTGAGTTGGCCGTGGTCAATAGAAGGTCAGGAATGAAGGTCAGAGGAACAGAACAGGCTGGAAACATAGAAAAAGTGAGGAGCCGAGGCTGTGAGAAAGAGAGAGTAAAGGACAGGCTTGTTCAGTTGGTTGGGGTGTGGTGTTTATAATAACCGGGATCTGGGTTTGATCCTCTCCCAGCTCAGAGGGAATTGGACCAACATTCTGTCCGTACAATTATAGAATGATGCAAGGAAGCAGGAGGCCATTTGACATCTCACAGGCAATCTCCAACTTGGAATTCCTCAGCAGAGAGTTGAAGAAATGTTTGATCAAAATGAAATTCAACAACAGGATCAGACAGTCTCCCCTTGTTACCTCCCAATAGCACCTCGCTGTTAAAGACTGAACTTTATTTCAGTTCATCTGTACTTGATGTACAATGCGGATCAGTGGGATTCCTGACCCATCCCTCCCTTCACAATCCATTAGTGTTGAGAAAGCAATTGGGGAATGTTATACACATGTTGTGTTCTATCAGTTTTTATAAACACTTGAATGTATTTCATGCCATGCCCAACACTGTGGGGTTTCCCCTGGTGTGTGATTGAAACTCAGTCAAGCATTGATAATGGCCACAGCTGTCCAAACAATTGACTGTTCTCTGGGAAGTAAGGGGGCAGGTGGTTAAATTTTTCTCAGGGGTAGTTTTTCTTTCATGTGTGTAAACCAATGTTTTCTTTTATCAGCCAGAGCCATTAAAATCACAGTAGAAAAGATGACAGCGTAGGCTGACAGGACATTTTGTAACACGTTTCACTGGATTATGGTACTTTCTCCTCTGGAAAAACACCATGATGCATGTGAACAAATTCACAAGGTTGGTCAATGTTAGGCTCAACTTACCTTTAAAAGACAGATCCTTATGATGAATCACTACATCCAAAATACATCGAAATTACAATGCAGCATCTAATAGGGATATTTAAAAGTGTGAAAAGACTTTATACTTCCCTTTCAGAATGTTCCAGACTCCTCAGCAGGCTTTCCATTTTCTTCACGAACTCACAAACCTGATGTGTTTTTAATGTGTTTCCAAAACCCCCGCCCCCCCCGAATGGAAATGGTGTGTGGGCGGAAATCCGATTTCACCCCCATTTTAAATGGGGAAACTGACCTCAGCCGGGGAGAGGGGGGGGTAGGGGTATTTTTCACACTCGGCGTTCCTGACCCACAAAAAAACCTGAGGAAAATGACATGGGCTCGGCGTGGAAGAATAAAATACATCTACAGGACAACTAAGGGTTAAACAGTTAAAACCATAGTGGAATACTACAGCACAGTTCCCTCTCTCGTGAGCACCATAGTGCAACACTATAGCACAGTTCCCTCTCTCGTGAGCACCATAGTGGAACACTATAGCACAGTTCCCTCTCTCGTTAGCACCATAGTGGAATACTACAGCACAGTTCCCTCTTTTGTTCTAGCAGGCACACCTGCAACTGCCAGCTAATTGAGCAGGAAAGGAGAAAAGGAGTATCTTAAACAAGCTTCCTAGAATCCTTGAGACAAGGCTAGGATGTCTGCCCCCAACACAAAGAGACAGGATCCAGCAATGATCATCTGTTCTCTAGAGTGTACACCCCCTAGCACTAAAGATAAGGTCAAGCATGGTTATCTATTCTCTGTCTCACTTTTTTATTACCAGATGGGCTTCCCCCAATATCCTGTATAGTCATAAATTAGAATAGACTAATTGTGTGTTGCATGCCAAAGACAATGATTCTCAATGTAATTAATTATTGAAGGTTAGACAGTCTTATCACCTTCAAGCTCTTTGATATGTACAACTTTTACTATAAATATGTGTGTACTGTGATGCTTCCTCAGAGTGCCGGCTAGCTCCGTTGTATGCTGCTGGGCTCTCCATGATATCATGATTCAATAAAGACTTCCAAGACAAACCTCCTGGGTCTGAGTGCTCGCTCCGTTTTCCGCGACACTCGGGAATACAGAGGAAAATCGGATTTCCTCTGAAAATAAGCGGTGTGGCCATTCACACACTGAAACATGTTTCCGAACCCAGAGAGAAATTCAGCCCAGATAGAGAAATAGAGAGAGAGAGATGGAGCTAAAGAGGGACAGAGACAGATTGAGAGAGAGAGAGACATGGAGGGAAATGAGGGATAGAGACAGATTTAGAGGGAGAGAGACAGACATGGAGGCAAAGAGGGATAGAGAGAGAGGTTGTCAGGGACAGACAGATTTAGTGCTCTGTAGACAGATTCAAAGTAAAAGACAGAGAGAGAAAAGGATTTTGAGAAAGGAAGTGTGACAGTGGGTGTGAGACAGAGAGAGACAAAGGGAGAGAAAAACAGAAAGAGACAGAAACAGATCGAGGGAGCAAAAGGGAGACAGAGAGATGTGTGTCAGTAAATTGTTGAATTAATGATGTTGCCTTCTTCCTTCCCTTCCCAAACTCCGACTGACTGTCTGTTCTCTATAAATATCCGGAGTCTATATCGGACACGACCTCATGGATGACCTTTGGCCTCTCTGTGGGGGGTTGGGATTTTGAGTTGCAGAGTTTACCAAAGTGTCCGTGTCTGTTCCAGGGGGAGCTTTGGACCCGACTGGCAGGACACCGATCTCTCCTGTGAGGGGTTCACACCGCAGCGCTGGCAAGGACACTCTGCTGGGCAGCTCAGGAATTGCTTTCCTTTTTTTTTGGAAAAATATATTTCATTCATAAAATATCTGGAAGAACATTACAAAACATTTCTAAATTGTCCTCACAAAAAGTACAATTAAATTCAACTTTTACACATGGATCACGAGTTGCTTCAATACGATCAATGAATATTACAACCATTTCAATCTGGTCATTACAGACAATCAGACAATGGGATTGGAATTATCAACATCCAAATGACTTTGACAGTCTGCTCGGGGAACCATCCCACAGGATCCACCCTCTCCTTTTCCCTCAGGGCCTCTAAGACGTTACGTGCCGACCACTGCCTGGTGGATTGTGGTCAAAGCTGTTTCTCTGCATAAATTTTTCCACCAGGGACAGGTGGTACGGCACGGTCCAACTACTTGGAGCGTTCCGCGGCAGCGTGGCCAGACCCATCCTTCGCAACACCGGGGACAGGTAGAACCTCAGCACGTAGTGACACTCGGTGTTTGCGTACTGAGGGTCTATGCACAGCTTGATGCAGCCGCACACAAAGGTGGCCATCAGTATGAGGGCGATGTCCTCATTTCTCTAGAGGCTGGTACATCGTGTCCCTGCAGACACGATCCATTTTCGACCTCCAGATAAAGCTAAAGATGGCTCATGTGATCGCCAGCACGCAGGAGTGTGGAATGGGCCAGACCTGTGCCACGTACAGCAATAGCGAGAGTGCCTCACACCTGATGACCAGGTTCTTACCCGCAATGGAGAGTTTTCTTTCCACCATAGACGCTCGCTCCTTCCAGTTTCTAACACATGACCCGGTCCCTCCGAACCATATCCCCAGCACCTTCAGGCCGTCAGCCCTGACGGTGAAGGGGACAAAGGATCGGTCAGCCCAGTTCCCGAAGAACACAGCTCGCTCTTCCCACGATTTACCTTGACTCCCGAGGCCAGTTCGAACTGGTCGCAGATGTGCATCAGTCTGTGCACCGACAGCGGATCTGAGCAGAAGACGGCGACATTGTCCATGTACAGGGAGGCTTTGACCTGAGTGCCTCCACTGCCTGGGATTATCACTCCTCTTATGCCCGGATCCTTCCTGATGGACTCAGCAAAGGATTCTATGCAACACACGAAAAGAACAGGCAAGAGAGGACAGCCCTGCCTGACTCCAGATTTAATAGGAAAGCTATCTGAGTCCCATCCATTGAATGAGACTGCACTACTGTTGTTAGTGTAGAGCAGTTGGATCCAATTGCGAATTCCATCACTTCAGGGAGTTTTACTCTTCTCGAAGGACTAAAGGGCCTTAGACAGTTCGTCAGGAGTTAGCGGTTTGTCCAGGCTCTCCCGCGTACTGTCGTCTAAGACCTCCGTGATAGAGGACAGGAAGGACTGGGAGGCCATGCTGTCTGGGGGCTTCACGTCATACAATCCGGCATAAAAGGATTTGCTGATCCTCAAAATGTCCAACTGCGATGACTTTACTGAGCCGTCTTCTTCCTTCAGGCTGCTGATCACAGAGCTCTCTCTGTGTACCTTTTGGAAAAAGAAACCTGAGCACGTCTCATCCTGCTCCACGGAGCGGACTCTGGAACGGAAGATGATCTTGGAGGCCTCCGAGGCAAAGAGCGAGGCTTGCTGGCTCTTCACCTCTTGGAGTTCCTCCTTGACCTCGACCCCCATCGACTGCAGCCGCAGCAGATTCTGCATCTTTTTCTGGAGTCGGGACATTTCCCTCTGTTCTTTTCAAGCTTTCTGGGTGCCTTTGAGGATGAAAAACCTCTTGATGTTTCCCTTGATCGCTTCCCACCAGGGTGTCAGGGACTCAAAGAGGGGTTTCACGGTTCTCCAACTTTGTAATCCCTCTTGAGCTCCTCAATGTTCTCTGGGGTCAGCAGTTGCACATTTAGCTTCCATGCCCCCCTGCCCACCCTCTGGTCTTCCTCTAAGTGATAGTCAGCCAGTAGGAGGCAGTGGCTAGAGAAGAACACCGGCTTGAGGTTGGTGGATCTGACGCGAACGCACGGGACACAAACAGGAAGTCTATCCTGGAACGAATGGACCCGTCTGGCTGCGACCAGGCGTATCTACGCTGCGATCCGTCTGTAGGGTTGCTGAAGACGTCGTGCAGCTTGGCATCCTTTACTGTTTCCATCAGGGATCTGGACGTAGCGTCCAATCTGCTGTCGGCCCTGCCGGATCGTCCAGCCGCATCGATGATGCAGTTGAAGTCGCCGCCCAGAATGACCGGCCTGGAGGTCACCAGCAGCAGTGGGAGCTGATGAAAAACCTCCAGCCACTCGGCCTTTTGTGCCGGGGCGTACACGTTAATTAACCGGAGTGGAGCATTCTTGTACATTACATCTGCTACGAGGAGGCGCCCGCCCACCACCTCCTTAACCTCGGAGACGGTGAAGTTGCCTCCCTGCAGCAGAATACCCAGGCCGGAGGAATGAGAGTCGTTTCCTCCTGACCAGATTGATGGCCCATGGGACCACCATCGTGACCATTGCCTGTAGGAGCTGAGGTGCGGTATCGCACACTCCCGCAGAAACAACAGTTCAGCTTTGACCTCGGCAAGGTAGTCCAAGGTCGCAACACATCGCGTAGTAGATTTAATGCTATGCACATTTATGCATACAATCTTTACACCCATTTTAAAGCATTTAGTCTCTTACCAAACCTGTTGTCTCTGAGAGTCCCAGAACTTTGGTCTGCTCCTGCATACCCATAGTGTTCACAAATTGCCTCACTTTGGATGGGCTGAGGAAACTGTCCTGAACCTCCCCATTGGAGATGTTCTGCTCAGGTGGCATCTGGGTGTTCTTGCAAGGGACGAGATTTGAATTGTGTCTGTTGCAGAAGTCTCACCAATCCTCTCCCCCTCTGGGGTGTTGCTGCTCCCGGCTTCCCGGAGCTGGGGTGCGCTGAGCGCTTCACTGCTCCCAGATTGCTGGGGCTGGGGTGCGCTGGCCTCTTCGGGTTGTGGGCAAAGTTGGGGTGCGCTGGTCTCCTCAATGTCTCCAGTGTTCTGGAGCTCGGGTGTCTCACTCTACAACTCCCTAGAGCTTTGCCGCTTCTTCTGTAGGTGCCGCCCTTGCCTTTCTTTATCCAAAGAGCAGCTGCCCTTGTCATCCGCGTCGGATGGGAGACGCCTCTTCCCACTTGTCTGGGAAGTGGCTTGGTCCCTTCTTAGCCCCTGCTTCCTTTTGGCTCTCTTCACCAGCTGCCCTCCCCCTGCTGATTTTCCGCTGCTTCCTCCTCCATTGATTCGCTCTCCTGAGGAGTGGGAGGTTCAGGGGTCAGTGCTGTTGATTGGCTGTCTGCTGCCTCAATCTTTTCCTCCACCTTGTCTCTCTCTGTGTCCTCCTTTTTTCTATTGTTCTCATTGGAGGCCTTGGTGTTTGGAGTGTTGCAAGTGTCCTTGGTAGTAGTGACACGAACCATTTCCTCTGCTTCCCCCTCGTTGGCTTTGGCTGCCTGTGCATAAGTGAGGCAGCGTTTGGGGCAGGTCCTGTAGAGGTGACCTGCCTCGTCACACAGGTTGCAGCACTTAGTCTGTTTGCAGTCCTTTGTCTGGTGCCCTTCCTGTTTGCAGTTCTTACAGACGGCGGCGCTGCAGTTGGCCGCCACATGACCAGACTTGCCGCATGAGCGACAAAGTTTGGGCTTCCCAGCGTAGACAAGGTCGCCACGGCTTCCCCCGATAGCGAAGCTGGAAGGAGGGTGGAAGATGGCTCCCTGACCATCGGTCCTGGGGGTGACCTTAACCTGGCGTTTGCTGGTCCAAATCCCAAAGGCGTCTCTAACCTCGGTGCAGGTCCCAACCTTGTCGACGTACCTGGCGAGGAAGGTGAACACGTCAGCGACAGGGACGTGGGGGTTGTAGAGATGCACCGTCACCACACGGTCCCGTTGCAACGGCAGAGCAAAGAGCGGCTCCACCGTCAGGATCTTCATCTCCGGCTGGTCTCTCTTCTCCTCAAACACCTTCAGGAACTTGACGCAGGCAGCAACATTCCTGAAGGTCACGTCGAAATATCCAGCCATGGGGAAGTCCTGCAGGGAGTAGATCTCCTCCGTTTCAAATCCACACGACTCCAAAAGGATTTGCTCAAAGAAGAAGGCCTGATCCATGGGTGCACCTCCTTCGCTGTCTGTCACCGCCACCCTAACGCTGTTACCTACCCCCTGGTTTGGGGCGTGACTGGTTGTAGCCATCACCTCTTTAAATTCCCAATGTTTGGCACTGAATCCCCTTCAAAGGAGAAAAAACAGCCACAGAGGAGCCTCCAACACCAAAGAGCAAAAAGGCCAGAGCCTTTGCTGAAACCACCTTGTAAAAGAAATGATACCCACAAAAACAACCCTTACACACATGCAGAAGCAACCGTGATCATGGTCTCTCCCCTGCCAGGTAAGTATGCGATTGCTTTCCCTGATTTGGATTGTCCCGGTGCCTTTGTGACTTTGATAAGCTGGACTGAGGGTTGTTTCTGCCCCATGTTGTATTCTCTCCCCTTAGGGTTGTCCTGTGTTTCTCGTGTGGCTCAGACAGTCTAACTATCCAGATTGCCTTGTCCAGGGTTAGATCATCTTTAGTTTGTTGGAGGTCAGAGTGGATCATCTGCAACACCCACCACGATTCTGTCTCTGATGAGTTCAGACTCCCAATCTCCATATTCACACCCGTCTGCCATCCTGTCGAGATCATTGATGGAATAATCGACAGGCTCCCCAGGCTGTCCCACTCTCTTGTTGAATTTAGCTCTCTGCAATTTTTTTTGGATTGCAAGTGGAAATAAACATAAAGGGATTTTAAAACCTCATCAAATTTGGCAAATAACTCATTAATATTCTGTCTGAAGATGATGTCATCTACAATTGGCCCTGTAGACTAAAGAAGTGTGTTACTTGCTCTTCCTCTGACTTTTTATTTAAACCAGAAGCGATGCTGCAGCTTAAAAAAGATTTCTCCAAATACCCTCATTCTGTGACTGGCCTGGGCCTTGGGTTAGTCCAAGTGGAGTTGGAAGTGTTGAATTGTGATCCATGTTAAAGATGTTTAAAGTGTGGGTACAGCTTTAAGAGCTTACAGGCTTCCAAGATGGCATCACCGTTCACTGTCATACAAAGGGTTTCCCACGCTTGCCGGGTTTGGTGGGCTATGCAACATGGTGGCAGCGTGCTTCTCAAAGGAAAATTTTTAACAATGGCTGCGTGGGTCAGCTGTTTGCGGACTTATTTTGTTCAGTGATTTACTGTTACGCGTCGTGAGGTGTTCAAATTCAATGCAGGCTTGCTGCTTTCCGAATCGGACAGTCGCCGCGTTCCCGAGAGGCTGAGTAATTTAATTTGCGCGGGCAAAACCGGTGGGCGGAAATCAGCGGGCACACGGGGGAGTCAGAGCAGCGCCCGCCAAAAATTAAAGGGCCAATTGACCCCGATTTTACGTTATCCGTGCAATTTTTCACTCATCGCAAGGGCAAAACCAGTGGGCGGAAATCACATTTTTATCATTTCCTCATCCACGGGCAGGATAAAAGGCCCCTGGAGCAGCAGCACTTTCTCTGTCATTGCCAGTCCTTTGCTGTGTGAGTCCAGAGTTTCCCCAGAGTTTCTTGGCATCTCGTTTGATTGTCAAGCCCACATTTCAGCATCGCAGGTCCTCATCTTCCCTGGAAGGTCCCCCTGAGTATTGCAGCACAGTTGCTCCTTCATTTTAAAGCCACTGCTCCTCTGCATCCCATCTAATGGGGACAGTGTATTCCACCGGTGGAACCACCCCTGAAGGGGAAGAGAGGGGCAGGAGGGAGCGGAGGCCAGGTGGGCATGGGCTCAGTTGGTGTAGGGCCAGCAGGGAGGCCAAGGTAGGAGGGCACGATGAAGACATCACTGCCCAGTGGCTAGAGTCTTCAGGCAGCGACCCAACTGCATCCTGGCAGCCTTCAGGGAGCAGCCTCTTCCGTTTTCGAATAGTCCGCCGGGTCCCCATTGGACCTGGTGCCTGACGAGTTCCCGCCCTCACACACAGAAAAAGCATCCGGCGATCCCGTTTTACACTGCGAGGGCCTTAATTGGCCACCAAGCGTAAGAGTGGGTTTTATATCCGGGAGCTGGATTTACATCCGCTTCGGCTATGCTGACTTCAGGCGCATCCCAAGAGTAAAATTCAGGTCTTAGTCTTTCCGCGTTTTAGTTAAGTTGAGGGTTTTTGATCCTGAGCTGCCACCTTGTTGGGATGGTGTTGGTCACACAATCTGTCTGTTCAAGAAATCTTCATAATCTTCTGAATATTAACAGCAAGTCTTTATTAACTACTTGTAATGATACACATATACGCAGTAAAGGGTACAGGCAAGGAGCTAACTCCATGTCCAGGTCTTAATACATCTCTTTTCAACACCACACTGACCCTAGGTCTGGGTCATGTGCCTTCCTACATCATTGTGTGGGTGGTACTGGGCTCAGTCCCACTTTAACCCTGTATGTGCCAAACCCTTCTACTACAGGAAGGAGTGATTAAACAACAGAATGGATGATGGTGTGAAGGGATTACCCATTTCAAACAGAGATGAGGGGGAATTTCTTCTCTCAGAGGATTGTGAATCTTTGGAATTCTCTACCCCAGAGAGCAGTGGAGACTGGCTCATTGAATATACTCGAGGCTGAGTTAGACTGAATCTCAAATGACAAGAGCATTAAGGGTTGTTGGGAACAGGATAGTAAGTGGAGTTGAGACCAGGATCTGATGAGTTATGATCTAATTGAAT
The DNA here is from genome assembly GCF_964194155.1 of Cetorhinus maximus. Lineage (NCBI taxonomy): Eukaryota > Metazoa > Chordata > Chondrichthyes > Lamniformes > Cetorhinidae > Cetorhinus > Cetorhinus maximus. The sequence goes on from NC_135906.1 coordinate 472,108, forward strand.
GACAGAGAAGCCTCGAGGGACTGGGTGCTCCTATTTCTTCTGTTAAATTGAGCAGCAAGATGACAAGTAACACCTGAAAAACACAACTACCAGGAGTGGGGTTCGAACCCACGCAGACACATGTCCATTGGATCTTAAGTCCAACGCCTTAACCACTCGGCCATCCTGGTATATGGGGAACATTGAATCAAATGAAATTGAATGTGATTAGGATGCCATCTGACTTTGTACAATTTCTCATTCTGACTGCTCGTCCTTCCGAAGCTAATGAATTGGAACAGACTGTGAACTGGAAAACAATCTATAAACACTGCAGTGTATTTAACTCCTTGTCCAACACTGTGAGACAGCTTTCAGTGTTTATAAAGAGTATAATTTATTGAGTGGTCTCTTGGATCAAACAGGGTAACAGAAGGGGGTTTGTGTACAGAGGATTTGGGGGTGAGCTCTGATTCCGAACCCTTTCTGGATTGTAAGGAATAAAGAATGAATGAGAGCGAGAGATGCAATGTGGGAGAAGGGATGATGGAAGAATTTGTCCATGAACCTGATTAAAAGTTGCTCAAGCATAAGATAATATTAAGATATCATGAGCGGAACATTAACATAATCTGAGCTCCAAGATCTGGTTGGGTCCCATTCCCCTGAAGTGAGGAACAAGCCGGTGGGGAAATTCCCCCGGAATTCTATTCCCTGTAAGAAGATTAGCTCACGGTGAGGTGGAAATAACTCCATTGGGACTGTGTCAGATTGAAGAACCATTGTTCACTCCCTGGTTTTGAGCGTTTTAATTTGGTTTCATCTCCATTTAAATTAGAGAGAATCCAAGGAGAGACTTTCCACTCCTGACCCCGTGTCTCTCAGACTAATGGGAGTGAAACCACATCTGACACCGAGCCTGAACAGGGAGGCCTGCTCTCCCCGTGTTTAAAGGGAATGAATCTGACCTTAACCTTGTCTTAATGTAACGTTGACTGTCTGGAAATGTCTGGTTGAGAATGTTTTCCTCTTATATTAATGGAGCGGATGAGCAGAAATGAGAGGCTGTTCAACCGAGAGGTTTGGAAGTGGGTGAAGGGGCGGAGAAACGGTGGGAGTGAGAGGGACAGTGAGTCGGCTGTGGTCAATAGAACGTCAGGAATGAAGGTCAGAGGAACAGAACAGGCTGGAAAGACAGGAAAAGTGAGGAGCAGAGGCTGTGAGAAAGAGTGAGTAAAGGACAGGCTTGTTCAGTTGGTTGGGGTGTGGTGTTTATAATAGCCGGGATCTGGGTTTGATCCTCTCCCAGCTCAAAGCGAATTGGACCAACATTCTGTCTGTACAATTATAGAATGATGCAAGGAAGCAGGAGGCCATTTGGCCCATCGTGTCTGTGCTGCCTTTTTGGTGAAACTCTACAATCAGTCCTAATTCCTGCTTTTACCCTAAAACCCCGGACATTTTTCTATTCCAGTGTTGATCCAAATCTCTTTTGAAAGTTACTATTGAATCTGCTTCCAGAAGCTGATCAGACAGAACATTCCAGATCACAGGAACTCACTGTGTAAAAAATGTTTCCTCATGTCACCTCTGCTTCTGTTGTCAATCACCTTAAATCTGTGTCCTCTGGTTATCGACCTGTCTGCCGTTGGAAACAGTTTCTCCCTCTTGACCCGATCAAAACAGTTCAGGATTTTGAACGCCTCTGTCAAATTGCCTCTTCTCTGCTCCAAGGAGAACAACCCCAGCTTCTCCAGTCTCCCCACAAAACTGAAGTCCCTCACCCCTGGTATCATTCCAGTAAATCTCTTCTGTTCATTTCCTCCCTCTCGTCAATAATTGGGATGAAATGTTTTAGAGGAAAAGCACAAATGAAATAAAGAGTGAGAGAGAATTAAATGTTGATGAAAATGGGCATCAATGTTTGGAAAGAGCGAACGATTGAAGTTGAATTATTGATCAGTGAGGGGAATATATCACACTTTGAGGTTTCAGTGGGTGGATTTACTGATCAAGCTAGGAATTGAGGGGAAGCTGGTTCATGGTCTGTGGAACAAACTCCTCTCCGTGGGGCAGAGCCAACAGCTGTCTCTATCCAATAACAGGCAGGGAAGAGCCAGTGCCTCAGGATTGGCTCGGTCAGTCTGGAGGGTATTAGAGTTTGAATCTTCGGGTTGTGGATTCTTTCTGTAAGTTGGTTGCTTGTTCTGTTCCGTTTTTAGCTTGTTTTCACAGGCGATCTCCAGATCTCACAGAATCACAGCGCAGAAGAGGCCCTTTGGCCCATCGAGTCTGCACCGACACGTGAAAAACACCTGACCTACCTACCTAATCCCATTTATCAGCACATGTTATGACATGCCAAGTGTTCGTCCATGTACTTTTTAAAGTATGTGAGGCAACCCGCCTCCAACACCCTCCCAGGCAGTGCATTCCAGACTGTCACCACCCTCTGGGTAATACAATTTTTCCTCACATCCCCCCTAAACCTCCTGCCCCTCACCTTGAACTTATGCCCCCTTGTGACTGACATTTCAAAAAGGGGAACAGCTGCTCCCTATCCACCCTGTCCATGCCCCTCATAATCTTATACACCTCGATCAGGTCGCCCCTCAGTCTTCTCTGCTCCAACAAAAACAATACTTGTCTATCCAACCTCTCTTCATAGCTTAACTGTTTCATTCCAGGCACCATCCTGGTGAATCTCCTCAGTACCTCCTCCAGTGCAATCACATCCTTCCTATAATGTGGCGATCAGAACTGCACACAGTACTCCAGCTGTGGCCTCACCAAGGTTCTATACAACTCCAACATGACCTCCCTACTTTTGTAATCTATGCCTCGATTGATAAAGGCAAGTGTCCCATATGCCTTGTTCACTACCCCACTAACATGTCCCTCTGCCTTCAGAGATCTATGGACACACATGCCAAGGCCCCTTTGTTCCTCAGAACTTTCTAGTGTCAGGCCATTCACTGAAAACTTCCTTGTCAAATTACTCCTTCCAAAGTGTATCACCTCACACTTTTCAGAGTTTAATTCCATCTGCTACTTATCTGCCCATTTGACCATCCCGCCTATATCTCCCTGTAGCCCAAGACACTCAACCTCACTGTTAACCAACGGCCAATCTTTGTCATCCACAAACTTACTAATTCTACCCCCCCACCCCCGACATAGTCATCTATATCGTTTATATAAATGACAAATAATAGGGTGAGCACAGATCCCTGTGGTACGCCACTGGATACTGGCTTCCAGTCACTGAAGCATTCTCTTGTCATCACCCTCTGCCTCCTACAAATAAGCCAATGTTGAATCCACCTTATCAAATTACCCTGTATCCCATGTGAATTTGCCTTCTTTATAAGCCTCCCATGTGGGACCTTGTCAAAGGCTTTGCTGAAATCCACATAAACTACATCAACGGCACTACCCTCATCTACACACCTGGTCACCTCCTCAAAAAATTCAATCAAATTTGTTAGACATGACCTTCCTCTGACAAAGCCATGCTGACTATCCCTGATCAAACCTTGCCTCACCAAATGGAGATAGATTCTCTCCTTCAGAACTTTCTCCAATAGCTTGACGTGAGACTCACTGGCATGTAGTTCCCTGGCTTATCTCTACAACCCTTCTTAAATAGCGGAACTACATTAGCTGTTCTCCAGTCCTCTGGCACCATCCCCATGGCCAGAGAGGAATTAAAAATTTGGGTCAGAGACCATACAATCTCCTTCCTTGCCTCCCTCAGCAGTCTGAGACACAAATCATCTGGACCTGGAGATTTGTCCACTTTTAAGCCTACCAACACCTCCAATACCTTGTCACTCCCATATCAATTGGCTTAAGAACCTCGCAGTCTCTCTCCCCGAGTTCAATACCTTCATCCTCATTCTCTTGGGTGAAGACGGATGTGAAGTATTCATTCAACACTCTAGCAATGTCCTCTGGCTCCACCCATAGAATGCGCTCTTGGTCACTTATGGGCCCTACTCATTCCCAGGTTATCCTCTTCCCATTGATATGCTTATAGAATATCTTGGGATTTTCTCCGGATAGTCGGAGTCCGGATGTACCCCAGAAGATGCACCATGGGACATTATCGGAAGTGCCAACGCACTGACTCCACGGGAACTGCCAGGGAAGTTTGAACATCTGATGGGCAATTCACCTGCTCCCTGGGACCCTCCGCAAAAGTCTCCAACTTCAGACAGTTCCCGTGTACTTACCTGAATAGATACCCAGGAAATGTTAGACCGATGAAAACCTAGTCTAACTCCTGGGTAACTGCACAGCTGACTGACCAATCACTCACAATATCCTCCCACCTGACTGCCTCGTGACCCCCAACTACCCCCTGACCCCTGACTCCCCATTGACCTCCCGACACCCCCAACTCGACCTGACTAGCTGCTCCACCCGACTCCCCCAGCGCACCCCATTCCCCCGACTCAACCTGACTAGCCTTTGCCACCAGGACAGAGTTTGATGTTGGGAATGTTCCGGCAATAATAGTTTCCAGAAATAAATTCTCTTTCCTGTCAATTCTGATTTTCACACTCGGTTTTAATTTCATACACTTTTATATTGGAACAATCTTTCAGAAATGTGCTGTGTCCATTTTTTGTGTAACAGCTCTGTCACCCAGTGTGAGAAATAAAACACAAACCGTCCAGTGTGGGGCTCAAACCCACACCCAGCTCCGTCTGTGTGTCCGCTCAGTTCAGTTAGATCGAGCGCAGTGTAATAACACCAAGGTTACAGGGCTTTCACACAAGATAGAGAGGGAGTTAAAAAGGGAGCTGGGGTGGCCATTTCTGTTAGAGAAGCAATTCCATCTGTAAGAAGGATTGAAAGATTAGATGGATCATCAACTGAGGCCAGATTGATTGATTTTAGGATCAAAAAAGAGGCAGTCACACTGCTGGGAATGTACTATAGACCCCCAAACAGTCAGAGGAAGGTAAGAGAGAAAATATGGAGGCAAATCTCTGAGCAGTGCAAAAACAGTAGGGCAGTAATTGTAGGGGTTTTTTAACTACCCCAATATTAACTGGGATAGTTTCAGTGTGAGAGCAATGGAGGGAACAGAATTCTCTTGAAGCATTCAGGAGAACTTTTTTGGCCAGTATGTAGCAAGTCCAAGAAGAGAGGGCACAGTTCTGGACTTAGCTTTAAAAATTGAATCAGGTGGAAGGAGTCACAGTGGGGAGCATTTTTGTAGTAGTGATAATAGTTCAGTTAATTTTAACATCATTGTGGAAAAGGACAGTGATAGAACAGGAGTTAAACTTCTAAATTGGGGCACGGCCAATTTTATAAGCTGAGGAGTGATTTAGCAAAAGTGGATGGAAACAGTTACTTGAAGGTAAATCAGTGTCAGGGCGGTGAGAGGCAACCAACGAGGAGATTCAAGCGGTTCAGAGTAAACATGTTCCCACAAAGAAATGGGTGGGAGAGACAAATCTAGAGCCCTCTGGATATCAAGGAGCTTTCAAGGAAAGATAAGGCAGAAAAGGAAAGCTTATGTCAGACACTGAGAACTGAATATTACAGAAAGCTGAGAGAAGTAGGGAAAGCGGACGGGTGAAATCAAAAAGGAAGTTAGGAAAATAAAGAGAGGGCATGAAAGAATATTGGCAAGCAAAATCAACACAAAGATGATTGATCAATACATTTAGAGTAAGAGGATAATGAAGGAAAGAGTGGAGCTCATAAAACACCGAAAAGGTAACCTGTGTGTGGAGGCGGAGGATGTGGGTATGGGTCTGAATGAATACTTTGCATCTGTCTTAACAAAAGAGGGGGAGGAGGCAGACATTGTAGTTCAGGAGGAGGAGTGTGAAGTATTGGATGTGATAAACGTAGGGAGAGAGGAAGTATCAAGGGGATTAGCATCGCCAGAAGTGGATAAATCACCAGGGCTGGATGAAATGTACCCCAGGAGGTGTCCGCTCCAGTCAACAAAGATCTGACTACACTAATCCCATTTTCCAGCGCTTGGCACATAGTCCTGGAGGCTATGGCAACACAAGTGAATATCTAAATACTTCTTAAATGTTACGAGAGTTTCTGACTCAACCATCCTTTCAGGCAGTGAGTTCTAGACTCCCACCACTCTCTGGGTGAAAAAATGTTTCCTCAACACCCCTCTCAGCCTTCTACCTCTTCCCTTAAATCGATGTCCCCTGCTTATTGACCCATCTACTAATGGAAAACGTGCCCTCCTATCCACCCTATCTATGCTCCTCATAATCTTATACACCTCTATCAGGTCCCCTCTCAACCTTCATTGCTCCAAGGAAAACAACCCCAGCCTATCCAATCTTTCCTCATGGCTCAGACCCTCCAGCCCAGGCAGCATCCTGGTAAATCTCCTCTGCAACATCTCCAGCGCATTCACATCCTTCCTATAATGTGGTGACCAGAACTGCACACAGTACTCCAGTTGTGGCCTAACCAGCGTTTTATACAGTTCCAGCATAACCTCCCTGCTCTTGTATTCTATGCTTCGGCTAATAAAGGCAAGTGTCCCACATGCCTTCTTAATCACCTTATCTAGCTGCCCTGCTACCTTCAGGGATCTTTGGATATGCTGACCAAGGTCCCTCTGATATTCAGTGCTTTTCAGGGTCCTACCATTCATAGTGTATTCCCTTGCCTTGTTAGCCATCCCCAAGTGCATTACCTCACACTTTTCCGGGTTGAATTCCATTTGCCACTGCTCTGCCCACCTGACCAGTCCATTGATATCCTCCTGCAGTTTACGGCTATCCTCCTCACTATTTACCACTCTACCAATTTTCCTCTTATCTGCAAACTTCTTAATCATACCCCCTACATTTAAATCTAAATCATTTATGTACACCACAAACAGCAAGGGCCCCAGCACCGAGCTCTGCGGAACCCCACTAGAAATAGACTTCCAGTCACAGAAACATCCCTCTACCATCACCCTCTGCTTCCTGCCTCTCAGCCAATTTTGGATCCAACATGCCACTTTGCCTTGGATCCCATGGGCTCTTACTTTCATGCCCAGTCTGCCATGAGGGACTTTATCAAAAGCCTTACTAAAGTCAAACGCATTACCCTCATCAACACTCCTGGTTACCTCCTCAAATAATACGATCAAACTTTTCAAACACGATCTTCCCTTAACAAACCCATGCTGACTGTCCCCGATTAATCCTTGTCTCTCCAAGGCCAGATATATTCTGTCCCTCAGAATTCTTTCTAGTAACTTCCCCACAACTGCGGTTAGACTGACTGGCCTGTAATTTCCTGGTCTATCCCTTCCTCCCTTTTTTAATAATGGGACAACGTTAGCAGTCCTCCAGTCCTCTGGCACCGCACCTGTGGCCAGAGAGGATTTGAAAATTGCCAGGGCCCCTGATATCTCTTCCCTTGGCTTCCACAACAGCCTGGGATACATCTCATCCGGGCCTGTGGATTTATCCATTTCTAAGGCCGCTAGACCTGCAAGTGCCCCCTCTCTCTCTATGTTAATTTCCTCTAATATTTCACAGTCCTCCATCCTGATATCTGTATCTGCGTCGTCCTTTTCCATTGTGAAGACCGACGTAAAGGATTCATTGAGGACTGCACCCATGTCTTCCGGGTCCACACACAGATTACCTCTATTATCCCAAATTGGCCCTACTCTTTCCCTAGTTATTCTCTTACTCTATATATATTTAAATAACCCCTTTGGGTTTTCCTTTATTCTACACACCAATGCTTTCTCATGCACTCTCTTAGCTTTCCTAATTTCCTTTTTAAGTTCCCCTCTACACTTTTTACACCCCTGTAAGGACTCAGCTGTATTGAGCCCTCGGTATCTGCCATAAACTTCTCTCGTTTTCTTCATCCTAACTTTTATGCACCTTGACATCCAGGGTTCTCCAGGATTGGTTCCCCCCACCCATTGTCTTTACGGGAACATATTTGCCCTGTGCTCTCACTATTTCCTCCTGGAAGACCCTCCACTGCTCTGGCACAGTTTTATCTGCAAGTAGCTGCTCCCAGTCCACTTGTGCCAAATCGCATCGCAACTTAGTAAAAAAGCCTTTCCCCAGTTTAGAACTTTTATTCCTGGCCCAACCTTATCCTTTTCCATAACTATCCGAAATCTAACTGAGTTATGGTCACTATCTCCAAAATGCTCCCCTACTGATATGCCTTCCACCTGCCCGGGCTCATTTCAGAATATTAGGTCCAGAACTGCCCCCTCCCTTGCTGGGCTTTCTACGCACTGTCTAAAAAAGTTCTCCTGGATGCAACTTCAGAATTTTGCTCCCTCCCTACCTTGCACAATAAAACTATCCAAGTTCATATTTGGGTAGTTAAAATCCCCTACCATTACTGCCCTATTATTCTTACACTTCTCTGAAATTTGATGACATATTTGACCCTCTATCTCTCCCTGACTGTTTGGGGGCCTATAGTACACAGGTCATATCTGACTAATTAGATTGAAGTTTTTGAGGAAGTAACAAGTAGGATTGATGAGGGTGGTATAGTTGATGTGATACACATTGATTAAAACAAGGCTTTCGACAAGGTTCCACATGGCAGACTGCTTAAAAAAATAAAAGCCCATAGGATCCAGGGGAACATAGGAAGCTGGATACAAAATTGGCTCAGTGGCAGGAAACAAAGGATGGATGTTTTTGCGACTGGAAGGCTTTTTCCAGTGGGGTTCCGCAGGGCTCAGAACTGGGCCCCCTGCTTTTTGTGGTCTATATTAATGATTTGGGCATAAATGTAGAATGATCAAGAAGTTTACAGACAGCAGAAAAATTGGTTGATAGCGAGGAGAGTTGCTGTGGACTGGAGGAAGATATCAATAGACTGGTCAAGTGGGCAGAAAAGTGGCAAATGGAATTCAGCCCAGAGAAGTGTGAGGTGATGCATTTGGGGAGGTCAAACAAGGCAAAGGATTACACAATAAATGGGAGGGGACCGAGAGGTGTAGAGGAAGTGAGGGGTATTAGAGTGAATGTCCACAGATCCCAGAAGGTAGCAGGACAGGTTGAGAAGGTGGTTAAGAAGGCAGATGGAATCCTTTCATTTCTTAGCCGAGGTGTAGAATATAAGAACAGGGAGGTTATGCTGGAACTATATAAAACATTAGTTAGGCCACAACTTGAGTACTGTGTGCTGTTCTGGTCACCTCGTTACAGAAAGGATGTAATTGCATTCGAGAGGGAACAGAGGAGATTTACCAGGATGTTGCCAGGGCTGGAAAATTGCAAATATGAGGAAAGATTGGAGAGGCTGGGGTTGTTCTCCTTGGAACAGAGGAGGCTGAGGGGAGATTTGATTGAGATGTACAAAATTGTGAAGGGCCTGGATAGACTGGATGGGAAGGGCCTATTTCCTTTAGCAGAGAGCTCATTGATGAGGGGATATAGATTTTAAGTGATTGATAGAAAGATTAGAGGGGAGATGAGGAAAACCTTTTCTCACCCAGAGGATTGTGTGGGTCTGGAACTCACTGCCTGAAAGGGGAGTAGAGGCCGGAACCCTCAACTCATTGAAAAGGTGTCTGGATATGCACCTCAACTGCCGGAACCTGCAGGGCTACGGACCAAGTGCTGGAAAGTGGGATTAGGCTGGGGGGGTTCGTTCTTCAGCTGGGGCAGACACGATGGGCCGAGTGAGCTCTTTCTGCGCTGTAAACATTCTACGATTCTACGTTACATTCAGACGGTTGCTATGCAGCCATTCACACCTCATCTGGACACATCTTTTGTTTCTTTATTTTACCCATTACCACTGCCTCTGGCTTTTGTACCATGAAACCTTTTATCCTTTAATCTCTCCTGCCATCCACCCTATCACACACCTTCCCTTTTGTTCATCGACATCTTTCCCCACCAGACCAACTCCTATTGGTCCAAATAAAATCGGCCTTCCTGGTAATAAATCCATGAGTTCTGTCATTGGTGGAGATTGTGGAGATTGGGGCTGGTTAATTGGTTCAATGTTGCTGCTTATGGTCTCATTGGTGTCAGTGAGTGCAGCTTGTGTGTATAAAAGGTGCTGCTCGGTGGCTGAAGGGATGGTTGAGTTGTTTGGTATCATGGGGGATTTTGTAGTGAGGGCTTTGTTCCCAGTGCTGGTGCTAGTTGGAGCTCTTTGTGGCTCTGATACTTGGCAACAGTTTCTAGGCCAGAGGTTTCTATGGAGCAGAGTCAAAGCCACCCCTGTGCCTCAGACAGTCTGTCCTCCTGGGCCTCCCTTTGGTTCCCATTTCCGTGTGTCTGAGGGTGGGAGTGTGTCTCCACTGCAGACTGTGATGGTGCAGTGTGGAGAGGACAAGCTGCTGCTCAGGGTCCAGCTGGATTTATTTGGAACCAGGCACCTGATTAAAGCTGCTGACCTGACCCCGGGGATAGCAGGCTGTTGGCCAACCAGTATATACTCTCAGAACCACACTGTCCTCTTTGACTATGGACTCCATGAGTGTGGCAGCAGGTTGCAGGTAATGGGAATCCTCAGCTCTTGCTCTAAGCTTGGGCTGTAGGTTGTTCCCCACTCTTCATTCCAACACTGAGTGAGATGTCAATGATATTGAGGAGATATATCTCCTGCTTTATAAAACTACAAATTAGCTTTCTATCTTGTATTGTATTTTGCATTAACTGGTTCCTGAGTCTCTCCAACCTATGACATCAGCCCCATTGGTCTTGAACCTTCTCTTTGGATCCTCCAAGCTTTTCCTTTTGTTGTTTAGAGGATTTTCATCTCTATTCCCCTCATTCAGATCAATCCAACTGGAGGTTTCAGTCCAGTTTAATCCAACCAGGTTGTGCCTTAAATGAAGAAAATGGAATGAGAATGGAGATGTATTGGACTAAAGAGGAACTCCACACTTCCCACTTTTCCTGTCATTGGAATAACTGGTGCTCTGGCTTCAAACTCTTCTATTTCCATGCTCCATGTTACTGTCCACTTGTGGCTCCTTTTTACTGTTAACTGAAGCTGTCCTTTTGTTGAGTCACTTCCCTATTAATGGATCCTGGTCTTGTTCTGATGATCGCCCTCTTTGGATAAAGGGCTGAGGTTGCATTGCAGCCCATAATGAGGCCATTCGGCCCCTCGAGCCTGTTCCCCAATCATTAAGATCCTGACCGAACTTCTACACAACCGCCATGTTCCTGTCCTCTTAACAAGCTCTTTGATTCCTGTCATCAAAATATGATAAATATCCTAATATTGTGCTTTATTGTATTATTGGGGTTTGGATAATTTGTGTGGGGCTGAATTGGACAGTTGGTCTGGAGGCTTTGAGTCATCAAAAAGAATCGAGCTTTGAAATGCTAAATCCATAAACATGGCTGAAGTTTTAGAATGAGATGTGATGAAAATTTGCTTTTTCATATAACTTCGGATAGCTTGAATTTCCAAGCGATGGTGGGATGTTACACCCAGCTTTCAGAAACTAAGCTGAAGTGTTAATTTTTTCAAAAGGTTACTGATAAATTAGTACTCAAGTTTTATATTATGAAAAGTGAAGTTGCAACAAGATATGGGAACAATGCAATTTACCTGTCAAGGGGATGAGGCTGAGTCAGTGGTGAAGACATCCTAAGATCTTTCACAAATGTGAGAAGCCTCCAGCCTCTGCATCAAGTTCCTGTTTAAAGGAACCAAGGATGTGTTAACTCGTGTTGAATTCTCCTGTCCAGGTGGTGTTGCTTTGCCTGGGTCCATTCAAATTTTTTTTACTGTTGCCTTAATAAAGGTGTCACTGGGAGCCAGATTAATCAGAAGATTTTGGGAGTTCTCATAGTAATTTATAGACCTATGTATGTGCTTAATCTCTTTTTTAGTTCATGTTTACATTTTTATCTAAACCTCCTGAATTTGTGGCAGTCTTTGCTGTTCCTGAATTCCGGGCACTGATCTCAAAATAAAATACTAATTGCAAAACAGTTGAGCGCATGATCAAGTTTCCCTCGTGGATTTGATCCACCTGACTAGCATCATCTGCCACATCATAACATTCCCTTAATGACACAAAATAAATCCATCTGTCTCAAACATACTCCGTGACTGAGCATTCACAGCTCTCTGGGATAGAATCCCAAAGATTCACCACCTGCTGAATGAAGTAATTCCCTGTCACATTAATCTTAAGTGACCCCCTGACCTGAGAAGCCTACACCTAATAATCAACTCTCCTCCGGCTGGGAGGAAGCAGCCTCTTCACACTGACCTTGTCAATCCCCCTCAGAATTGTTTTCAGGGGATGGGATGACTTCATTGTTAACCCCTGTGGAGAACATTCTCATTTCAGATCAGTTCTTCATTCCTTCACCTGATTCTTTCAGATGATTGGAGATTTCCTCATCTACACCACCCACCTGAACCACACCCCAGAGTATCATGGATCTGTCATTGTGAGAACGAATGGAGCTGTCGTTCCCATTGAGTGTCGTTATTTGAGGTGAGAATCTTTACCCTCTTTGTCAATAAGATCTACAGCTGCTGGTGGTCTCTGAAGATGTCCTAAAATGACTCCCCTGCCTTTCCAGGAAGGGCAATGTGAGCAGTGACCCCATCAAGCCCACCTGGATCCCATTCAGCTCCACCAAGTCTGGAGAAGGGCATCTGTCATTCTCTCTGCGCCTAATGAATGGTATGTGATGGGTGGATGGGGAGTGATTTCCTGTAGTCACTCACTGGGAGTTACAGCCACTGTCTCGAACCCTTGTCCTCTTGTACTTCAGGTGACTGGCTTACAGAGCGCACTTCGACTATCTACTACCTGGGTGAGCTGATTCACATTGAGGCCTCTGTTTCAATGATCAACCACATGTCCCTGAAGCTCTACATTGACCGCTGTGCAGCTACATTGAGCCCAGACAAGGACTCCACCCCGAGATACAGCTTCATTGACCACAATGGGTAAGGAGCTCTCTGCTTTCTCCAGCTGGTCCCATCTCAATGGCTTCACTTGATTCACTTCCTGTCCCTTTTTAATCTTTCTTCAGTTGCCTCCTGGACAGCAAAGCTGAGGACTCCTTTTCAACCTTTGTGTTGCCAAGAGACGAGCGGGAGCTGGACAAGCTCCGGTTTGACCTGGATGTGTTCCGTTTCCTTGGAGATGACCGTTCCTTGGTAAGAGGAAGCTGATCATTGGGGTCTCCATGTTGGGAGGGAGTCACTGAATCATGACGTGTGTTGAATGTGTCCCTCAGATTTTCATCACCTGTCACCTGAAAGTTGCTCCATTGGATCAGAGGGATTCCAGGAACAAAGCTTATACTTTCCAGAAGGTGCAGAATGTGTCAGTTCCCCCTCTCTCCATCAGGGACGTTGTGTGGGGATGTGATGCACAACCTGGTTGATGGGCTCTTTCTCTTGTTTAGCTTGATCCCATTGGAGGAATCGAGCATTGACATCTGTGCCTGTTGGCATGTGGGTAACTGTGGTGCCACAAGGGAGTTGTGGTTTGGTCCCAGAGGAAGGAGAGATCTTGTACCTGAAGGTGGTAGGACATTGATCCTCTAGATGTTGGACGTCCCCCTTTCCCCTCTCTAACTGGAATGTTTGATGTTGCAGAGAGTGAAGCTGGATTGAAGTGGGAGGGTGAGGCCTCACTTGGAGCCCTGCTCATTCTGGATACTGATGTGACCAACCTGGCAACAGAGTCCCTGAATGAGGCTGAGCGAAGGATGCAGGAGAGGTCTCCAGGTGGTGAGTTGGCCAACTGCTGGTTTCCATTTTCCCCTCAGTGTTTCCTTCACTAACCATTGGTTTCTCATTGCTTTGTAGGTGTGCAGTCTGAGGTGGTCCTGATCGTGGCCCTGACTGTGACAGCTGTCTCTCTGATCTCTGCTTCATTGCCGGCCTTGTTCCTGTACAGGAGACACAAGCAAACTCTGGTCAACCAGTGATCAATAAAGCAGTGATTCCTTCTCCCTTGTGTCTGGGACCTGATTTCTCTGCATCCTCAACATGTTAGTTAAATGTCTCTGTGGAACTAATGGCTGGGGCTAGTCTATCCAAGCACAGAACTCGGCCTGATGATGATGGGTTTACTGAAGATAGAGAGAAGCAGTAACTAAATTTTTTTGTGCTTCAGACCCCAGGCTTGGTATCTATAGCCACCCAGTGTGGGGGAGGGGGTGTGAGCAGTTCTGGGTCCTCCTTGTGGACCTGCTCCTGAGCCTGGCTGCCTCATTCTCTTCCATGGTGATGTTCACCCCCTGGAGAGGGGGCTCACTGTATTGGAGTGTTTGAGGTTTGCTGTAATCAGTGGGTATGTATGGTCTGGTCTACACCGATCAAATAAACATCCTGTTTGCAATCATTTGTCTTTCATCTCTAACACCTGGTGAAATTGTACAATTGACTGGTCAACCAGTTAACAAAGGCCTGTCTATTGTGGGGAATAGTTAATCTGCAGCTCAAACAGAAGGTGATCTGAGAGACAGCATGGCTTTAAGTGGATGGGACTAAACTCTCAATTTTCATCGGAGCTCACTAATGAGGATGTTGTCCACTTGGACTTCCAGAAGGGATTCCAACTTTCACAGACATGGAGGGAAAATGAAGTGTTTGGGGATCCGGAGAACATCATCTGACTGTCAGGAATTGACATGTGGTGGTTGCCAGGGATCTGATCTGGTGCCTGAACTTCATTTATAATTTGTAGGGATATCCAAGCTTGCAGGTGGTAATTTTCATGCAGACAGGAGCAAAAGGGATTGAATGAGTGACTAAATGATTGTTCATGTTCTGTGATGGAGAGTGAGGTCATCCACCTTGAACAAAAACTAGAAAAATCATGCTGTTATCTGAAGGAACAAATTTGAGTCCAATACCTCATTTGTAAATGGTTAATTGGGGCTAATGGGATGTTGGCCTCTCTCAGATGTGATGCTTCAGTTTTCCAAACTCTGGGCACCCACACATCTGGATTTCTGAGGTTTGGACATCGAACAGCAAAGGAGCCATTGTGTTCTTAGTCTCGCTGCTGATTGGCCAGAATAAAGTTTGGGGGGAGGAGCAGTTTAACTCCTAGATAGAAGGTTGAGTCTGATCTAAGGTGTTTAAACTGTTGGGAGGATTTGGTAGGGTGGGTTTGGGGAATAATTTCCTCTCTGTAGGGAATTGAGAACAACAAACCTGAACTGACATTGAAGCAGGGCCATTGAGAGTGAAATTGAAGGGGAGGGGGAGAGTACCTGAGGAGAGGAAAGTATTAATATTAGCTCATGTCAGACCAGGAAGAGAAATTGTGTGCTCAACAGTTTAGTGGGAGTAAGGTTGAGGGTACATGAGATGAGGGGTCGGGAGCAAGATGAAGTTGGAGAGTGCCTGAGGGGAGATGGAGAAAGACATCAGTCCAGGCTAGGATAGGGAAGAGCCCGAGAGGAAGTTTGTCCTGATGGGTGAGGGGAAGGAAGGGAGGTGGCAGAAGCAGCTGATCTGAACCTTTGTCACAAAGTCCATGAACTGTTTGATCTTGTTGGTGATGGGAAAGGGTTTTCAAAGATGCTTTGGAGTGGAGAAGATGGAGGGTTCCTAACATTGTAGCATGACCCTGGAATAGTGATGAGTTTTGGCATAGGACAGCGGGACACTGCTTCATGGGGTCCAGCCAGCTCTGGTGGTTATCACTAAACCAATTGTTCTCCCTGGGTATTCAAGACTGAATCACTTTGACTTAAGCAGAGATGATGGTTGGAGCAGGGAGAATGGTCTCCTGTGAGAGACCAATGGATTCATTGGGGACTGGGGGATCCAAGATGAAGTTGCATTATTAATTTTTCCAAGGATGATGATATTGCTGGCAAGGCCAGCATTAATTACCCCTCAGAAGGTGATGGTGAGCTGCTGCACTCCATGGGTATTCAGCTGCACACACTGCTGCAAGGGAGGCAGTTCCAGGATTTTGACCCTGTGACAATGAAGGAACGGTAGTTATAGTTCCACAACAAGATGGTGTGGTTTGGAGGGGAACTTGCAGGTGGTGTTCAAATGTAGCTGCTGCCCTTCTAGATGGTAGAGGCTGTGGGTTTGGAAGTTGCTGTCTAAGGAGCCTTGAGTTAGCGCAGTGCATGTTGTAGATGGTACACAGTTACCATTGTGCATTGGTGGTGCCCCAAGATGGCCGAGCAAGCTACTCAGTGGCAGCAAGTAAATGAAACTGGATGTATCCAGCATCCACCTAGGCACTGGAAGCAACAACGACAAATCCTGTCCTCCTTACAAACATATGGTGCTTTGAGCCAAAATTGGGAGAGCTGTCCCACAGACACCCCGAGCAGTAGCCTGACATCGTCATACGTATGAATCATCGCCGTCCCTGGGGATGTCCTGTTCCACTGGCAGGGCAGGCCCACCAGAGGTGGCAGCCCAGTGGTGTACAGGAGGGAGGGAGTTGCTCTGGGAGTTCTCAACATTGACTCTGGACCCCAGGAAGTCTCATGGCATCAGGTCAAACATGGACAAGGAACACTTCTGCTGACTACCACCTACTGCCCCCACCTCAGCTGATGAATCAACACTCCTCCTCCATGATAAACACCACATGGAAGAAGCACTGAGGGCAAGAAGGGTACAAATGTACTCTGGGTGGGGGACTTAAATGTTCATCACAGCTGCTGAGTCCTCAAGGACATAACTGCAAGACTGGGTCAGCAGCAGGTGGTGAGGGAGAAACCTACCTGACCTTGACTTCACCAATCTACCTGTTGCAGATGCCTCTGTCCATGACAGTATTGGTATGACAAAAACTGGGCATCTATGAGGCACTGTGGGCCATCAGCAGCAGCACAATTGTGTTCAGCCACAATCAGTAACCTTGCGGCCCAGCATATCCCCCACTCTACCGTTACCATCAAGCTGGGGTACCAACCCTGGTTCAATAAATAGTGCAGGAGGGCATGCCAGGAGCAGCACGAGGCAAACCTAAAAATGAGGGGTCAACCTGATTAAACAATAACACAGGATGACTTGAATGCAAAACAGTGGAAGCAGCAGCAATAGACAGAGCTACAAGCAATGGATCAGATCTAAGCCCTGCCACATCCAGTTGTGGATGGTGGTGGACAACTAAACAATTCACTGGAGAAGGGGACTCCTCAAATATCCCTATGCACAATGATGGGGGAGCCCAGCACATCAGTGCAAAAAGACAAGGCTGAAGTATTAGCATCAATCTTCAGCCAGAAGTGCCAAGTGGGTGATCCATCTCAGCCTCCTCCTGAGGTCTCCAGCACCACAGATGCCAGTCTTCAGCCAATTTGATTCACTCCACATAGAACCATAGAAAAGTTACAGCACAGAAGGAGGCCATTTGGCCCATCTTGTCCATGTCAGCCCGAGGACACCCAGGGTGCCCTTTCGAGTCCCACCTTCCTGCACCTGGCCCATAGCCCTGCAGCTTACAGCACTTAAGGTGCAGATCCAGGTCCTTTTTAAAAGAGTTTAGAATTTCTGCCTCTACCACCAACTTGGGCAGTGAATTCCAGACACCCACTACCCTCTGTGTAAAAAAGTTCTTCCTCATGACCCCCTACACCTTCTGCCACCTATCCCCTGGTTCAAGAATTCTCCACCAAGGAAAACAATTTTACCCTGTCCACTCTATCTATTCCCCTCATCATTTTGTACACCTCAATCAAGTCACCTCTCAGCCTTCTTTGTTCTAAGGAAAATAACCCAACCTATCCAATCTCTCCTCGTAGCTACACTTTTCTAAACCTGGCAACCTTCTTGTAAACCTCCTCTGCACTCTCCCCAGGGCTATTACGTCCATCCTGTAATGTGGTGATCAGAGCTGCACACAATACTCCAGTTGCGGCCTCGCCAGTGTTTTATACAATTCCAACATTATATCCTCACTTTTATATCCTATACCTCTGCCAATATAGGAGAACCTTCCATATGCCTTCTTTACAACCTTGTCTACATGATATCAAGAAATGGCTGAAGGCCCTGGATCTGCATCTGCACTGGCCCTTACAATATTCCAGCAATAGTACTGAAGGCTTGTGCTCCAGAACTTGCCGTTCCCCTGTTCAAGCTGTTACAGTGCGGCTACAACACTGGCATCACCCAGCAAAGTGGAAAATTGCCCAGATGTGACCTGTCCACACAAAAAGCAGGACAAATCCAACCCGGCCAATTCCCGCCCCATCAGTCAACTCTCAATCATCAGCAAAGTGATGGAAGGGGTCGTCGCAAGTGCTGCTTGATAGCACTGTCACTGCTCACTAACACTCAGTTTGGGTTTTGCCAGGGCCACTCAGCTCCTGACCTCATTACAGCCTTAGTCCTCAGGGCAGTGTCCAAACCCCAACCATCTTCAGCTGCTTCATCAAAGACCTTCCCTTCATCATAAGGTCAAAAATGGGGATGTTCACTGATGATTGCACAATATTCAGCTTCATTCAGGACTCCTCAGATACTGAAGCAGCCCATGTCCAAATGCAGCAAAAACTGGACTATATCCAGGCTTGGGCTGACAAGTTGCAGGTAACATTCGTGCCACATGAGTACCAAGCAATGAACATTTCCAACAAGAGAGAATTTCCCTTTGACGTACAATGGCATTACCATCGCTGAATTCCCCACTATCAACATCCTGTGGGTTACCATTGACCAGAAACTGAACTGGAAGAGCCACATAAATACTGTGGCTAAAAGGGCAGATCAGAGGCTAGGAATCCTGCATTGAGTATTTCACCTCCTGATTCCCTTAAGTCTGTCCAGCATCTACAAGGCACAAGTCAGGAGTGTGATGGAATAATTGCCCCTTGTCTAGACGAGTACAGCTCCAACAACACTCGAGAAGCTCGACACCACCCAAGGCAAATCAGCCCACTTGACTGGCACCCCATTCACAATCATTCACTCGCTGCATCACCAATGCACAGTGCACAAGATGCTCTGCAGAAACTCACCAAGGCTCCTATAACAGCACCTTGCAAATCCACGACCACTACCATCTAGAAGGACAAGGGCAGCAGATAAATAGGAACACAACCACCTGGAAGATCCTCTCCACGCCACTCACCATCTGACTTGGAAATATATCGCTGTTCCTTCACTGTCGCTGGGTCCAATTCCTGGACCTCCCTCCCTAACAGCAGTGTGGGTGTAACTACACCACAGGGACTGCAGTGGTTCAAGAAGGCAGCTCACCACCACCTTCACAAGGGCAATGAGGGACGGGCCATAAACGCTGGCTGAGCCAGTGATGCCCAAACCTCATGAATGAACAAAAATTATTTTGAATCTGTTTTCATGGTATACGACACGAACAACATCCCAATAATAGTGGAAGGTCAAGGGGCTACAGGGAGCAGGGGTCTTAAAACAACCACTATCACGAGAGAAAGAGTAATGGGAATACTAATGGGACTTAAAGCTGACAAGTCCCCTGGACCTGATGGCCTGCATTCTAGGGTCCTATAAGAAGTGGCTGCAGAGAGAGTTTATGCATGGGCTGTCATCTTACAAAATTCCACAGGTTCTGGAGATGTAATGAAGTCAGGAGCTGAGAGTCCCTGGCGAAATCCATACTGGGCATCAATGAGCAGGTTATTGCTCAGCAAGTGCTGCTTGATAGCACTGTTGATGACTCCTTCCATTGCTTTACTGATGATCGAGAGTAGACTGATGGGGCGGTAATTGGCTGGGTTGGATTGCCCTGCTTTTTGCGTACAGGAAATACATGGGCAATTTTCCACATAGCCGGGTAGATGCCAGTGTTGAGCTGTACTGGAACAGCTTGGCTAGGGGCATGGCAAGTTCAGGAGCACAAGTCTTCAGTACTATTGCTGAAATATTGTCAGGGCCCATAGCCTTTGCAGTATCCAGGGTCTTCATCTGTTTCATCATATCACGTGGAGTGAATCAAATTGGCTGGAGACGGGCATCTGTGATGCTGGGGACTTCCGGAGGAGGCTGAGGTGGATCATCCACTCAGCACTTGTGGCTGAAAGTTGTTGCAAATGCTTCAGCCTTATCTTTTTCACTGATGTGCTGGGCTCCCCCATCATTGAGGATGGGGATATTTATGGAGCTGCCTCCTCCAGTGAGTTGTTTAATTGTCCACCACCATTCACAACTAGATGTGGCAGGACTGCAGAGCTTAGATCTCATCCGTTGGTTGTGGGATTGCTTAGCTCTGTCTATCACTTGTTGCTGATTCTGGTTGGTACGCAAATAGTCCTGTGTTATAGCTTTACCAAGTTGACACCTCATTTTTAGGTATACCTGGTGCTGCTCCTGGCATGCCCTCCTGCACTCTTCATTGAACCAGGGTCAATCGCCTGGCTTGGTGATGATGGTAGAGTGGGGGATATGCAGGGCCATGAGGTTACAGGTTGTGTTCGAGTACAATTCTGCAGCTTCTGATGGCGCTCAGCGCCTTATGGAAGCCCAGTCTTGATTTGTTAGATCTGTTTGAAATCTATCCCATTTAGCACAGTGGTCGCGCCCCACACCACGATGGAGGGTATCCTTAATGTGAAGGCAGGACTTGGTCTCCACAATGATTGTGCAATGGTCACTCCTACCGATACTGTCATGGACAGATGCATCTGCGACAGGCAGGTGGGTGAGGATGAAGTCAATCATTTTTTTTCCCTCACCACCTGCCCCAGACCCAGTCTAGAAGCTATGTCAATTAGGACTCAGCCAGCTCAGTCAGTAGTTGTGCAACCGAGCCACTCTTAGTGATGGACATTGAAGTCCCTACCCAGAGTACATTCTGCGCCCTTGTCACCCTTAGTGCTTCCGTCAATTGGTGTTCGGTATGGAGGAGCGCTAATTCTTCAGCTGAGGGAGGACGGTACGTGGTAATCAGAAGGAGGTTTCCTTCTTGTTTGACCTGATACCATGAGACTTCATGGGGTCCAGAGTCGACACTCCCTCCCGACAGTATAGCACTGTGCGGCCACCTTTGCTGGGATGATGACGGTGGTTTCTGGGACCTGATCTGTGAGGTATGATTCCATTGCTTCACTAGTCTGTGAGACAGCTTTTGGCACTAGCCCCCAGATGATAGTTAGGAGGACTTTGCAGTGTTGACAAGGCTGAGTTTGCCGTTGTCTTTTCCGGTGCCATGGAGAATGCTGGGTGGTCAGCAGAATTAGTTCATTTTCAAGTTGGCTAACGGTCACTAGAGGAGTGTCCCAGGGACCCGTGCTGGAATCTCAACTATTTACAATCCATATGAGCAACTTGGATGAAGGGACCGAGATTATTGACAAATTTTCATCCAATACAAGGATAGGTGGGAAAGCAAATTGCCAGGACACACAGGTCGGGATTTTCCAGCACCACCTGTCACCAGGATCTTCCGGTCCCGCCAAAAGTTAATGGAACTTTGGCTGACCTGCCCCATCCCCTGTGATGGGCACTGCCACATGGGGCTGGAAAATCACGGCAAAGGGATATCGATGGGTTAAGGGAGACGGCCAATATTTCAGAGATGGATAAAAATGTGGGAAAACGTGAGGTTATCCACTTTGGCAGGAAGAACAGAATAGCAGAATATTATTGAAATGCAGAGAGACTGCAGAATGCTGCAGTACAGAGGGAACTGGGTGTCCCTCATACATGAAACTCCAAAAGTTAGCATGCAAGTCCAGGCAGGAATTAGGAAGGCAAGTTGAATGCTGGGCTTCATTACAAGGGGGACAGAGTGTAAAAATAGGGACGTCTTGTTACAATTGTACAGGGCTTTGGTGAGACCACTCCGACTGCACCGCGGACAGATTTAGGCACCTTACTCAATGACAAATACACTTACATTGCAGCCAATTCAGAGAAGGTTCACCAGGTTGACCCCTGGGGTGAAGGGGATTGTTTATAAGAAAAGTTTGGGCAGATTGAGGGTATAAACATTGAAGTTTTGAAGAATGTGAGCTGACCGCATTGAAACATATAAGATACTGAGGAAGATTGACAGGGTAAATATTGAGCAGTTGTTTCCCCTGGCTGGGAAATCTTGAAACATGGGGGCACTGACTCAGGATAAGGGGCCCATCATTTACAACTGAAATATGGAGACATTTCTTCACTGAGAGTTGTGAATCTGTGGAATTCTCTACCCCAGAGGGGGAGTGGATGCTCCATCATTGAATATAGTTAACGCTGAGAAAGAACAGATTTTGGATCTCAGGGAATCGGGGGATATGTGGAGTGAGAGCAGCAAAGAGCTCCCAGAATGAGAGCTGCTGAAACATAGGATTGAACCAGGGAGCTTCAGATCCTCAATCTAACACTGTCCCAACTGAGCTATTTCAGCCACCATTTTGCTGTGTTTTTGTGCCATTCTTTTAGAAGAAAATATAACCCCACCTGCTGGAATTCTCCCTCCTGCTCATTCCTCATTTCGTGGCACTGCAACCTGACCAGGGCGTTTCATCTCTCCTCTCTTACACCCAATCACACACCTTCCCTTTTCTTCATTTTATCACCCTCCCCTCGCCTAAAGCCCATCACATTTCAAACTTTTCCCACTCCTCATCAAAACTTATCTGCCTGAAACTGCAACTCTCTTTCTCTCTACACACCCGCTGTCACACCCGCTGAGCATTTCCAACATCTTCTCTCTTCATTAAAAACAATTCTCTCTTACTCCATATCAGAAACACAATGGACATTATGCAAAATAAGTTCCCTCTCACATTCCCTCTCAACTTGTTTGCTTTAAAACTTTGCATTTTTATTCTTCTGAAATTGTCTCAAATTAAACACACAAACTCCTGACATGGACCCATGCATCCATTTAGCACGGATGGACGATCAGTTCACAGACATTTCACTATTAATCTGCTGCTGTTAATTGTTGCCATGGGCCTTTAAATTAGGCAGAGGGTGATGACATCATACAGACACACTTGGCCACCATATCAGAAAGCTCCCAGAGTGTAATCTCCGATCTAGCGCTTTGAAAGGTTGGAATTATTGATGTAAACTTGGAAATGTTTGACTTCACAGGCTGGGATTGCCTCAATCTCTCCCTACACTAGTCTTCCTCCCGAGCTGTTTGTGTTTGAGCTATCCCACTCGATTTGGGGCAGGATAGTGGGGGAAATCCAGGCCCAGGACAAAGAGACAAAACCTGAAAATCAGAGCCAGGTCATTGAGGAGAGAAGTTAGGAAACACTTCATCACACAAAGGGTGGGAGAAGGGTAGAACTCGATCCCACTATACAATCACAGAGACAAGCTCAATTAATCATTTAAAACCTGAGATTGAAGGAGCTTTGGTGGACCAGGGAACTCAGGGAGATGGGGACAAGGCAGGTAAATAGTGTTAGGATTCACATCAGCCATAATCTCATTGAATAGTGAAACTCATGTTGCTACGTTTCAATGTTTTTCCTGTAGCTTTGATGTGGATCATTTCGAAACAATGGACTCTTCTGATGTCATACAGTCCTCGTGTTATGATGTCATGAAGATAAATAAATTACAGCAGAGCCTTGGTAGCGGAGAGAGTTTTGTTTGAGACGGCAGCAAGCCCTTTGCTTAAGGATTTGTAATTGAAATACAGGACAGGGCATTGGTGAGACCACATCTCGAATACTGTGTGCAGTTTTGGTCTCCTTATTTAAGGAAGAATTAAGTATGTTGGAGGTGTTTCAGAGGAGGTTTACTAGATTGATACCTGGAATGAGCAGATTGTCTTATGAGGATAGGCTGGACAGGCTGGGCTTGTTTCCACTGGAGTTTAGAGGAGTGAGGGGTGACCTGATTGAAGTCTATAAGATCCTGAATGGTCTTGACAAGATGGAATTAGAAAGCATGTTTCCTCTAGTGGGTGAGTCAGAACTAGCGGCAACTGTTTTAAAATGAGGGGTCACCCTTATCAGACAGAGATGAGAGTTGTGCGACTTTGGAACTCTGCGTCAGAAAGTGGTGGAAGTGGGGTCATTGAATATTTTTAAGAAAGATTCTTGTCAGGCAACAGAATCAAAGGTTATCAGCGGTAGGTGGGAACGTAGAAGTCGAAACACAAACAGATCAGCCCTACTGTTATTGAATGGCAGAGCAGACTCGAGGGGCCGAATGGCCTACATCTGCTCCTATTTCGTATGTTCATAAGTCAGCAATGGAAAAGAAAGCTAGACAGCATATGAACATCAGGAATAGTGTTGTAAATGATGATGATGAACAATGTCTACACTACCGGCTCAGTATGGTGCACCAAATATCCTATCCTGCCTCATTGGACGAACAATGGAAGAAGTCAGGGAAATTGTACACCACAGAGACAAAGAAACTTTTATACATCCCGAGGCGTCCCACTCAAACCAGACCCAAGTCCTGTCTCCAGTTCCGGTTGCTAAGAAACAACAGAAAGATTCAGCTGCTGGAGACGGTAACAGAGAAAAGGCACCAGTTACCAGATCGGTGGAACTTGGACCGAACACCAAGGTTGGCACAAAAAACAAACCCAACTGGCGGCTGTGAAGAAGAAGGTGAGAGGGAGGTGAAGGGTGAACTGAGGAGGCAAGGGTCACAGTGTCAGGAGGAGGTGGTCACTCAGTGGGATCGGAGGTCAAGATCCAGTGTATAGACCGTCCACTCTCTTTCACTCCTCAAACTCTTCCACTAGGTATTAGTTCCGGAGCAGCATTCACAGAAACCTTGAGAACAAGCCACTTGTCATCGTGACTAGGATTTGCCATTTGATCATTGTCCAGACTGCCACTCCTTAAGAAATGCACACTTAACCCGTTCACACTCTCTCTGCAGCTGCTGCCCAATCTCCAGATTTTTCTCCAATCTTGGAAGATATTGCTGTCTCTCACCTATGCTGTCACCCCTCCCACTGATCCTTATTTGAAACCCTCTAATCTCCCGCCCTGTCTCTCACAGCACCGGGACCCCATTCATCAAAGTCACAGAGAACAGCTAGTGTGACAGCAACAATTACTGACATCAGAACCTGGATGTGTGAGAACTTTCTCCAAACCGTCCTCGGTTAAATTAAAGACAGCCTGTTTGGTTCCTGCCAGGACTCGTGTTTCTGGTTTTCACCCATCAGCCTCTCTGACTGCCGGGCCTGACTGCTTGGAATTATGCACCTACCTGAAGCAGAGCTCTGTTTCCTGTTGTGTATCCACAGTTACTTTTAATAATGAAATGTGTCCATCTGCAGGAACGACTGGATCAGGTAAGTGAGGAAAACCAAAGGCTGAAGACAGCGATCACCAGAACGACTGAAGAACTGAACCAGATCAGGACGAAGCTTCAGGAAGAAGTTTTGGGAACCTGAAAATTCAATTTTAGCCTCGTTTAAAAGTTGCCTCATTAACTTTGTCTCCAGATTGTTTCGAAATTCTAAATTGTATATTCACCAAGACTCGGGAACTCCAACCAAGTCACAGCCCGAGCTCCCTCCGTTTGATTTCACTGAGTAGTGAGGTTTATGGTGTGTCATTGGTGAAAGAATTTGTTTTGTAATTTCAAATCTCTCACTCTCATAAGATTGTTCTGGAGAAAATGTTCCAGCGAATACATTTCAAGACAAGAAGCACAAAGAAATTCTGGGGTTAGCTATTTCGTGACTTTTAGTTTAAATGATTTTCACACAGCAACAAGAACATGGAACTGCCCAGCTCTTTCCAATCTGAACTACATGCAAAGAAGGAGGTGTCTCAGAAGGTGGGCGATTTGCAGGGGGGCGTCGCTGACTTGAAAGAAAAGGTATAAATCCCACCCAAAGTGCAACAATGTCCAGTGATTTCCACTGGCCTTATATTGTGTGCTTCTTAACCTCGTAGTAGTTTCATTTGAGGGATCATCATCCCAAATGGCTGCTGTAAGCAGGGAGCTTGTATTAATATTACACTCTGCCCCTATTCCTTTTATTCAGGAGTCTTGTCCATCTTTTCAGGTGTCCTCAGTCTTTGCATCTTGGAGTGTATGTGGTACAATGGAGTATGTTAGACTCAGTCCCATAAAGGGTTAACTGTAATAGTCTGTGATGTCAGAGAAGGAAGTGACTTTCTCATGTGATGTGAGATTCTGGGACAATCTGAAGTGAAAGGAAAGCAAGTATGGTCAGAAGCTTGTAAGAATGTTCTCCTTAATCTGTGAATATGTGAAAATAAATGTTAGCGTCTTTATAGCTAGCAGTCTTCAGAATTCACTGAAACTGCTCCAGCCCAACAGCACAATCATATAGTGCACAGTTTGTCTTTGATGATGTGGAACTGGAGCATGTTCTTTGTAACAAGCTGAACATTCCCTGTAATGTCGGACTGGCTGGTTAATGTACACTGTGCAGCTGAACATTCCCAGTAATGTCGGACTGGCTGGTTAATGTACACTGTGCAGCTGAACAGTCCCTGTAATGTCAGACTGGCTGGTTAATGTACACTGTGCAGCTGAACAGTCCCTGTAATGTCGGACTGGCTGGTTAATGTACACTGTGCAGCTGAACATTCCCTGTAATGTCGGACTGGCTGGTTAATGTACACTGTGCAGCTGAACAGTCCCAGTAATGTCAGACTGGCTGGTTAATGTACACTGTGCAGCTGAACATTTCCTGTAATGTCGGACTGGCTGGTTAATGTACACTGTGCAGCTGAACAGTCCCTGTAATGTCAGACTGGCTGGTTAATGTACACTGTGCAGCTGAACATTCCCTGTAATGTCGGACTGGCTGGTTAATGTACACTGTGCAGCTGAACATTCCCAGTAACGTCGGACTGGCTGGCTAATGTACACTGTGCAGCTGAACATTCCCAGTAACGTCGGACTGGCTGGTTAATGTACACTGTGCAGCTGAACATTCCCTGTAATGTCAGACTGGCTGGTTAATGTACACTGTGCAGCTGAACATTCCCAGTAACGTCGGACTGGCTGGTTAATGTACACTGTGCAGCTGAACAGTCCCTGTAATGTTGGACTGGCTGGTTAATGTACACTGTGCAGCTGAACATTCCCTGTAATGTCGGACTGGCTGGTTAATGTACACTGTGCAGCTGAACATTCCCTGTAATGTCGGACTGGCTGGTTAATCTACACTGTGCAGCTGAACATTCCCTGTAATGTCGGACTGGCTGGTTAATCTACACTGTGCAGCTGAACATTCCCTGTAATGTCGGACTGGCTGGTTAATCTACACTGTGCAGCTGAACATTCCCTGTAATGTCGGACTGGCTGGTTAATGTACACTGTGCAGCTGAACATTCCCTGTAATGTCGGACTGGCTGGTTAATCTACACTGTGCAGCTGAACATTCCCTGTAATGTCGGACTGGCTGGTTAATCTACACTGTGCAGCTGAACAAATAATTTCTCTGGAGGAGGGTTTAAGTTTTTAAAGGATCTTTAATAAATTTAGACTTGATTTAATTTAGTTGCATGCAGCCTAATTACTGCATCCCAAATGACCCCTTTAAACTGATTTAGCTCAGCAGAGATATAACCATGAGGCAAAGACTCAGACACTCAATTAGCAAATAATATCAAAGTTCATTGAACATAAGCAAAATAAAGCAACAATACATTTATCAATTAACTAAAGACTTATCAATTAACTTACTTAATGAACAAAAGCTTTTCATCTGATGAATGAAGAAAGGAATCGATCGGATTGTTGCTGTTTTTCCCCATGACTCACACATGGTTCATTGGTGAGATCAGCAAAGGTTTGTTTGGAGACTGACAAGCAGTTGGTGTCACCAATGAAACCTGGTCAGACACAGCTAAATACAACAGCTTGGCAGAGACATTGGTGTAAAAGGTTAATCATTATTAGATAAGTTTAGTAGTCGGGTCGGTGGGGGTGGAGGGAGGGGGTGTGTCGGGGGTGTAGTAGTCGGGTCGGTGGGGGGAAGGGGGGGATGGGGAGTGTGGGGGTTGTAGTAGTCCAGTCGGTGGGGGGAAGGGGAGGGGGAGTGTGGGGGGTGTAGTAGTCCAGTCGGTGGGGGGAAGGGGAGGGGGAGTGTGGGGGGTGTAGTAGTCGGGTCGGTGGGGGGAAGGGGAGGGGGAGTGTGGGGGGTGTAGTAGTCGGGTCGGTGGGGGGAAGGGGAGGGGGAGTGTGGGGGGTGTAGTAGTCGGGTCGGTGGTGGGTGGGGGGAGGGGGAGTGTGGGGGATTTAGTAGTCCGGTCAGTGGGGGGAAGGGGAGGGGGAGTGTGAGGGGTGTAGTAGTTGGGTTGGTGTGGGGAGGGGGAATGTGGGGGGGTTTAGTAGTCCGGTCGGTGGGGGGAAGGGGAGGGGGAGTGTGGGGGTGTAGTAGTCGGGTCGGTGGTGGGTTGGGGGAGGGGGAGTGTGGGGGGTGTAGTAGTCGGGTCGGTGGTGGGTGGGGGGAGGGGGAGTGTGGGGGGTGTAGTAGTCCGGTCGGTGGGGGGAAGGGGAGGGGGAGTGTAGTAGTCAGGTCGGTGGTGGGTGGGGGAGGGGTAGTGTGGGGGGTGTAGTAGTCAGGTCGGTGGGGGGAGGGGGACGGGGAGCGTGGGGGGTGTAGTAGTCGGGTCGGTGGTGGGTGGGGGAGGGGGAGTGTGGGGGGTTTAGTGGTCCGGTCAGTGGGGGGAAGGGGAGGGGGAGTGTGGGGGGTGTAGTAGTCAGGTCGGTGGGGGGAGGGGGACGGGGAGCGTGGGGGGTGTAGTAGTCGGGTCGGTGGTGGGTGGGGGGAGGGGGAGTGTGGGGGGTTTAGTGGTCCGGTCAGTGGGGGGAAGGGGAGGGGGAGTGTGGGGGGTGTAGTAGTCGGGTCGGTGGTGGGTGGGGGAGGGGGAGTGTGGGGGGTTTAGTGGTCTGGTCGGTGGGGGGAGGGGGACGGGGAGCGTGGGGGTGTAGTAGTCGGGTCGGTGGTGGGTGGGGGAGGGGGAGTGTGGGGGGTTTAGTGGTCCGGTCAGTGGGGGGAAGGGGAGGGGGAGTGTGGGGGGTGTAGTAGTCAGGTCGGTGGGGGGAGGGGGACGGGAAGCGTGGGGGGTGTAGTAGTCGGGTCGGTGGTGGGTGGGGGGAGGGGGAGTGTGGGGGGTTTAGTGGTCCGGTCAGTGGGGGGAAGGGGAGCGGGAGTGTGGGGGGTGTAGTAGTTGGGTCGGTGGGCGGAGGGGGACGGGGAGTGTGCGGGGTGTAGTAGTCGGGTTGTTGGGGGTTTGACCCGCTTCCCGGGAGTTGGGTGGGGGGTACTCGGGTGTTGTGGGGTGTTGGACACAATCATTATCCTGTTGGGGAATAAGCAGAACCAGGAGGTGTTAACGCTTGAGGTGCTGTCGTGCCCGTCTAAGAACATAACACAGTCACAGTGAATCTTCAAACCCATTCAGGGAGGCAGTATTACTGACACAGAGCAGCAGTGAGCAGGAAGAAGTGGGGACAACTTTGAGGAGATATCTGCCTCTCCCCCAAGGTGACATAAGCAGGAGGCCTCAGCTGAGGATTCCAAGACCCAGATCTCCGAGGCCTCGGCTGGTAAAGACCAAGGATTGATGAACATTGGTCTGACATGCAGGCAGTGGACACAGTCTCTTCACTCATGGTGCTGATGAGGGGACAATTGGAGGAGCCCAGAACCCACATGGAGAACACAGTGAGGGAGGCAGGACATGAAGTGAGGAAGCCCCTGGGCACTGACAGTCCAGGAGATCAATGTAGCTGCCAGTCAGACATTAGGAGGAGGCCAGAAGAGCTCTGGTCACTCCTGAAGTGGGAACAGTTACTGCTTCCATCAATGACATTCTGATAAAGTAGCCTTGACTGCTCAGAAACTGCAGTTTCATCATCATCGCCATAACATGTGGGAAATCTGTGCTCCAGAATCACCCCCTGTGAGCTCACATTGAACCATTTACCTCCCCACCCACCGCCCCATTCATTAGATTCTGGGAGGTTGACAGTCACAAAATGATCCAAGTTACAGAGGGTTCAGGGGAGGGAAATCATGGTGGAAATCCAGGTGGTCACTTCTGGTGTGGAGTGTTACTGAGGGACCCTGTCCCACTTCAGCTGCCAGAGCAGCAGCCAGAAGTGGCTGGTTTTCAGAACCAAAGTCCAGTTGGTTATTTTGCTGAATGGATGCTGTGTTAATCAGACCCGCCTGTTTGAAACTCCGTTTTTCACTCACCATTCTGATGCCCAGAGTTTGAACTTGCCGGGAGACACTAAAACTGACACCGGCAGCTTGAAGACTCCAGAACTGGTTTGAAGCAATTCTCCTGGAGCAGTGTATGTGGGCTCCGCACAGCCACTTCCACTGAAGGTGTGGAGTGTGCTGTCTGACACACAGTGACATGTTCAGGATCACTCAGGGACTGAGTGAGAGGGGGCCCAGGTTCTCCTCCCATCCCTCCTGCAGACACAGCAAGATGTCAATGACCAATCATTCCCTTTCTCCTGGTGACTCCTATAAGGTGTCCAATAAGGTGGAGGAACACTGCACTTACTCTTTATAGGTGAACTCCTCCGAGAATTTCCAGAATAATGCTGAGAGTGTTGGTGAAATCTTGACAAATTCTCTGAGTCTCCCGACGTGTTTCGAAATTCCTCTTCAAATCTCCAGCAGGAATTGAACAGTAAAAGGTGATTTCCCTTTAAATAACTCTCCAAATCCTCAGCAATGGTTTGTTTACTCCTGATCAGTGTTGGGAGAGGGAGTTAGTCCAAGTGTTAGCTCCCAAAATACTGCAGCCAGCAAGATGCTACTGAGTAAACATTTCCTTTCTCCTGGTGACTCCTATAAGGAGGGCTCGACCCAATTCACAATCTCACCCATTTCAGGCAAACGGTAAAATGCAGGAATGTCCGAGGAATTCACCTTCAAAACAGGATTGAAAAGAAAATGGGAATTAATCATCAAATAGTCTGTTTACAAGCTTCCCTGTGGTCACTGTGATGGAAAAATACTTTACCTCCTTCATGTGATGATGGGATCTTCGAAAAAGAAATGGACAAAGTCCTCACTCAGGAGTAAGAATTCTCCTGGTCACTGGCTGCAGAGTTAAAGGTGCCAATGACAGCTTCTCCTGTTGGCGATTTCCATTGCAATCACAGACATGGTTTAATCGAACAAGGAGAGTGTTTACCAACATATATCAGCAGTTTGTAACTGGATGGTGCTTACAGGAAAGGGAGATGGGAACAGCACAGGGACATGGGATTAGGATGACTGCTCATGTGGGGGATAAACACCAGGAATCGATCAGAGAATCCGGACAAACCAACCAGACTCAAAAAGAGAAACTTGTGTTGAATTTGTCAGCCTTGCTTTGTGGAATGTTTCAGTGTTTGGTGAGAATGTTGATGCAGTGAAATGTTTTCCCTGTGGGATGACAGTTGTTGAATAGATATTATAACATTTATTGTAACATGAAGGTACCGTTTGCACTGAGTGTAACAACATTTGCAGCATCCCATCATGTCAGAACTTTGTAAATATAATGGAAAGAAGCATCAAAGAGCTGAAAGACATTAGCAGAAGAAAGTGGATGTGAAAAACTAGGACACTGATGTGAGAGGATGAGATAACTGAAAGCAAAGTGGGCTGCTTTGTCCTGGATGGTGTCAAACTTCTGGAGTGTTGTTGGAGCGGCACTCACCCAGGCAATTGGAGAGTATTCCATCACACTCCTGACTTATACCTTGTAGGTAGTGGACAGACTTTGGGGAGTCAGGAGGTGAGTTACTCGGCACAGGATTTCTGGCCTCTGACCTGCTCTTGCAGCCACAGTATTGATATGGTAGACCAGTTCATTTTCTGGCCAATGGTAACCCTCAGGATGTTGATAGTGGGGGATTCAGCGATGGCAAACCCATTGAGTGTCAAGGGTTGATGGTTAGATTCTCTCTTGTTGTAGATGGGTCATTGCCTGGCACTTGTGTGGCACGAATGTTACTTGCCACTTGTCAGCCCAAGCCTGGATCTTGTCCAGATTTTGCTGCATTTGGACTTGGGCTGCTTCAGTATCCAAGGAGATACAAATAGTGCTGAACATTGTGCAATCATCAGCAAACATCCCCACTTCTAAAATTAAGACAGAAAATGCTGGAAAAGCTCAGCAAATCTAACAGCATCTGTGGAGAGAGAAACAGAGTTAACATTTTGAGTCCATATGAATCTTCTTCAAAGCTAAAGAGAAGTCGAAATTTGGAGGAAGAAGGTGTGGCTATGGGTACTCACATGGTCCCCAGTTATGCCTGTCTCTTTATGGGGTATGTGGAACATTCCTTGTTCCAGTCCTACTCAGGCCCCCTCCCACAACTCTTCTTCCAGTACATCGATGACTGTTTCAATGCCGCTTCATTCACTCGCCTGGGCCTGGAAAAATTTATCAATTTTGCTTCCAATTTCCACCCCTCCATCACTTTCACATGATCCATCTCCGACACTTCCCCTCCTTTCCTTGACCTCTCTGTCTCAATTTCTGGTGATAGACCGTCCACCAATATTTATTACAAGCCCACCGACTCCCACAGCTACCTCGACTACAGCTCCTCACACCCTGACTCCTGTAAGGACTCCTTAGAAAACAGGAGCAGGAGTAGGTCATTCGGCCCTTCAAGCCTGCTCCGTCATTCATTATGATCATGGCTGATCATCCAACTCAATAGCCTGCTCCCGCTTTCTCCCCATATCCTTTGATCGCTTTCACCCTAAGAGCCATATCTAATTCCTTCTTCAAAACTTACAATGTTTTGGCCTCAACTACTTTCTGTGGTAGCGAATTCCACAGACTCACCACTCTCTGGGTGAAGAAATTTCTCCTCACCTCAGTCCTAAATGGTCCACCCCGTATCCTCAGACTGTGACCCCTGGTTCCGGACTCCCCCACAATCGGGAACATCCTTCCTGCATGCGACCTGTCTAGACCTGTTAGAATTTTACAGGTTTCTATGAGGTCCCACCTCATTCTTCTGAACTCCAGCGAATATAATCCTAACCGACTCAATCTCTCCTCATATGTCAGTCCCGCCATCCCAGGAATCGGTCTGGTAAACCTTCGCTGCACTCCCTCTATAGCAAGAACATCCTTCCTCAGATAAGGAGACCAAAACTGCACACAATATTCCAGGTATGGTCTCACCGAGGCCCTGTATAATTGCAGCAAGACATCCCTGCTCCTTGTACTCAAATCCTCTCACTATGAAGGCCAACATACCATTTGCCTTCTTTACCGCCTGCTGCACCTGCATGCTTACCTTCAGCGACTAGTGTATGAGGACACCCAGGTCTCATTGCACATTCCCCTCTCTCAATTTGTAGCCATTCGGGTAATAATCTTCCTTCCTGTTTTTGCTACCAAAGTGGATAACCTCTCATTTATCCACATGATACTGCATCTACCATGCATCTGCCCACTCACTCAGCTTGTCCAAATCACACTGAAGCAACTCTGCATCCTCCTCACAGCTCACCCTCCCACCCAGCTTTGTGTCACCTGCAAATTTGGAGATATTACATTTAATTCCCTCATCTAAATCATTAATATATATAGTGAATAGCTGGGGTCCCAGCACCGATCCCTGCGGTATCCCACTAGTCACTGCCTGCCATTCGGAAAAAGACTCGTTTATTCTTACTCTTTGTTCCCTGTCTGCCAACCAGTTTTCTATCCACCTCAATACACTACCCCCAATCCCACGCGCTTTCATTTTTCATGCTAATCCCTTATGTGGGACTTTGTCGAAAGCCTTCTGAAAGCCCAAATAAACCACATCCACTGGCTTCCCCTCATCAGCTCTGCTAGTTACATCCTCGAAAAATTCCAGTAGATTTGTCAAGCATGATTTCCCTTTCGTAAATCCATGCTGACTCTGTCCGATTCTGCCACTGTTTTCCACGTGCTCAGCTATTAAATCTTTTATAATGGACTTTAGAATTTTCCCCACTACCGACGTCAGGCTGACTGTTCTATAATTCCCTGTTTTCTCTCTACCTCCCTTTTTAGATAGTGGGGTTACATTAACTACCCTCCAATCTGTAGGAACTGTTCCAGAGTCTATAGAATCTCGAAAGGTGAACACCAATGCATCCACTATTTCTAGGGCCACTTCCTTAAGTACTCTGGGATGTAGATTATCAGGCCCTGGGGATTTATCAGCCTTCAGTCCCATCAATTTCCCCAACACCATTTCCTTACTAATACTGATCCCATTCTCTCAATTCCTTCACCTCCATCGCATCTGTTCTGATGATGCCACTTTCAAAAACAGTTCCTCTGACATGTCTTCCTTCTTCCTTAACCGAGGTTTTCCACCCACAGTGGTTGACAGGGCCCTCAACAGTGTCCGGCCCATCACCCGCGCATCTGCCCTCACACCTTCTCCTTTCTCCCAGAAACATGATAGGGTCCCCCTTGTCCTCACTTATCACCCCACCAGCCTCCGCATTCAAAGGATCATCGTCCGCCATTTCCGCCAACTCCAGCATGATGCCACCACCAAACACATCTTCCCTTCACCCCCCCTGGCGGCATTCCGTAGGAATCGTTCCCTCCGTGACACCCTGGTCCACTCCTCCATCACCCCCTACTCCTCAACCCCCTCCCAAGGTACTTTCCCATGCAATTGCAGAAGATGCAACACCTGCCCCTTCACTTACCCTCTCCTCACCGTCCAAGGGCCCAAACACTCTTTTCAAGTGAAGCAGCATTTCACTTGTACTTCCCTCAATTTAGTCTACTGCATTCGTTGCTCCCAATGCGGTTTCCTCTACATTAGAGAGACCAAACGCAGACTGGGTGATCGCTTTGCAGAACACCTTCGGTCTGTCCGCAAGCATTACCCAGACCTCCCTGTTGCTTGCCATTAACACTCCACCCTGCTCTCTTGCCCATATGTCCGTCCTTGGCTTGCTGCATTGTTCCAGTGAAGCTCAACGCAAACTGAAGGAACAGCACTTCATCTTCCGACTAGGCACTTTACAGCCTTCCGGACCGAATATTGAGTTCAACAATTTTAGAGCATGAACTCTCTCCTCCATCCCCACCCCCTTTCCGTTTTTTCCCCCTCCTTTTTGTTTCTTCCAATAATTTATATAGATTTTTCTATTCCTACCTATTTCCATTATTTTTAAATGTATTTCATTCCGTTGTTTTATCTCTACCTTTTAGCTTTTTAAAAAAAATTCCTGCTCCCACCCCACCCCTACTAGGGCTATCTGTACCTTGCCTGTCCTGCTTTCTACCCTTAATTAGCACATTCCTTTATATAATATCACCACCTTCAACACCTCTTTGACCTTTTGTCTGCGACATCTTTTGGTTATCTCCACCTATACTGGCCCTCTACCTAGCTCTTCTTGTCCCAACCAACTCCTCCCCCCCTCCTTAAACCAGCTTATATTTCATCCCTTTTCTATTTTTACTTAGTTCTGTTGAAGGGTCATGAGGACTCAAAACGTCAACTGTGCTCTTCTCCACCGATGCTGCCAGACCTGCTGAGTTTTTCGAGGTATTTCTGTTTTTGTTTTCACTAATGACATGTTCATCTTCTCCCTTTTGGGTTCAGCAGCAGGCGCTCGCACTCAGGACCCTGAAGGGCCACCCCTGACCCCGGAATATCACTATGTTCCCCACGCACCTGCCTCACACCCGCTCTGTCAAGCAGGCACCAGCGCAGATACCAGCATTAGATGGCCGTCCAGTATCTCAGTGCACATTGGTGAGGGCACTTCACACTCGTTTGAGGTGCAGGCGGAGGCAGAGAGTGCCCAGGGTGCTGGCAGTCGGAGGACTGCTGGAGACCAGGACGATGCTCAGTCGAAGGCTGATGATGAGCCTCTGGAGTCGTCCATTAGGAAGCAGATGCTGGACGTCCAGCGGGGTGTGCGGGAGGATCTAGCGGAGATCTATGAGGGTATGTGCGCCATGGTCTCCATTATGGAGGAGTCCATGCGGAGCATGACCACTGAGCGCACTGCCTCAGCCAAGGAGAGAGTGGTGACTGTCAGGGAGAGGCTGCCCCAGGGACAGGATCAGGGGTCCCTGGGGATGCACTCGGACCTGCAAGCGCTCACACCGGCAATGACCTCAGGTGGTCAGTGTCCGTGTGTGAGATGGATGGGGTACCCAATATACCAGCTAGGTGCCCGTCCATCAATGGCGAGCAGGGAGGTCCTGAGTGACCTCACGTTGGCGCACGAGCTGCCTGTTGTCTCTGCGGGCTCCTCTCAGGGCCCTACGGATGATGGCAGCAGCCCCTCTGCCCCTCTGCCAGTGACCGTGGCATCTGATGAGGCTGCGGCGACTGGGGAGATGGCAGCCATGGCACTGGCCGCTCCCTCCCAGGTGGGGACAGCACAGGCTCCACTGGCCAGAGGACGACCGCCAAGGTCACCCAGGCCAACAAGACAGCAGAGTCAGCAGGCTGCCTCCAATGCCAGTGCCAGCGAGGGGGCAGCACCTAGACATAGCACCCACAAATGTAAATTTAAAGCACCTTAAGCACAAGATGGTCTTGTCACGGGTGATGTTTTGTTCCCCCATTTTGCTTTGAGTTTTTTAATGGTGTGACAAACAACACCGGTTAATGTTCAGTTCAGGAATCTGTCACCTGCAACATTAAATGACATTTGATTTTGTGTTATTGGCCTGAGTTTGCTTCATTTGTTCTGCAGGTGCAGCGTAGGCCAATATTTAATGATGCACCGAAATATCGCGAGAGTGCGCGTTGACGTTGGGACGCTCGGCTGATGTCAACATGTTTCATTTCAGGCTCGAGCGAATCGGACACGCGCCCGCCCACCAAGCCAAAAATTCTGCCCATTGAGTTCAGTCTTTAGCCTATTTTGGGCAGTGAAAGAAGTTGTTTTGGACAATGGAGCCCCAAATCCTGGAAAACCGTTCATACAAAAGCACCATTCACTTGCAAATACACCTCTCCACCACTCTCTCTCTCTCTCTCTCACTCCACTGCAGCTTTTACCTCACAACATTTTAAACCAGTTCTCTGCTGCCGCTGCTGATACCGCTCTTAAAAGTACAGCAAGCTCCCAGCTCAAAGCTCATAGACTTTACACAGCTGCTGACAAGCGTCTAAATTCACGATCACACAATGGTTACGGTGCGTAAGCAGGCCAATCGGCCCATCGTGTCTGTACTGGCTCTCTGAATGAGCATCTCAATACCCAGTGCCATTCTCCTGCCCTCACCCAATAACCCTACAGATTGTTTCTTTTCAACTAATTATCTAATTCCCTCTTGAATGCTTTGATTGAACCACACTCTCAGTCAGTGCATTCCGGACCCTAGCCACTCACGGTGTGAAATCGGTTTCTCTTATGTCACTTCTGCTTCTTTGACCCATTGCTTTAAATCTGTATCCCCTCATTTTCGATCATTTCACAAGTGGGGACAATTTCTCCCTATCTACTCTCTCCAGACCTCTCATGACTTTCAATACCTCTATCAACTCTCTTCTCAGCCTTCTTTTCTCTCAGGAAAACAGTCTCAACGTCTCCAATCTTACTCCGTAACTGATCTTCCACATCCCTCTTCGGCACTCTCTCCAATGCCTTCACATCCTCCCTAAAATGTGGTGCCCAGAACTGTACGCAGTACTCCAGCTGTGGTCTAACTCGTGTCTTATACAAGCCCCTATTAATAAAGCCTAGGATACTGAATGCTGTGTTAACTGCTCTCTCAACTTGTCCTGCCACCTTTAATGACTTATGCAAATACACACCCAGGTCCATCTGTGTCGACGCCCCCTTTATTTTGTGCTGTCTCTCTATGTTCTTCCTACCAAAATGCATCAGCTCATATTTCTCCACACTGAACTTCATCTGCCACATATCCGCCCATTCGACCAACTAGTCTATGTCCTTTTCAAGTTCTCCACTGCCCTCTTCACGGTTCACAGTTGCTTCCAAGTTTTGTATCGTCTGCAAATTTTGAAAAATTTTCCTCTACTCTAAGGTCTAAACCATTCATATATATCAGGAAAAGCAAGGGTCCAATACTGACCCCTGGGGAACTCCACTACAAACCCGCCTCCAGCCCTAAAATCATCCATTAACTATTACTCTCTGTTTCTTGTCACTCAGTCAATTTTCTATCCACATTGCTACTGTCTGTTTTATTCCATGAGATATAACTTTTCTCACAAGTCTGTGTGGCACTGTATCAAATGCCTTTTGGAAGTCCATGTACACCACATCAACAGCATCACCTTCACCAACCCTCTCTGTTACCTCTTCAGAAAATTTCAGCAAGTTAGGGAAACGCCATTTTCCCTTAAGAAATCCATGCTGGCTCTTCTTAATTAACCCGCATTTGTCCCTGAATTTTCCGTGCCCGCTGGTGGTGGGCATGATAGGTGGCGCGATCGGTTTCACGATGGTGGGAAGGCAGGTTGTGATTGTCCGCTCAGCCCGCCAACGACAGGCCGCGTTTCCCACCATCGGTCATCGGGAACCTCATTGTAATACACCAGCATATCATTATCAGGCCATCCCGCCAGGCTCTTGCACCCCCGCTGGATCATCCGTCCAGGTCAGCGGGAAAGCACGCTGACGTGTTTCACAACAGCACAGAGGTGACGTGCACTTGGCGGCTGCACTTTGGGTAAACTGGAGGTGAGTGAACAGCTCACTGGGGTTGCCTGTTGCTTTCCAGGCTTCAGGGGCACAGGGGGGGTCGGGGGTATGTGCTGCCCTGCCTCGGAGGCGACTTTTGTGGGTGAGGGGGAGTGGGGGGCAAGTGCAGCCTTGCCGTTGAGGTGACTGGTGGCTGAGGGTCATCGTTTGCTGTGCCCTTTACAACCTGGCGCTCCAACAGGGAGACGAGCTGGCTGAGGAGGAGCTGGAGGAGCTGCAGACCTCCTCCGATGAGGAGGACGCCGAAGGGGATGAGGCTGAGGAGGTCCTCGGAGGCGGCGATGACGGGGATGAGGACCTCGCACAGGCTAGACGAGGCAGGCACGCTCGGGAGGCCCTCATAGTTGCTAGATTTGTGGAGGATGATGATGACTTGCAGTGAGGAGACACCATAGTCCCTCACATCACATTTGTGAACGTTTGGCTTCCGTCTGGCTTATGGCAGAATGTGAGAATGCTTCTGTCATGGAGACGCAGGGGAGGCCCTAATAGTCACTCAGTTGCAGGAAGATGATGATGACCATGCACTGCGCACACTCCATAAATCTTCACACAGCTTCTGAGAATGTTGCTCCAGCAACTGTGACATGAACGAGTCCTTTGCAGCCCCTGCCCTGAGCTTTAGTGCGTCCCTCAGCACATATTCCTAGACCTTGGAATGTGCCAGTCTGCAACAATCCGTCGGGGACAACTCTTTGCACTGGAAGACCAATAGGTTTCAGGCCAAAGAGCATCCTTCACCGAGTTGATGATCCTCCAGCTGCAGTTGATGTTTGTCTCAGTGTGTGTCCCTGGGAACAGCCCGTAGAGCACAGAGTCCTGTGTCACAGAACTGCTCGGCATGAACCTCGACAGAAACCACTGCATCTCTCTCCAGACCTTCTTTGCAAAGGCACAATCCACAAGGAGGTGAACAACGGTCTCTTCCCCACCACAGCCACCTCGAGGGCAACGTGCAGAGGGGGTGAGAATGCAGGCGTTTGGGAAGGATGTGACTTGGGGGAGGTTGTGACAAAGCGGTATTGTCACTGGACTAGTTATCCAGCGACTCAGCATAGTGCTCTGGGGAGCCGGGATCAAATCCCATCACGGTAAATGGTGGAATTTGAATTCAATAAAAATCTGGAATTATAATTCTAATGATGACCATGAAACCATTGTTGATTGTTGTAAAAACCCACCTGGTTCACTAATGTCCTTCAGGGAATGAAACCCGCTCTCCTTAGTGCTCTGGCCTACATGTCACGCCAGATCCACAGCAATGTGACTCTTAAATACCCTCTGAAATGGCCCAGCAAGACACTCATTGTATCAAACCGCTAAAATGTCAAAACAGAATGAAGCGGGACTGACCACCCGGCATGGACCTAGACACCGGAAATGACAATGGCAATCTCAGCGCTGTCGACCTGGCAAAGTTCCCCTTAGTAACCTGCGGGGGCTGGTGCCAAGATTGGGATAGCTGCCTCACAGACGAGTCAAGCAACAATCTGACATGGTCATACTCTGAATCATAGCTTACAGGTAATGTCCCAGACACCAGCATCACCATCCCTGGTTATGTCCTGTCCCACTGGCAGGATTATACCCAGTAGAGGCAGTAGCACAGTGGTATACAGTCAGGATGGAGTTGGTCTGGGAGTTCTCAACATTGACTCTGGACTCTGAAGTCTTATGGCATCAGGTCAAACATGGACAAGGAAACCTCCTGCTGATTAGCACCTACCACCCCTCTCAGCTGAAGAATCAGTGTTCACCAATGTTCAGCACCACTTGGAAGAAGCACTGAGGGTGGCAAGGGTGCAGAATGTACTCTGGGTAGGAGACGGCAATGTCCATTTCGCCAAGAGTGGCTCGGTAGCACCACTACTGACCGAGCTGGCCGAGTCCTAAAGGACATAGCTGCTAGACTGGGTCTGTGGCAGGTGGTGAGGGAACCAACAAGAGGGGAAAGCATACTTGACCTCATCCTCACCAACCTACCTGCTGCAGAAGCATCTGTCCATGACAGTATCAGTAGGAGTGAGCACCACACGGTCCTTGTTGAGACAAAGTCCCATCTTCACATTGAGGATACCCTCTATTGTGTTGTGTAGCACTACCACTGTGCTAAATGGGATGGATTTCAAACAGACCTAGCAACTCAAGACTGCATCCATGAGGCTCTGTGGGCCATCAGCAGCAGTAGAATTGTACCCGAAACAATCTCTAACCTCATAAACCGGCAAGTTCCCTGCTCTGCCATTACCATCAAGCCAGGGGTTCAACCCAGGTTCATTGAAGAGTGCAGGGGGGCATGTCAGGAGCAGCTCCAGGCATACCTAAAAATGAGGTATCAACCTGGTGAAGCTACATCACAGGACGACTTGCGAGCCAAACAGCATAAGCAGCAAATGACAGACAGAGTCAAGTGACTGACCTTGATATCAAGACAGCATTTGACCAAGTGTGGAGCGGAGCACATCAGTGTAAAAGATAAGGCTGAAGCACTTGCAATAATCTTCAGCCAGAAATGCCGAGTGGATGATCCATCTCGACCTCCTTCTGAGGTCCTCAGCATCACAGATGCCAGTTTTCAGCCAAAGCGATTCACTCCACTTGATATCAAGAAATGGCTGAAGACACTGGATACTGCAAAGGCTATGGGCCCTGACAATATTGCGGTAATGGTACTGAAACTTGTGCTCCGGAACATGCCGTGCCCCTAGCCAAGCTGTTCTAGTACAGCTACCACACTGGCATCTACCCGTCAATGTGGAAAATTGCCCAGGTATGTCTTGTACAGACAAATCAGGGCAAACGCAACCCAGCCAGTTACCGCCCCATCACTCTACTCTCGTTCATCAGTAAAGTCATGGAAGGGGGTCATCAACTGCTTAGCAATAACCTGCTCACTGACAGGTTTGGGTTTGGCCAGGGTCACTCAGCTCCTGGCCTCATTACAGCCTTGGTTCGAGCATGGACAAAAAAGCTGAACTCCTGAGGTGACGTGAGAGTGACTGACCTTGATATCAAGACAGCATTTGACCGAGTGTGGAATCAAGGAGCCCGATCAAATCTGGAGACGATGGGAAATGGGGGGAAGCTCTCCGCTGGTTGGAGTCATACCCAGCACTAGGGAAGATGGTTGTGGTTGTTGGAGGTCAATCATCTCAGTTCCAGGACAACAGTGCAGGAGTTCCTCAGGGTAGTATCCTCAGCTCAACCATCTTCAGCTGCTTCATCAATGACCTTCCGTCCATCAAAAGGTCAGAAGCGGGGACGTTCGCTGATGATTTCACAATGTTCAGGACCGTTCGTGTCTCCTCAGTTACTGAAGCAGCCCATGTCCAAATGCAGCAAGACCTGGACAATATCCAGGCTTGGGCTGACAAGTGGCTAGTAACATTTACGCCACATAAGTGCCAAGAAATTACCACCTCCAACAAGAGAGAATCTAACCATCACCCCTTGACATTCAATGGCATTGCCATCGCTGAATCACCCACTATCAATGTGCTGGGGGTTACCATTGACCAGAAAATGAACTGGACTACCATCTCAATACTGTGGCTGCAAGAGCAGGTCAGAGGCCAGAAATCCTGCGCCGAGTAACTCACCTTCTGACTCCCCAAAGTCTGTCCACTACCTACAAGGCATAAGTCAGGAGTGTGATGGAATACTCTCCAATTGCCTGGGTGAGTGCCGCTCCAACAACACTCCAGAAGTTTGACACCATCCAGGACAAAGCAGACCGCTTAATTGGCACCCCATCCACAAACATTCACTCCCAACACCACCAACGCACAGCGGCACCAGTGTGTACCTTCTGCTAGATGCACAGCAGGAACTCCCCAAAGTTTCTTAGGCAGCACCTTGCAAACCCACGACCACTACCATCTGAAGGACAAGGACAACGGACACATGGGAACACCCCCACCTACAGATTCCCCTCCAATCCACTCACCATCCTGGCTTGGAAATATGTCACCGTTCCTTCACTGTCGCTGGATCCAAATCCTGGAAGCGCTCCCTAACACAATGTGGGTGTACCCACAGCACATGGACTGCAGCGGTTCAAGAAGGCAGCTCAGCACCACCTTCTCAAGGGCAATTAGGGATGGGCAATAAATGCTGGTCTAGCCAGTGATACCCACGTCCTGTGTAAATGAATGAAAAAAGACTGGAAGAGCCTTTCTCACCACCGGCCAAGCCAAGTCTTGCTGGAAGCTGTGTAAAACCCCTCGGGCTGTATGTTTAACATGAAATGAATGCTGTAATGTAACCTGTAACTCTAAGTGTAGTGAGGCACCCTGTATGGAATGAAACTGATGTGTTAAATTTGAACTGTTCTGGAATGTAGCTTTACACATTTTATGAAACAAAATGTACTTTTTCACAAGCTTAGAGATCAACAGCAAATCAAGTACAGTGACTGTTGTTTACTGGGCTGAGGGGAGGAGTCAAGGT
Organism: Cetorhinus maximus; assembly: GCF_964194155.1. Taxonomy (NCBI): domain Eukaryota; kingdom Metazoa; phylum Chordata; class Chondrichthyes; order Lamniformes; family Cetorhinidae; genus Cetorhinus; species Cetorhinus maximus. Next base: position 515,072 of record NC_135906.1, read on the forward strand.
GTTGGGCTTCTCTCTGTCCCTGATATCTGATCGATTCAGCAGCCTGGAATGTTTATTCGAATTCAGTGTGAGGAAAAGACCAGACTAGGAGCAGTGAGCGAAGAGAGTAGCGGCATTTTAATTTCCGCATGGATGTTACTGATACAAGCCTTGATTGAAACAATCAAAGGTTAGCAGCCACTGCTGAGGACAGAAATACCGAGTGTTGATCTATCACGGAGCACTCACAAGAATTGACCAGCCCAGTGCATTGCCAGGAGGAACCTGAAAACTGTGCTAAGCACAAGAGACCAAGACAAATTCAATTGAAAAGAGGAAAGCTGAGATCTGGGAGAATTGAGCAGCAAAGACACTCAGGTAAGCATGCTAGTTTGAAGATCAAGTTCAAAATGTTGTGCAAGATGTATTTACAGCGCAGATAATTTTCACTTTCCTAGAACAAGCCTTTTCCTTTCTGCAAGTTGCTCAATCTGCACGGTTGTTCTTTTCTGCTGCCCCTTCCCACTCACCTTGCCTGTCGCACAGGGGCTTCATGAAATGATGGGGAGATGATTAAAAGTAAAGTGAGAGGAAATTGGTGCAACCTGGCAGATATTGTTCTGTGCTCACAAGTGATTTTGTTCCCAAGTTTGCCTTGCATTCAAATGCAGGTTGAGGTTGAAAAATTCCTAAAATGTTGTAGAAAATAACCTTGGAGAAGGACGGATAAACATTGTAAAAATGGAATCTCAAGTGATTGTGAAGGAAATAATGGTGTGACGGCAAAAGTTGATAATTTGTCTCATTGTATTGCACGGCCTCAATTGGGCTGAGCTGTGTCATGTTGCAGCTTCTGTAATTTTGAGATTGTTTTCCGAATGTCCGGCAGTAAAGCTTTTTTTAATAGTTTACTGTCGGCCCCACATGAAGCGTCTGGGTCCTGATTTGCACATGTAAGGGAGCCATCCACTCCAACAGGTCTTGTCTCGCTTTAGCTGTTGCCCCCATCCCCCACCAGGTTCCACCTCATGGCTAGGGGAGGGGTGCTGCTGAGGTGGGATTCTTTTGAAGAACCGAAACGTTTTTTGTGAAAAATATACTTTATTCATAAAATATCTGGAAGAACATTCCAAAATATTTCAAATTCACCATCACAAAAAGTACAGTCAGATTCAACTTTTACACATGGATCACCAGGTGCATCAATACGATCAATGAATATTACAATCATTTCAATCTGGTCATTACAGACAATCAGACAATGGGGTTGGAGTTATCAACATCCATCAAGTTGCTCTCTGAGGTGCTTCAATACAATTATAATACAATTAGCATTCAATGCATTCAATGCATTGTGAGCTGGACAGCCCGAGGGGCTCTGATTTAAAGCAACTGGCAGAAGAAGCAAAAACGATTTGAGAGAAAGCTTTTTCACACAGAGTGGCTAGGGTCCAGAACGCACTGACTGAGAGTGTGGTTCAATCAAAGCATTCAAGAGGGAATTAGATAATTAGTTGAAAAGAAACAATCTGTAGGGTTACTGGGAGAAGGTAGGAGAATGACACTCGGTATTGAGATGCTCATTCAGAGAGCCAGTACAGACACGATGGGCCGATTGGCCTGCTTATGCACCGTAACAATTGTGTGATCGTGAATTTAGACGCTTGTCAGCAGCTGTGTAAAGTCTATGAGCTTTGAGCTGGGAGCTTGCTGTACTTTTAAGAGCGGTATCAGCAGCGGCAGCAGAGAACTGGTTTAAAATGTTGTGAGGTAAAAGCTGCAGTGGAGTGAGGGAGAGAGAGAGAGAGAGTGTGGTGGAGAGGTGTATTTGCAAGTGAATGGTGCTTTTGTTTGAACGGTTTTCCAGTATTTGGGGCTCCATTGTCCAAAACAACTTCTTTCACTGCCCAAATCAGGCTAAAGACTGAACTCAATGGGCAGAATTTTTCGCTTGGCGGGCGGACGCGTGTCCCATTCACTCGAGCCTGAAATGACACATGTTGACATCAGCCGAGCGTCCCAACGTCAACGCGCACTCTCGCGATATTTCGGTACATCATTAAACATTGGCCTACGCTGCACCTGCAGAACAAATGAAGCAAACTCAGGCCAATAACACAAAATCAAATGTCATTTAATGTTGCAGGTGACAGATCCCTGAACTGAACATTAATTACCGTTAATTAAATTGCACAATCAGAAAAGTAAAATCTAAAATAAACCAACGCAATCAGGCAGAATAATAGAAAGCAATCTTTTCTTTGTTTTCCATAAGCAGCGTTCCTTGAGCTATTTAATAGAGGCAGCACTGATGTTGATTCTATTGCTACCACTGAAAATACTGTAACTCCTTCCGCTGACTGGAAAGGCGTCAGCAACAGTTGCGCCTGCGCACTCGGGCCTCACTGTTGAATAGAAAAGTAGAGAGCTGATGCTTCAGTTATTCAGGGCATTGGTGTGACCCCATCTGGAGCACTGTGTACACTATTGGTCTCCTTATTTGAGGAAGAATGTCAATGCGTTGGAAGCCATTCAGATACGGTTTACCCAGCTAGTACCTGGATTGGGCGGATTGCCTTATGAGGAAGGATTGGACAGGCTAGGCCTGTATCCGCTGTAGTTCAGAAGAGTAAGGGGCGACTTGATTAAAACATACAAGAAGCTGAGGGGCCTTGAGAGGGTGGATGTGGAGAGGATGTTTCCTCTTGTGGGAGAATCTTGTATTTGGGGCCACTGTTTAAGACAGAGGTGAGGGGAAATTCTTTTCTCTCAGAGAGTCGTGAAACTTTGGAATTCTCTTCCTCAACAGGCGATGGAAGCAGAATCGTTGAATATTTTTAATTATTGAGAAGTAAGTGGGTGAAAGGTTATCGAGGGTAGGGGGTAATGTGGAAATGAGGTTACGATCAGATCAGCCGGGAGCTTATTGAGTGGCGAAGTGGGCTTGAAAGGCTGAGAGGCCGACTCCTGTTGCTAATTCATATGTTCATGTGTTTTTGTTAGTAACATGAAGAGGTTTTCACCCTCAAAGGTATTCAGAAGGCAAGAGAGAGAGGGAGAGGCTGGGGGAACGTTTCCCGTCTCCAGAAAAACCTGAACAAAAACAAAAATACCTGGAAAAACACAGCAGGTCTGACAGCATCTGCGGAGAGGGACACAGTTAATGTTTCGAGTCCGAATGACCCGTCAACAGAACTTCTCTGTTGAAGGGTCATTCGGACTTGAAACGTTAACTGTGTCCCTCTCCGCAGATGCTGCCAGAACTGCTGAGTTTTTCCGGTATTTTTGTTTTAGTTTTGGATATCCAGCGTCCGCAGTTTTTTGCTTTTATCCAGAAAAACCTGCTCCGGCTGCAGTCGATGGGGGTCGATATCAAGGAGGATCTCCAAGAGGTGAAGAGCCAGCAAGCCTCGCTCTTTGCCTCGGAGGCCTCTCAAGATGATCTTCCGGTCCAGAGTCCGCTCCGTGGAGCAGGATGAGACGTGCTCACGTTTCTTCTTCCAAAAGGTACACAGAGAGAGCTCTGTGATCAGCAGCCTGAAGGGAGAAGACAGCTCAGTAAAGTCATCGCAGTCCGACATTTTGAGGATCAGCAAATCCTTTTATGTCGGATTGTATGATGTGATGCCCACAGACAGTACGGAGTCCCAGTCCTTCCTGTCCACCATTACAAAGGGCTTTGATAACAGTACATGGGAGAGTCTGGACAAACATGGTGGATGTGCTCTCCAAAATGGGATTTGGGGAGGGAATCCGCAACACGCCTGGAGTCTCACCCCCTCTGCATGTTGCCCTCGAGGTGGCTGTGGTGGGGACAAGATCGTTGTTCACATCCTTGTGGATTGTGCCTTTGCAAAGAAGGTCTGGAGAGAGATTTTTTTTGCAAAAATATACTTTATTCATAAAATATCTTCAATCACATTCCAAACCATTTCAAAAACACCATTACAAGGGTACAATCCAGGTTAAACTTTTACAAAATGTATCACCAGGTGCATCAGTACAAACAATATTACAATCATTTACAGCCTTTCATTTTGAGCTGTACAGCCCGAGGGGCTCTAAACAGTTCCCAGTCTCTCGGTGCGCTGTAGCACAAAAGGTCTTAGACAGCGACCCTTCCCCATTGTGCCTTTGCGGCGGCTGCCCCAAGCTTTAGTGCGTCCCTCAGCACGTAGTCCTGGACTTTGGAATGTGCCAGTCTGCAACACTCAGTCGGGGACAACTCTTTGCGCTGGAAGACCAACAAGTTTCGGGCAGACCAAAGCGCGTCTTTCACCGAGTTGATGATCCTCCAGCTGCAGTTGATGTTCCTCTCGGTGTGCGTCCCTGGGAACAGCCAGTAGAGCACAGAGTCCTGTGTCACAGAACTGATCGGGATGAACCTCGACAGCAACCACTGCATCTCTCTCCAGACCTTCTTTGCAAAGGCACAATCCACAAGGAGGTGAACAACGGTCTCGTGCCCAACACAGCCACCTCGAGGGCAACATGCAGAGGGGGTGAGACTCCTGGCGTGTAGGAAGGATCTGACCGGGAGGGCGTTTCTCACCACCAGCCAAGCTACGTCTTGGTGCTTGTTGGAAAGTTCTGGCGATGAGGCATTTTGCCAAATGACTTTCACAGTCTGCTGGGGAACCATCCGACAGGATTCTCCCTTTCTTTTTCCCGCAGGGCCTCTAAGACGATATGTGCCGACCACTGCCTGATGGACTTGTGGTCAAAGGTGTTTCTCTGCATACATTTTTCCACCAGGGACGGGTGGTACGGCACGGTCCAACTACTTGGAGCGTTCCGCGGCAGCGTGGCCAGACCCATCCTTCGCAACACTGAGGACAAGTAGAACCTCAACACATAGTTACACTTGGTGTTTGCGTACCAAGGGTCTACGCACAGCGTGATGCAGCCGCACACAGTTTGAGGGCATGTTGGGAACGTATTCTCCCCCTTTATCCAGAGGCTTGTACATCGCGTTCCTGCGGACACGATCCATTTTAGACCTCCAGATAAAGCTAAAGATGGCTCGGGTGATCGCCATCGCGCAAGAGTCTGGAATGGGCCAGACGTGCGCCACGTACAGGAACAGCGAGAGTGCCTCACACCTGATGACCAGGTTCTTACCCGCAAATGAGAGGGAGCGTCGCTCCCACATGCCCACTTTTCTTTCCACTATTGATACTCGCTCTTTCAAGTTTCTAACACATGCCTCGGTCCCTCTGAACCATATCCCCAGCACCTTCAGGCCGACAGCCCTGACGGTGAAGGGGACAAAGGATCGGTCAGCCCAGTTCCCAAAGAACATGGCCTCGCTCTTCCCACGATTTACTTTGGCTCCCGAGGCCAGATCGAACAGGTCGCAGACCTGGATCAGTCTGCGCACCGACAGCGGATCCGAGCAGAAGACAGCGACATCGTCCATGTACAGGGAGGCGTTGACCTGAGTGCCTCCACTGCCTGGGATTGTCACTCCTCATATGCCCGGATCCTTCCTGATGGACACAGCAAAGGGTTCTATGCAACTCACAAACAGGACAGGGGAGAGAGGGAAGCCCTGCCTGACTCCAGATTTAATCGGAAAGCTATCTGATTCCCAGCCATTGATTGAGACTGCGCTGTTAGTGTACAGCAGTTGGATCCAATTGGGTTTTGAAACATGTACATGTTGGAAAGTAAAGAAAGCTTCGCTGTCCTTCACCGTCACCCGAACGGTGTTACGTACCCCATGATATGGGGCTCGACTGGTTATAGCCATTGCTTCACGACTACACTTGATCTTTGCCAAAAGGCCGAGAAGCGATTCCATTTGCCTTCCTTGTTACCTGCTGTACCTGCATACTAGCTTACAGCGATTCATGCGCGAGGACACCCAGATCCCTCTGTGCTGAAGCATTTCTGAAGTTTCTCTCCATTTAAATAATAAGTCACCTTTTTATTCTTCTGACCAAAATGGATAACCTCACACTTATCCACGTTAAACTCCATCTGCCAAATTTTGCCCCATTCACCTAACCTGTCCAAATCCATTTGTAAATTTCTTATTTCTTCATTGCAACTTACTTTCCCACCTATTTTGGTGTCATCTGCAAAGTTAGCTATAGTACCTTCTACCCCTGAATCCAAGTAAATAGTTGGGGCCAAAGGACCGAGCCCTGTGGCACCCCACTAGTTACAGCTTGCCATCCACAAAAGACCCATTAATCCTGACTCTCTGCTTTCTGTTGGTTAGCCAATCCTCTAGCCAAGCTAATATATTACCCTAGCTGCGTGTGATCTTATCTTGTGTATTAATCTTTTGTGCGGCACCTTATCAAATGCCTTCTGGAAGTCCAGACATGCTACATCTACAGGATCCCCATTATCCACTTTGCTTGTCACATCTTCAAAGAACTCCAGCAAATTAGTCAAACACGATTTACTCTTCGTAAAGCCATGCCGACTCTGACGGATTGCAATTTGACTTGCATTTTAGGAAGGTAGTGAAGGCATTGGAGAGAGTGCAGAAGAGGTTTACGAGTTTGGTTCCAGGGGCGAGGAAGTTGAGTTATGAAGTAAGATTGGGGAAGCTGGGAATGTATTCCTTGGGGAAAAGAAGTCCGAGAGGAGACTTGATAGAGGTATTGAAAATCATGAGGGGTCGGGAGAGAGTAGATAGGGAGAAACTGTTTGCACCGGGGAAAGGATCGAGAAGGAGAGGGCACAGGTTTAAAGTAACTGGCAAAAGAAGCAAAAGTGACAGGAGCAGCGAGTGGCCAGGGTCTGGAATGCACCGCCTGATAGCGCGGCGGAGGCAGGTTCAATTGAAGAGGGAATGAGATGATTATTTGAAAAGAAAGCATGTGCCGGGTTACGTGGAGAAGGCAGGAGAAAGGCACGAGGTGAAATGTTCATTGGGAGAACTGGTGCAGGCACGACGGGCGGAATGGGCTCCTTGTGCAATGTAAGGATTGTGTGAATGTGGATGTAGAGGTTTCGGAGTAGCTGTGTAAAGTGTGTGAGGTTTGAGGTGTGAGTTTTGATTGTTGCTGTATCAGCAGCAGCGGCAGCGGCAGCAGAGAGCTGGTTTAAAATGTTGTGAGGCGAAAGGTGCAGCTGAGAGAGTGTTTGAGAGGTGTATTTGCAAGTGAAAGCTGTTTTTGTATAAGTGAGGTAGAGTGTTTGTGAGATGAGAGTGCTGTCTGTGAGTGTTGGGTGAGCGTGCGTGTTTTTTGTGTGTAGCTGCTGCGGGTGAGTGAGTGAGAGAGAGAGAGAGAGAGAGAGAAAGAAAGAAAGTTGGATTTTGGAACATGTACATGTTGAGAAGTAAAGAAAGCAGATGTTTGTAAGAAAACTATTTTTAGCATTGAAAATCCCCTGGAAAGGGGAGGGTGCACCGTTCCCAGAGATAATGCAATACCGGGTCGATGCGTGGAGTGGACGGAGCAAGCCCCTATTCCATCTCCCTGCTCCAAAAATCAATTTAATATATGGTCCCCAGATAAGGGACGTATCAGATATTAAACTGATAAGAACAGATTTTTTTTTTTTGTAAAAATATACTTTATTCATAAATTATCTTCAATCACATTCAAAACCATTTCAAAAACAACATTACAAGGGTACAATCCAGGTTAAACTTTTACAAAATGTATCACCAGGTGCATCAGTACAAACAATATTACAGTCATTTACAGCCTTTCATTTTGATCTGTACAGCCCGAGGGGCTCTAAACAGTTCCCAGTCTCTCGGTGCGCTGTGGTAGAAAGGTCTTAGACAGCGACCCTTCCCCATTGCGCCTTTGCGGCAGCTGCCCCAAGCTTTAGTGCGTCCCTCAGCACGTAGTCCTGGACTTTGGATTGTGCCAGTCCGCAACAATCGGTCGGGGACAACTCTTTGTGCTGGAAGACCAACAAGTTTCGGGCAGACCAAAGCGCGTCTTTCACCGAGTTGATGATCCTCCAGCTGCAGTTGATGTTTGTCTCGGTGTGTGTCCCTGGGAACAGCCCGTAGAGCACAGAGTCCTGTGTCACAGAACTGCTCGGGATGAACCTCGACAGCAACCACTGCATCTCTCTCCAGACTTTCTTTGCAAAGGCACAATCCACAAGGAGGTGAACAACGGTCTCTTCCCCACCACAGCCACCTCGAGGGCAACGTGCAGAGGGGGTGAGCCTCCTGGCGTGTAGGAAGGATCTGACGGGGAGGGCCTTTCTCACCACCAGCCAAGCTACGTCTTGGTGCTTGTTGGAAAGTTCTGGCGATGAGGCATTCTGCCAAATGACTTTGACAGTCTGCTCGGGGAACCATCCCACAGGGTCCACCCTCTCCTTTTCCCTCAGGGCCTCTAGGACGTTACGTGCTGACCACTGCCTGATGGACTTGTGGTCAAAGGTGTTTTTCTGCATAAATTTTTCCACCAGGGACAGGTGGTACGGCACGGTCCAACTACTTGGAGCGTTCCGCGGCAGCGTGGCCAGACCCATCCTTCGCAACACCGGGGACAGGTAGAACCTCAGCACGTAGTGACACTTGGTGTTTGCGTACTGAGGGTCTACGCACCGCTTGATGCAGCCTCACACAAAGGTGGCCATCAGTATGAGGGCGATGTTGGGCACGTTTTTTCCCCCTTTATCTAGAGGCTTGTACATCGCGTCCCTGCGGACACGATCCATTTTCGACCTCCAGATAAAGCGGAAGATGGCTCGAGTGATCGCCGTCGCGCAGGAGTCTGGAATGGGCCAGACCTGCGCCACGTACAGCAACAGCGAGAGTACCTCACACCTGATGACCAGGTTCTTACCCACAATGGAGAGGGAGCGTCGCTCCCACATGCCCAGTTTCCTTTTCACCATAGCCACTCGCTCCTTCCAGTTTCTAACGCATGCCCCGGTCCCTCCGAACCATATCCCCAGCACCTTCAGGCCGTCAGCCCTGACAGTGAAGGGGACAAAGGATCGGTCAGCCCAGTTCCCAAAGAACATGGCCTCGCTCTTCCCACGATTTACCTTGGCTCCCGAGGCCAGTTCGAACTGGTCGCAGATGTGCATCAGTCTGCGCACCGACAGCGGATCCGAGCAGAAGACGGCGACGTCGTCCATGTACAGGGAGGCTTTTACCTGAGTGCCTCCACTGCCTGGGATCGTCACTCCTCTTATGCCCGGATCCTTCCTGATGGACTCGGCAAAGGGTTCTATGCAGCACACGAAAAGGACAGGCGAGAGAGGACAGCCCTGCCTGACTCCAGATTTCATCGGAAAGCTATCTGTTTCCCACCCATTGATTGAGACTGCGCTACTGATGTTAGTGTAGAGCAGTTGGATCCAATTTCGAATTCCCTCCCCAAAGCCCATTTTGGAGAGCACATCCCCCATGTAGGTGTGCGATATTCTGTCAAAGGCCTTCTCCTGATCCAAGCTGATGAGGCAGGTATCCACACCCCTGTCCTGTACATAGGCAATCGTATCCCTGAGCAGCGCCAGGCTGTCAGAGATCTTCCTGCCTGGCACAGAGCAGGTCTGGTCAGGGTGAATCACCAATTCCAGAGCGGATTTGACCCGGTTGGCGATGACCTTGGACAGAATCTTATAGTCCACATTCAACAGTGAAATGGGTCGCCAATTTCTAATTTCCTCCCTTTCCCCCTTGTGCTTGTAGATGAGGGTGATGATGCCTTTCCTCATGGATTCTGACATGCTGCCGGCCAGGAGCATACTCTCGTACACTTCTAGCAGGTCTGGGCCGATCAAGTCCCACAGAGCCGAATACAACTCCGCCGGCAAGCCGTCGCTTCCGGGGGTTTTATTCTTCTCGAAGGACTCGAGGGCCTTAGTCAGTTCATCAGGAGTTAGCGGTTTGTCCAGGCTCTCCCGCGTACTGTGGTCTAAGACCTCCGTGATAGAGGACAGGAAGGACTGGGAGGCCGTGCTGTCCGTGGGCTTCACGTCATACAGTCCGGCATAAAAGGATTTGCTGATCCTCAGAATGTCGGACCGTGATGACTTTACTGAGCCGTCTTCTTCCTTCAGGCTGCTGATCACAGAGCTCTCTCTGTGTACCTTTTGGAAGAAGAAACGTGAGCACGTCTCATCCTGCTCCACGGAGCGGACCCTGGAACGGAAGATGATCTTGGAGGCCTCCGAGGCAAAGTGCGAGGCTTGATGGCCCTTCACCTCTTGGAGCTCCTCCTTGACATCGACCCCCATCGACTGCAGCCGGAGCAGATTCTGCATCTTTTTCTGGAGTCGGGACATTTCCCTCTGTTCCTTTCTAGCTTTCTGGGTGCCTTTGCGGATGAAAAACCTCTTGATGCTTCCCTTGATCACTTCCCACCAGTGTGTCAGGGACTCAAAGAGGGGTTTCACGGTTCTCCAACCTTTGTAATCCCTCTTGAGCTCCTCAATGTTCTCTGGGGTCAGCAGTTGCACATTTAGCTTCCATGCCCCCCTGCCCACCCTCAGGTCCTTCTCCAAGTGGCAGTCCGCCAGTAGGAGGCAGTGGTCAGAGAAGAACACCGGCTTGACCTCGGTGGATCTGACTGTGAATGCACGGGACACAAACAGGAAGTCTATCCTGGAACGAATGGACCCGTCTGGCCGCGACCAGGTGTATCTACGCTGCGCTCCCTCTGCAGGGTTGCTGAAGACGTCGTGCAGCTTGGCATCCTTAACTGTTTCCATCAGGGATCTGGACGTAGCGTCCAATCTGCTGCCGGCCCTGCCGGCGAGTGTTGGGTGAGCGTGCGTGTTTTTTGTGTGTAGCTGCTGCGGGTGAGGGAGTGAGAGAGAGAGAGAGAGAGAGAGAGAAAGAAAGAAAGTTGGATTTTGGAACATGTACATGTTGAGAAGTAAAGAAAGCAGATGTTTGTAAGAAAACTATTTTTAGCATTGAAAATCCCCTGGAAAGGGGAGGGTGCACCGTTCCCAGAGATAATGCAATACCGGGTCGATGCGTGGAGTGGACGGAGCAAGCCCCTATTCCATCTCCCTGCTCCAAAAATCAATTTAATATATGGTCCCCAGATAAGGGACGTATCAGATATTAAACTGATAAGAACAGATTTTTTTTTTTTGTAAAAATATACTTTATTCATAAATTATCTTCAATCACATTCAAAACCATTTCAAAAACAACATTACAAGGGTACAATCCAGGTTAAACTTTTACAAAATGTATCACCAGGTGCATCAGTACAAACAATATTACAGTCATTTACAGCCTTTCATTTTGATCTGTACAGCCCGAGGGGCTCTAAACAGTTCCCAGTCTCTCGGTGCGCTGTGGTAGAAAGGTCTTAGACAGCGACCCTTCCCCATTGCGCCTTTGCGGCAGCTGCCCCAAGCTTTAGTGCGTCCCTCAGCACGTAGTCCTGGACTTTGGATTGTGCCAGTCCGCAACAATCGGTCGGGGACAACTCTTTGTGCTGGAAGACCAACAAGTTTCGGGCAGACCAAAGCGCCTCTTTCACCGAGTTGATGATCCTCCAGCTGCAGTTGATGTTTGTCTCGGTGTGTGTCCCTGGGAACAGCCCGTAGAGCACAGAGTCCTGTGTCACAGAACTGCTCGGGATGAATCTCGACAGCAACCACTGCATCTCTCTCCAGACTTTCTTTGCAAAGGCACAATCCACAAGGAGGTGGACAACGGTCTCTTCCCCACCACAGCCACCTCGAGGGCAACGTGCAGAGGGGGTGAGCTTCCTGGCGTGTAGGAAGGATCTGACGGGGAGGGCCTTTCTCACCACCAGCCAAGCTACGTCTTGGTGCTTGTTGGAAAGTTCTGGCGATGAGGCATTCTGCCAAATGACTTTGACAGTCTGCTCGGGGAACCATCCCACAGGGTCCACCCTCTCCTTATCCCTCAGGGCCTCTAGGACGTTACGTGCTGACCACTGCCTGATGGACTTGTGGTCAAAGGTGTTTTTCTGCATAAATTTTTCCACCAGGGACAGGTGGTACGGCACGGTCCAACTACTTGGAGCGTTCCGCGGCAGCGTGGCCAGACCCATCCTTCACAACACCGGGGACAGGTAGAACCTCAGCACGTAGTGACACTTGGTGTTTGCGTACTGAGGGTCTACGCACCGCTTGATGCAGCCACACACAAAGGTGGCCATCAGTATGAGGGCGATGTTGGGCACGTTTTTTCCCCCTTTATCTAGAGGCTTGTACATCGCGTCCCTGCGGACACGATCCATTTTCGACCTCCAGATAAAGCGGAAGATGGCTCGAGTGATCGCCGTCGCGCAGGAGTCTGGAATGGGCCAGACCTGCGCCACGTACAGCAACAGCGAGAGTACCTCACACCTGATGACCAGGTTCTTACCCGCAATGGAGAGGGAGCGTCGCTCCCACATGCCCAGTTTCCTTTTCACCATAGCCACTCGCTCCTTCCAGTTTCTAACGCATGCCCCGGTCCCTCCGAACCATATCCCCAGCACCTTCAGGCCGTCAGCCCTGACAGTGAAGGGGACAAAGGATCGGTCAGCCCAGTTCCCAAAGAACATGGCCTCGCTCTTCCCACGATTTACCTTGGCTCCCGAGGCCAGTTCGAACTGGTCGCAGATGTGCATCAGTCTGCGCACCGACAGCGGATCCGAGCAGAAGACGGCGACGTCGTCCATGTACAGGGAGGCTTTTACCTGAGTGCCTCCACTGCCTGGGATCGTCACTCCTCTTATGCCCGGATCCTTCCTGATGGACTCGGCAAAGGGTTCTATGCAGCACACGAAAAGGACAGGCGAGAGAGGACAGCCCTGCCTGACTCCAGATTTCATCGGAAAGCTATCTGTTTCCCACCCATTGATTGAGACTGCGCTACTGATGTTAGTGTAGAGCAGTTGGATCCAATTTCGAATTCCCTCCCCAAAGCCCATTTTGGAGAGCACATCCCCCATGTAGGTGTGCGATATTCTGTCAAAGGCCTTCTCCTGATCCAAGCTGATGAGGCAGGTATCCACACCCCTGTCCTGTACATAGGCAATCGTATCCCTGAGCAGCGCCAGGCTGTCAGAGATCTTCCTGCCTGGCACAGAGCAGGTCTGGTCAGGGTGAATCACCAATTCCAGAGCGGATTTGACCCGATTGGCGATGACCTTGGACAGAATCTTATAGTCCATATTCAACAGTGAAATGGGTCGCCAATTTCTAATTTCCTCCCTTTCCCCCTTGTTCTTGTAGATGAGGGTGATGATGCCTTTCCTCATGGATTCTGACATACTACCGGCCAGGAGCATACTCTCGTACACCCCTAGCAGGTCTGGGCCGATCAAGTCCCACAGAGCCGAATACAACTCCGCCGGCAAGCCGTCGCTTCCGGGAGTTTTACTCTTCTCGAAGGACTCGAGGGCCTTAGTCAGTTCATCAGGAGTTAGCGGTTTGTCTAGGCTCTCCCGCGTACTGTGGTCTAAGACCTCCGTGATAGAGGACAGGAAGGACTGGGAGGCCGTGCTGTCCGTGGGCTTCACGTCATACAGTCCGGCATAAAAGGATTTGCTGATCCTCAGAATGTCGGACCGTGATGACTTTACTGAGCCGTCTTCTTCCTTCAGGCTGCTGATCACAGAGCGCTCTCTGTGTACCTTTTGGAAGAAGAAACGTGAGCACGTCTCATCCTGCTCCACGGAGCGGACTCTGGAACGGAAGATGATCTTGGAGGCCTCCGAGGCAAAGTGCGAGGCTTGCTGGCCCTTCACCTCTTGGAGCTCCTCCTTGACATCGACCCCCATCGACTGCAGCCGGAGCAGATTCTGCATCTTTTCCTGGAGTCGGGACATTTCCCTCCGTTCCTTTCTAGCTTTCTGGGTGCCTTTGCGGATGAAAAACCTCTTGATGCTTCCCTTGATCACTTCCCACCAGTGTGTCAGGGACTCAAAGAGGGGTTTCACGGTTCTCCAACCTTTGTAATCCCTCTTGAGCTCCTCAATGTTCTCTGGGGTCAGCAGTTGCACATTTAGCTTCCATGCCCCCCTGCCCACCCTCAGGTCCTTCTCCAAGTGGCAGTCCGCCAGTAGGAGGCAGTGGTCAGAGAAGAACACCGGCTTGACCTCGGTGGATCTGACTGTGAATGCACGGGACACAAACAGGAAGTCTATCCTGGAACGAATGGACCCCTCTGGCCGCGACCAGGTGTATCTACGCTGCGCTCCGTCTGCAGGGTTGCTGAAGACGTCGTGCAGCTTGGCATCCTTAACTGTTTCCATCAGGGATCTGGATGTAGCGTCCAATCTGCTTCGGGCCCTGCCGGATCGTCCAGCCGCATCGATGATGCAGTTGAAGTCACCGCCCAGAATGACCGGCCTGGAGGTCGCCAGCAGCAATGGGAGCTGCTGAAAAACCGCGAGCCGCTTGCCCTTTTGTGCCGGGGGGTACATGTTAATTAACCGGAGTGGAGCATTCTTGTACATTGCGTCTGCTACCAGGAGGTGCCCGCCCACCACCTCCTTAACCTCGGAGACGGCGAAGTTGCCTCCCTGCAGCAGAATACCCAGGCCGGAGGAACGAGAGTCGTTTCCTCCCGACCAGATCGATGGCCCATGGGACCACCATCGTGACCGTTGCCTGTAGGAGCTGAGGTGCGGTATCGCACACTCCTGCAGAAACAACAGGTCAGCTTTGACCTTGGCAAGGTAGTCCAAGGTCGCAGCACATCGTGTAGTAGATTTAATGCTACGCACATTTATGGATACAATCTTTACACCCATTTTAAAGCATTTAGTCTCTTACCAAACCTGTTGTCTCCGAGAGTCCCAGAACTTTGGTCTGCTCCTGCATACCCATGGTGTTCACAAATTGCCTCACTTTGGATGGGCTGAGGAAACTGTCCTGAACCTCCCCATTGGAGATGTTCTGCTCAGGTGGCATCTGGGGGTTCGTGTAGAGGACGGGATTTGAAATGTCCTCTGTTGGAGAAGCTTCCCCAATCCTCTCCCCCTCTTTGGCGTCGCTGCTCCCGGCTTCCCGGAGCTGGGGTGCGCTGAGCGCTTCACTGCTCCCAGATTGCTGGGGCTGGGGTGAGCTGGCCTCTTCGGGTTGTAGGCAAAGTCGGGGTGCGCTGGTCTCCTCATTGTCTCCAATGTTCTGGAGCTCGGGTGTCTCGTCTTCCAAATCCCTAGAGCTTTTGCGCTTCTTCTGTAGGTGCCGCCCCGGCACATCTTCGTCCGAAGAGCAGCTGCCCTTTTCATCCGTGTCGGATGGGAGACGCCTCTTGCCTCTTGTCTGGGAAGTGGCTTGGTCCCTTCTTAGCCCCTTCTTCCTTTTGGCTCTCTTCACCAGCTGCCACTCCCCCTACTGATTTTCCGCTGCTGCCTCCTCCTCCATTGATTCGCTCTCCTGAGGAGTGGGAGGTTCAGGGGCAGTGCTGTTGATTGGCTATCTGCTGCCTCAATCTTTTCCTCCACCTTGTCTCTCTCTGTGTCCTCCTTTGTCCCGTTGTTCTCACTGGGGGCCATGTTGCTTGGAGTGTTGCAAGTGTCTTTGGTAGTAGTGACACGAAGCATTTCTTCTGCTTCCCCCTCATTGGCTTTGGCTGCCCGTGCATAAGTGAGACAGCGTTTGGGGCAGGTCCTGTAGAGTTGACCTGCCTCGCCACACAGGTTACAGTACTTAGTCTGTTTGCAGTCCTTTGTCCGGTTCCTGTTTGCAGTTCTTGCAGAGGGCGGCGCTGCAGTTGGCCGCCACATGACCAGACTTGCCGCATGAGCGACAAAGTTTGGGTTGCCCAGCGTAGACAAGGAAGCCACGGCTTGGAAGATGGCTCCCTTACCGTCGGTCTTGACCGTGACCTTAACCTGGCGTTTGCATGTCCAAATCCCGAAGGCGTCTCTAACCTCGGTGCAGCTCCCAACCTTGTCGACGTACCTGGAAAGGAAGGTGAGCACGTCGGCGACAGGGACGTAGGGGTTGTAGAGATGCACCGTCACCACACGGTCCCGTTGCAACGGCAGAGCAAAGAGCGGCTCCACCGTCAGGATCTTCATCTCCGGCTGGTGTCTCTTCTCCTCGAACACCTTCAGGAACTTGACGCAAGCTGCCACACGCTTGAAAGTCACGTCGCAACATCCAGCGCTGGGGAAGTCTCGCAGGGAGTAGATCTCATCCGCTTCAAATCCACACGCCTTCAACAGGATCCGCTTGATGAAGAAGGCCCGATCCATGAGTGCTCCTCCTTCGCTGTCCTTCACCGTCACCCGAACGGTGTTACGTACCCCATCATATGGGGCTCGACTGGTTATAGCCATTGCTTCACGACTACACTTGATCTTAGCCAAAAGGCCGAGAAGCGATTCCATTTGCCTTCCTTGTTACCTGCTGTACCTGCATACTAGCTTTCAGCGATTCGTGCGCGAGGACACCCAGATCCCTCTGTGCTGAAGCATTTCTGAAGTTTCTCTCCATTTGAATAATAAGTCGCCTTTTTATTCTTCTGACCAAAATGGATAACCGCACACTTATTAAACTTATTTAACTTAATTAAACTCCATCTGCCAAATTTTGGCCCATTCACCTAACCTGTCCATATCCATTTGTAAATTTCTCATTTCTTCATTGCAACTTACTTTCCCACCTATTTTGGTGTCATCTGCAAATTTAGCTATAGTACCTTCTACTCCTGAATCCAAGTAAATAGTTGGGGCCCGAGGACCGAACCCTGTGGCACCCCACTAGTTACAGCTTGCCATCCACAAAAGACCCATTTATCTTGACTCTCTGCTTTCTGTTGGTTAGCCAATCCTCTATCCAAGCTAATATATTACCCTTAGCTGCGTGTGATCTTATCTTGTGTATTAATCTTTTGTGCGGCACCTTATCAAATGCCTTCTGGAAGTCCAGACATACTACATCTACAGGATCCCCGTTATCCACTTTGCTTGTCACATCTTCAAAGAACTCCAGCAAATTAGTCAAACACGATTTACTCTTCGTAAAGCCATGCCGACTCTGAGGGATTGCATTTTGACTTGCATTTTAGGAAGGTAGTGGAGGCATTGGAGAGAGTGCAGAAGAGGTTTACGAGTTTGGTTCCAGGGGCGAGGAAGTTGAGTTATGAAGTAAGATTGGAGAAGTTGGGACTGTATTCCTTGGGGAAAAGAAGTCTGAGAGGAGACTTGATAGAGGTATTGAAAATCATGAGGGGTCTGGAGAGAGTAGATAGGGAGAAACTGTTTGCACCGGGGCAAGGATCGAGAAGGAGAGGGCACAGGTTTAAAGTAACTGGCAAAAGAAGCAAAAGCGATAGGAGCAGCGAGCGGTCAGGGTCTGGAATGCACCGCCTGATAGCGCGGCGGAGGCAGGTTCAATTGAAGAGGGAATGAGATGATTATTTGAAAAGAAAGCATGTGCCGGGTTACGTGGAGAAGGCAGGAGAAAGGCACGAGGTGAAATGTTCACCGGGAGAGCTGGTGCAGGCACGACGGGCGGAATGGGCTCCTTGTGCAATGTAAGGATTGTGTGAATGTGGATGTAGAGGTTTCGGAGTAGCTGTGTAAAGTGTGTGAGCATTGAGGTGTGAGTTTTGATTGTTGCTGTGTCAGCAGCGGCAGCGGCAGCAGAGAGCTGGTTTAAAATGTTGTGAGGCGAAAGGTGCAGCTGAGAGAGTGTTTGAGAGGTGTATTTGCAAGTGAAAGCTGTTTTTGTATAAGTGAGGTAGAGTGTTTGTGAGATGAGAGTGCTGTCTGTGAGTGTTGGGTGAGCGTGCATGTTTTTTGTGTGTAGCTGCTGCGGGTGAGTGAGTGAGTGAGAGAGAGAGAGAGAGAGAGAGAAAGAAAGAAAGTTGGATTTTGGAACATGTACATGTTGAGAAGTAAAGAAAGCAGATGTTTGTAAGAAAACTATTTTTAGCATTGAAAATCCCCTGGAAAGGGGAGGGTGCACCGTTCCCAGAGATACTGCAATACCAGGTCGATGCGTGGAGTGGACGGAGCAAGCCCCTATTCCATCTCCCTGCTCCAAAAATCAATTTAATATATGGTCCCCAGATAAGGGACGTATCAGATATTAAACTGATAAGAACAGATTTTTTTTTTTTTTTTTTTGTAAAAATATACTTTATTCATAAATTATCTTCAATCACATTCAAAACCATTTCAAAAACAACATTACAAGGGTACAATCCAGGTTAAACTTTTACAAAATGTATCACCAGGTGCATCAGTACAAACAATATTACAGTCATTTACAGCCTTTCATTTTGATCTGTACAGCCCGAGGGGCTCTAAACAGTTCCCAGTCTCTCGGTGCGCTGTGGTAGAAAGGTCTTAGACAGCGACCCTTCCCCATTGCGCCTTTGCGGCAGCTGCCCCAAGCTTTAGTGCGTCCCTCAGCACGTAGTCCTGGACTTTGGATTGTGCCAGTCCGCAACAATCGGTCGGGGACAACTCTTTGTGCTGGAAGACCAACAAGTTTCGGGCAGACCAAAGCGCCTCTTTCACCGAGTTGATGATCCTCCAGCTGCAGTTGATGTTTGTCTCGGTGTGTGTCCCTGGGAACAGCCCGTAGAGCAAAGAGTCCTGTGTCACAGAGCTGCTCGGGATGAACCTCGACAGCAACCACTGCATCTCTCTCCAGACTTTCTTTGCAAAGGCACAATCCACAAGGAGGTGAACAACGGTCTCTTCCCCACCACAGCCACCTCGAGGGCAACGTGCAGAGGGGGTGAGCTTCCTTGCGTGTAGGAAGGATCTGACGGGGAGGGCCTTTCTCACCACCAGCCAAGCTACGTCTTGGTGCTTGTTGGAAAGTTCTGGCGATGAGGCATTCTGCCAAATGACTTTGACAGTCTGCTCGGGGAACCATCCCACAGGGTCCACCCTCTCCTTATCCCTCAGGGCCTCTAGGACGTTACGTGCTGACCACTGCCTGATGGACTTGTGGTCAAAGGTGTTTTTCTGCATCAATTTTTCCACCAGGGACAGGTGGTACGGCACGGTCCAACTACTTGGAGCGTTCCGCGGCAGCGTGGCCAGACCCATCCTTCACAACACCGGGGACAGGTAGAACCTCAGCACGTAGTGACACTTGGTGTTTGCGTACTGAGGGTCTACGCACCGCTTGATGCAGCCACACACAAAGGTGGCCATCAGTATGAGGGCGATGTTGGGCACGTTTTTTCCCCCTTTATCTAGAGGCTTGTACATCGCGTCCCTGCGGACACGATCCATTTTCGACCTCCAGATAAAGCGGAAGATGGCTCGAGTGATCGCCGTCGCGCAGGAGTCTGGAATGGGCCAGACCTGCGCCACGTACAGCAACAGCGAGAGTACCTCACACCTGATGACCAGGTTCTTACCCGCAATGGAGAGGGAGCGTCGCTCCCACATGCCCAGTTTCCTTTTCACCATAGCCACTCGCTCCTTCCAGTTTCTAACGCATGCCCCGGTCCCTCCGAACCATATCCCCAGCACCTTCAGGCCGTCAGCCCTGACAGTGAAGGGGACAAAGGATCGGTCAGCCCAGTTCCCAAAGAACATGGCCTCGCTCTTCCCACGATTTACCTTGGCTCCCGAGGCCAGTTCGAACTGGTCGCAGATGTGCATCAGTCTGCGCACCGACAGCGGATCCGAGCAGAAGACGGCGACGTCGTCCATGTACAGGGAGGCTTTTACCTGAGTGCCTCCACTGCCTGGGATCGTCACTCCTCTTATGCCCGGATCCTTCCTGATGGACTCGGCAAAGGGTTCTATGCAGCACACGAAAAGGACAGGCGAGAGAGGACAGCCCTGCCTGACTCCAGATTTCATCGGAAAGCTATCTGTTTCCCACCCATTGATTGAGACTGCGCTACTGATGTTAGTGTAGAGCAGTTGGATCCAATTTCGAATTCCCTCCCCAAAGCCCATTTTGGAGAGCACATCCCCCATGTAGGTGTGCGATATTCTGTCAAAGGCCTTCTCCTGATCCAAGCTGATGAGGCAGGTATCCACACCCCTGTCCTGTACATAGGCAATCGTATCCCTGAGCAGCGCCAGGCTGTCAGAGATCTTCCTGCCTGGCACAGAGCAGGTCTGGTCAGGGTGAATCACCAATTCCAGAGCGGATTTGACCCGATTGGCAATGACCTTGGACAGAATCTTATAGTCCATATTCAACAGTGAAATGGGTCGCCAATTTCTAATTTCCTCCCTTTCCCCCTTGTGCTTGTAGATGAGGGTGATGATGCCTTTCCTCATGGATTCTGACATACTACCGGCCAGGAGCATACTCTCGTACACTCCTAGCAGGTCTGGGCCGATCAAGTCCCACAGAGCCGAATACAACTCCGCCGGCAAGCCGTCGCTTCCGGGAGTTTTACTCTTCTCGAAGGACTCGAGGGCCTTAGTCAGTTCATCAGGAGTTAGCGGTTTGTCTAGGCTCTCCCGCGTACTGTGGTCTAAGACCTCCGTGATAGAGGACAGGAAGGACTGGGAGGCCGTGCTGTCCGTGGGCTTCACGTCATACAGTCCGGCATAAAAGGATTTGCTGATCCTCAGAATGTTGGACCGTGATGACTTTACTGAGCCGTCTTCTTCCTTCAGGCTGCTGATCACAGAGCGCTCTCTGTGTACCTTTTGGAAGAAGAAACGTGAGCACGTCTCATCCTGCTCCACGGAGCGGACTCTGGAACGGAAGATGATCTTGGAGGCCTCCGAGGCAAAGTGCGAGGCTTGCTGGCCCTTCACTTCTTGGAGCTCCTCCTTGACATCGACCCCCATCGACTGCAGCCGGAGCAGATTCTGCATCTTTTTCTGGAGTCGGGACATTTCCCTCTGTTCCTTTCTAGCTTTCTGGGTGCCTTTGAGGATGAAGAACCTCTTGATGCTTCCCTTGATCGCTTCCCACCAGTGTGTCAGGGACTCAAAGAGGGGTTTCACGGTTCTCCAACCTTTGTAATCCCTCTTGAGCTCCTCAATGTTCTCTGGGGTCAGCAGTTGCACATTTAGCTTCCATGCCCCCCTGCCCACCCTCAGGTCTTCCTCCAAGTGGCAGTCCGCCAGTAGGAGGCAGTGGTCAGAGAAGAACACCGGCTTGACCTCGGTGGATCTGACTGTGAATGCACGGGACACAAACAGGAAGTCTATCCTGGAACGAATGGACCCGTCTGGCCGCGACCAGGTGTATCTACGCTGCGCTCCGTCTGCAGGGTTGCTGAAGACGTCGTGCAGCTTGGCATCCTTAACTGTTTCCATCAGGGATCTGGACGTAGCGTCCAATCTGCTGCCGGCCCTGTCGGATCGTCCAGCCGCATCGATGATGCAGTTGAAGTCACCGCCCAGAATGACCGGCCTGGAGGTCGCCAGCAGCAGTGGGAGCTGCTGAAAAACCTCCAGCCGCTCAGCCCCTTGTGCCGGGCCATACACGTTAATTAACCGGAGTGGAGCGTTCTTGTACATTACGTCTGCTACGAGGAGTCGCCCGCCCACCACCTCCTTGACCTCGGAGACGGTGAAGTTGCCTCCCCGCAGCAGAATACCCAGGCCGGAGGAACGAGAGTCGTTTCCGCCCGACCAGATCGATGGCCCGTGGGACCACCATCGTGACCATTGCCTGTAGGAGCTGAGGTGCGGTATCGCACACTCCTGCAGAAACAACAGGTCAGCTTTGACCTTGGCTAGGTAGTCCAAGGTCGCAACACATCGCGTAGTAGATTTAATGCTACGCACATTTATGGATACAATCTTTAAACCCATTTTAAAGCATTTATTCTCCTACCAAACCCACTGTCTCTGAGAGTCCCAGACCTTTAGTCTGCTCCTTCATACCCGTAGTGAGCTCAAATTCCTTCACTTTGGATGGGCTGAGGTAGATCTCCTTGGCCGTGTTCTGCTCCAGTGGCATCTGGAGGTTCACGTAGAGAGCGGGTTTTGAGATGACCTTTGCTGGAGAAGCTTCTCCAAAACTCACCCCCTCTGGGGTGTTGCTGTTCCCGGCTTCCTGGAGCTGGGGTGCGATGATTGCCTCACTGCTCCCAGATTCCAGGGGCTGTGGTGCACTGGCCTCCTCAGGTTGCAGGCAAAGTTGGGGTGCGGTGGTCTCCTTGTTGTCTCCAATTTTCTGGAGCTCGGGTGTCTCGTCCTCCAACGCCCTGGAGCTTTGCCGCCTCATCTGTCGGTGCCGCTCTGGCACTTCATCATCCGAAGAGCTGCTGCCCTTGTCATCCGTGTCGGATGGGAGACGCCTCTTGCCGCTTCTCTGGGAAACGCCTTTGCTTCTTCTTCGCTCCCTCTTACTTTTCTTGTTCTTCACCGTCCGCCACTCCCCCTGCTGCTTTTCCACTGCTGCCTCCTCCTCCATTGATTCGCTGTCCTGAGGACTGGGAGGTTCAGGGGGTAGTGCTGTTGATTGGCTCTCTGTTGCCTCAATCTCTTTCTCCACCTTGTCTCTCTCTGTGTCCTCCTTTGTCCCGTTGAGCTCCCTGGGGGCCTTGGTGGTTGGAGTGACACGAAACATTTCTTCTGCTTCCCCCTGGTCGGCTTTGGCTGCCTGTGCGTAAGTACGGCAGCGTTTGGGGCAGGTCCTGTAGAGGTGACTTGCCTCGCCACACAGGTTGCAGCACTTGGCCTGTTTGCAGTCTTTTGTCTGGTGCCCTTCCTGTTTGCAGATATTGCAGAGGGAGGCGCTGCAGTTGGCCGCCACATGACCAGACTTGCCGCATGAGCGACAAAGCTTGGGTTGCCCAGCGTAGACCAGGTAGCCACGGTTTCCCCCGATAGCGAAACTGGAGGGAGGGTGGAAAATGGCTCCCTTACCATCGGTCTTTAGCGTGACCTTAAACAGGCGTTTGCCTGTCCAGATCCCCAAGTCGTCTCGAATCTCGGTGCCGCTCCCCACCTTATCGAAGTACCTGGTGAGGAAGGTGACCACGTCGGCGACAGGGACGAAGGGGTTGTACACATGCACCATCACCACACGTTCCCGTTGCAACGGCAGAGAAAAGTGCGGCTCCGCCGTCAGGATCTTCATCTCCGGCAGGTCTCTCTTCTCCTCGAACACCCTCAGGAGCCGGACGCAGTCTGCCACCCGCTTGAACGTCACGTCAAAGTAACCGCCTTTGCGGGAGTCGTGCAGGGTGAAGATCTCCGGAGCTTGGAAGCCGCACGCCTTCAACAGGATCCTCCTGGTGAAGAAGCCCCGATCCATAGGTGATCCTCCTTCGCTGTGGTTCACCGTGACTCGGACGGTGATAGGTAGCCCACGGTATGGATTTGGATTGCGATTGGTTATCGCCCTTCCATCCCGACCTTGCCTTGGCAGGACCATGGTGTCGCCCCTGCAACACTTGATCTTAGCCAAAAGGCCGAGAAGCGATTCCATTTGCCTTCCTTGTTACCTGCTGTACCTGCATACTAGCTTTCAGCGATTCGTGCGCGAGGACACCCAGATCCCTCTGTGCTGAAGCATTTCTGAAGTTTCTCTCCATTTGAATAATAAGTCGCCTTTTTATTCTTCTGACCAAAATGGATAACCGCACACTTATTAAACTTATTTAACTTAATTAAACTCCATCTGCCAAATTTTGGCCCATTCACCTAACCTGTCCATATCCATTTGTAAATTTCTCATTTCTTCATTGCAACTTACTTTCCCACCTATTTTGGTGTCATCTGCAAATTTAGCTATAGTACCTTCTACTCCTGAATCCAAGTAAATAGTTGGGGCCCGAGGACCGAACCCTGTGGCACCCCACTAGTTACAGCTTGCCATCCACAAAAGACCCATTTATCTTGACTCTCTGCTTTCTGTTGGTTAGCCAATCCTCTATCCAAGCTAATATATTACCCTTAGCTGCGTGTGATCTTATCTTGTGTATTAATCTTTTGTGCGGCACCTTATCAAATGCCTTCTGGAAGTCCAGACATACTACATCTACAGGATCCCCGTTATCCACTTTGCTTGTCACATCTTCAAAGAACTCTAGCAAATTAGTCAAACACGATTTACTCTTCGTAAAGCCATGCCGACTCTGAGGGATTGCATTTTGACTTGCATTTTAGGAAGGTAGTGGAGGCATTGGAGAGAGTGCAGAAGAGGTTTACGAGTTTGGTTCCAGGGGCGAGGAAGTTGAGTTATGAAGTAAGATTGGAGAAGTTGGGACTGTATTCCTTGGGGAAAAGAAGTCTGAGAGGAGACTTGATAGAGGTATTGAAAATCATGAGGGGTCTGGAGAGAGTAGATAGGGAGAAACTGTTTGCACCGGGGCAAGGATCGAGAAGGAGAGGGCACAGGTTTAAAGTAACTGGCAAAAGAAGCAAAAGCGATAGGAGCAGCGAGCGGTCAGGGTCTGGAATGCACCGCTTGATAGCGCGGCGGAGGCAGGTTCAATTGAAGAGGGAATCAGATGATTATTTGAAAAGAAAGCATGTGCCGGGTTACGTGGAGAAGGCAGGAGAAAGGCACGAGGTGAAATGTTCACCGGGAGAGCTGGTGCAGGCACGACGGGCGGAATGGGCTCCTTGTGCAATGTAAGGATTGTGTGAATGTGGATGTAGAGGTTTCGGAGTAGCTGTGTAAAGTGTGTGAGCTTTGAGGTGTGAGTTTTGATTGTTGCTGTGTCAGCAGCGGCAGCGGCAGCGGCAGCAGAGAGCTGGTTTAAAATGTTGTGAGGCGAAAGGTGCAGCTGAGAGAGTGTTTGAGAGGTGTATTTGCAAGTGAAATCTGTTTTTGTATAAGTGAGGTAGAGTGTTTGTGAGATGAGAGTGCTGTCTGTGAGTGTTGGGTGAGCGTGCGTGTTTTTTGTGTGTAGCTGCTGCGGGTGAGTGAGTGAGTGAGAGAGAGAGAGTGAGAGAGAGAGAGAGAGAAAGAAAGAAAGTTGGATTTTGGAACATGTACATGTTGAGAAGTAAAGAAAGCAGATGTTTGTAAGAAAACTATTTTTAGCATTGAAAATCCCCTGGAAAGGGGAGGGTGCACCGTTCCCAGAGATACTGCAATACCGGGTCGATGCGTGGAGTGGACGGAGCAAGCCCCTATTCCATCTCCCTGCTCCAAAAATCAATTTAATATATGGTCCCCAGATAAGGGACGTATCAGATATTAAACTGATAAGAACAGATTTTTTATTTTTTTTTTTTGTTTTTGTAAAAATATACTTTATTCATAAAATATCTTCAATCACATTCCAAACCATTTCAAAAACAACATTACAAGGGTACAATCCAGGTTAAACTTTTACAAAATGTATCACCAGGTGCATCAGTACAAACAATATTACAATCATTTACAGCCTTTCATTTTGATCTGTACAGCCCGAGGGGCTCTAAACAGTTCCCAGCCCCTCGGTGCGCTGTGGTAGAAAGGTCTTAGACAGCGACCCTTCCCCATTGCGCCTTTGCGGCAGCTGCCCCAAGCTTTAGTGCGTCCCTCAGCACGTAGTCCTGGACTTTGGATTGTGCCAGTCCGCAACAATCGGTCGGGGACAACTCTTTGTGCTGGAAGACCAACAAGTTTCGGGCAGACCAAAGCGCCTCTTTCACCGAGTTGATGATCCTCCAGCTGCAGTTGATGTTTGTCTCGGTGTGTGTCCCTGGGAACAGCCCGTAGAGCACAGAGTCCTGTGTCACAGAACTGCTCGGGATGAACCTCGACAGCAACCACTGCATCTCTCTCCAGACTTTCTTTGCAAAGGCACAATCCACAAGGAGGTGGACAACGGTCTCTTCCCCACCACAGCCACCTCGAGGGCAACGTGCAGAGGGGGTGAGCTTCCTGGCGTGTAGGAAGGATCTGACGGGGAGGGCCTTTCTCACCACCAGCCAAGCTTCGTCTTGGTGCTTGTTGGAAAGTTCTGGCGATGAGGCATTCTGCCAAATGACTTTGACAGTCTGCTCGGGGAACCATCCCACAGGGTCCACCCTCTCCTTATCCCTCAGGGCCTCTAGGACGTTACGTGCTGACCACTGCCTGATGGACTTGTGGTCAAAGGTGTTTTTCTGCATCAATTTTTCCACCAGGGACAGGTGGTACGGCACGGTCCAACTACTTGGAGCGTTCCGCGGCAGCGTGGCCAGACCCATCCTTCGCAACACCGGGGACAGGTAGAACCTCAGCACGTAGTGACACTTGGTGTTTGCGTAGTGAGGGTCTACGCACCGCTTGATGCAGCCGCACACAAAGGTGGCCATCAGTATGAGGGCGATGTTGGGCACGTTTTTTCCCCCTTTATCTAGAGGCTTGTACATCGCGTCCCTGCGGACACGATCCATTTTCGACCTCCAGATAAAGCGGAAGATGGCTCGAGTGATCGCCATCGCGCAGGAGTCTGGAATGGGCCAGACCTGCGCCACGTACAGCAACAGTGAGAGTACCTCACACCTGATGACCAGGTTCTTTCCCGCAATGGAGAGGGAGCGTCGCTCCCACATGCCCAGTTTCCTTTTCACCATAGCCACTCGCTCCTTCCAGTTTCTAACGCATGCCCCGGTCCCTCCGAACCATATCCCCAGCACCTTCAGGCCGTCAGCCCTGACAGTGAAGGGGACAAAGGATCGGTCAGCCGAGTTGCCGAGTCCATCAGGAAGGATCCGGGCATAAGAGGAGTGACGATCCCAGGCAGTGGAGGCACTCAGGTAAAAGCCTCCCTGTACATGGACGACGTCGCCGTCTTCTGCTCGGATCCGCTGTCGGTGCGCAGACTGATGCACATCTGCGACCAGTTCGAACTGGCCTCGGGAGCCAAGGTAAATCGTGGGAAGAGCGAGGCCATGTTCTTTGGGAACTGGGCTGACCGATCCTTTGTCCCCTTCACTGTCAGGGCTGACGGCCTGAAGGTGCTGGGGATATGGTTCGGAGGGACCGGGGCATGCGTTAGAAACTGGAAGGAGCGAGTGGCTATGGTGAAAAGGAAACTGGGCATGTGGGAGCGACGCTCCCTCTCCTTTGCGGGTAAGAACCTGGTCATCAGGTGCGAGGCACTCTCGCTGTTGCTGTACGTGGCGCAGGTCTGGCCCATTCCAGACTCCTGCGCGATGGCGATCACTCGAGCCATCTTCCGCTTTATCTGGAGGTCGAAAATGGATCGTGTCCGCAGGGACGCGATGTACAAGCCTCTAGATAAAGGGGGAAAAAACGTGCCCAACGTCGCCCTCATACTGATGGCCACCTTTGTGTGTGGCTGCATCAAGCGGTGCGTAGACCCTCAGTACGCAAACACCAAGTGTCACTACGTGCTGAGGTTCTACCTGTCCCCGGTGTTGCGACGGATGGGTCTGGCCACGCTGCCGCGGAACGCTCCGAGTAGTTGGACCGTGCCGTACCACCTGTCCCTGGTGGAAAAATTTATGCAGAAAAACACCTTTGACCACGAGTCCATCAGGCAGTGGTCAGCACGTAACGTCCTAGAGGCCCTGAGGAAAAAGGAGAGGGTGGACCCTGTGGGATGGTTCCCCCAGCAGACTGTCAAAGTCATTTGGCAGAATGCCTCATCGCCAGAACTTTCCAACAAGCACCAAGACGTGGCTTGGCTGGTGGTGAGAAAGGCCCTCCCCGTCAGATCCTTCCTACACGCCAGGAGTCTCATCCCCTCTGCACGTTGCCCTCGAGGTGGCTGTGGTGGGGAAGAGACCGTTGTTCACCTCCTTGTGGATTGTGTCTTTGCAAAGAAGGTCTGGAGAGAGATGCAGTGGTTTCTGTCGAGGTTCATCCCGAGCAGTTCTGTGACACAGGACTCTGTGCTCTACGGGCTGTTCCCAGGGACACACACCGAGACAAACATCAACTGCAGCTGGAGGATCATCAACTCGGTGAAAGACGCGCTTTGGCCTGCCCGAAACTTGTTGGTCTTCCAGCACAAAGAGTTGTCCCCGACCGATTGTTGCGGACTGGCACAATCCAAAGTCCAGGACTACATGCTGAGGGACGCACTAAAGCTTGAGGCAGCTGCCGCAAAGGCGCAATGGGGAAGGGTCGCTGTCTAAGACCTTTCTGCCACAGCGCACCGAGAGACTGGGAACTGTTTAGAGCCTCTCGGGCTGTACAGCTCAAAATGAAAGGCTGTAAATGATTATAATATTGTTTGTACTGATGCACCTGGTGATACATTTTGTAAAAGTTTAACCTGGATTGTACCCTTGTAATGGTGTTTTTGAAATGGTTTGGAATGTGATTGAAGATATTTTATGAATAAAGTATATTTTTGCAAAAAAAAAGGTTCTCCCAGGACGAGGCTAGCCCATTGCACTTCGGGTGTGCTGACGCCTGCGATGTCCCCAAATGCGGGATACTCGACTGCAAAATTTGTGGTAGTGGGGGACTGCGTTCGCGCTCTCCCCTGATTCACGATTCAAAAAATAGACTTCACATCATATCTTTCATTTTGTCTTCTACTTCCTTTCATATAAAAACCCCCGGTGTGTGCTCTTCAAAATCTATACCACACTGGTTGGTTATTCATTTTTTCTTTCCGCCTCGCAAATATTATCCAACCCCCTTCCTTTTCCTCCCTGTCATTATCAGCCGGCAATTATTCCATCTCCACGTCATTTTCGCCCGACCATTTGTTTTGTCGCCACCAAATTACTCGCGCCATTTTTAACCCCGCATTTGCCCACTCAAAAATCTCTCTCAAACCCCCATGTAACACCCAACCCACCATCACAACAGTCCCCCGACTCCCAGCACCGCCCTCCACCCCCTACCTCTCTGGACTTTTGTGTAAATACAAACTCATATCAGTCAGCTATTAACTCATATGCATTCACCATTTAAAACATGTAGCAGCGACCCCTCACTACTTCAAACATGAACAAGCACCCTGTCCCCATGTTCATTCTAATTACCCCCCTCCGAAACGAACAGCTGCCTCCCTCCCCCTTGATCAGCCCCCTCTGTCACTCCTACCTTCTGAAACTCCTGCCCCCTCTCCCCATGTGTAAAGTCTTTCCCTGCCCCTTCTGCAGCTCACTTCCCCTGCTGTGGGTCCATCAATTCACCTGTGATTATTCCTTGAAGACTTAAATAGCGCAAAGCGAAGAAATAAACAGAAAGAAAACTGGAGAAAGGCAGATAGAAATCTAAACCCTCAGTAAAATGACCACCGGCAATCCCGTTTAACCGTCAGAATGATCGCACAGCCCAAAATACACGCATTATCCCTGAATTATAACAAGATTTTAGGCAGCTTCACATTAGGACTTTTCATTTCCTCTTGTGGGGCTCCTGTTCCTCACGCACCAGAGGCTAACATGTAAGTTTTAGATTGCAAGGCCGGGCTACTTTAACCCCAGGATTATCTTTTTGAAACTCCAGGCCCGCAGTCCAACAGGAACTGGTTAACCGGAGCCACCGAAAACCAGGGTCCCGGAGAGGAAATGAAATCTCAGGGTAAGAAACCGACACAAACTCACGTGGGCCCATGGGGCGCAGCCTTGGAGAAGGTCTCAGTCCGTCCCCTCTGGAGGAAGCTCCTGAAGAGGAAGAGTCCTTGTCCCGATCTGGATCTTCAGATTGCAAGTTTCAAAATAAAAATTCCTTGAGGGGTGGGGGAGAAAATTAATTTCATTAAAACAGAAAGCAAAGATCATTTTCAAACAAAATAGCACAAGAGCCAATGATTCACTCTCAGTTGCAACTCAGCAACATTCAAATACAAACAAGTCAAAAAGTTATAAAGCAGATTGAGACAGAGGGAACACACACACATTAAGCCAGAGTGGGGACTAGCTCCGCACTCTGGAGGCGGTCTTCGGATTGGGTTCCTAGACAGGTATACCCTGAACGAGCAGTTTGCAGACTCCACCCCTGGCATGTTGGGAGGTCTTTCAATCTGCTCCCCAGGAGGCCTGTCCGTTGATATGTTCAGACAAGGCCATGTTCTTCGGGAACTGGGCTGACCGATCCTTTGTCCCCTTCACCGTCAGGGCTGATGGCCTGAAGGTGCTGGGGATAGGGTTCGGAGGGACCGGGACATGTGTTAGAAACTGGAAGGAGCGAGTGTCTATGGTGGAAAGAAAAGTGGGCATGTGGGAGCGATGCTCCCTCTCCTTTGCGGGTAAGAACCTGGTCATCAGGTGTGAGGCACTCTCGCTGTTGCTGTACGTGGCGCAGGTCTGGCCCATTCCAGACTCCTGCGCGATGGTGATCACTCGAGCCATCTTCCGCTTTATCTGGAGGTCGAAAATGGATCGTGTCCGCAGGGACGCGATGTACAAGCCTCTAGATAAAGGGGGGAAAAACATGCCCAACATCGCCCTCATACTGATGGCCACCTTTGTGTGTGGCTGCATCAAGCGGTGCGTAGACCCTCAGTACGCAAACATCAAGTGTCACTACGTGCTGAGGTTCTACCTGTCCCCGGTGTTGCGAAGGATGGGTCTGGCCACGCTGCCGCGGAACGCTCCAAGTAGTTGGACCGTGCCGTACCACCTGTCCCTGGTGGAAAAATTGATGCAGAAAAACACCTTTGACCACAAGTCCACCAGGCAGTGGTCGGCACGTAACGTCTTAGAGGCCCTGCGGGAAAAGGAGAGGGTGGATCCTGTGGGATGGTTCCCCCAGCAGACTGTCAAAGCCATTTGGCAGAATGCCTCATCGCCAGAACTTTCCAACAAGCACCAAAACGTAGCTTGGCTGGTGGTGAGAAAGGCCCTCCCCGTCAGATCCTTCCTACACGCCAGGAGTCTCTCCCCCTCGGCACGTTGCCCTCGAGGTGGCTGTGGTAGGGACGAGACCGTTGTTCACCTCCTTGTAGATTGTGCCTTTGCAAAGAAAGTCCGGAGAGAGATGCAGTGGTTTCTGTCGAGGTTCGTCCCGAGCAGTTCTGTGACACAGGACTCTGTGCTCTACGGGCTGTTCCCAGGGACACACACCGAGACAAACATCAATTGCAGCTGGAGGATCATCAACTCGGTGAAAGACGCTCTTTGGCCTGCCCGAAACTGGTTGGTCTTCCAGTGCAAAGAGTTGTCCCCGACCGAGTGTTGCAGACTGGCACATTCCAAAGTCCAGGACTACGTGATGAGGGACGCACTAAAGCTTGGGGCAGCCGCCGCAAAGGCGCAATGGAGAAGGGTCGCTGTCTAAGACCTTTCTGCCACAGTGCAGCGAGAGACTGGGAACTGTTTAGAGCCCCTCGGGCTGTACAGCGCAAAATGTATGTCTGCAAATGATTGTAATATTCATTGATTGTATCGATGCACCTTGTGATCCATGTGTAAAAGTTGAATCTGATTGTACTTTTCTGATGGTGATTTTGAAATGGTTTGGAATGTTCTTCCAGATATTTTACGAATAAAGTAAATTTTTCCAAAAAAAGCCGTTCTCCCAGGACAAGGTCGTTAAGCGATGGTTATAACCAGCCGAGCCCCATATGATGGGGTACGTAACACCGTTCGGGTGACGGTGAAGGACAGCGAAGGAAGAGCACCCATGGTTCGGGCCTTCATCATCAAGCGGATCCTGTTGAAGGCGTGTGGATTTGAAGCGGAGGAGATCTACTCCCTGCGAGACTTCCCCAGCGCTGGATATTTCGACGTGACTTTCAAGCGAGGGGCAGCTTGAGTCAAGTTCCTGAAGGTGTTCGAGGAGAAGAGAGACCAGCCGGAGATGAAGATCCTGACGGTGGAGCCGCTCTTTGCTCTGCCGTTGCAACGGGACCGTGTGGTGACGGTGCATCTCTACATCCCCTACGTCCCTGTCGCCGACATGCTCACCTTCCTCGCCAGGTACGTCGACAAGGTTGGGAGCTGCACCGAGGTTAGAGACGCCTTCGGGATTTGGACATGCAAACGCCAGGTTAAGGTCACGGTCAAGACCGACGGTAAGGGAGCCATCTTCCAAGCCGTGGCTTCCTTGTCTACGCTGGGCAACCCAAACTTTGTCGCTCATGCGGCAAGTCTGGTCATGTGGCGGCCAACTGCAGCGCCGCCCTCTGCAAGAACTGCAAACAGGAAGGGCACCGGACAAAGGACTGCAAACAGACTAAGTACTGTAACCTGTGTGGCGAGGCAGGTCAACTCTACAGGACCTGCCCCAAACGCTGTCTCACTTATGCACGGGCAGCCAAAGCCAATGAGGGGGAAGCAGAAGAAATGCTTCGTGTCACTACTACCAAAGACACTTGCAACACTCCAAGCAACATGGCCCCCAGTGAGAACAACGGGACAAAGGAGGACACAGGGAGAGACAAGGTGGAGGAAAAGATTGAGGCAGCAGATAGCCAATCAACAGCACTGCCCCTGAACCTCCCACTCCTCAGGAGAGCGAATCAATGGAGGAGGAGGCAGCAGCGGAAAATCAGTAGGGGGAGTGGCAGCTGGTGAAGAGAGCCAAAAGGAAGAAGGGGCTAAGAAGGGACCAAGCCACTTCCCAGACAAGAGGCAAGAGGCGTCTCCCATCCGACACGGATGAAAAGGGCAGCTGCTCTTCGGACGAAGATGTGCCGGGGCGGCACCTACAGAAGAAGCGCAAAAGCTCTAGGGATTTGGAAGACGAGACACCCGAGCTCCAGAACATTGGAGACAATGAGGAGACCAGCGCACCCCGACTTTGCCTACAACCCGAAGAGGCCAGCTCACCCCAGCCCCAGCAATCTGGGAGCAGTGAAGCGCTCAGCGCACCCCAGCTCCGGGAAGACGGGAGCAGCGACGCCAAAGAGGGGGAGAGGATTGGGGAAGCTTCTCCAACAGAGGACATTTCAAATCCCGTCCTCTACACGAATCCCCAGATGCCACCTGAGCAGAACATCTCCAATGGGGAGGTTCAGGACAGTTTCCTCAGCCCATCCAAAGTGAGGCAATTTATGAACACCATGGGTATGCAGGAGCAGACCAAAGGTCTGGGACTCTCAGAGACAATGGGTTTGGTAAGAGACTAAATGCTTTAAAATGGGTGTAAAGATTGTATCCATAAATGTGCGTAGCATTAAATCTACTACACGATGTGCTGCGACCTTGGACTACCTAGCCAAGGTCAAAGCTGACCTGTTGTTTCTGCAGGAGTGTGCGATACCGCACCTCAGCTCCTACAGGCAACGGTCACGATGGTGGTCCCACGGGCCATCGATCTGGTCGGGAGGAAACGACTCTCGTTCCTCCGGTCTGGGTATTCTGCTGCGGGGAGGCAACTTCACCGTCTCCGAGGTTAAGGAGGTGGTGGGCGGGCGCCTCCTGGTAGCAGACGCAATGTACAAGAACGCTCCACTCCGGTTAATTAACGTGTACGGCCCGGCACAAGGGGCTGAGCGGCTGGAGGTTTTTCAGCAGCTCCCACTGCTGCTGGCGACCTCCAGGCCGGTCATTCTGGGCGGTGACTTCAACTGCATCATCGATGCGGCTGGACGATCCGGCAGGGCCGGAAGCAGATTGGACGCTACGTCCAGATCCCTGATGGAAACAGTTAAGGATGCCAAGCTGCACGACGTCTTCAGCAACACTGCAGACGGAGCGCAGCGTAGATACACCTGGTCGCGGCCAGAGGGGTCCATCCGTTCCAGGATAGACTTCCTGTTTGTGTCCCGAGCACTCGCAGTCAGATCCACCAACGTTAAGCCAGTGTTCTTCTCTGACCACTGCCTCCTACTGGCTGAGTGCCACTTAGAGGAAGACCTGAGGGTGGGCAGTGGGGCATGGAAGCTAAATGTGCAACTGCTGACCCCAGAGAACATTAAGGAACTCAAGAGGGATTACAAAGGTTGGAGAACTGTGAAACCCCTCTTTGAGTCCCTGACACACTGGTGGGAAGCGATCAAGGGAAACATCAAGAGGTTTTTCATCCTCAAAGACACCCAGAAAGCTAGAAAGGAACAGAGGGAAATGTCCCGACTCCAGAAAAAGATGCAGAATCTGCTCCGGCTGCAGTCGATGGGGGTCAGTGTCAAGGAGGAACTCCAAGAGGTGAAGAGCCAGCAAGCCTCGCTCTTTGCCTCGGAGGCCTCCAAGATCATCTTCCGTTCCAGAGTCCGCTCCGTGGAGCAGGATGAGACGTGCTCACGTTTCTTCTTCCAAAAGGTACACAGAGAGAGCTCTGTGATCAGCAGCCTGAAGGAAGAAGACGGCTCAGTAAAGTCATCACGGTCCGACATTCTGAGGATCAGCAAATCCTTTTATGCCGGATTGTATGACGTGAAGCCCACGGACAGCACGGCCTCCCAGTCCTTCCTGTCCTCTACCACGGAGGTCTTAGACCACAGTACGCGGGAGAGCCTGGACAAACCGCTAACTCCTGATGAACTGACTAAGGCCCTTGAGTCCTTGGAGAAGAGTAAAACTCCCGGAAGCGACGGCTTGCCGGCGGAGTTGTATTCGGCTCTGTGGGACTTGATCGGCCCAGACCTGCTAGGAGTGTACGAGAGTATGCTCCTGGCCGGCAGCATGTCAGAATCCATGAGGAAAGGCATCATCACCCTCATCTACAAGCACAAGGGGGGAAGGGAGGAAATTAGAAATTGGCGACCCATTTCACTGTTGAATATGGACTATAAGATTCAGTCCAAGGTCATCGCCAATCGGGTCAAATCCGCTCTGGAATTGGTGATTCACCCTGACCAGACCTGCTCTGTGCCAGGCAGGAAGATCTCTGACAGCCTGGCGCTGCTCAGGGATACGATTGCCTATGTACAGGACAAGGGTGTGGATACCTGCCTCATCAGCTTGGATCAGGAGAAGGCCTTTGACAGAATATCGCACACCTACATGGGGGATGTGCTCTCCAAAATGGGGTTTGGGGAGGGAATTCGAAATTGGATCCAACTGCTCTACACTAACATCAGTAGCGCAGTCTCAATCAATGGGTGGGAAACAGATAGCTTTCCGATGAAATCTGGAGTCAGGCAGGGCTGTCCTCTCTCGCCTGTCCTTTTCGTGTGTTGCATAGAACCCTTTGCCGAGTCCATCAGGAAGGATCCGGGCATAAGAGGAGTGACGATCCCAGGCAGTGGAGGCACTCAGGTAAAAGCCTCCCTGTACATGGACGACGTCGCCGTCTTCTGCTCGGATCCGCTGTCGGTGCGCAGACTGATGCACATCTGCGACCAGTTCGAACTGGCCTCGGGAGCCAAGGTAAATCGTGGGAAGAGCGAGGCCATGTTCTTTGGGAACTGGGCTGACCGATCCTTTGTCCCCTTCACTGTCAGGGCTGACGGCCTGAAGGTGCTGGGGATATGGTTCGGAGGGACCGGGGCATGCGTTAGAAACTGGAAGGAGCGAGCGGCTATGGTGAAAAGGAAACTGGGCATGTGGGAGCGACGCTCCCTCTCCATTGCGGGAAAGAACCTGGTCATCAGGTGTGAGGTACTCTCGCTGTTGCTGTACGTGGCGCAGGTCTGGCCCATTCCAGACTCCTGCGCGACGGCGATCACTCGAGCCATCTTCCGCTTTATCTGGAGGTCGAAAATGGATCGTGTCCGCAGGGACGCGATGTACAAGCCTCTAGATAAAGGGGGAAAAAACGTGCCCAACATCGCCCTCATACTGATGGCCACCTTTGTGTGTGGCTGCATCAAGCGGTGCGTAGACCCTCAGTACGCAAACACCAAGTGTCACTACGTGCTGAGGTTCTACCTGTCCCCGGTGTTGCGAAGGATGGGTCTGGCCACGCTGCCGCGGAACGCTCCAAGTAGTTGGACCGTGCCGTACCACCTGTCCCTGGTGGAAAAATTGATGCAGAAAAACACCTTTGACCACAAGTCCATCAGGCAGTGGTCAGCACGTAACGTCCTAGAGGCCCTGAGGGATAAGGAGAGGGTGGACCCTGTGGGATGGTTCCCCGAGCAGACTGTCAAAGTCATTTGGCAGAATGCCTCATCGCCAGAACTTTCCAACAAGCACCAAGACGTAGCTTGGCTGGTGGTGAGAAAGGCCCTCCCCGTCAGATCCTTCCTACACGCCAGGAAGCTCACCCCCTCTGCACGTTGCCCTCGAGGTGGCTGTGGTGGGGAAGAGACCGTTGTCCACCTCCTTGTGGATTGTGCCTTTGCAAAGAAAGTCTGGAGAGAGATGCAGTGGTTGCTGTCGAGGTTCATCCCGAGCAGTTCTGTGACACAGGACTCTGTGCTCTACGGGCTGTTCCCAGGGACACACACCGAGACAAACATCAACTGCAGCTGGAGGATCATCAACTCGGTGAAAGAGGCGCTTTGGTCTGCCCGAAACTTGTTGGTCTTCCAGCACAAAGAGTTGTCCCCGACCGATTGTTGCGGACTGGCACAATCCAAAGTCCAGGACTACGTGCTGAGGGACGCACTAAAGCTTGGGGCAGCTGCCGCAAAGGCGCAATGGGGAAGGGTCGCTGTCTAAGACCGTTCTACCACAGCGCACCGAGAGACTGGGAACTGTTTAGAGCCCCTCGGGCTGTACAGATCAAAATGAAAGGCTGTAAATGATTGTAATATTGTTTGTACTGATGCACCTGGTGATACATTTTGTAAAAGTTTAACCTGGATTGTACCCTTGTAATGTTGTTTTTGAAATGGTTTTGAATGTGATTGAAGATATTTTATGAATAAAGTATATTTTTACAAAAAAAAAAAAAATCTGTTCTTATCAGTTTAATATCTGATACGTCCTTTATCTGGGGACCATATATTAAATTGATTTTTGGAGCAGGGAGATGGAATAGGGGCTTGCTCCGTCCACTCCACGCATCGACCCGGTATTGCAGTATCTCTGGGAACGGTGCACCCTCCCCTTTCCAGGGGATTTTCAATGCTAAAAATAGTTTTCTTACAAACATCTGCTTTCTTTACTTCTCAACATGTACATGTTCCAAAATCCAACTTTCTTTCTTTCTCTCTCTCTCTCTCTCACTCACTCACTCACCCGCAGCAGCTACACACAAAAAACATGCACGCTCACCCAACACTCACAGACAGCACTCTCATCTCACAAACACTCTACCTCACTCATATAAAAACATCTTTCACTTGCAAATACACCTCTCAAACACTCTCTCAGCTGCACCTTTCGCCTCACAACATTTTAAACCAGCTCTCTGCTGCCGCTGCCGCTGCTGCTGATACAGCAACAATCAAAACTCACACCTCAAACCTCACACACTTTACACAGCTACTCCGAAACCTCTACATCCACATTCACACAATCCTTACATTGCACAAGGAGCCCATTCCCCCCGTCGTGCCTGCACCAGTTCTCCCAATGAACATTTCACCTCGTGCCTTTCTCCTGCCTTCTCCACGTAACCCGGCACATGCTTTCTTTTCAAATAATCATCTCATTCCCTCTTCAATTGAACCTGCCTCCGCCGCGCTATCAGGCGGTGCATTCCAGACCCTGGCCACTCGCTGCTCCTGTCACTTTTGCTTCTTTTGCCAGTTACTTTAAACCTGTGCCCTCTCCTTCTCGATCCTTGCCCCGGTGCAAACAGTTTCTCCCTATCTACTCTCTCCAGACCCCTCATGATTTTCAATACCTCTATCAAGTCTCCTCTCGGACTTCTTTTCCCCAAGGAATACATTCCCAGCTTCCCCAATCTTACTTCATAACTCAACTTCCTCGCCCCTGGAACCAAACTCGTAAACCTCTTCTGCACTCTCTCCAATGCCTTCACTACCTTCCTACAATGCAAGTCAAATTGCAATCCCTCAGAGTCGGCATGGCTTTATGAAGAGTAAATCGTGTTTGACTAATTTGCTGGAGTTCTTTGAAGATGTGACAAGCAAAGTGGATAATGGGGATCCTGTAGATGTAGTATGTCTGGACTTCCAGAAGGCATTTGATAAGGTGCCGCACAAAAGATTAATACACAAGATAAGATCACACGCAGCTAAGGGTAATATATTAGCTTGGCTAGAGGATTGGCTAACCAACAGAAAGCAGAGAGTCAGGATTAATGGGTCTTTTGTGGATGGCAAGCTGTAACTAGTGGGGTGCCACAGGGCTCGGTCCTTTGGCCCCAACTATTTACTTGGATTCAGGGGTAGAAGGTACTATAGCTAACTTTGCAGATGACACCAAAATAGGTGGGAAAGTAAGTTGCAATGAAGAAATAAGAAATTTACAAATGGATTTGGACAGGTTAGGTGAATGGGGCAAAATTTGGCAGATGGAGTTTAACGTGGATAAGTGTGAGGTTATCCATTTTGGTCAGAAGAATAAAAAGGTGACTTATTATTTAAATGGAGAGAAACTTCAGAAATGCTTCAGCACAGAGGGATCTGGGTGTCCTCGCGCATGAATCGCTGTAAGCTAGTATGCAGGTACAGCAGGTAACAAGGAAGGCAAATGGAATCGCTTCTCGGCCTTTTGGCAAAGATCAAGTGTAGTCGTGAAGCAATGGCTATAACCAGTCGAGCCCCATATCATGGGGTACGTAACACCGTTCGGGTGACGGTGAAGGACAGCGAAGCTTTCTTTACTTTCCAACATGTACATGTTTCAAAACCCAATTGGATCCAACTGCTGTACACTAACAGCGCAGTCTCAATCAATGGCTGGGAATCAGATAGCTTTCCGATTAAATCTGGAGTCAGGCAGGGCTTCCCTCTCTCCCCTGTCCTGTTTGTGAGTTGCATAGAACCCTTTGCTGTGTCCATCAGGAAGGATCCGGGCATATGAGGAGTGACAATCCCAGGCAGTGGAGGCACTCAGGTCAACGCCTCCCTGTACATGGACGATGTCGCTGTCTTCTGCTCGGATCCGCTGTCGGTGCGCAGACTGATCCAGGTCTGCGACCTGTTCGATCTGGCCTCGGGAGCCAAAGTAAATCGTGGGAAGAGCGAGGCCATGTTCTTTGGGAACTGGGCTGACCGATCCTTTGTCCCCTTCACCGTCAGGGCTGTCGGCCTGAAGGTGCTGGGGATATGGTTCAGAGGGACCGAGGCATGTGTTAGAAACTTGAAAGAGCGAGTATCAATAGTGGAAAGAAAAGTGGGCATGTGGGAGCGACGCTCCCTCTCATTTGCGGGTAAGAACCTGGTCATCAGGTGTGAGGCACTCTCGCTGTTCCTGTACGTGGCGCACGTCTGGCCCATTCCAGACTCTTGCGCGATGGCGATCACCCGAGCCATCTTTAGCTTTATCTGGAGGTCGAAAATGGATCGTGTCCGCAGGAACGCGATGTACAAGCCTCTGGATAAAGGGGGAGAATACGTTCCCAACATGCCCTCAAACTGTGTGCGGCTGCATCACGCTGTGCGTAGACCCTTGGTACGCAAACACCAAGTGTAACTATGTGTTGAGGTTCTACTTGTCCTCAGTGTTGCGAAGGATGGGTCTGGCCACGCTGCCGCGGAACGCTCCAAGTAGTTGGACCGTGCCGTACCACCCGTCCCTGGTGGAAAAATGTATGCAGAGAAACACCTTTGACCACAAGTCCATCAGGCAGTGGTCGGCACATATCGTCTTAGAGGCCCTGCGGGAAAAAGAAAGGGAGAATCCTGTCGGATGGTTCCCCAGCAGACTGTGAAAGTCATTTGGCAAAATGCCTCATCGCCAGAACTTTCCAACAAGCACCAAGACGTAGCTTGGCTGGTGGTGAGAAACGCCCTCCCGGTCAGATCCTTCCTACACGCCAGGAGTCTCACCCCCTCTGCATGTTGCCCTCGAGGTGGCTGTGTTGGGCACGAGACCGTTGTTCACCTCCTTGTGGATTGTGCCTTTGCAAAGAAGGTCTGGAGAGAGATGCAGTGGTTGCTGTCGAGGTTCATCCCGATCAGTTCTGTGACACAGGACTCTGTGCTCTACTGGCTGTTCCCAGGGACACACACCGAGAGGAACATCAACTGCAGCTGGAGGATCATCAACTCGGTGAAAGAGGCGCTTTGGTCTGCCCGAAACTTGTTGGTCTTCCAGCGCAAAGAGTTGTCCCCGACTGAGTGTTGCAGACTGGCACATTCCAAAGTCCAGGACTACGTGCTGAGGGACGCACTAAAGCTTGGGGCAGCCGCCGCAAAGGCACAATGGGGAAGGGTCGCTGTCTAAGACCTTTTGTGCTACAGCGCACCGAGAGACTGGGAACTGTTTAGAGCCCCTCGGGCTGTACAGCTCAAAATGAAAGGCTGTAAATGATTGTAATATTGTTTGTACTGATGCACCTGGTGATACATTTTGTAAAAGTTTAACCTGGATTGTACCCTTGTAATGGTGTTTTTGAAATGGTTTGGAATGTGATTGAAGATATTTTATGAATAAAGTATATTTTTGCAAAAAAAATCTCTCTCCAGACCTTCTTTGCAAAGGCACAATCCACAAGGATGTGAACAACGATCTTGTCCCCACCACAGCCACCTCGAGGGCAACATGCAGAGGGGGTGAGACTCCAGGCGTGTTGCGGATTCCCTCCCCAAATCCCATTTTGGAGAGCACATCCACCATGTTTGTCCAGACTCTCCCATGTACTGTTATCAAAGCCCTTTGTAATGGTGGACAGGAAGGACTGGGACTCCGTACTGTCTGTGGGCATCACATCATACAATCCGACATAAAAGGATTTGCTGATCCTCAAAATGTCGGACTGCGATGACTTTACTGAGCTGTCTTCTCCCTTCAGGCTGCTGATCACAGAGCTCTCTCTGTGTACCTTTTGGAAGAAGAAACGTGAGCACGTCTCATCCTGCTCCACGGAGCGGACTCTGGACCGGAAGATCATCTTGAGAGGCCTCCGAGGCAAAGAGCGAGGCTTGCTGGCTCTTCACCTCTTGGAGTTCCTCCTTGATATCGACCCCCATTGACTGCAGCCGGAGCAGGTTTTTCTGGATAAAAGCAAAAAACTGCGGACGCTGGATATCCAAAACTAAAACAAAAATACCGGAAAAACTCAGCAGTTCTGGCAGCATCTGCGGAGAGGGACACAGTTAACGTTTCAAGTCCGAATGACCCTTCAACAGAGAAGTTCTGTTGACGGGTCATTCGGACTCGAAACATTAACTGTGTCCCTCTCCGCAGATGCTGTCAGACCTGCTGTGTTTTTCCAGGTATTTTTGTTTTTGTTCAGGTTTTTCTGGAGACGGGAAACGTTCCCCCAGCCTCTCCCTCTCTCTCTTGCCTTCTGAATACCTTTGAGGGTGAAAACCTCTTCATGTTACTAACAAAAACACATGAACATATGAATTAGTAACAGGAGTCGGCCTCTCAGCCTTTCAAGCCCACTTCGCCACTCAATAAGCTCCCGGCTGATCTGATCGTAACCTCATTTCCACATTACCCCCTACCCTCGATAACCTTTCACCCACTTACTTCTCAATAATTAAAAATATTCAACGATTCTGCTTCCATCGCCTGTTGAGGAAGAGAATTCCAAAGTTTCACGACTCTCTGAGAGAAAAGAATTTCCCCTCACCTCTGTCTTAAACAGTGGCCCCAAATACAAGATTCTCCCACAAGAGGAAACATCCTCTCCACATCCACCCTCTCAAGGCCCCTCAGCTTCTTGTATGTTTTAATCAGGTCGCCCCTTACTCTTCTGAACTACAGCGGATACAGGCCTAGCCTGTCCAATCCTTCCTCATAAGGCAATCCGCCCAATCCAGGTACTAGCTGGGTAAACCGTATCTGAATGGCTTCCAACGCATTGACATTCTTCCTCAAATAAGGAGACCAATAGTGTACACAGTGCTCCAGATGGGGTCACACCAATGCCCTGAATAACTGAAGCATCAGCTCTCTACTTTTCTATTCAACAGTGAGGCCCGAGTGCGCAGGCGCAACTGTTGCTGACGCCTTTCCAGTCAGCGGAAGGAGTTACAGTATTTTCAGTGGTAGCAATAGAATCAACATCAGTGCTGCCTCTATTAAATAGCTCAAGGAACGCTGCTTATGGAAAACAAAGAAAAGATTGCTTTCTATTATTCTGCCTGATTGCGTTGGTTTATTTTAGATTTTACTTTTCTGATTGTGCAATTTAATTAACGGTAATTAATGTTCAGTTCAGGGATCTGTCACCTGCAACATTAAATGACATTTGATTTTGTGTTATTGGCCTGAGTTTGCTTCATTTGTTCTGCAGGTGCAGCGTAGGCCAATGTTTAATGATGCACCGAAATATCGCGAGAGTGCGCGTTGACGTTGGGACGCTCGGCTGATGTCAACATGTGTCATTTCAGGCTCGAGTGAATGGGACACGCGTCCGCCCGCCAAGCGAAAAATTCTGCCCATTGAGTTCAGTCTTTAGCCTGATTTGGGCAGTGAAAGAAGTTGTTTTGGACAATGGAGCCCCAAATACTGGAAAACCGTTCAAACAAAAGCACCATTCACTTGCAAATACACCTCTCCACCACACTCTCTCTCTCTCTCTCTCTCTCCCTCACTCCACTGCAGCTTTTACCTCACAACATTTTAAACCAGTTCTCTGCTGCCGCTGCTGATACCGCTCTTAAAAGTACAGCAAGCTCCCAGCTCAAAGCTCATAGACTTTACACAGCTGCTGACAAGCGTCTAAATTCACGATCACACAATTGTTACGGTGCATAAGCAGGCCAATCGGCCCATCGTGTCTGTACTGGCTCTCTGAATGAGCATCTCAATACCGAGTGTCATTCTCCTACCTTCTCCCAGTAACCCTACAGATTGTTTCTTTTCAACTAATTATCTAATTCCCTCTTGAATGCTTTGATTGAACCACACTCTCAGTCAGTGCGTTCTGGACCCTAGCCACTCTGTGTGAAAAAGCTTTCTCTCAAATCGTTTTTGCTTCTTCTGCCAGTTGCTTTAAATCAGAGCCCCTCGGGCTGTCCAGCTCACAATGCATTGAATGCATTGAATGCTAATTGTATTATAATTGTATTGAAGCACCTCAGAGAGCAACTTGATGGATGTTGATAACTCCAACCCCATTGTCTGATTGTCTGTAATGACCAGATTGAAATGATTGTAATATTCATTGATCGTATTGATGCACCTGGTGATCCATGTGTAAAAGTTGAATCTGACTGTACTTTTTGTGATGGTGAATTTGAAATATTTTGGAATGTTCTTCCAGATATTTTATGAATAAAGTATATTTTTCACAAAAAACGTTTCGGTTCTTCAAAAGAATCCCACCTCAGCAGCACCCCTCCCCTAGCCATGAGGTGGAACCTGGTGGGGGATGGGGGCAACAGCTAAAGCAAGACAAGACCTGTTGGAGTGGATGGCTCCCTTACATGTGCAAATCAGGACCCAGACGCTTCATGTGGGGCCGACAGTAAACTATTAAAAAAAGCTTTACTGCCGGACATTCGGAAAACAATCTCAAAATTACAGAAGCTGCAACATGACACAGCTCAGCCCAATTGAGGCCGTGCAATACAATGAGACAAATTATCAACTTTTGCCGTCACACCATTATTTCCTTCACAATCACTTGAGATTCCATTTTTACAATGTTTATCCGTCCTTCTCCAAGGTTATTTTCTACAACATTTTAGGAATTTTTCAACCTCAACCTGCATTTGAATGCAAGGCAAACTTGGGAACAAAATCACTTGTGAGCACAGAACAATATCTGCCAGGTTGCACCAATTTCCTCTCACTTTACTTTTAATCATCTCCCCATCATTTCATGAAGCCCCTGTGCGACAGGCAAGGTGAGTGGGAAGGGGCAGCAGAAAAGAACAACCGTGCAGATTGAGCAACTTGCAGAAAGGAAAAGGCTTGTTCTAGGAAAGTGAAAATTATCTGCGCTGTAAATACATCTTGCACAACATTTTGAACTTGATCTTCAAACTAGCATGCTTACCTGAGTGTCTTTGCTGCTCAATTCTCCCAGATCTCAGCTTTCCTCTTTTCAATTGAATTTGTCTTGGTCTCTTGTGCTTAGCACAGTTTTCAGGTTCCTCCTGGCAATGCACTGGGCTGGTCAATTCTTGTGAGTGCTCCGTGATAGATCAACACTCGGTATTTCTGTCCTCAGCAGTGGCTGCTAACCTTTGATTGTTTCAATCAAGGCTTGTATCAGTAACATCCATGCGGAAATTAAAATGCCGCTACTCTCTTCGCTCACTGCTCCTAGTCTGGTCTTTTCCTCACACTGAATTCGAATAAACATTCCAGGCTGCTGAATCGATCAGATATCAGGGACAGAGAGAAGCCCAACACCTTGACTCCTCCCCTCAGCCCAGTAAACAACAGTCACTGTACTTGATTTGCTGTTGATCTCTAAGCTTGTGAAAAAGTACATTTTGTTTCATAAAATGTGTAAAGCTACAT
Source organism: Cetorhinus maximus (assembly GCF_964194155.1). Classification (NCBI taxonomy): domain Eukaryota; kingdom Metazoa; phylum Chordata; class Chondrichthyes; order Lamniformes; family Cetorhinidae; genus Cetorhinus; species Cetorhinus maximus. The sequence continues at coordinate 559,066 of NC_135906.1, forward strand.
TCCAGAACAGTTCAAATTTAACACATCAGTTTCATTCCATACAGGGTGCCTCACTACACTTAGAGTTACAGGTTACATTACAGCATTCATTTCATGTTAAACATACAGCCCGAGGGGTTTTACACAGCTTCCAGCAAGACTTGGCTTGGCCGGTGGTGAGAAAGGCTCTTCCAGTCTTTTTTCATTCATTTACACAGGACGTGGGTATCACTGGCTAGACCAGCATTTATTGCCCATCCCTAATTGCCCTTGAGAAGGTGGTGCTGAGCTGCCTTCTTGAACCGCTGCAGTCCATGTGCTGTGGGTACACCCACATTGTGTTAGGGAGCGCTTCCAGGATTTGGATCCAGCGACAGTGAAGGAACGGTGACATATTTCCAAGCCAGGATGGTGAGTGGATTGGAGGGGAATCTGTAGGTGGGGGTGTTCCCATGTGTCCGTTGTCCTTGTCCTTCAGATGGTAGTGGTCGTGGGTTTGCAAGGTGCTGCCTAAGAAACTTTGGGGAGTTCCTGCTGTGCATCTAGCAGAAGGTACACACTGGTGCCGCTGTGCGTTGGTGGTGTTGGGAGTGAATGTTTGTGGATGGGGTGCCAATTAAGCGGTCTGCTTTGTCCTGGATGGTGTCAAACTTCTGGAGTGTTGTTGGAGCGGCACTCACCCAGGCAATTGGAGAGTATTCCATCACACTCCTGACTTATGCCTTGTAGGTAGTGGACAGACTTTGGGGAGTCAGAAGGTGAGTTACTCGGCGCAGGATTTCTGGCCTCTGACCTGCTCTTGCAGCCACAGTATTGAGATGGTAGTCCAGTTCATTTTCTGGTCAATGGTAACCCCCAGCACATTGATAGTGGGTGATTCAGCGATGGCAATGCCATTGAATGTCAAGGGGTGATGGTTAGATTCTCTCTTGTTGGAGGTGGTAATTTCTTGGCACTTATGTGGCGTAAATGTTACTAGCCACTTGTCAGCCCAAGCCTGGATATTGTCCAGGTCTTGCTGCATTTGGACATGGGCTGCTTCAGTAACTGAGGAGACACGAACGGTCCTGAACATTGTGAAATCATCAGCGAACGTCCCCGCTTCTGACCTTTTGATGGACGGAAGGTCATTGATGAAGCAGCTGAAGATGGTTGAGCTGAGGATACTACCCTGAGGAACTCCTGCACTGTTGTCCTGGAACTGAGATGATTGACCTCCAACAACCACAACCATCTTCCCTAGTGCTGGGTATGACTCCAACCAGCGGAGAGCTTCCCCCCATTTCCCATCGTCTCCAGATTTGATCGGGCTCCTTGATTCCACACTCGGTCAAATGCTGTCTTGATATCAAGGTCAGTCACTCTCACGTCACCTCAGGAGTTCAGCTTTTTTGTCCATGCTCGAACCAAGGCTGTAATGAGGCCAGGAGCTGAGTGACCCTGGCCAAACCCAAACCTGTCAGTGAGCAGGTTATTGCTAAGCAATGGCCGCTTGATTGCGCAGTTGATGACCCCCTTCCATGACTTTACTGATGAACGAGAGTAGAGTGATGGGGCGGTAACTGGCTGGGTTGCGTTTGCCCTGATTTGTCTGTACAAGACATACCTGGGCAATTTTCCACATTGACGGGTAGATGCCAGTGTGGTAGCTGTACTAGAACAGCTTGGCTAGGGGCACGGCATGTTCCGGAGCACAAGTTTCAGTACCATTACCGCAATATTGTCAGGGCCCATAGCCTTTGCAGTATCCAGTGTCTTCAGCCATTTCTTGATATCAAGTGGAGTGAATCGCTTTGGCTGAAAACTGGCATCTGTGATGCTGAGGACCTCAGAAGGAGGTCGAGATGGATCATCCACTCGGCATTTCTGGCTGAAGATTATTGCAAGTGCTTCAGCCTTATCTTTTACACTGATGTGCTCCGCTCCACACTTGGTCAAATGCTGTCTTGATATCAAGGTCAGTCACTTGACTCTGTCTGTCATTTGCTGCTTATGCTGTTTGGCTCGCAAGTCGTCCTGTGATGTAGCTTCACCAGGTTGATACCTCATTTTTAGGTATGTCTGGAGCTGCTCCTGACATGCCCCCCTGCACTCTTCAATGAACCTGGGTTGAACCCCTGGTTTGATGGTAATGGCAGAGCAGGGAACTTGCCGGTTTATGAGGTTAGAGATTGTTTCGAGTACAATTCTACTGCTGCTGATGGCCCACAGAGCCTCATGGATGCAGTCTTGAGTTGCTAGGTCTGTTTGAAATCCATCCCATTTAGCACAGTGGTAGTGCTACACAACACAATAGAGGGTATCCTCAATGTGAAGATGGGACTTTGTCTCAACAAGGACCGTGTGGTGCTCACTCCTACTGATACTGTCATGGACAGATGCTTCTGCAGCAGGTAGGTTGGTGAGGATGAGGTCAAGTATGCTTTCCCCTCTTGTTGGTTCCCTCACCACCTGCCACAGACCCAGTCTAGCAGCTATGTCCTTTAGGACTCGGCCAGCTCGGTCAGTAGTGGTGCTACCGAGCCACTCTTGGCGAAATGGACATTGCCGTCTCCTACCCAGAGTACATTCTGCACCCTTGCCACCCTCAGTGCTTCTTCCAAGTGGTGCTGAACATTGGTGAACACTGATTCTTCAGCTGAGAGGGGTGGTAGGTGCTAATCAGCAGGAGGTTTCCTTGTCCATGTTTGACCTGATGCCATAAGACTTCAGAGTCCAGAGTCAATGTTGAGAACTCCCAGACCAACTCCATCCTGACTGTATACCACTGTGCTACTGCCTCTACTGGGTATAATCCTGCCAGTGGGACAGGACATAACCAGGGATGGTGATGCTGGTGTCTGGGACATTACCTGTAAGCTATGATTCAGAGTATGACCATGTCAGATTGTTGCTTGACTCGTCTGTGAGGCAGCTATCCCAATCTTGGCACCAGCCCCCGCAGGTTACTAAGGGGAACTTTGCCAGGTCGACAGCGCTGAGATTGCCATTGTCATTTCCGGTGTCTAGGTCCATGCCGGGTGGTCAGTCCCGCTTCATTCTGTTTTGACATTTTAGCGGTTTGATACAATGAGTGTCTTGCTGGGCCATTTCAGAGGGTATTTAAGAGTCACATTGCTGTGGATCTGGCGTGACATGTAGGCCAGAGCACTAAGGAGAGCGGGTTTCATTCCCTGAAGGACATTAGTGAACCAGGTGGGTTTTTACAACAATCAACAATGGTTTCATGGTCATCATTAGAATTATAATTCCAGATTTTTATTGAATTCAAATTCCACCATTTACCGTGATGGGATTTGATCCCGGCTCCCCAGAGCACTTTGCTGAGTCGCTGGATAACTAGTCCAGTGACAATACCGCTTTGTCACAACCTCCCCCAAGTCACATCCTTCCCAAACGCCTGCATTCTCACCCCCTCTGCACGTTGCCCTCGAGGTGGCTGTGGTGGGGAAGAGACCGTTGTTCACCTCCTTGTGGATTGTGCCTTTGCAAAGAAGGTCTGGAGAGAGATGCAGTGGTTTCTGTCGAGGTTCATGCCGAGCAGTTCTGTGACACAGGACTCTGTGCTCTACGGGCTGTTCCCAGGGACACACACTGAGACAAACATCAACTGCAGCTGGAGGATCATCAACTCGGTGAAGGATGCTCTTTGGCCTGAAACCTATTGGTCTTCCAGTGCAAAGAGTTGTCCCCGACGGATTGTTGCAGACTGGCACATTCCAAGGTCTAGGAATATGTGCTGAGGGACGCACTAAAGCTCAGGGCAGGGGCTGCAAAGGACTCGTTCATGTCACAGTTGCTGGAGCAACATTCTCAGAAGCTGTGTGAAGATTTATGGAGTGTGCGCAGTGCATGGTCATCATCATCTTCCTGCAATTGAGTGACTATTAGGGCCTCCCCTGCGTCTCCATGACAGAAGCATTCTCACATTCTGCCATAAGCCAGACGGGAGCCAAACGTTCACAAATGTGATGTGAGGGACTATGGTGTCTCCTCACTGCATGTCATCATCATCCTCCACAAATCTAGCAACTATGAGGGCCTCCCGAGCGTGCCTGCCTCGTCTAGCCTGTGCGAGGTCCTCATCCCCGTCATCGCCGCCTCCGAGGACCTCCTCAGCCTCATCCCCTTCGGCGTCCTCCTCATCGGAGGAGGTCTGCAGCTCCTCCAGCTCCTCCTCAGCCAGCTCGTCTCCCTGTTGGAGCGCCAGGTTGTAAAGGGCACAGCAAACGATGACCCTCAGCCACCAGTCACCTCAACGGCAAGGCTGCACTTGCCCCCCACTCCCCCTCACCCACAAAAGTCGCCTCCGAGGCAGGGCAGCACATACCCCCGACCCCCCCTGTGCCCCTGAAGCCTGGAAAGCAACAGGCAACCCCAGTGAGCTGTTCACTCACCTCCAGTTTACCCAAAGTGCAGCCGCCAAGTGCACGTCACCTCTGTGCTGTTGTGAAACACGTCAGCGTGCTTTCCCGCTGACCTGGACGGATGATCCAGCGGGGGTGCAAGAGCCTGGCGGGATGGCCTGATAATGATATGCTGGTGTATTACAATGAGGTTCCCGATGACCGATGGTGGGAAACGCGGCCTGTCGTTGGCGGGCTGAGCGGACAATCACAACCTGCCTTCCCACCATCGTGAAACCGATCGCGCCACCTATCATGCCCACCACCAGCGGGCACGGAAAATTCAGGGACAAATGCGGGTTAATTAAGAAGAGCCAGCATGGATTTCTTAAGGGAAAATGGCGTTTCCCTAACTTGCTGAAATTTTCTGAAGAGGTAACAGAGAGGGTTGGTGAAGGTGATGCTGTTGATGTGGTGTACATGGACTTCCAAAAGGCATTTGATACAGTGCCACACAGACTTGTGAGAAAAGTTATATCTCATGGAATAAAACAGACAGTAGCAATGTGGATAGAAAATTGACTGAGTGACAAGAAACAGAGAGTAATAGTTAATGGATGATTTTAGGGCTGGAGGCGGGTTTGTAGTGGAGTTCCCCAGGGGTCAGTATTGGACCCTTGCTTTTCCTGATATATATGAATGGTTTAGACCTTAGAGTAGAGGAAAATTTTTCAAAATTTGCAGACGATACAAAACTTGGAAGCAACTGTGAACCGTGAAGAGGGCAGTGGAGAACTTGAAAAGGACACAGACTAGTTGGTCGAATGGGCGGATATGTGGCAGATGAAGTTCAGTGTGGAGAAATATGAGCTGATGCATTTTGGTAGGAAGAACATAGAGAGACAGCACAAAATAAAGGGGGCGTCGACACAGATGGACCTGGGTGTGTATTTGCATAAGTCATTAAAGGTGGCAGGACAAGTTGAGAGAGCAGTTAACACAGCATTCAGTATCCTAGGCTTTATTAATAGGGGCTTGTATAAGACACGAGTTAGACCACAGCTGGAGTACTGCGTACAGTTCTGGGCACCACATTTTAGGGAGGATGTGAAGGCATTGGAGAGAGTGCCGAAGAGGGATGTGGAAGATCAGTTACGGAGTAAGATTGGAGACGTTGAGACTGTTTTCCTGAGAGAAAAGAAGGCTGAGAAGAGAGTTGATAGAGGTATTGAAAGTCATGAGAGGTCTGGAGAGAGTAGATAGGGAGAAATTGTCCCCACTTGTGAAATGATCGAAAATGAGGGGATACAGATTTAAAGCAACGGGTAAAAGAAGCAGAAGTGACATAAGAGAAACCGATTTCACACCGTGAGTGGCTAGGGTCCGGAATGCACTGACTGAGAGTGTGGTTCAATCAAAGCATTCAAGAGGGAATTAGATAATTAGTTGAAAAGAAACAATCTGTAGGGTTATTGGGTGAGGGCAGGAGAATGGCACTGGGTATTGAGATGCTCATTCAGAGAGCCAGTACAGACACGATGGGCCGATTGGCCTGCTTATGCACCGTAACCATTGTGTGATCGTGAATTTAGACGCTTGTCAGCAGCTGTGTAAAGTCTATGAGCTTTGAGCTGGGAGCTTGCTGTACTTTTAAGAGCGGTATCAGCAGCGGCAGCAGAGAACTGGTTTAAAATGTTGTGAGGTAAAAGCTGCAGTGGAGTGAGAGAGAGAGAGAGAGAGTGGTGGAGAGGTGTATTTGCAAGTGAATGGTGCTTTTGTATGAACGGTTTTCCAGGATTTGGGGCTCCATTGTCCAAAACAACTTCTTTCACTGCCCAAAATAGGCTAAAGACTGAACTCAATGGGCAGAATTTTTGGCTTGGTGGGCGGGCGCGTGTCCGATTCGCTCGAGCCTGAAATGAAACATGTTGACATCAGCCGAGCGTCCCAACGTCAACGCGCACTCTCGCGATATTTCGGTGCATCATTAAATATTGGCCTACGCTGCACCTGCAGAACAAATGAAGCAAACTCAGGCCAATAACACAAAATCAAATGTCATTTAATGTTGCAGGTGACAGATTCCTGAACTGAACATTAACCGGTGTTGTTTGTCACACCATTAAAAAACTCAAAGCAAAATGGGGGAACAAAACATCACCCGTGACAAGACCATCTTGTGCTTAAGGTGCTTTAAATTTACATTTGTGGGTGCTATGTCTAGGTGCTGCCCCCTCGCTGGCACTGGCATTGGAGGCAGCCTGCTGACTCTGCTGCCTTGTTGGCCTGGGTGACCTTGGCGGTCGTCCTCTGGCCAGTGGAGCCTGTGCTGTCCCCACCTGGGAGGGAGCGGCCAGTGCCATGGCTGCCATCTCCCCAGTCGCCGCAGCCTCATCAGATGCCACGGTCACTGGCAGAGGGGCAGAGGGGCTGCTGCCATCATCCGTAGAGCCCTGAGAGGAGCCCGCAGAGACAACAGGCAGCTCGTGCGCCAACGTGAGGTCACTCAGGACCTCCCTGCTCACCATTGATGGACGGGCACCTAGCTGGTATACTGGGTACCCCATCCATCTCACACACGGACACTGACCACCTGAGGTCATTGCCGGTGTGAGCGCTTGCAGGTCCGAGTGTATCCCCAGGGACCCCTGATCCTGTCCCTGGGGCAGCCTCTCCCTGACAGTCACCACTCTCTCCTTGGCTGAGGCAGTGCGCTCAGTGGTCATGCTCCGCATGGACTCCTCCATAACGGAGACCATGGCGCACATACCCTCATAGATCTCCGCTAGATCCTCCCGCACACCCCGCTGGACGTCCAGCATCTGCTTCCTAATGGACGACTCCAGAGGCTCATCATCAGCCTTCGACTGAGCATCGTCCTGGTCTCCAGCAGTCCTCCGACTGCCAGCACCCTGGGCACTCTCTGCCTCCGCCTGCACCTCAAACGAGTGTGAAGTGCCCTCACCAATGTGCACTGAGATACTGGACGGCCATCTAATGCTGGTATCTGCGCTGGTGCCTGCTTGACAGAGCGGGTGTGAGGCAGGCGCGTGGGGAACATGGTGATCTTCCGGGGTCAGGGGTGGCCCTTCAGGGTCCTGAGTGCGAGCGCCTGCTGCTGAACCCAAAAGGGAGAAGATGAACATGTCGTTAGTGAAAGTCATCAGACTCTCACTGTACATGCCAGGCACCCTGGTGAGACAACGGAGATCTGCTTCATGGTGCCCTCGTCTTTTGATTGTCAATGGGGACTCCAGGTTCGAGGCGCACATCAATGAAGAGGCTACACTAGAATGGTTGCACAAGCTGAAGTTCTCACCTCAGTGCGCTGCACTCTGACCTTCGTCTGATACCCCAACCTCACCATGGCTGGTTGACCGAGGTACTTGCTGCCCCTCGAGTTCCAAGGCCTTCTGCTTATAGTGAATGAGGATGAGGAGGTGTGGGGTTCCCCGCCAGTCTGTGACCTCTCAATATTGTTATGGGATGTCTTCTCCTGAAAGTATAGAGGAGCAGTGAGTCCACTCTCTACCTGCAGCGCCATTGCAGCCAGTCCAACCCCAGCTGAGGACCATCTCGCAGGGCACATCCGATTCGTGGCACTCGACCCGCAAGGCACTCAGTCCATGCAGCCAGGGCTCACCCCCTTGGCGAACTTCGGCATCATTGGCAGCTGCCACTGACTGTAACACCCCTGAGGTCCATGGGGGATGGCCAGCCCCTAACTGTTCTCCACACTGACCCATGCCAACATGCTACTCATGGGCACTCATCCTTCCTAAGAATGGGTTTGGGTGCATGCCCAGTGCTCTTATTACCATTGCCACTCATTCCTTCCAGTTTCTAACACATGCCCCGGACCCTCCGAACCATATCCCCAGCACCTTCAGGCCGTCAGCCCTGACGGTGAAGGGGACAAAGGATCGGTCAGCCCAGTTCCCAAAGAACATGGCCTCGCTCTTCCCACGATTTACCTTGGCTCCCGAGGCTAGTTCAAACTGGTCGCAGATGTGGATCAGTCTGCGCACCGACAGCGGATCCGAGCAGAAGACGGCGACGTCGTCCATGTACAGGGAGGCTTTTACCTGAGTGCCTCCACTGCCTGGGATCGTCACTCCTCTTATGCCCGGATCCTTCCTGATGGACTCGGCAAAGGGTTCTATGCAACACACGAAAAGGACAGGCGAGAGAGGACAGCCCTGCCTGACTCCAGATTTCATCGGAAAGCTATCTGTTTCCCACCCATTGATTGAGACTGCGCTACTGATGTTAGTGTAGAGCAGTTGGATCCAGTTGCGAATTTCGTCCCCAAACCCCATTTTGGAGAGCACATCCACCATGTAGGTGTGCGATATTCTGTCAAAGGCCTTCTCCTGATCCAAGCTGATGAGGCAGGTATCCACACCCCTGTCCTGTACATAGGCAATCGTATCCCTGAGCAGCGCCAGGCTGTCAAAGATCTACCTGCCTGGCACAGTGCAGGTCTGGTCAGGGTGGATCACCAATTCCAGAGCGGATTTGACCCGATTGACGATGACCTTGGACAGAAGCTTATAGTCCACATTCAACAGTGAAATGGGTCACCAATTTCTAATTTCCTCCCTTTCCCCCCTTGTGCTTGTAGATGAGGGTGATGATGCCTTTCCTCATGGATTCTGACATACTGCCGGCCAGGAGCATACTCTCGTACACTTCTAGCAGGTATGGGCCGATCCAGTCCCACAGAGCCGAATACAACTCCGCCAGCAAGCCGTCGCTTCCAGGAGTTTTACTCTTCTCGAAGGACTCAAGGGCCTTAGTCCCTGGAACAGAAGATGATCTTGGAGGCCTCCGAGGCAAAGAGCGAGGCTTGCTGGCTCTTCACCTCTTGGAGCTCCTCCTTGACATCGACCCCCATCGACTGCAGCCAGAGCAGATTCTGCATGTTTTTCTGGAGTCGGGACATTTCCCTCTGTTCCTTTCTAGCTTTCTGGGTGCCTTTGAGGATGAAAAACCTCTTGATGCTTACCTTGATCACTTTGGAGAGAGAAACTGAGTGAACTTTTCAGGTGAATGACCTTTCATCACAACCTGAAACGTTAACTCTGTTACTCCACACAGAGGCTGAAAACCTGCTGTGTATTTCCATCATTTTCTGTGTGTATTATCACAGAGATATTCTGTTTCTGCTCATTACTGAATATTCCAAACACTTTACTCCATGAAGCACTTTTGAAGTGTTGAAATGTGTTTTGCTGTTGTAAGTGTGGCAGTTATTTTGTACCCAGCAAGGACCCATATACAACAACGGGATAATGACAAATAACCTCTTTTAACTGATGTTGGTTGAAGAATAAATGTTCAGCAGGAAACCAGGGAGAATTCCCCAGCTTGAATCGTACCTGGGATCTTTTTCAGCTACTTGTTAAAGCCTTGATTTCCGATCTCCTCCAACAGGACTGTCAGCTTGGATTAAGTGCACAAATCTCTGGAGTGAGATTTGAACCCACAACCTTCTGCTTGAGAGGCTACAGAGTCAGCAAGTGAAGCACAGGAGAAAATGGAGCTGGATCGTGAGTTTGGAGCTATACTGATGTAAGTGAAGATACTTTTAGTCAGCTGAATGGAGTGTCTCTTTAAATCTCTGCGTAGCTCTTTTCACAGACATTCTGTAAACAGCTTTTGGCTGGGTGGGTGGGGGAGGGGGGGAAGCTGTGTTGTTTTTTGCAACTGTCCCTAACCTGTTTGACCAGAATTTTCTATTTTAAATTCAGACTTTAGCGACATGTCCTCTTTGTTTTCAGTTGTCTCACTGCCCCCCTCACATCAGTGTCTTAGCTTTTCACATTGACTTTTTTTTGCTGATGTCTTGAAAATCTTTAATGTTTCTTTCCATTCCCTGGTGTAAATATCATCTCAGTCGTCTGCACACAAGTTTACAGCACAGAAACAGGCCGGGACAATTCCGGTTCGACTGTCATCTGGAAATTGGGCCCAAATAGCGTTTGAAAGTGCACTGGTATGGTTATGCTTCGAGTTACCGTTAATTAAATTGCACAATCAGAAAGGAAAAATCTAAGATCAACCAACGCAATCAGGCAGAATAATAGAAAGCAATCTTTTCTTTGTTTTCCATAAGCAGCGTTCCTTGAGCTATTTAATAGAGGCAGCACTGATGTTGATTCTATTGCTACCACTGAAAATACTGTAACTCCTTCCGCTGACTGGAAAGGCGTCAGCAACAGTTGCGCCTGCGCACTCGGGCCTCACTGTTGAATAGAAAAGTAGAGAGCTGATGCTTCAGTTATTCAGGGCATTGGTGTGACCCCATCTGGAGCACTGTGTACACTATTGGTCTCCTTATTTGAGGAAGAATGTCAATGCGTTGGAAGCCATTCAGATACGGTTTACCCAACTAGTACCTGGATTGGGCGGATTGCCTTATGAGGAAGGATTGGACAGGCTAGGCCTGTATCTGCTGTAGTTCAGAAGAGTAAGGGGCGACTTGATTAAAACATACAAGAAGTTGAGGGGCCTTGAGAGGGTGGATGTGGAGAGGATGTTTCCTCTTGTGGGAGAATCTTGTATTTGGGGCCACTGTTTAAGACAGAGGTGAGGGGAAATTCTTTTCTCTCAGAGGGTCGTGAGACTTTGGAATTCTCTTCCTCAACAGGCGATGGAAGCAGAATCGTTGAATATTTTTAATTATTGAGAAGTAAGTGGGTGAAAGGTTATTGAGGGTAGGGGGTAATGTGGAAATGAGGTTACGATCAGATCAGCCGGGAGCTTATTGAGTGGCAAAGTGGGCTTGAAGGGCTGAGAGGCCGACTCCTGTTGCTAATTCATATGTTCATGTGTTTTTGTTAGTAACATGAAGAGGTTTTCACCCTCAAAGGTATTCAGAAGGCAAGAGAGAGAGGGAGAGGCTGGGGGAACGTTTCCTGTCTCCAGAAAAACCTGCTCCAGCTGCAGTCGATGGGGGTCGATGTCAAGGAGGAACTCCAATAGGTGAAGGGCCAGCAAGCCTCGCTCTTTGCCTCGGAGGCCTCCAAGATCATCTTCCGTTCCAGAGTCCGCTCCGTGGAGCAGGATGAGACGTGCTCACGTTTCTTCTTCCAAAAGGTACACAGAGAGAGCTCTGTGATCAGCAGCCTGAAGGAAGAAGACGGCTCAGTAAAGTCATCGCAGTCCGACATTTTGAGGATCAGCAAATCCTTTTATGTCGGATTGTATGACGTGAAGCCCACAGACAGTACGGAGTCCCAGTCCTTCCTGTCCTCCATTACAAAGGGCTTTGATGACAGTACATGGGAGAGTCTGGACAAACATGGTGGATGTGCTCTCAAAATGAGATTTGGGGAGGGATTCCGCAACACGGCAGGAGTCTCACCCCCTCTGCACGTTCCCCTTGAGGTGGCTGTGGTGGGGACAAGACCGTTGTTCACCTCCTTGTGGTTGTGCCTTTGCAAAGAAGGTCTGGACGTCGGTGATCGACGCTCTTTGGTCTGCCTGAAACTTGTTGGACTTCCAGCGCAAAGAGTTGTCCCCGACCGAGTGTTGCAGACTGGCACGTTCCAAGGTCCAGGACTACGTGCTGAGGGACGCACTAAAGCTTGGGGCAGCCACCGCAAAGGCGCAATGGGGAAGGGTCGCTGTCTAAGACCTTTCTGCCACAGTGCACCCAGGGACTGGGAAATGTTGAGAGCCCCTCGGGCTGTACAGCTCCAAATGAATGTCTGCAGTGAATACTAATTATATTGAAGCACCTCAGAGAGCAACATGATGTATGTTGATAACTCCAATACTTTTGTCTGATTGTCTGCATTGACCATATTGAAATGATTGTAATATTCATTGATTGTATCGATGCACCTTGTGATCAATGTGTAAAAGTTGAATCTGATTGTAGTTTTGTGATGGTGATTTTGAAATGTTTTGGAATGTTCCTCCAGATATTTTATGAATAAAGTATATTTTTCAAAAAAAAATCTGTTCTTATCAGTTTAATATCCGATACGTCCTTCATCTGGGGACCAAATATTAAATTTATTTTTGGAGCAGGGAGATGGAACAGGATCTTTCTCCGTCCATTCCACACATCGACCTGGTATTGCAGCGTCTTCAGGAATGGTGCAGTTTTGCCCTCTACAGGGTGAAAGGGAAACTGAAAAGAAGAAAAAGTCATTCAGAGCATTGTCCTGCTTTCCATCATTGATCTGGCTGAACTGAACTTGTGCTGAGTGGCAGGACAGGCTCATTGGTGCCAGACTGAGTGATGCCCCCTTTACCTTTAATTTCTCCTTTAACTCCTCTCAATTCCTCCAAATAAAAGGTGTGGCCATGGGTACCCGCACAGGCCCCCGCTATGCCTGTCTCTTTATGGGGTATGTGGAACATTCCTTGTTCCAGTCCTACTCCGGCCCCCTCCCACAACTCTTTCTCCGGTACATCGATGATTACTTCGGTGCTGCTTCATGCTCTCGTCGGGAACTGGAAAAATTTATTAATTTTGCTTCCAATCTCCACCCCTCCATCATTCTCACATGGTCCATCTCTGACACTTCCCTTCCCTTCCTTGACCTCTCTGTCTCAATTTCTGGTGATAGACTGTCCACCAATATCCATTACAAGCCTACCGACTCCCACAGCTACCTTGACTACAGCTCCTCACACCCTGCTTCCTGTAAGGACTCCATCCCATTCTCTCAGTTCTTTTGCGTCCGTCGCATCTGTTCTGATGCTGCTACCTTCAAAAACAGTTCTGCCACCACCAAACACACCTTCCCTTCACCCCCCTTGGCGGCATTCCGTAGGGATCGTTCCCTCCGGGACACCCTGGTCCACTCCATCACCCCTACTCCTCAACCCCCACCTATGGCACCTCCCCATGCACACGCAAAAGATGCAACACCTGCCCCTTCACTTCCTCTCTCCTCACCGTCCAAAGGCCCAAACACCCGTTTCAAGTGAAGCAGCATTTCACTTGCATTTCCTCTGACTTAGTCTACTGCATTCGTTGCTCCCAATGCGGTCTCCTCTACATTGGAGAGACCAAACGTAAACTGGGCGACCGCTTTGCAGAACACCTGCGGTCTGTCCGCAAGAATGACCCAAACCTCCCTGTCGCTTGCCATTTTAACACTCCACCCTGCTCTCTTGCCCACATGTCTGTCCTTGGCTTGCTGCATTGTTCCAGTGAAGCCCAACTCAAACTGGAGGAACAGCACCTCATCTTTCAACTAGGCACTTTACAGCCTTCCGGACTGAATATTGAATTCAACAACTTTAGATCTTGAACTCCCTCCCCCATCCCCACCCCCATTTCCGTTTCTTCCCCCTCCCTTTTATTTTTTCCAATAATTTATATAGATTTTTCTTTTCCCACCTATTTCCATTATTTTTAAATTTATACCTTTTATGCCCTGTTAGTCTTATATCACCCCACCCCACCCCCACTAGAGCTGTACCTTGTGTGTCCTCCCATCCATTCTTAATTAGCACATTCGTTTAGATAATACCACCACCTTCAACACCTCTTTGTTCTTTTGTCTCTGACATCTTTTGGTTATCTGATCCTATCACTGCTTGCTTGTCCCTACAACCACACCCCCCCCCGCCCGACTTCTCTCCCCCCACCCCCCCACCTTAAACCAGCTTATATTTCACCCCTCTCCTAGTTTTACTCAGTTCTGTTGAAGGGTTATGAGGACTCGAAACGTCAACTTTATTCTTCTCCACCGATGCTGCCAGACCTGCTGAGTTTTTCCAGGTAATTCTGTTTTTGTTTTGGATTTCCAGCATCCGCAGTTCTTTGTTTTTATATCTGAATGATGCCCCCCGTTGGATATTGGTGCAACTGCAGGGCTGCTGCTGGTGTGCACTTGTGCTGCTTGTCAGGGTGGAGCCCGGGACTGGACAAAGCCCCCTGTTGGATTTTGGTGCAACTGCAGGGCTGCTGCTGGTGTGCACTTGTGCTGCTTGTCAGGGCGGAGCGTGTTCGGCCACACGCAGCAAAACGGACGGTGAAGCCGGAGGCCGAGGAAGACGGGACGGGCGCATGGGTTTCTGGGTTATCGCTTCTCGGCCTTTTGGCTAAGATCAGTTGTAGTGAAGCGACGGCTAAAACCAAAGGAGCCCCAAACCAGGGGGTACGTAACACCGTTCGGGTGACAGTGAAGGACAGTGAAGGAGGAGCACCCATGGATCGGGCCTTCTTCATCAAGCGGATCCTGTTGAAGGCGTTTGGATTGGAAGCGGAGGAGATCTACTCCCTGCGAGACTTCCCCAGCGCTGGATATTTCGACGTGACCTTCAGGAATGTTGCTGCCTGCGTCAAGTTCCTGAAGGTGTTCGAGAAGAAGAGACACCAGCCGGAGATGAAGATCCTGACGGTGGAGCCGCTCTTTGCTCTGCCGTTGCAACGGGACCGTGTGGTGACGGTGCATCTCTACAACCCCCACGTCGCTGTCGCCGACGTGTTCACCTTCCTCGCCAGGTACGTCGACAAGGTTGGGAGCTGCACCGAGGTTAGAGACGCCTTCGGGATTTGGACCAGCAAACGCCAGGTTAAGGTCACGCTCAAGACCGATGGTAAGGGAGCCTTCTTCCACCCTCCTTCCAGATTTGCTATCGGGAGAAGCCGTGGCTACCTGGTCTACGCTGGACAACCCAAACTTTGTCACTCATGCGGCAAGTCTGGTCATGTGGTGGCCAACTGCAGCGCCGCCCTCTGCAAGAACTGCAAACAGGAAGGGCACCAGACAAAGGACTGAAAACAGACTAAGTGCTGCAACCTGTGTGGCGAGGCAGGTCACCTCTACAGGACCTGCCCCAAACGCTGTCTCACTTATGCACGGGCAGCCAACGCCAATGAGGGGGAAGCAGAAGAAATGCTTCGTGTCACTACTACCAAGGACTCTTGTAACACTCCAAACACCATGGCCCCCAGTGAGAACAACGGGACAAAGGAGGACACAGAGAGAGACAAGGTGGAGGATAAGATTGAGGCAGCAGACAGCCAATCAACAGCACTGCCCCCTGAACCTCCCACTCCTCAGGAGAGCGAATCAATGGAGGAGGAAGCAGCGGAAAATCAGCAGGGGGAGTGGCAGCTGGTGAAGAGAGCCAAAAGGAAGAAGGGGCTAAGAAGGGACCAAGCCACTTCCCAGACAAGTGGCAAGAGGCGTCTCCCATCCGACACGGATGACAAGGACAGCTGCTCTTCAGACGAAGAAAGGTAAGGGCGGCACCTACAGAAGAAGCGGAAAAGCTCTAGGGAGTTGGAGGACGAGACACCCGAGCTCCAGAACATTGGCGACAATGAGGAGACCAGCGCACCCCGACTTTGCCCACAACCTGAAGAGGCCAGTGCACCCCAGCCCCAGCAATCTGGGAGCAGTGAAGCGCTCAGCGCACCCCAGCTCCGGGAAGCCGGGAGCAGCAACGCCCCAGAGGGGGAGAGGATTGGAGAAGCTTCTCCAACAGAGGACATTTCAAATCCCGTTCTCTGCACGGACCCCCAGATGCCACCTGAGCAGAACATCTCCAATGGGGAAGTTCAGGACAGTTTCCTCAGCCCATCCAAAGTGAGGCAATTTGTGAACACTATGGGTGTGAAGGAGCAAACCAAAGGTCTGGGACTCTCAGAGGAAACAGGTTTGGTAAGAGACTAAATGCCTTAAAATGGTGTAAAGATTGTATCCATGAATGTGCGTAGAATTAAATCTACTACGCGATGTGTTGCGACCTTGGACTACCTTGCCAAGGTCAAAGCTGACCTGTTGTTTCTGCAGGAGTGTGCGATACCGCACCTCAGCTCCTACAGGGGTCCAAGTGAGGCCTCACCCTCCCACTTCAATCCAGCTTCACTCTCTGCAACATCAAACATTCCAGTTAGAGAGGGGAAAGGGGGACGTCCAACATCTAGAGGATCAATGTCCCACCAGCTTCAGGTACAAGATCTCTCCTTCCTCTGGGACCTAACCACAACTCCCTTGTGGCACCACAGTTACCCACATGGCAACAGGCACAAATGTCAATGCTCGATTCCTCCAATGGGGTCCAGCTAAACAAGAGAAAGAGCCCATCAACCAGGTTGTGCATCACATCCCCACACAACATCCCTGAGGGAGAGAGAGGGAACTGACACATTCTGCACCTTCTGGAAAGTACAAGCTTTGTTCCTGGAATCCCTCTGATCCAATGGAGCAACTTTCAGGTGACAGGTGATGAAAATCTGAGGGACATATTCAACACACGTCATGATTCAGTGACTCCCTCCCAACATGGAGACCCCAATGATCAGCTTCCTCTTACCAAGGAACGGTCATCTCCAAGGAAACGGAACGCATCCAGGTCAAAACGGAGCTTGTCCAGCTCCCGCTCGCCTCTTGGCAACACAAAGGTTGAAAAGGAGTCCTCAGCTTTGCTGTCCAGGAGGCAACTGAAGAAAGATTAAAAAGGGACAGGAAGTGAATCAAGTGAAGCCATTGAGATGGGACCAGCTGGAGAAAGCAGAGAGATCCTTACCCATTGTGGTCAATGAAGCTGTATCTCCGGGTGGAGTCCTTGTCTGGGCTCAGTGTAGCTACACAGCGGTCAATGTAGAGCTTCAGGGGCATGTGGTTGATCATTGAAACAGAGGCCTCAATGTGAATGAGCTCACCCAGGTAGTAGACAGTCGAAGTGCGCTCTGTAAGCCAGTCACCTGAAGTACCTGAGGACAAGGGTTAGAGACAGTGGCTGTAACTCCCAGTGAGTGACTACAGGAAATCACTCCCCATCCACCCATCACATACCATTCATTAGGCGCAGAGAGAATGACAGATGCCCTTCTCCAGACTTGGTGGAGCTGAATGGGATCCAGGTGGGCTTGATGGGGTCACTGCTCACATTGCCCTTCCTGGAAAGGCAGGGGAGTCATTTTAGGACATCTTCAGAGACCACCAGCAGCTGTAGATCTTATTGACAAAGCGAATAAAGATTCTCACCTCAAATAACGACACTCAATGGGAACGACAGCTCCATTTGTTCTCACAATGACAGATCCATGATACTCTGGGGTGTGGTTCAGGTGGGTGGTGTAGATGAGGAAATCTTCAATCATCTGAAAGAATCAGGTGAAGGAATGAAGAACTGATCTGAAATGAGAATGTTCTCCACAGGGGTTAACAATGAAGTCATCCCATCCCCTGAAAACAATTCTGAGGGGGATGGACAGGATCAGTGTGAAGAGGCTGCTTCCCCCGAGCCAGAAGAGAGTTGATTATTAGGGGTAGGCATCTCAGGTCAGGGGGTCACTTAAGATTAATGTGACAGGGAATTACTTCATACAGCAGGTGGTGAATGTTTGGGATTCTATCCCAGAGAGCTGTGAATGCTCAGTCACCGAGTACATTGGAGACAGATGGATTTATTCTGGGGAATGAAGGGAATGTTATGATGTGGCAGATGATGCTAGTCAGGTGGATCAAATCCACAAGGGAAACTTGATCAGGCACTCAACTGTTTTGCAATTAGTATTTTATTTTGAGATCAGTGCCCGGAATTCAGGAACAGCAAAGACTGCCACAAATTCAGGAGGTTTAGATAAAAATGTAAACATTTAAAGAAAAGATTAAGCACATCCATTATGTCTACAAATTACTATAAGAACTCCCAAAATTCTGATTAATCTGGCTCCCAGTGACACCTTCATTAAGGCAACAGTTAAAAAACAGATTTGTACAGACCCAGGCAAAGCAACACCACCTGGACAGGAGAATTCAATACGAGTTGACACATCCTTGGTTCCTTTAGACAGGAACTTGATGCAGAGGCTGGAGGCTTCTCACATTTATGAAAGATCTTAGGATGTCTTCAATACTGACTCAGCCTCATCCTCTCTACAGGTAAATTCCATTGTTCCCATATCTTGTTGCAACTTCACTTTTCATAATATAAAACTTTAGTACTAATTTATCAGTAACCTTTTGAAAAAAATTAACACTTCAGCTTAGTTTCTGAAAGCTGGGTGTCACATCCCACCATTGCTTGGAAATTCAAGCTATCCAAATTTATATGAAAAAGCAAATTTTCATCACATCTCATTCTAAACCTGGTTCGATTAAACTGGACTGAAACCTCCAGTTGGATTGATCTGAATGAGGGGAATAGAGCTGAAAATCCTCAAAACAACAAAAGGAAAAGCTTGGAGGATCCAAAGAGAAGGTTCAAGACCAATGGGGCTGATGTCATAGGTTGGAGAGACTCAGGGATCAGTTAAAGTAAAGTACAATACAAGATAGAAAGCTAATTTGTAGTTTTATAAAGCAGGAGACAGCTATCTCCTCAATATCATTGACATCTCACCCAGTGTTGGAATGAAGAGTGGGGAACAACCTACAGCCCAAGCTTAGAGCAAGAGCTGAGGATTCCCATTACCTGCAACCTGCTGCCACACTCATGGAGTCCATAGTCAAAGAGGACAGTGTGGTTCTGAGAGTAGATCCTGGTTGGCCGACAACCTGCTGTCCCCAGGGTCAGGTCAGCAGCTTTGATCAGGTGCCTGGTTCCAAATAAATCCAGCTGGACCCTGAGCAACAGCTTGTCCTCTCCACACTGCACCATCACAGTCTGCAGTGGAGACACACTTCCACCCGCAGACACACGGAAATGGGAACCAAAGGGAGGCCCAGGCGGAGAGAATGTCTGAGGCACAGGGGTGGCTTTGACTCTGCTCCATGGAAACCTCTGGCCTAGAAACAGTTGCCAAGTATCAGAGCCACAAATAGCTCCAGCTAACACCAGCCCTGGGAACAAAGACCTCACTACAAAATCCCCCATGATACCAAACAACTCACCATCCCTTCAGCCACCGAGCAGCACCTTTTATACACACCAGCTGCACTCACCTGACACCAATGAGACCAGAAGCAGCAACATTGAACCAATTAACCAGCCCCAATCTCCACAATCTCCACCAATGACAGAACTCATGGATTTATTACCAGGAAGGCCGATTTTATTTGGACCAATAGGAGTTGGTCTGGGGAGGGAATGATGTCGATGAACAAAAGGGAAGGTGTGTGATAGGGTGGAGGGCAGGAGACATTAAAGGATAAAAGGTTTCATGGTACAAAAGCCAGAGGCAGTGGTAATGGGTAAAGTAAAGAAACAAAAGATGTGTCCAGATGAGGTGTGAATGGCTGCATAGCAACCGTCTGAATGTACCGTAGAATCGTAGAATGTTTACAGCACAGAAAGAGGCCACTCGGCCCATCGTGTCTGCCCCGGCTGAAGAACGAACCCCCACCCCCCCAGCCAAATCCCACTTTCCAGCACTTGGTCCGTAGCCCTGCAGGTTCCGGCAGTTGAGGTGCATATCCAGACACCTTTTCAATGAGTTGAGGGTTCCGGCCTCTACTCCCCTTTCAGGCAGTGAGTTCCAGACCCACACAATCCTCTGGGTGAGAAAAGGTTTTCCTCATCTCCCCTCTAATCTTTCTATCAATCTCTTAAAATCTATATCCCCTCGTCAATGTGCTCTCTGCTAAAGTAAATAGGCCCTTCCCATCCAGTCTATCCAGGCCCTTCACAATTTTGTACATCTCAATCAAATCTCCCCTCAGCCTCCTCTGTTCTAAGGAGAACAACCCCAGCCTCTCCAATCTTTCCTCATATTTGCAATTTTCCAGCCCAGGCTACATCCTGGTAAATCTCCTCTGTTCCCTCTCGAATGCAATTACATCCTTTCTGTAACAAGGTGACCAGAACAGCACACAGTACTCAAGTCGTGGCCTAACTAATGTTTTATATAGTTCCAGCATAACCTCCCTGTTCTTATATTCTATGCCTCAGCTAAGAAATGAAAGGATTCCATCTGCCTTCTTAACCACCTTCTCAACCTGTCCTGCTACCTTCTGGGATCTGTGGACATTCACTCTAAGACACCTCACTTCCTCTACACCTCTCAGTCTCCACCCATTTATTGTGTAATCCTTTGCCTTGTTTGACCTCCCCAAATGCACCACCTCACACTTCTCTGGGTTGAATTCCATTTGCCACTTTTCTGCCCACTTGACCAGTGTATTGATATCTTCCTCCAGTCCACAGCAACTCTCCTCGCTATCAACCAATTTTTCTGCTGTCTGCAAACTTCTTGATCATTCTACTTTTATGCCCAAATCATTAATATAGACCACAAAAAGCAGGGGGCCCAGTACTGAGCCCGGCAGAACCCCACTGGAAACAGCCTTCCAGTCACAAAAACATCCATCCTTTGCTTCCTGCCACTGAACCAATTTTGTATCCAGCTCGCTACGTTCCCCTGGATCCTATGGGCTGTTATTTTTTTAAGCAGTCTGCCATGTGGAACCTTGTCGAAAGCCTTGTTATAATCAATGTGTATCACATCAACTACACCACCCTCATCAATCCTACTTGTTACTTCCTCAAAAACTTCAATCTAATTAGTCAGATATGACCTGTGTACTATAGGCCCCCAAACAGTCAGGGAGAGATAGAGGATCAAATATGTAGACAAATTTCAGAGAAGTGTAAGAATAATAGGGCAGTAATGGTAGGGGATTTTAACTACCCAAATATTAACTGGGATAGTTTCAGTGTGCAAGGTAGGGAGGGAGTAAAATTCTGAAGTTGCATCCAGGAGAACTTTCTTAGACAGTGCATAGAAAGCCCAGCAAGGGAAGGGGCAGTTCTGGACCTAATATTCTGAAATGAGTCCGGGCAGGTGGAAGGCATATCAGTAGGGGAACATTTTGGAGATAGTGACCATAACTCAGTTAGATTTCGGATAGTTATGGAAAAGAATAAGGTTGGGCCAGGAATAAAAGTTCTAAACTGGGGAAAGGCTAATTTTACTAAGATGAGATGCGATTTGGCACAAGTGGACTGGGAGCAGCTACTTGCAGATAAAACTGTCAGAGCAGTGGGGGGTCTTCAAGGAGGTAATAGCAAAAGCACAGGGCAATTATGTTCCCATAAAGGCAACGGGTGGGGGGAACCAATCCTGGAGAATCCTAGATGTCAAGGGGCATAAAGGTTAGGATGAAGAAAACAAGAGAAGCTTATGGCAGATACCGAGGGCTCAATACAGCTGAGTCCTTCCTGGAATGTAAAAAGTGTAGAGGGAACTTAGAAAGGAAATTAGGAAAGCTAAGAGAGTGCATGAGAAAGCATTGGTGGATAGAATAAAGGAAAACTCAAAGGGGTTATTTAAATATATATAGAGTAAGAGAATAACTAGGGAAAGAGTAGGGCCAATTTGGGATAACATCTGTGTGTGGACCCGGAAGACATGGGTGCAGTCCTCAATGAATCCTTTACGTCGGTCTTCACAATGGAAAAGGACGACGCAGATACAGATATCAGGGTGGAGGACTGTGAAATATTAGAGGAAATTAACATAGAGAGCGAGGGGGCACTTGCAGGTCTAGCGGCCTTAGAAATGGATAAATCCACAGGCCCGGATGAGATATATCCCAGGCTGTTGAGGGAGCCTAGGGAAGAGATTTCAGGGGCCCTGGCAATAATTTTCAAATCCTCTCTGGCCACAGGTGTGATGCCAGAGGACTGGAGGACTGCTAAAATTGTTCCAATATTAAGAAAGGGAGGAAGGGATAGACCAGGAAATTACAGGCCAGTCAGTCTAACCTCAGTGGTGGGGAAGTTACTAGAAAGAATTCTGAGGGGCAGAATATATCTGGCCTTGGAGAGACAAGGATTAATCGGGGACAGTCAGCATGGGTTTGTTAAGGGAAGGTCGTGTTTGAAAAATTTGTCCGAATTTTTTGAGGAGGTAACCAGGAGTGTTGATGAGGATAATGCATTTTACTTTAGCAAGGCTTTTGATAAAGTCCCTCATGGCAGACTGGGCATGAAAGTAAGAGCCCATGGGTTCCATGGCAAAGTGGCATGTTGGATCCAAAATTGGCTGAGAGGCAGGAAGCAGAGGGTGATGGTAGAGGGATGTTTCTGTGACTGGAAGTCTATTTCTAGTGGGGTTCTGCAGAGCTCGGTGCTGGGGCCCTTTCTGTTTGTGGTGTACATAAATGATTTAGATTTAAATGTAGGGGGTATGATCAAGAAGTTTGCAGATAAGAGGAAAATTGGTAGAGTGGTAAATAGCGAGGAGGATAGCCGTAAACTGCAGGAGGATATCAATGGACTGGTCAGGTGGGCAGAGCAGTGGCGAATGGAATTCAACCTAGAAAAATGTGAGGTAATGCACTTGGGGATGGCTAACAAGGCAAGGGAATACACTATGAATGGTAGGACCCTGAAAAGCACTGAATATCAGAGGGACCTTGGTGAGCATATCTATAGATCCCTGAAGGTAGCAGGGCATGTAGATCAGGTGGTTAAGAAGGCATGAGGGATACTTGCCTTTATTAGCTGAAGCATAGAATACAAGAGCAGGGAGGTTATGCTGGAACTGTATAAAACGCTGGTTAGGCCACAACTGGAGTACTGTGTGCGGTTCTGGTCACCACATTATAGGAAGGATGTGATTGCACTGGAGAGGGCGCAGAGGAGATTTACCAGGATGCTGCCTGTGTTGGTGTGTCTGAGCCATGAGGAAAGATTGGATAGGCTGGGGTTGTTTTCCTAGGAGCAATGAAGGTTGAGAGGGGACCTGATAGAGGTGTATGAGATTATGAGGAGCATAGATAGGGTGGATATGAAGGCACTTTTTCCATTAGTAGTGGGGTCAATAACCAGGGGGCATAGATTTAAGGTAAGAGGTAGAAGGCTAAGAGGGGTGCTGAGAAATATTTTTTTCACCCAGACAGTGGTGGGAGTCTAGAACTCACTGCCTGAAAGGGTGATTGAGTCAGAAACTCTCGTAACATTTAAGAAGTATTTAGATATTCACTTGCGTTGACATAGCCTCCAGGGCTATGTGCCAAGCATTGGAAAATGGGATTAGAGTAGTCAGATCCTTGTTGACTGGAGCGGACACAGCCCGGGGTACATTTCATCCAGCCCTGGTGATTTATCCACTTCTGGCGATGCTAATCCCCTTGATACTTCCTCTCTCCCTACGTTTATCACATCCAATACTTCACACTCCTCCTCCTGAACTACAATGTCAGCATTCTCCCCCTCTTTTGTTAAGACAGACGCAAAGTATTCATTCAGACCCAAACCCACATCCTCCGCCTCCACCCACAGGTTACCTTTTCGGTGTTTTATGAGCACCACTCTTTCCTTCGTGATCCTCTTACTCTAAATTGATCAACCATCTTTGTGTTGATTTTGCTTGCCAATATTCTTTCATGCCCTCTCTTTACTGTCCTAATTTCCTTTTTGATTTCACCCCTCCGCTTTCCCTACTTCTCTCAGCTTGATCTCTTTGTCTAAATCATTAACAGGGATTGTAAATAGTTGAGGCCCCAGCTCTGATCCTTGCAGAAATCCCCTAGTTAGCGGCTGAGAAAGCGAAAATGTCCCGTTTATCCCTACTCTCTGCTACTTCTCCATTGTCCAATCATCCACCCATGCTAAATGGATGCATGGATCCATGTCAGAAGTTTAATGGTTAATTTGAGACAATGTCAGAAGAGTAAAAATACAATTTTAGAAGCAACCAAGCTCTAACAAAATGGCCCAGGGAACTTGTTTTCAATAACATCCATTGCATCCGTGATCCCGGGCTGGAGTAACAGAGAATTCCTCTGAATACATTCAGAAATCCTTGGATATACTCATCAGGTCTGACAGCATCTGTACAGAGAGAAATCGAGTTAACATTTCAGGCATCAGAACTGGACAAGTTTGAAATGTCATCGACTTTAAGCAACAGGAGGGTGAGAAAAAGGACAATAGGGAAGCTCTGTGATTGGGTGTAAGACAGGGAGAGATTAAATGACAGAAGAGCTAGTCGTGCGGAGTCAAAGGGAGTGGAAATGGGACAAGTAAAGAAACAAAAGATGTGCCTCGGGCAGTTGTGCTGCATTCCGAATGTGAGAACAAGAGTAAGAGTGAAGCATGAAAAGAAATGGAGACAGAGATTCCAGTCTGTAATGGTTGAACTCAGTGTTGAGTCTGGAAGGCTGTAAAGTATCGAATTGAAAGATGAGGCCGGAGTCTTCCGAGGAATGTCAATCACTGTCGGATTGCCACCCCACTCCTACTTTCCTCCAGCACACAGGAGCGCGGCGTTCCTGACCAGGTCTTCCCATCCCGGCTTCTCCAGAAATGCGGAGCGAGTCTGAAATGGAACTGCTTCTTCCTAGCGTCGGATCGTTGGGAGAGGACAGGCCACGCCCCCTTTTTACAACACCAGCTGCCGGATTTTCTTTTATTCATTCACTTGATGTGGGCTTCACTGGCCGGGGCAGCATTTATTGCCCATCCCTAGTTGCCCTCGAGAGGGAGGTGGTGAGCTGCCTTCTTGAACCACTGCAGTTCACGTGGTGTAGGTACACGCACAGCGCTGTTAGGAAGGGAGTTCCAGGACTTTGACCAGTAAGTAAAGAGTTTAAATGTCCCAAAGCTTCTTTGGAAAGCTACGGAGAGAAGGTAAGTGAATAATAGGGGTGGGCGGGCAAGGGGGTAGGTTGTGTGAGGTAAATGGGTAAGGGGATAGGGTGTCAGGTAGGTAAGGTGGAAGCTGGGAAGGTTGGCAGGTGGGTGAGGTGGGTAGTTTGGCAGGTGGGTAAGCAGGTAGCTGGGGCAAAGGGTGGTCAGGTTGAGTCGGGGGAATAGGGTGCGTCGGCGGAGTCGGGTGGAGCAGCTAGTCAGGTCGAGTTGGGGGTTTTGGGAGGTCAATGAGGAGTCAGGGGTCGGGGGTAGTTGGGGGTCACGAGGCAGTCAAGTTGGGGGGACATTGTGAGTGATTGGTCGGTCAGCTGTGCAGTTACCCAGGAGTTAGACTAGGTTTTCATCGGTCTAACATTTCCTGGGTATCTATTCAGGTAAGTACGTGGGAACTGTCTGAAGTTGGAGACTTTTGCGGAGGGTCCCAGTGAGCAGGTGAATTGCCCATCAGATGTTCAAACTTCCCTGGCAGTTCCCGCAGAGTCAGTGCGTTGGGACTTCCGATAATGTCCCATGGCGCATCTTCCGGGGTACATCCATCCGGACTCCGACTATCCGAAGATCAGAAGCTCTCTGCTGAGGAATTCAGAGCTGGAGATCGCCTGTGAAATCAACCTAAAAACTGAAAGATGCCTCACAGTGTTGGACAAGGAGTTAAATACACTGCAGTGTTTATTAAAAGTTCATCTCATGGGGTTTGTTACTGAGCCCCCAGAGCAGGACAGGCCCAGGCTCCAGGTTATGCTGTGTTAGCTGAAGTCTCGTGGTGTGATAGCGAGCCACACGGAGCAGGATGGGCCCTGGCTCCGTCCCGGGCCTGTGCTGAGTGAGCTGATCCCCCTGTGTGTGATACTGAGTCACACACGGAGCAGGATGGGCCCTGGCTCCATCCCGGGCCTGCGTTGAGTGAGCTGATCCCGTGCCAGAGATCACCCAATACCCTCCCCTACGTCCTGTCACCATGTGGAAATCCCCCAATTCCCAGTTCCATGTCACCTTGGCAACAGGCCTCTCCCCTAATGCTTTTTCACCATGGGAACAGGCCCCACCCTCAGTCTCCCATCACTATTGGCCGCAGGCTGTACCCTCACTTCACTGTCACTGTGGGAAACAGGACCCACCCCCATTCCCTATCACCATGGGGAACAGGACATGGCCCCTGCTGGAAATGTGAAATAAAATGAGAAGGTGCCTGAAGCTCTCAGTGATTCCGTTTTTCTGATCAATGAATGAGTCGAACAATTTGGGTGAAGGGATATTTCAGCATATCCTTCAGATGTTCTCTAAACTTAGTCTGGGTCACGGCATAAATACAAGTGTTTGTGCAGCAACTCAGGAGCTGCAGCATGAAGCCCAGTTCCAGCACAACTTCATCAATCCAAACAGAACCATATCCCAAGTCCCACATCCGGTACCACACGGAATAAACCATTAACGTCGTCCATAACAGGATGAAATTTGCCGAGATAACAAACAGTAAAATGATGGATTTCCTTCGACTCTCCATCTCTGGGTCTCTGGGACTCTCCCCACTGCTGTCAGCCCGGAGTCTCCTGCGGGCTCTGCTGCTCACTAAAATGTGTCTGACAGTGAAAACGTTGAGCAGCAAAATCAGAACAAATGGGACCGCTGGGTTTAGAATATTATGGAGGAACTCGATTGATCCCCAGACTTGAGAATACTGAATACCCCCTGTTACATCACAAAACCAGGGGACGTTCAACAGCAAATATTCACCTATGAACATAAAATACCAGAAAATGTTCTTTAAACAGCTCAGCACAGTCACTGTTCCCACAACCACAGTCGCTGTTTTCTCAGTGCAATATTTACTTTTCAGCTTCTGGACACAAATGGCCACAAATCGGTCAATGGTGAAAGTGACAGTGAACCAGACAGAACAGTCAGTGGCTGCATACAGGAAAACAGCGTGTATGTTACACACGGGAATGGAAAACAGGAACCGGAACTGCTCCACATAAACAATTGGTATGTGTCTTAATATCAGGTCCAAGATAATGACCAGTAGATCTGCCACTGCCATGGCCACCAGGTAGCAAGTAACACATTTGGAGAGACCGCACTTTTGCTGAGACAGTATTCTAATCGCCATTAAGTTAACTGTGAAGAAGGAAAATAAAGTGGGGTAAAATACATCAGGTTGAGAACAAAGTTACTAGCTTGATTGAGAACTTATTAAGGTTTTAACATTTGTTATTGAATTCAGTCATATATTGAAACGAGGCCCAAACAATGCTCATCCACCACCACTCTCCTCTGTCTGGCTGAACTTGTTCTCCCACTGAATAACTTTTCCTTTAACTTGTCTCACTTCCTCCAACTAAAAGGTGTGGCTATGGGAGCGGAGCAGAGGCAGGTCAGGAACCAGGATCAGCATAAATAGATACTTGGGCTCAGAGCACAGCCTTTCCTGCCTGAGAGCGGAGCAGAGGCAAGTCTGGAACCAGGAGAATTTCAGCTTCTGTAGAAGCTGAGTGGTAAAAGCAACTGTGACATCGCATGAAACCAGTAAGCTGATTGGCTGGTAAGAGCTTGGTGTAAGGGTTAGTGTGTTAAAAGCCAGCTTAGAATGCAGGAGTTAAAGTAGGTCTTGTAAATAACAAGAAGTAAAACTTTAAAATAAAAAATATATATATACAGCAAAATAAGTAAAATAAAATAGCTAAAATAAAATAATTAAAATAAATACTTAAAACACATTCCCGTGTAATTAAGGAATGTGTAACTTTTAGTTGTAATTGTGGGTGATGCTAGCCTTTAATAAACACAGTACTGTACTATACGTGGGAAATATTCCAAATTAATTAAGAAAATAATTGTTTTAAATGAGTAATTTAGAATAAATTATGAAATAAATACCGTAGTAAATGCTTCATACAAAGTTTAAGGTATGTCAGCGCAGCTCGGCCATGTGGAATGTACATCCTGTGGGATGTGGGAAGTCGTGCAGGCACAGAGTGGACTCAATGATCATATTTGCAGGAAGCGTCACTAGTGGCAGAAAGTTGAGCTCTGATTTGCGGAGCTTGAGTGGCTGCTGGAGTCACTGCAGTACATCCACAAGGCCGAGGATTACGTGGATAGCACTTTTAGAGAGGTAGTCACACAGCAGGTTCGAAGAACACAGAGAGGGAATGGGTGACCGGCAGAGTATCTAGGAGAAGCAGGCAGGTAGTGCAGGAATCTGCTGAGGCTACCTCACTCTCTAACTGCTTTTCCATTTTGGATACTGGTGAGCGAGATGGTTCCTCGGAGGACGATATCAAGAGCCAAGTTCATGGCACCACAGGTGGCTCAGCTGCACAGGAGGGGAGGAGGAAGGGCGGGAGTGCTATAGTAGTAGGGGATTCCATAGTTAGAGGAGCAAACAGGCATTTCTGTGGCCATAGACATGACTCCAGGATGGTACGTTGCCTCTCTGGTGCCAGGGTCAAGGATGTCACAGGGCAGCTGCAGAACATGCTTTTGGGGGAGGGTGAACAGCCAGAGGTTGTGGTCCCCATTGGTACCAATGATATAGGTAGGAAAAGGGATGAGGTCCTGAAACCAGATTTTAGGGAGTTAAGAAAATAATTAAAAAGCAGGACCTCAAGAACAGTAATGACAGGATTATTCCCAGTGCCACGTGCCAGCGAGCACAAGAATAGGAAGATCGAGCAGTTCAACACATGGCTGGAGAAATGGAGGAGAAGGGAGGGCTTTAGATTTCTGAGGCATTGGGTCAGGTTCTGGGGGAGGTGGGACCTGTACAAGCTGGACGATCTACACCTGAATAGGACTGAGACGAATGTCCTCGCGGGGAGCTTTGCTAGTGCTATTGGGGAGGGTTTAAACTAGATTGGTATGGGGATGGGACCCTGAGGGTAAATTCAGAGTGGAGAGGAGAAAAACTGGCAGTGGGGAGTAGGGAAGCATCAACTGATACCAAGGATATATCAGCCAGTTGTATCAAGGTTAATAGAACCTTGGAGAGTTTGTTAGAACTAGAGTAGGCAACAGCAAGTCATTAGGTGGGGCCAGAATGAGGGGGAGAGGATAAAAAGCCTAAATCAGGGCTAATGTACATGTGTGTGAAAGCACAGAGTGTGGTTAATAAGATTGGTGAACTGCAGGCACAGGTTAACAAATGGAATTATGATACTATTGTTATAACAGAGACCTGGCTCAAAGAAAGGCAGGACTGGGTTAAATATTCCTGGTACAAGGTGTTTAGGAGAGACAGGAAAGGAAGAAAATGTGGTGGTGGGGGTTAGGGTGGCAGTGGGAAGTGGCAATTCTGGTTAAAGATGGCATTACAGGATTGGAGAGAGAAGATGTTCCAGAGGGGTCAAGGACAGAATCTCTCTGGCTGGAGGTAAGGAATGAAACAGGTGCAGTAACATTGATTATATACGACACAGACCACAAACTAGTGGAAGGGATATGGGGAAACAAATTTGCAAAGGAATTATGGAGAGGTGCAAGAGTTATAGAGTAATCAGAATGGGAGACTTCAATTATCCGAATATGGACTGGGATAGGAATAGTACAAAGGGAAAAGTAGGCAAGAGTTCCTGGAATGTGTTCAAGATAATTTTCTGCATCTGTATGTTTCCAGTCCAACTAGAGGACATGTACTTTTGGACCTGGTTCTGGGGAATGAGTTGGCCCAAGTGGATCAAATATCAGTGGGAGAGCCTCTAGGGGACAGTGGCCATTGTATCATAAGGTTTAGGTTAATCATGGAAAAGGACAGGGAACAATCCAGAGCGGGGATAATTAATTGTGGGAAAGCCAAGTTCGGTGGGATGAGAAGGCATCTGAGATGATTGAGTGGGAATCAAATGTTGGCAGAAAAGACGGTGGCCGACAATGGGCCACCTTTAAAGAAAAAGTATTGCAGCAAATGTCAAGGGATATTCCCTGAAGGGGAAAGTTAGGACAAATAAATCCAGAGAACCATGGATGATGAGAGAGATAGAAGATGAAAAGGAGAAAGTGTGCACACAACAGATGTCAGGTCGAAAATACAATGTAAAATCAGCCTCAATATAGCAGGACCGGGGGGAAATTTAAAAATCAATAAGAAAAGCAAAGAGAGAGCATGAAAAGAGGCCGGCAGCGAACAGAAAAGGAAATCCCAAGGTCTTCTACAAGCATGTAAATAATAAAAGGGTGGTAAAAGAAAGAGTAGGGTTGATTAGGGTCAAAAAAGGGACTTGCATATGGAGGCTGGAGAAAGAGTGCAGGTGTTGTCCGAGTACTCTGCATCTGTCTCTACAAAGGAAGAGGATCCTACCCAGGCCAAGGTGAGAGAGGAGGTAACTGGTACACTAGAAAAACTTACAATCAAGAGGAAGGAGGTGTTGGAAAGACTACCTTTACTTAAAATAGATAAGGTACCAGAACCGGATGAGATGCATCCAAGAGTACAGAGAGAAGTGAGTGGAAATTGCAGAGGAAATAATGATAATCTTCCAGTCTTCCTTAGACACAGGGGAGGTGCCACACAACTGGAGAATTGCAAATGTTACACCCTTGTTCAAAAAGGGGTGCAAGGATAAAGCCGGCAACTACAGAGCAGTCAGAATGACCTCAGTGGTAGGGAAACTTCTGGAAACTACAGTATGGGGTAAAATCAATAGTCACTTAGACAAGTACATGATATTGAGGGAAAGCCAGCATGGATTCATTAAGGGAAAATCATGTTTAACTAACTTGCTAGAATTTTTTGAGGAAGTAACAGAGAAGGTTGATAAGGGAAACACTGTTGATGTGGTGTATATGGATTTTTAAAAAAGGCTTTTGATACAGTGCCACACAACAGACTTGTGAGAAAAATTCTAGGTCATGGAATAAAAGGGAAAGTAGGCACTTGGATAAGAAATTGGCTGAGTGACGGGAAACAGAGAGTAGTGTTAAATGGTGGTTTTTCTGATTGTGAAAGGTTTGTA
Organism: Cetorhinus maximus; assembly: GCF_964194155.1. NCBI lineage: Eukaryota > Metazoa > Chordata > Chondrichthyes > Lamniformes > Cetorhinidae > Cetorhinus > Cetorhinus maximus. Next base: position 589,865 of record NC_135906.1, read on the forward strand.
GTGAAGTCTCCCAGGATCAGAGTTGGGACACTTGTCCTTCATGATATATATTAAGGACCTAGACTGTTGTGTGCAGGGCTTGATTTCCAAATTTGCAGATGATACGAAGATTGGAAATGTTGTCAACTGTGATGGGGATAGTCTTGAACTTCAAAAGGACATAGACATGTTGGTGGATTGGGCAGACAAGTGGCAGATGAAGTTCAATGCAGAGAAGAGAGAAGTGGCAGGAAAAAGATGGAGAGCACCTAAAGGAGCTGCAGGAACAGAGGGACCTCGGTGTATGCGTACATAGGTCATTGAAGATGGCAGGGCATGTTGAGAAAGCAGTTAATAAAGCATATAGTATCTTGGGCTTTATTAATAGGGACATTGAGTACAGGTGATCATGCTGAACTTGCATAAGACACTAGTTAGGCCTCATCTGGAGTACTGGGACCAATTCTAGACACCATACTTGAGGAAGGATGTAAAGGCATTGGAAAGAGTACAAAGGAGATTAATGAGAATGATTCCAGGGATGAACAACTGCAGCTATGAGGATAGACTGGAGTGGTTGGGACACTTTTCCTTGGAAGAAAGAGGGCTGAGAGGAGACTTGATAGAGGTATTCAAGATCCTGAGGGATATGGACAGGGTAAATAGTGAGAAACCTTTCCCACTCAAGAAAACATCAAGACCCAAAGGGCACAGATTCAAAATAATGGGCAAGAGGAGTAGAAGTGATGTGAGGAAAATTTTTTTCACCCAGAGGGTGGTGGAGGCAGGTTCGATCAAGGTATTCAAAAGGCAATTGGATTGCTAACGGAAAAGAGAGAATGTACAAGGTTATGGGGATAATGCAGGGGAGAGGGAAGAGGTAGAATGTTCTTTCAGAGAGCCAGTGCAGACTTGATGGGCCGAATGTCCTCCTTCTACACTGTAAAGATACTGTGATACTGTGGGTACCCGCATGGGCCCCAGTTATGCCTGTCTTTTTGTGGGATATGTGGAACGTTCCTTGTTCCAGTCCTACTCAGGCCCCCTCCCACATCACTATTTTCGATGCATTGATGACTGTATCGGTGTCGGTTTGTACTCTCATCGGTACCTGGAAAATTTATCGATTTTGCATCCAATTTCCACCCCTCTCTCACCTTCACATGGTCCATTCTGACACTTCCCTTCCCTTCCTTGACACGGCCCTCAACCATGTCCGACCCCTCTCCCACACCTCTGCCCTCACCGCTTCCTCTCCCTCCCAGAACCATGATCGTGTCCCCTTTGTCCTCACTTTTCACTCCACCAGCCTCCGCATTCAAAGGATCATCCTCCACCATTACCGCCAACTCCAACATGATGCCAACACAAAACATATCTTCCCCTCACCCACCCCCCCTATCAGCATTCCGTAGGGACCGTTCCCTCCCTACACCCTGATCCACTCCTCCATCCCCTTCCCACGGCACCTTCCCATGCAATCACAGAAGGTGCAACACCTGCCCTTTTACCTCCTCCCTCCTCACCGTCCAAGGGCCCAAACGCTCCTTTCAGGTGAAACAGTGCTTCACTTGCACCTCCTTCAATTTGGTCGACTGCATTCGCTGCTGCTAACGCGGTCTCCTCTACACTGGGGACACCAAACGCAGACTGGGTGACCGCTTTGCGGAACACCTTCGGCCTGTCCACAAGCATCGGACAGAGTCAGCATGGATTTACGAAAGGGAAATCATGCTTGACAAATCTACTGGAATTTTTCGAGGATGTAACTAGCAGAGCTGATGAGGGGAAGCCAGTGGATATGGTTTATTTGGGCTTTCAGAAGGCTTTCGACAAAGTCCCACATAAGAGATTAGCGTGAAAAATGAAAGCGCGTGGGATTGGGGGTAGTGTATTGAGATGGATAGAAAACTGGTTGGCAGAAACAAAGAGTAAGAATAAACGGGTCTTTTTCCGAATGGCAGGCAGTGACTAGTGGGATACCGCAGGGATCGGTGCTGGGACCCCAGCTATTCACTATATATATTAATGATTTAGATGAGGGAATTAAATGTAATATCTCCAAATTTGCAGGTGACACAAAGCTGGGTGGGAGGGTGAGCTGTGAGGAGGATGCAGAGATGCTTCAGTGTGATTTGGACAAGCTGAGTGAGTGGGCAGATACATGGCAGATGCAGTATCATGTGGATGAATGAGAGGTTATCCACTTTGGTAGCAAAAACAGGAAGGAAGATTATTACCTGAATGGTGATAAATTGACTGGAGGATGAGGAGCATGATGGACGCTGGGCTATTGGAGGACTGGTGGATAGGAGGTTGTTTGAGTGGGAGAATCAGATCCTCTTTCCCTCCCCCTACCCGGATTTTAACCTAGCGACAGATTTAAAGATAAATCTGTTGAATGAGTTAATAAATTTTATTTATTCTGAGAGGGGAATGTGCAACGAGACCGGCGTGTCCTTGTACACCAGTCACTGAAGGTAAGCATGCAGGTGCAGCAGGCGGTAAAGAAGGCAAATGGTATGTTGGCCTTCATAGTGAGAGGATTCGAATACAGGAGCAGGGATGTCTGGCTGCAATTATACTGGGCCTCGGTGAGACCATACCTGGAATATTGTGTGCAGTTTTGGTCTCCTTATCAGAGGAAGGATGTTCTTGCTATAGAGGGAGTGCAGCGAAGGTTTACCAGACTGATTCTTGGGATGGCGGGACTGACATATGAGGAGAGATTGAGTCGATTAAGATTATATTCGCTGGAGTTCAGAAGAATGAGGGGGGATCTCAAAGAAACCTATAAAATTCTAACAGGATTAGATAGGGTGCATGCAGGAAGGATGTTCCCGATGGTGGGGGAGTCCGGAACCAGGGGTCACAGTCTGAGGATACGGGGTAGACCATTTAGGACTGAGGCTAGGAGAAATTTCTTCACCCAGAGACTGGTGAGCCTGTGAAATTTGCTACTACAGAAAGTAGTTCAGGCCAAAATATTGTATGTTTTCAAGAAGGAGTTAGATCTATCACTTGGGGAGAAAGGGATCAAAGCATATGGGGAGAAAGCGGGAGCAGGGTTGGATGATCAGCCATGATCATAATGAATGGTGGGGCAGGCTCGAAGGGCCGAATGGCCTACTCCTGCTCCTGTTTTCAATGTTTCTATGACCCAGACCTTCCTGTCGCTTGCCATTTCAACACACCATCCAGCTCTCATGCCCACATGTCTCTCCTTAGCCTGCTGCAATGTTCCAGTAAAGCTCAACGCAAACTGGAGGAAAATCACCTCATCTTCTGATTAGGCACTTTACAGCCTTCCGGACTGAACATTGAGTTCAATAGCTTCAGACCATAAACTCTCTCAACCATCTCTAATCCTTTATTAATCCCACTTTCTTTATTTCAATTTTAATGAAAATTTTTCTTCTTATTTATTTTCATTTTTATTTTTATTTATTTATTTATATTTATTCATTGATTTTTAAATTCTTTTCCCCCCACCCCTGCTCCCACAGGGCTTTCTGTCACTTGTTTCTATGTTGTGCTTTCACAGAGCGCTGACCCTTGTTCTGCTATAACACATTCTGCCGCTATCAGCACCTCCTTTAGTCCTCACAAAAAAAGCAGCTCTGAAGAAGAGTCACACGGACTCGAAACGTTAACTCTGCTCCTTGCTCCACAGGCGCTGCCGGGTCTGCGGAGCTTTTCCAGCAGTTTTTGTTTTTATTTCAGATTTCCAGCATCTGCAGCATTTTGCTGTCATTTCATTGAAATGATTCTACCTGAAAGAACAAATGTTCTTTCAAAGGGAAGGTCTATGATATGATGGAAGGCAGGACAGATTAAATGGTAAAAGGATGATACTGAAATTGTTGATGATGTCAGTGTTGATCCAAATGCTCCTCTCCAGCCTTTCAATGTCTGGCTAAAATAATTAAAATTCCCCAAGTGCCCCCAGTAATGATGTAGATCCATGGACCGGAAACATTAGCTCTGTTTCTCGCTCCATAGATTCTTCCAGCCATGCTGACTATTTCAACAACAATAACATCTTTACACAGCACTTTCAGTGTATTAAAACATTCCAAGACTCTTAACAGGAGCATTATAAAACAAAAGGTGACACTGGAGCCACACAAGGAGTCCACAGCATTAAGCTTTGTCTGAGTGCACCGAGCTCAAGTGCTTAGCTCCGGGAATTTGGGAAGTGAAAGAATTTTAAGGATTGATTCGTTTCTAAAATCTAGTTGAGTTTGCATTTTATGTTTAACTTAAGTGTAACAGTATATTGTAGTTTCTTTCAGTGTTAGTCATTTATTCTTTCACTGGCTGGACCACCATTTATTGCCCTTCCCTAATTGTCCTTGAGAAGGTGGTGTTGAGCTGCCTTCTTGCACCGCTGCAGTCCATGTGGTGTAGCTTCACCCACTGTACTATAAGGAAGGGAGTTCCAGGATTTTGACCCAGCAATAGTGAAGGAACAGCAATATAGTTCCAAATCTGAATTGTGTGTAGCTTAGAGGGGAACTTGAAGATGGTGGTGTTTCTATGCATTTACTGCCCTTGTCCGTCAAGGTGGGAGTGGCTGTGGGTTTGGAAGGTGCTGTCGAAGGAGCCTTGGTGAGTTTGTGCAGTGCATCCTGTAGATGGTACACACTGCGGGCACTGTGCGTTGGTGGTGGGGGGAGTGGATGTTGATGGTGGTGAATGGGGTGCCAATCAAGCCGGCTGCTTTGTCCTGGATGGTGTCCAGCTTCTTGAGTGTTGTTGGAGCTGCACTCACCTCGGGAAGTGCAGAGTATTCCATCACACTCCGGACTTGCCGCCCATGGGGTGGAATTTTCCATGCCCGCTGGCACTGGGCGTGATCGGTGGCATGAGCGGACAAAATGGCCACGATGGCGGGAAACCAGTTCTCGATCGTCCGCTCAGCCTGCCGACAGCGGCCGTGTTTCCCGCCATCGGACATCGGGAACCTCATTGTCATACATCAGCCCATCATTTTCCGGCCAGGTCGCCGGAATCACCCTCCCCCCCCCGCCTCTCCCGCTGGATTGTGCGTCCAGGTCGGTGGGAAAGCACGCCGACGTGTTTCACAACAGCACAGAAACGACCTGCACTTGGCGGCTGCACTTTGAGGGGAATTCGGAGTTGAATACCTCGTATTAGGGAAACCTGTATGAAGTGACCATTCCTCTGAAATTCAGACAGTTCAGGCACAGCCACATTGATATGATTGGGGTCAGGCTCCGAGCTTATCTGCCCACTCAAGCAACGCAGAGGCATCAAAGAGCCACCAAGTTCTCCAGAGCTCCCCCCAGCACAGACTGCACATTCAGGAGCACTTTAGTGGACTGCAGAGCAGTTGGACTGCACACGTTGTACAATCTCCTCGCTAAAGCTGGCCATGGAGCAGTCACTGCTGGAGGTGTTCACAGCCTCTTGCAATGTAAACATCCCGGTTTGGACCAGCCTCCCCCATGGTTCAAGCTAACAGGGCAGCCATGCAGCGCACTAATCTCTGGCCATCCAAGTGGGGATCAGCTCTCTCCGGGAAATGTTAAGGGGCCGTCACACTTAACCAGGACAGGTTCTTAGTACACCCATGCTAACCAGGTGTCTCTCTCTTTAACCCAGCAGGAGGAGTACATTAGGATCATGGAGCCTGGTGAACTAGCTGTATGCCTGATGGCCTACAGAGAGCGAAGACGACGGAGGAGAGAGTGACTGAGGCTCCTGGCTGCGCAGAGGAGGGGACCAGCAACCTCAGGAAGAAGTGGGGCTGTGGCTCCCGCACACGCAGCCCAAGAACCAGAGCGAGCCCTGGCTGGTTGGCGCCTAGCGACACCCAGGGTCTATAGACGCCGCCTTTCATTCCTGCAGATGACCATGAACCAGTATCTCCACAGACTGTGCATGTCTAGGGAACTGGTTGGTCACATCTGCCAGCTACTGCAGGATTTGGCACCACGGGGACATGGAGGGCACCCACTGCCAGTGGCCATGAAAGTGACCACAGCGCTCAATTTCGACGCCAGTGGCTCCTTTAAGAGCTGCACAGGTGACCTCTGTGGGACATCACAAGCCTCGACCCATAAATGCATCCATGAGGTCACGGATGCCATCTTCTTGAGGGCACACAACTTTGTGCATTTTGCCCGGGACCAGGATAGTCAGGATGCAAGAGCGATTGGATTTGCCCCGACCTCGGTTTTCCCACTGGTGCAGGATGCGATCGACTGCACTCGTGGTGCTCAGATATCCGTCACAACACACGGTGGACTACATCAACCGCAAGGGGTTCCATTCGCTGAATGTGCAGCTGGTGTGCGACCACCAGAAACACATCCTGCAGTTGTGTGCTCAGTTTCCAGGGAGTGTGCATGATGCCTACATCCTCAGTCGGTCACAGATCCCTGGAGTCTTCCAGGATCCACAGAGGCTGCAGGGATGGCTCCTCGGGGACAAGGGCTCCCCACAGAGTCTGTGTCTGATGATGCCGAGCGGCAGCCTCAGACTGCAGCAGAGCGACGGTATAATGAGGCTCATGCTGCAGCTCGCAACTTGCTGGAAGTAACCATCGGGATGCTGAAGATGAGGCTCCTGTGCCTGGACCGGTCTGGTGGAGCCCTGCAATGCAGTCCACAGAGGGTGTCACACATCGTCATCGTTTGCTGTGCCCTTTACAACCTGGCGCTCCAACAGGGAGCCGAGCTGGATGAGGAGGAGCTGGAGGAGCTGCAGATCTCCTCCGATGAGGAGGACGCCGAAGGGGATGAGGCTGAGGAGGTCCTCGGAAGCAACAATGACGGGGATGAGGACCTCGCACAGGCTAGACGAGGCAGGCACGCTTGGGAGGCCCTCATAGTTGCTAGATTTGTGGAGGATGATGACGACATGCAGTGAGGAGACACCATAGTCCCTCACATCGCATTTGTGAACGTTTGACTCCCGTCTGGCTTATGGCAGAATGTGAGAATGCTCCTGTCATGGAGACGCAGGGGAGGCCCTAATGGTCACTCAATTGCAGCAAGATGATGATGGCCATGCACTGCGCACACTCCATAAATCTTCACACAGCCTCTGAGAATGTCTGACTCCTGTCTGGCTGAGGGCAGCTCACTTGTTCTCTGTGATCAGGGTCATATCATAGAGACGCAGCCATAAAACTGTTAAAGTATTTGATCCTTTATCCACCTTCAGCACCAGTTTCTGTTGCTGTCCATCCTGCGGCCACAGTGGGCGTAGAGGACATCCTGGCAGGTCTCTACGGCATCCAAAAGATTCTCGAGGAACGTGTGGCTGAATCTGGGGCTGCAGTCCTCTTTAGTTTCAGGGCCATGTCTTCCATACAGCAGTGGTGGTCTGGATGAACTGAGATATGTGCTTGTGGCTGGACTTTAAACATGGCGCCTGGCGAGATGCAGCGGCTGGGTGGTGGCAGGCGGGTGAATGGGAGCCCGTTCGCCATGGAAACGGCGGGTTTCCCAGGAATGCAGAAATAATGTGCTGGGTTTGGGATGATACAGTGTGAAAACCCGACATCGAGGCCCACGGGTAAAACATCATTTTACCCACCCGCTACCGCACTTAGTGCCAACCTGGGAAAATTCCACCCATGATGTTGATAGACAGGGGGGAGGGGGTGCAATGACGGTAATGCCATTGAATATCAAGGGGGGATGGTTAGATTCTCTCTTGGTGAAGATGGTGGGCATTTGTGTGCCCCTCAAGCCTGCTCTACCATTCAATAAGGTCATGACTGATCTGATTGTAACCTCAACCCCACATTCCTTCCTACCCCTGATAACCTTTCACCCCTTGTTAATCAAGAATCCAGCTAGCTCTGCCTTAAAAATATTCAGACTCTTCTTCCACCGCCTTTTGAAGAAGAGCGTTCCAAAGACTCCCTACCCTCTGACAGAAAAACATTCTCCTCATCTCTATCTTAAATGAGCGACCTCTTATTTTTAAACAGTGACTCCTAGTTCTAGATTCTCCCACATGAGGAAACACCATCTCCACATCCACCCTGACTAGACCCATCAGGGTCTTAAAGGTTTCAAGCAAATCGCCTCTTACTCTTCGAAATTCCAACCTTTCCTCATAAGACAACCCACCCATCCCCAGTATTAATCTAGTAAACCTTCTCAGAACTGCTCCTAATGCATTTACATCTTTCTTTGGATAAGGAGACCAGTACTGTACTCAATGCTCCAGATGTGGTCCCTCCAATGCCCTGTACAACTGATGCATAACCTCCCTACTTTAGTGATCAATTTCCCTCACAATAAATGATAACATAGTATTAGCTTTCCTAATTACCTGCTGTACCTGCACACTAACCTTTTGTGATCCATGTGCTAGGACACCTAGATCCCTCTGAATCTCAGAGCTCTGCAATCTCTCGCCATTTATTAATAAGCTTCCTTTTTATTCTTCCTGCCAAAATGAACAATTTCACATTTGCTCACATTCTAGCCCATTCGCCAGATCTTTTCCCACCCACATAACCGATCTATGTCACTTTGTAGCCTCATGTCCTCTTCATAATTTACATTCTTACCTATCTTTGTGTCATCTGTAAATTTAGCAACCATTCCTTTGGTCCTTTCATCCAAGTCATTTATATAAATTGTAAAAAGTTGAGGCCCGGCACTGATCGCTGGCACACCACTCGTCATATCCTGCCAACCACAAAAAGACCCATTTATGCCTACTCTCTGCTTCCTGTTAGTCAGCCAATCTTCTATCCATGTCAAAATGTTACCCCCTACACCGTGAGCTTTTATTTTCCACAATAACATTTGATGTGGCACTTTATCAAATGCCTTCTGGAAATCTAAGTAAAGTTCATCCACTGGCTACCCTTTATTCACAGCATATGTGACTCCTCCAAAGTGCTCCAATAAATTGGTGAAACATGATTTCCCCTTTACAAAATCATGTTGACTCTGCCTGATTGCCTTGATTTTTTTCTAAGTGCCCTGCTGTAACATCTTTAATAATAGCTTCTAACATTTTCCCTATGACAGATGTTAACTGGCCTGTAGTTTCCCGCCTTCTGTCTCCCTCCCTTTTTGAATAAGATAAATAAATAACCTTTGTTATTTTCCAATCTAATGGAACCTTCCCCAAATCTTGGGAATTTTGGAAAATTAAAACCAATGTATCAATTATCTCACTAGCCACTTCGTTTAAGACCTTAGGCTGAAGTCCATCTGGACATGTGGACTTGTCATCCTGCATCCCAACAATTTGCTTAATATCACTTCCCTGGTGATTGTAATTTTCCCGAGTTCCTCCCTCCCTTCCACTTCCTGATTCACAGCTATGTCTGGGATGTTACTTGTTTCATCTAAAGTGAATACCGAAGCAAAATGCCTGTTTAATTAATCCACCATCCATTATTTTCCATTAGCAATTCCTCAGACACACTTTCTATAGGACCAATGCTCACTTTGTTAACTCTTTTCTTATTTAAATCCATATTGAAGCTCTTACTATCTGTCTTTATGTTACTAGCTAGCTTACTCTCATACTCAAATTTTTCCATCCTTATTAATCTTTTTGTCATTCTTTGCTGTTCTTTATATTCTTTCCAATCTTCAAGCTGCCACCCATCTTTGCGTAATTATATGCTTTTTCTTTAAGTTTGATACTGTCTTTAACTTTATTAATTAACCACGGATGGTGGGCCCTCCCTTTGGAATTTTTCTTTCTCATTGGAATGTATATATTCTGTATATTCTGAAATATCCCTTTAAATGTCTGCCACTGAACCTCTATTGACCTATCCCTTAACCTCATTTTCCAGCTCATTAACTAGCTCTGCTTTCATGGCCTAATAATTGCCTTTATTTAAGTTTAAAATATTAGTCTTGGACGTACTCATTTCTCCCTCAATATGGATATAAAATTCAATCATATTATGATCACTGTTACCCAGGGGGTGCCTTCACTAAGAGGTTATCAATTAATCCTATCTCATTGCTCAATACCAGGTCTAGTATAGCCTGTTCTCTGGTTAGTTCCAGAACGTGCTGTTCTAAGAAACTATCCCGAGAACATTCTATGAACTCCTCATCTATGATACCTTTGCCCATTTGACTTTTCCTGTCTATATGTAGATTAAAATCCCCCATGATTATTGCCGTACCTTTCTGACAAGCTCCCATTATCTCTTCCTTTATACTCTGTCCTACTGTGTGGGGGGCCTGCAAACCACTCCCACAAGTAACTTCTCGCGCTTATCATTCCTCTTCTCAATCCAAACTGCATCAACATCCTGGTTTCCTGAACTTAGGTCATCCCTCTCTAATGTGTTAATATCATCATTAATTAACAGATCCACCCCTCTAGCTTTTCCTAACTTCCTGTCCTTCCTAAATGTCACACACTGTTAAATATTCAGATCCCAATCTTACATCATCCTGTAGCCATGTTTCTGTAATTGCTATCAGATCGTACTTATTTGTTTCTATTTACGCTATCAGTTCATCCGTATTGTTTTGAATGCTACGTGCATTTAGATACAGAGACTTTAGTTTTGTCCATTTATTATTTTTGTAGTGTATAGCCTTATCTGCTGATTTACTCTCAGAGTGCACTCTTTGTCCCTTTCTGTCATGGACGGTTTATCATTTCCCACATTAATAGCTTTCCCTCTTGTCTTATCTGTACTCTTTGGTTTACCACATTTTCCCAGATTTGATGCCTTGACCCCACTATTCAGTTTAAAACCGTCTCTATTTCCATAGTTATGCAGCTCGTGAGGATACCAGCCCCAGCACAGTTCAGCTGTTGACCGTCCCAATGGTACAGATCACACTTTCCCCAATACTGATGCCAGTGCCCCACAAACCAGAACCCACTTCTCACACACCAGTCTTTGTCCCACATATTCATTTCTCTCATCTTACTTGTCCTAGGCCAATTTGCATGTGCTTAGGTAATAATCCAGCATGTAATCGAGTTGACCTTTCAGACAATTTTCTTTGTGGACACAGTTAACTTTATTTATAAGACAGCAGCAACTACTTACAGATGTGTATCAAACTCCATAACTAAAGAAGAACTCTCTACTAGAGGTTCCCCATGCTGCTCACACATTGGTTTACACAGGTCATGTGATCTTACAAAACAGGATTATTCTTAAAGCTGCAGTCCTATGTTTATCCAAACTATAATTGCTACATTCCTCCCCCTTTAACATTTCTGTACATTTTGCATTTACAAGGATATTTATCTCATGAACTTAGAATACTTACACAGGTCATGAAATTACAAGTTCAGTCTTTCAGGTGGTTTTCTGATCCATAGCTTCACGACTTCAATTCTTTTGCAGGAAACACATTCTCTGGAACTGCATTAACATCAGATACCTCATTAGGCACATGCAGTTCAGTGTCTTCCACTCTAACAGAGGCATTGGTCATGTCTGTCCTTGGTTGAGCGACTTCAACAGGAACCACTCGTTCAGTAATGGTTACATGTGGAACATTTTTTTTTGGGGTATCTCTCTTTTTCTTAAATGATCCACATGTTTACTGCTGATCCGGCCTTCCACTTCCACGTGGTACAATAATGGACCAGTGACGGAGCTCACTCTACCAGCTATCCACTTCAGTCCTCGACCGAAAGTCCTTACATATACTGCTTCTCCAACAGTAAATTGTAGCTCACGATTATGCAAATCATGAGTCTCTTTTTGGATCCCTTGACTTTTCTCCACCCTCCCCTCCAAAATTGGGAAGTATCAGGCTTAATCTTGTTCGAAGACAACGCCTCATCAGTAATTCTCAGGGGTTGCTCCTGTTGTAGTGGTGGGGGTGGGGGGGTTGTTCTGTCGTGAAATAGGAAATGAGCAAGTCTAGTTTTCAGTGATTCACTTTAACTTTTTCATTCCCACTTTAAAAGTTTGTACTGCCCTTTCTGCCAGTCCGTTAGATGACGGATGGTCCAGTGCAGTCTTCACGTGGTTGATATCATTGATGTTGATAAATCATTGAAATTCAGCGCTCATAAACGTAGTACCATTATCTCAGACAATTACCTCTGGCAGTCCATGGTTGGCGAAGTTCTGGCGTTGGTGATTTTACCTCATAAACCATAGAACCATAGAACACTACAGCACAGAAAACAGGCCATTCGGCCCTTCTAGTTTGTGCCGAAATACTATTCCGCTAGTCCCATTGACCTGCACCTAGTCCATAACCCTCCAGACCTCTCCCATCCATGTATCTATCTAATTTATTCTTCAAACTTAAGAGTGAGCCCGCATTTACCACATCAGATGGTAGCTCGTTCCACACTCTCACCACTCTCTGAATGAAGAAGTTCCCCCTAATGTTCCCCCTCAACCTTTCCTCTTTCACCCTAAAGCCATGTCCTCTCGTATTTATTTCTCCTAATCTAAGTGGCAAGAGCCTACTCGCATTTACTCTGTCTACACCCCTCACAATTTTGTAAACTTCTATCAAATCTCCCCTCATTCTTCTATGCTCCAAGGAATAAAGTCCTAACCTGTTTAATCTCTCCCTGTAACTCAACTCCTTAAGACCCGGCAACATCCTAGTAAATCTTCTCTGCACTCTCTCAATCTTACTGATATCCTTCCTGTAGTTAGGCGACCAGAACTGCACACAATAATCCAAAGTTGGCCTCACCAATGTCTTATACAACCTCACCATCCCAACTCCTATACTCAATACTTTGATTTATGAAGGCCAGTATGCCAAAAGCTTTCTTTACAACCTTGTCTACCTGTGACGCCACTTTCAGGGAATTATGTATCTGAACTCCCAGATCCCTTTGTTCCTCCGCACTCGTCAGTGCCCTACCATTTACTGTGTATGTCCTACCTTGGTTTGACCTTCCAAAATGTAACACCTCACACTTTTCCGCATTAAATTCCATCTGCCATTTTCTGGCCCATTTTTCCAATTGGTCCAGATCTCTCTGCAAGCTTTGAAAGCCTTCCTCGCTGTCCACAACTCCTCCAATCTTAGTGTCATCAGCAAACTTGCTGATCCAATTCACCACATTATCATCCAGATCATTGATATAGACAACAAACAACAATGGTCCCAGTACAGATCCCTGAGGCACACCACTAGTCACAGACCTCCAGTCTGCGAAGCAATCATCCACTACCACTCTCTGTCTTCTCCCACACAGCCAATTTCAAATCCAGTTTACAACCTCTCCATGGATACCAAGTGTCTGAACCTTCTGAACTAACCTCCCATGTGGGACCTTGTCAAAGGACTTACTAAAGTCCATGTAGACAACATCCACAGCCTTTCCTTCATCTACTTTCTTGGTCACCTCCTCGAAAAACTCTACAAGGTTCGTTAAACACGACCTACCACGCACAAAGCCATGCTGACTATTCTTAATCAGCCCTTGGCTGTCCAAATAATTATATATCCGATCTCTCAGAACACCTTCCAATAATTTACCTACTACTGACGTCAGGCTCACTGGCTTGTAATTACCTGGTTTACTTTTGGAGCCTTTTTTAAACAACGGAATAACATGAGCTACCCTCCAATCCTCCGGCACCTCACCCGTGGCTAAGGACATTTTAAATATTTCTGCCAGGGCCCCTGCAATTTCTACACTAGTCTCCCTCAAGGTCCGAGGGAATATCATGACAGGCCCGGGGGATTTATCTACATTTATTCGCTGCAAAGCAGCAAGCATCTCCTCCTCTTTAATCTCTAAATGTTCCATGAAACTACTGCTTATTTCCCTTCCTTCCTTATACACTATGCCAGTTTCCTGAGTAAAGACTGATGCAAAAAAACTGTTTAAGATCTCCCCCATCTCGTGAGGCTCCACACATAGACGACCACTCTGATCTTCAAGGGGACCAATTGTGTCCCTTACTATCCTTTTACTCTTAATATACGTGTAGAAACCCTTAGGGTTTACCTTCATATTATCTGCCAAAGCAACCTTATGTCTTCTTTTTGCCTTCCTGATTTTCTTTTTTAGTATTTTCTAACATTTTCTATACTCTACAAGTACTCATTTTCTTCTTGTTGCCTATACCTGCTATACACCTCTCTCTTCTTCTTAACCAGATCGCCATTTTACCTTAAAACCAAGGTTCCCTATGCCTGTTAACTTTGCCTTTAATCCTGACAGGAACATGCAAACTCTGCACTCTCAAAATTTTGCCTTTGAATGCCTTCCACTTACTGAACACATCCTTGCCAGAAAACAACTTATGCCAAGCCACTCTTCCTAGACCCTTTCTCATTTACACAAAATTGGCCTTTCTTCAATTTAGAATCTCAACTCGAGGACCAGACCTATCCTTATCCATAATTAGCTTAAAACTAATGACATTGTGGTCACTGGACCCAAAATGTTCGCCTACACATACTTCTGTCACCTGACCTGTCTGGTTCCCTAATAGGAGATCAAGTATTGCATTCTCTCTCGTTGGTACCTCTACATATTGATTTAGAAAACTGTCCTGAACACATTTGACAAGCTCCAAGCCATCCAGCCCTTTTACAGTATGGGAGTCCCAGTCAATATGTGGAAAGTTAAAATCTCCTACTATCACAACTTTCTGTTTCTTACATCGGTCTGCTATCTCTCTACAGATTTGCTCCTCTAATTCTCTCTGACTATTGGGCGGTCTATAATACAACCCTATTAGTGTGGTCACACCTTTCCCATTCCTCAGCTCCACCCATATGGCCTCTGTAGACGAGCCCTCCGGGCTGTCCTGCTTATGCACAGCTGTGATATTTTCCCTGACTAGTAATGCCACTCCTCCCCCTTTCATCCCTCCCCCTCTATCACGTCTGAAACAACGGAACCCCGGAACATTGAGCTGCCAGTCCCGCACCACCTGCAACCAAGTCTCACTAATAGCAATAATGTTGTAATCCCACGTGCCAATCCACGCCCTAAGCTCATCTGCCTTTCCGACAATACGTCTAAGTGCTTGGAATGAAAGATGATTCCGAGGCAATGACCAAAGTAATCTCTGTGCAATTGCACCCAAGGTCTACCAGGACACTCCCATGGGTGTAACGGGACTGCCACTGGTAACTCTTGCAGCTGTTGACATTGCACACAGTGTTTTACCCCCCGTCCAATATCACCGTCCATCCCCGGCCACCAAAGATAAATTTGCGCTATCGTCTTCATACGTGAGATTCCTGGATGGGCATGTGTCGCTCTACTAAGAGTGGTTCCCTTCCTTGTGAAGGAACTACCACTCGTACACCCCATAATAGAATACCATCTTGACTGCTCATCTCGTATCTTCGGTTGCAAAATGGCTTCAATTCATCAGAGACTGATTTCTGGGACCAGCCATGTAACACTTAGTCTCTCACTCGAGACAGGACTGGATCACAATTCGTCCAGTTTCTTATCTGCCTGGCACAGACTGGCGAGGAATCTCGGAAATTCATCACTAATATGAGTGCTTGAGGAATTGGGATGTGGTCATTGTTCTCTTGTAAAGGAAGGCGACTTAGGGCATCGGCATTTGCTATATGAATCCCTGGTCTATGTACAAATGTTATTCATATGCTGCCAAAATTAGGGCCCATCATTGTATATTCGTGCTGACGCTATGAGTGGTATAGCCTTTTCCTCACTAAAGACCCAAAAGTGGTTTGTGGTCTAATACGATCGTGAAATGTCGCCTGTGCACGTATTGGTGGAATTTTTTACGCCAAAAATAATGAACACACTTTCCTCTTGGAGCTGAGAATATCCTTTTTCAGCTGTGATAAGTGTTCTGGATACATAGCCTAATGGCCTCTCGGTGCTGTCATCCATTTTGTGAGATAGGACCGCTCCCAATCCATAGGGGGACCCGTCACAGGTTAGCACCAATTCCTTTGTCTGGTCATAATGCACTAACAAATTTGAAGAGTATAAGAGCTGTTTTACTTTCACAAAGGCTTCTTCTTGGGGTGACTCCCAAAACCAACCCTGTTTTTTTCCTAGCAGAGAATGTAGAGGGGCTAGAACTGTGGAATAATTTGGTAGAAATCGCCCATAATAATTTACCATCCCTGAAAATGATTTAAGTTCAGAGATGTTCTTAGGTGCAGGTGCCTCTCTTGTTGCTTTACCTTTCTCCACAACAGGGTGTAACCCTTGGGCATCTACCCAAAGGCCCAAATAAATGACTTTGTTTGCCTGAAAAGTGCATTTTTCCTTCTTCAGGAACACTCCTGCTTCCATAAATCGTTCCCAAACTTCCTCCAGGTTCGCCAAGTGTTCCTTTTCTGTGAACCCAGTTATCAGTACGTTGTCCAGGTAGACCATTACTTGAGGTAGGCCCTGTAGTAAGCTCTCAATTGTCCTTTGGAAAATGGCACAGGCCGAGGAGACACCGAAGGGCAGGCATGTATGTTGATACCCTTTGTGGGTATTTATGGTCACAAATTCCCGGGAGGCATCTTCCAACTCCAGTTGCTGATATGCATGACTCATGTCAAGCTTTGTATACGTTGTACTTCCTACTATAGGTCTTCAATCTTGGGAATGGGGTACCTGTCCAGTTTGGCTGCTCCGTTGATTGTTAGTTTATAGTCCCCGCAGATCCGGATGGTCTGGTTTGGTTTAAGGACAGGGACCTTGGGTGCTGCCCACTCTGAGAACTGGACCAATCTTATGATACCCAGCCACTCTAGCCGATTGAACACAGCATCAAACTTCTCTCTCAGGGCGTATGGCACCGGTCTTGCTTTCAAGAAGCGAGGGGTTGCTTCTGGGCCCACATAAATCCTGGCCTGTAGGCCTTGGATTTTTCCCAGTTCATCCTTGAAGACAGTGTCATATTCTATTAGCAGCTCGAGTGGTCTCCCTGCTCGTAACTGGAAGATTTCGGACCAGTTTAATTTAATCTCTTTCAACCAATCACACCCTAGAAGGCTTGGTTCTTCACCTCCTACCACCATCACTGGTAGCTGTGCCAATTGGTGTCTAGAATGAACAGTTGCTCTAGTGATACCTGTTACCTGGATTTCTTCATCTGCATATGTTTTCAACTTGGCAGATGTCTGTTCCAAATTTAATTGTTGATCACCTTTATTTAAATATCTGAAAGTGTGTTCTCCTATTACAGTGGGAGAAATACCTGTGTCTCCTTCCATTTTTAATTGTTTACCATTCATTTGCACTGTGACAATAATTGGCTCTGTCTTTCCAACTTTCATGTTGAATAATGAATAAATGTCAGAATTGGTTCTTTCCGGCTCTTCTACACTACAGACTTCATTGAACTTCGATTGTTGTTTGGAGGCCTGTTTAAATCTCACTTTGCAATGTTTCAATATGTGTCCACTCCTGTGACAAAAATAACACTCTACTTTTAAATTGCCAATCGCTAGAAGAATGATTGTTTCCATGTCGAGACAAATTCGTTTTTGATTTCGTTGCTGAGCGATTTCCTCGCATTTTTTGGTTTGCAGGGGCTGTTTCCCACTTCATAGCAGAGTTCTGGCTTTTCACGCCACTTTCTGCTGACTGTTCCCGCCCAACTAGGAGGACAGCGCTATTTTGTGCCCCTTGAATTGCTTGTGAATCCCTTCCGGAGCTTTCCATCACCAGCGCTATTTCTAACGCTTTCCTAAAATCAAGATCCACTTCAGCCAGCAATCTTCGCTGAATAGCATCCTCCTGCACGCCACATACCAAATGATCTCTGAGCATGTCATTCAGGGTTTCACCCAATTCACCTTCTTCCGTTAGTTGTTTTAATTTCACCATGTAGATAGCAATGGACTCTCCTGGGACTCCATTCCATCAATTAAACCGGAATCTCTGCATTGTGACTGAGGGCTTGGGTTGAAAATGTCCCTGAATGAGGTCTATTAATTGAATGAAAGTCTATGAATCCAGGGCACTGGGGGCCTTCATGCTTCAAATTAAACTGTAGGTCTTGCCTCCACAAATACTCAAGAGAATCGCTCTCCTCCTTCCCACCTCTGTGATTTTGTTGGCTTGAAAGTAGAACGCAAGTTGATCTATATATTGAGAATAATCGTTTGTGATTGGTTCAAAGGGTTTGGTTCTGCCAAACTGTGGCATTTCTGATCAGAATATCTTCTTTTCTTTTTAATGAACTTAGATACCGACAATCTCTGGGCAAGTTACAGCAGCGCATCTGATGTTTCCTCATCGCCAGTTTGTTAGAGTTGATCTTCCAGACAACTTTTCTGAGTGGACACAGTGAACTTTATTTACAAGACAGCAGCAGCAACTTACATATGTGCATCATACTCCATAACTAAAGATGAACTCTCCCCTAGAGGTTCCCTGCGCTGCTGAGATGTTGATTTACACAAATCATGTGATCTTACAACACAGGATCATTCTTAAAGCTACAGTCCTAAGTTTATCTAAACTATAATTACCACAGAGAGATTATTACCTTTAAGGTTCTGCTTCTTAGTCTGGTGACTAGTTACTCATACTGACTATGCAGAGCCTCCCTCCTCATCCTGCCTTTTTCTTGGTACCCACATGGACCACGACCACTGGAACCACCACACCCACTGCAAGTTCCTCTCCAACCCTGAGCAGATGCCAGAACCCTGGCACCGGGAAGGCAACACAACCATCTGCACTCTCGCTCTTTGCTACAGAGAACAGTGTCAATCCCCCTCACTATACTGTTCCCTACTACCACTATGTTCACTTTTGCTCCCCCAATTTGAATGGCTTCCTGTACTACGGTGCCGTGGTCTGTTTGCTCATCCACACTGCTGTCTCTGCTCTCATCCAAACAAGCTGAGTGAACCTCAAACCTGTTGAATAATTGCTGAGGCTCACACTCCTGCACTCCTGCCCTCTGGGTCCCCTTATCTTCCTCACTCGCAGTCATACCCTCCTGTCCCTGGCCACTGACCAAATCAGAAGACCCTGTCTTAAGAGGTGTGATTGCCTCCTGGTATAAAGCATCCAGGTAACTTTCCCCCTCCCTGATGTGCCGCAGTGTCTGCAGTTCAGCCTCCAGCTCAATGACTCTGAGCCAAAGCTCCTCAAGCTACAAACACTTACTGCAGACGTGTTTGACCTGGATCACAATGTTATGCAGGAGCTCCCACATGCTGCAGCCTCGACACATCACCTGCCCTGCCATCCTTAACGTGTTTTAAATAATTACTCAATTATAATAATCATTTACCTATGTCGTTTCCTTGTATATTTTATTAACTTTACCACAAATTTGTGTACCTTTTAAAGCCTTAGGGATAGAATGGAGCTTATTCACTAGGCGGATACTCACCAAATTGCTCACTCCTTTCCCTGGACTGGAGCAAGAACCAATTCCTATGGGGTGAGAAAGATAGAAAGAGGAAATAAACACCTCCTTCCCTGCTTCACTGAACTTCCCCTCTCACCAATCTCCAAGTCTCCACTCAGTTAGCTCAGCTGAACTACGTTTGCCTTGGCTGCACTAAAGAATCCTGAATCCATTGTAGACTGAACTGCGGCTTCAGTAACCAGGTTCAGGCACTTAGCTAGTTAACTACTCAGCTCCTACAGCTGAGAGTGAGTTTACCTTGTCTAAATTGCCAGAATGAAAGAACTTAGCCTGCCTGCACAGTACTTTCCAGTTACTGCTAATTACAGACTAGATTAGCTTTTAAGAACAAAATTTAAGAGTAAAAATTAACACTTTAACACCCCCGCCTGCCCAACCACCAAATTCCAAGTCTTCACTCAGTTATCTCAGCTGCACTCCACTTGCCTTTGTTTGTAATTTGTTAATTAGATAGTTAGTCAGAACTGGTTTCCTAGCCATAAGTGACTGAATCAGCTGACTAGGATTTCAGCTGGTATAAATACCGGAGGTTTAACAGACCTATGAAATAAGTAGCAGAAAGGTGAAACTTTGTCTGAATGGAGTGAGGCTGAGAACTGAACTCTGGGAAGTGAGGGAGGAGGTGCTTTCTGGTCTTGTACAAGAATTGAGTGGTCCAAGAGAAGGAGCTGGAGACAGTGAAACCATGTCAATGTATTTGCCCACTCACTCAAGCTGTCTAAGTCCACATCCTGGGAGTGGCTGGCTGTGCAGTTTACAATATTCTAAGAATCAAGGCTTCTGGAACACTGTTGATGCTGGAGAGACAAAATTCACGACCAAGAGAGAAAGAGAAGGAAAGAAACTGATTTTATAAAGAGGTTTGGATAAACACTTGAAGGGAAAGAATTGCAGGAACTTGGGAAATTAACAGGGGAATGAAACTTAATGGAGGGGAAAAGGCATGGGGAGGTTTGAACACAGGAATGGGAATATTAAAATTGAGGAGCTGCCAGACCAGGAGTCGGTGGAGGTCAGTGAGCACAGGGATGATGAGTGAATGGGATTCGGTGTGAGGTAGGACATGGGAAGCAGAGTTTGGGATGAGCAGTAGTTTGTATGGGGTCAGAAATCAGCTCAGGGTCGAATAGAAATCAAAGGTTGCATCAGCCTGGTTCAGCCTCAGACATTGGCCAGGGAAGTGGATGCAGTTCATGGGTATGGACTGGAGTTTATAGTGGGGACCGATGACACTGACTTCAGTCTTCCCAAGAGTTTAATGAGAAAGAATAAGAGAATGAATCATGGTTTACAGAATTATCAGGGACACCAACTGCAACACAAGTGAAAGAAAATTACAAAACCAGGAATGCAGTTAGCAATGGGGTATAGAGTTAATAACTGATTATAGAGAATCACCAGCAGCAACAACAGCAAAGAGGGCAGAGTAAATGATGGGAACAGTAATACAGTTAAACATGGTGGACAGAGTTAATAGAGAGACTTACCGGAGACACCAACAATAGCCAGGATGGGATAGTAAAAGTACTGAACAATGTAAAGTGAATATTTGATCCGATTTTTTAACGATAGACGATCATAATATGTGGAAAGAAAGTAAAAATCCCAGGAGAAACTTCTGTCCATTGTTGTAACATTCCGATCGATTGTTCTCAGATTCCGATCCATCCTCTCCCTCTCTCTGGAGCTGCTGATCCCTGTCAGTGCAGGTGGTGATGTTCCCGCTGACATTATGGGATAACACAGTGAACGGATTCCCTTATTAACAGAAGAGGGAAACCCTCCAGTGACACAATTAGGATCCATGGAGAGTGACATTAATTACAGTCACTGAACAAACAAGTTCAGTTAACCCCTTCCAATCCAACACTTTTTATACCACAATAAAGTAGAACATTTACCCGGTCTGGATGGGATGTGTGAGGGTCACTGAGGGAAGGAAAGGTGGAAATAGTGGGCACACTGACCATAACCTTTCAATCCTCCTTGCATATGGGGGTGATGCCAGAGAACTGGAGGGCTGTAAATGTTCCACCCGGTTTAAAAAAGGAGAGGGGTATAAACCCTGTAACTACAAACCAGCCAGTCTCACATCAGTGAAACACTGGGGGAAACTTCTAACTTCTAAAATCTGCAACATCTTAAAACGTGGCTTGGAAAACATGAGTTAATAAATGAGCAGCAGCACCGGTATGTTCATGGGAAATCGTGTCTGACCAACTTGGAGTTCTTTGATGTAGTAATGGAGAGGGTTGATGAGCTCAGCCTGGTTCATGTTATGTATATGGACTTTCAATTGTCACATGTTAGGAAAGTGAAACCCATTGATTAAAGGGGCAGTGACATTGTGGATATGACACTGGCTATGGGACAGAAAGCAGACAGAAGTGGCGAACGGTGACAATTCAGGATGGAGAGGAGTACACAGTGATGTTCGTCACGAGTCAGTATTAGGACCACTGCTCCTTCTGATACCGTTAAATGACCTGGACTTATATATAAAGGATATAATTTTGTTGTTTGTAGATAACAGGAATACAGAATGTAAACAGTGAGGGGAATAGGCTTTTGGAGGACATAGATTGGTGAAATGGAGAGAGAATTTGTGGTGTGCAATGATTCAATTGTTCTGCATTTGATTATGTCTGTCTGTTGACTGACCTACGCTCATGGTGCTTGATTAATTAAGCCTGGGTGTGGACTCAGAGAAAAGTAAATAAAGCTGGAGAAAGTGCTGGAAGCTGGAGCAGAAGCATGGAGCAGACATTTAAAACACTGAATAAAATCTGTTGGACATGTTGAAAATCAACATCAATCTGAGATATAAAATATAAAACATACCTGAGAAATGAAATTTAATGCAGAGCAATGTGAATGATTCATGTGGAAGGAAGAATGAGGACAGATGATATAAATAATATCAGGTCATTTTAAATGAGGTGCAGGGACAGTGGAGAACATGTACGCAAATCCTCGAAGGCTTTTACACTCAATGGGTGGGAATTTCCAGGCCCATCCACCACCGGGATCGTCTGCTCCCATCGAAAGTCAATGGGCTTTTGGATGGGCCACCAAATCTCCCGCAGCAGGTCCCACCATGGCGTGGCTGGAAAATCCTGGCCTCTGTCTCTGTCTAAACCAAATATCCTGCAGGGATTTTTAACAATTTGATCAACTTCTCCTGCCACCTTCAAAGATTTGTGCATTCCAGATTGGAACAACTCATTGGATAAAAATGTTCTCTTTCTCTCCCCTATGGTTCTTTTGACAATTATTTGAAATCTGGTAACTGAGTGTTGTTCCAGTGGGAACAGTTTCTCCTCACTCTGTCAATCTTCCACATTAATTTGAACACCTCCATTCAATCTCCCCTTGACTTTATCTGCTCTAAGGGGAACAATCCCAGCTTCTCTGATCTCTCCATATTACTGAATTCCTCATCCCTGGTACCATTCCAGTAAATATCTGCTGCACTCCCTGCAAGACCCTCACATGCTTTCTCATATGAAACACCCAGAATTCGACACAATTCCTTTTATCCAGTGAGTTGTTCCAATCTGGAATGCACTGTCTGAAGACATGCTGGAAACAGATTCAATAGTAAGTTTCAAAAGGGAACAGGATAAATACCGATAGGGGGGATTTGCAGGGTTATGGGGAAAGAGCAGGCAGGAGAGACAAAGCAAAATCGCTCTTTCAAAGATGGTACAGACACAATGGAGCAAATGAATTCCATCCAGGCTGTATGATTATCCGAACCTGTGATTACAGAATCCAGTGAGTCCACACCTCATGTGTACAATTGACATTCGGCTGTTAACTAGTGCACCATCCAGATTCCATCATTTACTCATCAAAATACAAGGCTACGACTGTGACATAGATGTGGATAGACTTAACCAGGAGACAGGCTGCAGAAACAGTATAGTGATCAGGGATGAATCTAGACATCGAATGATAAGAACATAAGAAATAGGAACAGGAGTTGGCCATTCAGCCCCTCGAGCCTGCTCCACCATTCAATAAGATCATGGCTGATCTTCTTGTGTTTCGATTTCCACATTCCCATCTACTCCCGATAACCTTTGATTCCCTAGCCTAACAAGAATCTATCTACCCCTGCCTTAAAAATATTCAATGACCCCACCTCCACCACCTTCTGAGGCAGAGTCCCAAAGTCGCACTATCCTCTGAGAGAAAAACGTTCTCCTCATCTCCATCCTAAAAAGGTGACCCCTAAATTTAAAACAGTGCCCCCTAGTTCTGGACTCTCCCACAAGAGGAAACGTCCTTTCCAGGCCCACCTTGTCAAGGCTGTTCAGAATCTTGTATAATTCAATCAAATCACCCCCCTCACTCTTCTAAACTCCAGTGGAAACAAGCCCAGCCTGTCCAACCTTTCCTTAAAAGACAACCCACTCATTCCAGGTATCAACCTAGTAAACCTCCTGTCAACTGCCCCCAATGCATTTACATCCTTCCTTAAATCAGGAGACCAAAACTGCGCAGAGCATTCGAGGTGCAGTCTCACCAATGCCCTATATAACTGAAGCAAAACATTCTTACTTTTATGTTCAGTTCACCCCATAATAAAGGATAGCATTCCATCAGCCCGCTTAATTACTTGCAGTACCTGTACACTAAGTTTTTGTGGCTCATGTACTAGAACATCTGGATCCCTCTGCACCTCAGAATTATGCAGCCATTTTCCATTTAAGTCATACTCTGCTTTTTTGTTCTTCCTGCCAAAGTGAACAACTTCACACATAGAACCTCGTTATGTCTTCTTCACAAAATACTTTCCTACCTATCTTTGTGTCATCTGCAAATTGAGCTACCAGCCTTCACTCCCCTCATCTAAGTCATTGATGTAAATTGTAAAAAGTTGAGGCCTCAGCACAGGACCCTGTGGGTCTCCACTTGTTCACATCCTGCCAGAGGGAATGTGAGGCATGCCAAGTCAACATGCCCTGACATCAGAAGTATCATTATTACCTCACAAGGTACCCACATATCCAATAACCATTTGATGGTCCAGAACTTGAGTATTGCTGAAAAAAAGAGACATATTTTGTCAAAGCTTTTCATCTTGCACTCGTCAGGACAATTTGCAAGAATGGCAATATAAGGGAAACAACAAATTTATACTGTGTGAGCAGAGAGTGCTGATTGGTTGTCAAGTAGACTCTGACGGTAGAGATGCTGCCATGGAGAATGCACCAGTTGATGGTGACTTACAGTTAACTGCTAAGAATTGTTTGAAATGTAAACCAGGCAGCTTGACTCTGATTGATCAAGACATTGCCCTGAGGAATAAACGAGTGAATGGCTGTCACTTATTTTGTTCAGTTAAACAGGCGCAACGTGTGTAAATGTTTTTTCTGTCTGCAATGAACAGGGCCCTGTGTATAAATATATGTAGCTTCCAGTACACATAAATGGGCCACACTGCGAGGCTGCCTGACAATCTTAAATTGATCATCAGCATAATTCTTAGCACACTGAAGATTGTTTAGCAAATGTTCTCCAGTCGTGAATCATATCTAATGTTGGACATTATGGTTTGTGGGCTGGTTGGATACAACCTTTACCTTGCCCGTTGTGAACAGTGGATGGGACATGATGTTTGATATGATCCGCCAGGTTTTGGGACATACGGCCTATATCCCTAGCATTGCTCTGGCACTGAAACTCATATACCACATTACTCATTTGTGTGATAGGCAGAACGTCTTTTTGGCTTGATGGCAGCATCTTGTTAGTGGCCAATAGCACTCGTGTTGCTATTGCATTGTAGCAGTGTGAAACAGCTAGCTTCACCTGCTGCTCAAATTTTGAGATACCTTGCCCTTCTAGAGTAGTGTGAGGTAGATTGGGCACTTTTCACAGCCAAAGGAGACAGTCTTAGGCCCGTTCTTGATTTTGCCTGATAAACAGTGCGAAATAATCTGATCAGGGTAGCCATTATCCTGCAGGATGCCTTTGATGAGCCATATTTACGCATCAAGCTTGCATGATGAGCAAATGGCTTGGGCCCTATTTTAAATTTCAAACAATGCTTGGCCGTTTAATGTCAATCACCATCAACTGGTGCATTCTCCATGGCAATGCCTCAACCAATCAGAGTCCACTTGACAAACAATAAGCACTCTGTTCTCAAACAGTATAAATTTGTTGTTTCCCTTTCATTGCCATTCTTGCAAATTGACCTGACGAGAGCAAGACGAAAAGCTTTGACAAATAAATGTCTCTTTTTTCAGCAATACATCCAATAATAAGAATTTTGACTGATCTCTTCAGCATCCATGATGCTGATGATTTCGCCAAATTCCCCATTATCTATCAGTTCCACGATACATCCAGCGCAGCCACTGCCAACGCATTGGGTGGAATTTTATGCCGGCAGCATTTTACAGTCACGCCAAAACTAAGGGACTTTTGAAAGGCTCCCGGCATTTTAAGGCCCCACCCAGGCCATGACAGGGCTGTAAAATTCTGCCCATTGAGTTCAATCTTCAGCCTATTTGAGGCACCGTAAGAAGTTGTTTCGGACAAAGGAGCCCAATATTCTGGAAAACCGTTCAAGGTGATGTGTGAAAAGTGGGAAGTTGACCATATTACCTCATCACCCACGCTATCCCAGGCACAATAACATGGCCGAATGGATGGTCTGCTATGTAAAGTCTTTAATTATAAAATGTTGATCGAATCTTCCAGCACAGGAAGAGGCCATTTTGCCCACTGAGCTTTTCAGGGTCTTTGAAAGTGGGACCCAATTCATCCCATCCCCTCACTCCTTCCCTGTAGCCCTGCAAATTTTTCCTTTTTCAATAAATATCCACGTCCTATTTGAAAGTGAATTATTAATTGATATTGAATCTTCTTCCATCCCCCTTTCAGACAATCATCATAACTCCCTGTGAAAAAAAAAAAATTCTCCCCATCTTCCACCCGGCATTTTTGACAATTGTTTTAAATGGAGTTGAAATTTGTATTGGTGACTTCCTGATTCTGGTTGTGGACCTTGCCTGATGTTTGGGGAAGGACCGTACAGATTAACAATGACAAAAGGCCAATTACTGACCTATAGCTGGAGACTGAAAGGTCACCTTTAATGGTCAGAATCACAATGTCAGACCACAGAGCAAGATAGGATCAAACAGCACAGGAGGAAGTCATTTGGCCCATTGTGTCTGCGATGGCTCTTTACAATAATGAGCTGCAGTTCCACT
Organism: Cetorhinus maximus; assembly: GCF_964194155.1. NCBI lineage: Eukaryota > Metazoa > Chordata > Chondrichthyes > Lamniformes > Cetorhinidae > Cetorhinus > Cetorhinus maximus. Next base: position 616,385 of record NC_135906.1, read on the forward strand.
ACTTTAGAATGAATCAATATAAAAATATCTGTATAATTCAGGAGACTGGAGGACCCTCCCTCGCCAATAAAAAATCAAAGCAGCAAGTTTGTACAAAGTGACCTGTAAAAACCCCACTGGACAGAGCTTTGTAATGTAAACTCAGTTTCTAATTGTTGGCTTGTACGCAATGCTGAAAAATTTTATTCACTTAAAGAATGTAAAACATTAATTTTATTGGATAGTTTTATGATTCCCATAGAGACTGATAACTTTAAAAAAAGATATGAACTTCCCAGTAACCAACACAAAGAATCACATGACAAGAGTTCATGTTTAAAAACCTTTGCTGTAACAAAACACCAAAATCAACCCAGACTAAACACTACTTAATAGGAAACTAATACTCCAAACTAGAGAAAAGGTATTCGCCATTAACTTCTTAACACAGCCAAAAACACCACACCACATTTATACATTACATGGATCTCTCAGCAAAAACGTAGTCTTGTTTTTAAAAGCCCAAATCCTTCCTGGTTTTAACAAGATATTTCTCCCTGCCCAAGATTTCATTGAAGTCACGTAGCGAGGTCTCCAGGCAGATTTCACAGGAGGTCACATCCCCCTATCCAAATTAATCTATTTTATCTTGAATTAAAGGAGGAACTTTAAACATAACAATCTTATAAAGTCCACCATTTGCACAAACAGACATGTATGGTAATTTCTCAGCATGCACTTTGAGCAGATGTGACTCCTCTCTGGGAATGTTCATCAGTAAAATATGATTGTATATGTGAACAGAACTGCAGTGACTACACATTGAGCAGGGTGATGTCACACAGACTGATTCACCACTCCTCCAACTACCTTCCACATGATCCATCCAGCACCGGTGTCCAGTGTCAGGAGTGTGTGACATCTGCAACATGCAGTGCTGCCAAACCCCTCGGCTTCCCTGTGAACCCACAGCCTCTACCACCGAGAAGACAAAGGCTTCAAGTGTAGTGGAGAAACCACACAAACATTTTCCCTGGAACATACACGGCATCTTGACATGTGGGGATCGTCTTTTGTCAGTGTGTAACAGTCACATGTGGATGACTGCCTTCAACACAGCACTCATGGTTGAAGTGCACCTGATAAACTCCATCTGATCTTTGAGTCTGATCATTGATGGACAAGAAATGCTGCAAGGAGCATCTCAATCCACAACCCTTATTACAGCCTTATCTGAAGGTCTGGAGAAGGAAACAGCCTTCCACTGCTGGACATGCATGGGCACACCCTGGCTCCTGATGGTGTCAATGAGAGCTGGATTTCAGAATGCAGTCTTCAGTGCCAATGGTAAGGACCGCGTTCACTCTGTTAACATTCCCACTGAGGGTGCAAAAACAGACCCAAACATTCTTTGCAATAGATATTTGTGTTTACAACTTGTGTAACTGTGATGTTAGTGTGAGGTCATCCATTTTGGAATTGAAAAAATAAATTCCAAAATGTTCTAAATGGTTGGAAACCAGGAACTGGAGAGGAACAAAGTGGTTTGAGAGTCCAAAGACACAAATCATTAAAAGCTGGTGGTCAGGTAAAGGTAGCAATAAAAAAACAATGAGTGGAATGTTGACCCTTACCTCAAGGAAGCTGGATTGTAAAAGGAATGAATTTCTGCTTCAGTTGTATTGAACCTTGGTCAAACCCCATCTGGATATTATATTCAGTTCTGGGCACCCAGCTCAGGAAGTGCCGGGTAGATTCACCAGAATGAAAACGGTGCTTCGAGGGCTAAATTATGAGGAGAGGTTGTATAAGCCTGCCTTGAATTCCATTGAGTTTAGAAGATTGAGCAATGATCAGATTGAGGTGTTTAGAATGTTAAAAGGATTGAAGAGGTCGATACGGAGAAACTATTTCCTCTGCTGGGGGAATGAAGAATGAGGGAACATATTGAGCTCGGTCATTTAGGAGGGAAATCAAGAAATAACTTTTCACACAAAGAAACCTGGAATTTACCCCCAAAAGGCTGTGGATGCTGGGACAACTGCAGATAACAAGACTGAGATCTTTTTCCGTCCATCCTCAGACAGGGGAAGCATTGCAGCAGAACGATGGTTTAACTTTGTTTTTCTATTAGTCAGCACTCATCAATTGACATGAAATGTGTCTCGATCACCTTGATCTCCTGAGGTTTTGTGGATAAGCACAGACATTAAAAGCAAAATGAGGATTTTGTTTCAGTTCCACAGAGAATGGGATTGAAAAGGTACAAGAGGAGTAAGTAGATGGGATAACTATAGATAATACCAAAGGGAAGAGGATAACCAGCAAAAGAGTAGGGTCCATAAGGGACCAAGGGGGCAATCCATGGGTAGAGCCAGAGGACATCGGTACAGTGTTGAATGAATACTTCACATCCGTCTTCACCCAAGAGAATGAGGATGAAGGTATCGAACTCGGGGAGAGAGACTGCGAGGTTCTTGAGCAAATTGATATAGGTAGCAACAAGGTATTGGAGGTGTTGGCAGGCTTAAAAAGTGGACAAATCTCCAGGTCTAGATGATTTGTGTTCCAGACTGCTGAGGGAGGTAAGGGAGGAGATCGCAGGGGCTCTGACCCAAATATTTAATTCCTATCTGGCCCCGGGGGAGGTGCCAGAGGACTGGAGAACAGCTAATGTGGTTCTGCTATTTAAGAAGGGTTGTAGAGATAAGCCAGGGAACAACAGACCAGTGAGTCTCACGTCAGTGGTAGGGAAATTATTGGAGAAAATTCTGAAGGAGAGAATCTATCTCCAGTTGGTGAGGCAAGGTTTGATCAGAGATAGTCAGCATGGCTTTGTCAGAGGGAGGTCATGCCGAACAAATTTGACTGAATTTTTTGAGGAGATGGCCAGGTGTGTAGATGAGGGTAGTGTAGTTGATGTAGTTTATATGGATTTCAGCAAAGCCTTTGACAAGGTCCCACATGGGAGACTTGTAAAGAAGGTAAATGCACATGGGATACAGGGTAATTTGAAAAGGTGGATTCAAAATTGACTTAGTTGTAGGAGACAGAGCGTGATGACAGAAGGATGCTTTAGTGACTGGAAGCCAGTATCCAGTGGCGTACCACAGGGATCTGTGCTGGGCCCCCTATTATCAATCATTTATATAAACGACATAGTTGACTATATGGGGGTAGGATTAGTAAGTTTGTGGATGACACAAAGATTGGCTGGGTGGTTAACAGTGAGGTTGAGTGCCTTGGCCTACAGGAATATATAGACGGGATGGTCAAATGGGCAGATAAGCGGCAGATGGAATTAAACCCTGAAAAGTGTGAGGTGATACACTTTAGAAGGAGTAATTTGACAAGGAAGTATTCAATGAACAGCATGAGACTAGGAAATTCTGAGGAACAAAGGGACCTTGGTGTGTGTGTGCATAGATCTCTGAAGGCATGTTAGTGGGGTGGTGAAAAAGGCATATGGGACTCTTGCCTTTATCAATCAAGCCATAGATTACAGAAGTAGGGAGGTCATGTTGGAGTTGTATAGAACCTTGGTGAGGCCACAGCTGGAGTACTGTGTGCAGTTCTGGTCGCCACATTATTGGAAGGATGTGATTGCACTGGATGGGTTACAGAGGAGATTCACCAGGATGTTGCCTGGGATCAAACATTTCAGCTATGAAGAGACGTTGGATAGACTTGGGTTGTTTTCGTTGGAGCAGAGAAGACTGAGGGGCGACCTGATCGAGGTGTACAAGATTATGAGGGGCATGGACAGGGTGGATAGGGAGCAACTGTTTCCTTTATTTGAGGGGTCTGTCATGAGGGGGCACAAGTTCAAGATGAGAGGCAGCAGGTTTCGGGGGGATGTGAGGAAAAACTTTTTTACCCAGAGGGCGGTGACGGTCTGGAAAGCGCTGCCTAGGAGGGTGGTGGATGCGGGTTGCCTAACATCCTTTAAAAAGTACAAGGATGAATATTTGGCATGTCATAACATTCAAGGTTATGGGCCAAGTGCTGGTAAGTCGGATTAGGTTGGTAGGTCAGGTGTTTCTCACGTGTCGGTGCAGACTCGATGGGCCGAAGGGCCTCTTCTGCACTTTGTGATTCTGCGTTTCTGTGATAAGGAAGGAATAAGGAAAAAGTTCAGATTTTCAAGTGGAAAAGGCTTCAGACACCGATTTCCTTTACTTTCAATTTAGTATACGGTATTCACTGCTCCCGATGTGGTCTCCTCTACATTGGGGAGTTCAAATACAGACTGGGTGACCGCTTTGCGGACACCTCCGTTCAGTGCACAAGTATCACCCTGAGCTTCCTGTTGCTGGTCATTTCAATTCTCCACCTTGCTCCCACTCTGTCCTTACTGTCCTTGACCTGCTACAGTTTTCCAATGAAGGTCAATGCAACCTCGAGGAACAGCACATCATCTTTCGACTGGACACTCGACAGCCTTCTGGACTCAGCACTGAGGCCAACACTTTTAGATCAGACCCTCTGCCTTAATTTTGTTTTTTTTTGCTGGTTTGTTTGAGACTCTTTTCTTTCTTTACTCCTTCATTTTACATTCAGACGGTTGCTATGCAGCCATTCACACCTCATCTGGACACATCTTCTGTTTCTTTCCTTTCCCCATTACCAATGCTGTTAGCTTTTGTACCATGAAACCTTTTACCCTTTAATCTCTCCTGCCCTCCTCCCTATCACACACCTTCCCTCCTGTTCTTCCAAACCTCTCCCCGACCACTTGCTCAAAACCTATGACATTTCGAAACTTCCTGGGATTTATTACAAGTTGTTGTTGTTGTTATAGCAGTGTGAGAGTCTCCATTTCCCATCACTCCATTTATCAGTCTGCACGCCAAGCTCCCTGGGTCAGTGTGGGCAGTGCCCACCAGTCATCCTCATGGATCAATGAACAAAACCACGTGAGATGATTGGATTAATGGTGCCTTCAACATGAGAACTTGTGGAGCTGAATTCAGTCAGGTGACACCAGAGCAACTCAGAGCGATTCCCATTGGTCCAAATAGAATCGGCCTTCCTGGTAATAAATCCATGAGTTCTGTCATTGGTGGAGATTGTGGAGATTGGGGCTGGTTAATTGGTTCAACGTTGCTGCTTCTGGTCTCATTGGTGTCAGGAGAGTGCAGCTTGTGTGTATAAAAGATGCTGCTCAGTGGCTGAAGGGATGGTTGAGTTGTTTGGTATCATGGGGGATTTTGTAGTGAGGGCTTTGTTCCCAGTGCTGGTGTTAGTTGGAGCTGTTTGTGGCTCTGATACTTGGCAACTGTTTCTAGGCAGAGGTTTCCATTGACCAGAGTCAAAGCCACCCCTGTGCCTCAGACAGTCTCTCCTCCTGAGCCTCCCTTTGGTTCCCATTTCCGTGTGTCTGAGGGTGGGAGTGTGTCTCCACTGCAGACTGTGGTGGTGCAGTGTGGAGAGGACAAGCTGCTGCTCAGGGTCCAGCTGGATTTATTTGGGACCAGGCACCTGATCAAAGCTGCTGACCTGACCCTGGGGACAGCAGGTTGTTGGCCAACCAGGATCTACTCTCAGAACCACACTGTCCTCTTTGACTATGAACTCCATGAGTGTGGCAGCAGGTTGAAGGTAATGGGAATCCTCAGCTCTTGCTCTAAGCTTGTGCTGTAGATTGTTCCCCACTCTTCATTCCAACACTGGGTGACATGTCAATGATATTGAGGAGATAGCTGTCTCCTGCTTTATAAAACTACAAATTAGCTTTCTATCTTGTATTGTACTTTGCTTTAACTGATCCCTGAGTCTCTCCAACCTATGACATCAGCCCCATTGGTCTTGAACCTTCTCTTTGGATCCTCCAAGCTTTGCCTTTTGTTGTTTAGAGGATTTTCAGCTCCATTCCCCTCATTCAGATCAATCTAACTGGAGGCTTCAGTCCAGTGTAATCAAACCAGGTTTAGAATGAGATGTGATGAAAATTTGCTTTTTCATATAAATTTGGATAGCTTGAATTTCCAAGCGATTGTGGGATGTGACACCCAGCTTTCAGAAACTAAGCTGAAGTTTTAATTTTTTCAAAAGGTTACTGATAAATTAATACTAAAGTTTTAGATTATGAAAAGTGAAGTTGCAACAAGATATGGGAACAATGGAATTTACCTATAAAGGGGATGAGGCTGAGTCAGTGGGGAAGTCATCCTAAGATCTTTCACAAATGTGAGAAGCCTCCAGCCTCTGCATCAAGTTCCTGTCTAAAGGAACCAAGGATGTGTTAACTCGTATTGAATTCTCCTGTCCAGGTGGTGTTGCTTTGCCTGGGTCTGTACAAATCTGTTTTTTAACTGTTGCCTTAATGAAGGTGTCACTGGGAGCCGGATTAATCAGAATTTTGGGAGTTCTTATGTTAATTTGTAGACCTAATGGATGTGCTTAATCTTTTCTTTAAATGTTTACATTTTTATCTAAGCCTCCTGAATTTGTGGCAGTCTTTGCTGTTCCTGAATTCCGGGCACTGATCTCAAAATAAAATACTAATTGTAAAACAGTTGAGTGCCAGATCAAGTTTCCCTCGTGGATTTGATCCACCTGACTAGCATCATCTGCCACATCATAACATTCCCTTCATTCCCCAAAAAAATCCATCTGTCTCCAATGTACTCGGTGACTGAGCATTCACAGCTCTCTGGGATAGAACCCCAACGGTTCACCACCTGCTGTATGAAGTAATTCCCTGTCACATTAATCTTAAGTGACCCCCTGACCTGAGATGCCTACCCCTAATAATCAACTCTCCTCCGGCTGGGGGGAAGCAGCCTCTTCACACTGACCCTGTCAATCCTCCTCAGAATTGTTTTCAGGGGATGGGATGACTTCATTGTTAACCCCTGTGGAGAACATTCTCATTTTAGATCAGTTCTTCATTCCTTAATCTGATTCTTTCAGATGACTGGAGATTTCCACATCTACACCACCCACCTGAACCACACCCCAGAGTATCATGGATCTGTCATTGTGAGAACGAATGGAGCTGTCGTTCCCATTGAGTGTCGTTATTTTAGATGAGAATCTTTACTCGCTTTGTCAATAAGATCTACAGCTGCTGGTGGTCTCTGAAGATGTCCTAAAATGACTTCCCTGCCTTTCCATGAAGGGCAATGTGAGCAGTGACCCCATCAAGCCCACCTGGATCCCATTCAGCTCCACCAAGTCTGGAGAAGGGAATCTGTCATTCTCTCTGCGCCTAATGAATGGTATGTGATGGGTGGATGGGGAGTGATTTCCTGTAGTCACTCACTGGGAGTTACAGCCACTGTCTCTAACCCTTGTCCTCTTGTACTTCAGGTGACTGGCTTACAGAGCGCACTTCGACTGTCTACTACCTGGGTGAGCTCATTCACATTGAGGCCTCTGTTTCAATGACCAACCACATGCCCCTGAAGCTCCACATTGACCGCTGTGTAGCTACATTGAGCCCAGACAAGGACCCCACCCCGAGGTACAGCTTCATTGACCACAATGAGTAAGGATCTCTCTGCTTTCTCCAGCTGGTCCCATCTCAATGGCTTCACTTGATTCACTTCCTGTCCCTTTTTTAATCTTTCTTCAGTTGCCTCCTGGACAGCAAAGCTGAGGACTCCTTTTCAACCTTTGTGTTGCCAAGAGACGAGCGGGAGCTGGACAAGCTCCGGTTTGACCTGGATGCGTTCCGTTTCCTTGGAGATGACCGTTCCTTGGTAAGAGGAAGCTGATCATTGGGGTCTCCATGTTGGGAGGGAGTCACTGAATCATGACGTGTGTTGAATGTGTCCCTCAGATTTTCATCACCTGTCACCTGAAAGTTGCTCCATTGGATCAGAGGGATTCCAGGAACAAAGCTTGTACTTTCCAGAAGGTGCAGAATGTGTCAGTTCCCTCTCTCTCCATCAGGGACATTGTGTGGGGATGTGATGCACAACCTGGTTGATGGGCTCTTTCACTTGTTTAGCTGGACCCCATTGGAGGAATCGAGCATTGACATCTGTGCCTGTTGCCATGTGGGTAACTGAGGTGCCACAAGGGAGTTGTGGTTAGGTCCCAGAGGAAGGAGAGATCTTGTACCTGAAGCTGGTGGGACATTGATCCTCTAGATGTTGGACGTACCCCTTTCCCTTTTCTAACTGGAATGTTTGATGTTGAAGAGAGTGAAGCTGGATTGAAGTGGGAGGGTGAGGCCTCACTTGGACCCCTGTAGGAGCTGAGGTGCGGTATCGCACAGTCCTGCAGAAACAACGGGTCAGCTTTGACCTTGGCAAGGTAGTCCAAGGTCGCAACACATCGCGTAGTAGATTTAATGCTGCGCACATTTATGGATACAATCTTTACCCCATTTTAAAACATTTAGTCTCTTACCAAACCTGTTGCCTCTGAGAGTCCCAGACCTTTGGTCTGCTCCTGCATACCCATAGTGTTCACAAATTGCCTCACTTTGGTTGGGCTGAGGAAACTGTCCTGAACCTCCCCATTGGAGATGTTCTGCTCAGGTGGCATCTGGGGATTCGTGTAGAGAACGGGATTTGAAATGTCCTCTGTTGGAGAAGCTTCTCCAATCCTCTCCCACTCTGGGGCATTGCTGCTCCCGGCTTCCCGGAGCTGGGGTGCGCTGAGCGCTTCACTGCTCCCAGATTGCTGGGGTTGGGGTGCGCTGGCCTCTTCGGGTTGTAGGCACAGTTGGGGAGCGCTGGTCTCCTCATTGTCTCCTATGTTCTGGAGCTCGGTTGTCTCGTCCTCCAACTCCCTAGAGCTTTGCCGTTTCTTCTGTAGGTGCCGCCCTGGCACATCTTCGTCCGAAGAGCAGCTGCGCTTGTCATCCGTGTTGGATGTGAGACGCCTCTTGCCACTTATCTGGGAAATAGCTTGGTCCCTTCTTAGCCCCTTCTTCCTATTGGCTCTCTTCACCAGCTGCCACTCCCCCTGCTGATTTTCCGCTGCTTCCTCCTCCTCCATTGATTCGCTCTCCTGAGGAGTGGGAGGTTCAGGGGGCAGTGCTGTTGATTGGCTGTCTGCTGCCTCAATCTTTTCCTCCAACTTGTCTCTCTCTGCGTCCTCCTTTGTCCCGTTGTTCTCACTGGGGGCCATGGTGGTTGGAGTGTTCCGAGTGTCCTTTGTACTATTGACACGAAGCATTTCTTCTGCTTCCCCCTCGTTGGCGTTGGCTGCCTGTGCATAAGTGAGGCAGCGTTTGGGGCAGGTCCTGTAGAGGTGGCCTGCCTCGCCACACAGGTTGCAGACTTCGTCTGTTTGCAGTCCTTTGTCTGGTGCCCTTCCTGTTTGCAGTTCTTGCAGAGGGCGGCGCTGCAGTTGGCCGCCACATGACCAGACTTGCCACATGAGCGACAAAGTTTGGGCTTCCCAGCGTCGACAAAGTTGCCACGGCTTCCCCCGGTAGTGAAGCTGGAAGGAGGGTGGAAGATGGCTCCCTTACCGTCGGTCTTAAGTGTGAACTTAACCTGGCGTTTGCTGGTCCAAATCCCAAAGGCGTCTCTAACCTCGGTGCAGCTCCCAACCTTGTCGACGTACCTGGTGAGTAAGGTGAACACGTCGATAACAGGGACGTGGGGGTTGTAGAGATGCACCATCACCACACGGTCTCGTTGCAACAGCAGAACAAAGAGCAGCTCCACCGTCAGGATCTTCATCTCCGGCTGGTCTCTCTTCTCCTCGAACAGCTTTAGGAACTTGACGCAGGCAGCAACATTCCTGATGTTCACGTCGAAATATCCAGCGCTGGGGATGTTTTGCAGGGAGTAGAGCTCCTACGCTTCAAATCCACACGCCTTCAACAGGATCCGCTTGATGAGGAAGTCCCGATCCATGGGTGCTCCTCCTTCACTATCCTTCACCGTGACCCGAACGGTGTTACGTACCCCCTGGTTTGGGGCTCCTTTGGTTTTAGCCATCGCTTCACTGCAACTGATCTCAGCCAAAAGGCCGAGAAGCGATAATCCAGCAACCCATGCGCCCGTCCCGTCTTCCCCAGCCTCCGGCTTCACCGTCCGTTTTGCTGTGTGTGGCCGAACACGGGCTGAAGACCCGACAGCCAGCATTGAGCATCAGGACCTTTCTTGCTTGATGCTGCCTCACTGAAGCAGCGCCTGCAACAGCCTCAAAACCCAACAGGGGGCATCGTCCAGTCCCGGGCTCCACCCTGACAAGCAGCAAAAGTGCACACCAGCAGCAGCCCTGCAGTTGCACCAAAATCCAACAGGGGGCATCAGTCAGTCTGGCACCAATGAGCCTGTCCTGCCACTCAGCACAAGTTCAGTTCAACCAGATCAATGATGGAAAGCAGGACAATGCTCTGAATGACTTTTTCTTCTTTTCAGTTTCCCTTTCACCCTGTAGAGGGCAAAACTGCACCATTCCTGAAGACGCTGCAATACCAGGTCGATGTGTGGAATGGACGGAGAAAGATCCTGATCCATCTCCCTGCTCCAAAAATCAATTTAATATATGGTCCCCAGATAAGGGACGTATCAGATATTAAACTGATAAGAACAGATTATTTTTTGAAAAATATACTTTATTCATAAAATATCTGGAAGAACATTACAAACATTTCAAAATCACCATCACAAAACTACAATCAGATTCAACTTTTACACATGGATCACAAGATGCATCAATACAATCAATGATAATTACAATCAGTTCAATCTGGTCAATGCAGACAATCAGACAAAGGTATCGGAGTTATCAACATACATCATGTTGCTCTCTGAGGTGCTTCAATACAATTAGTATTCACTGCAGACATTCATTTTCAGCTGTACAGCCTGAGGGGCTCTCAACATTTCCCAGCCCCTCGGTGCACTGTGGCAGAAAGGTCTTAGACAGCGACCAGTGCGTCCCTCAGCACGTAGTCCTGGACTTTGGATTGTGCCAGTCTGCAACACTCGTTCGGGGACAACTCTTTGTGCTGGAAGACCAACAAGTTTCGGGCAGACCAAAGAGCGTCTTTCACCGAGTTGACGATCCTCCAGCTGCAGTTGATGTTTGTCTCGGTGTGTGTCCCTGGGAACAGCCCGTAGAGCACAGAGTCCTGTGTCACAGAACTGCTCGGGACGAACCTCGACAGCAACCACTGCATCTCTCTCCAGACCTTCTTTGCAAAGGCACAGTCTACAAGGAGGTAAACAACGGTCTCTTCCCCACCACAGCCACCTCGAGGGCAACGTGCTGAGGGGGTGAGACTCCTGGCGTGTAGGAAGGATCTGATGGGGAGGACCTTTCTCACCACCAGCCAAGCTACGTCTTGGTGCTTGTTGGAAAGTTCTGACGATGAGGCATTCTGCCAAATGACTTTGACAGTCTGCTCGGGAACCATCCGACAGGATTCACCCTCTCCTTTCCCGACAGGGCCTCTAAGACGTTACGTGCCGACCAATGCCTGATGGACTTGTGGGCATAGGTGTTTCTCTGCATAAATTTTTCCACCAGGGACAGGTGGTACGGCACGGTCCAACTACTTGGAGCGTTCCGCGGCAGCGTGGCCAGACCCATCCTTCGCAACACCGGGGACAGGTAGAACCTCAGCACGTAGTGACACTTGGTGTTTGCGTACTGAGGGTCTACGCATCACTTGATGCAGCCACACACAAAGGTGGCCATCAGTATGAGGGCGATGTTGGGCACGTTTTTTCTCCCTTTATCTAGAGGCTTGTACATCGCGTCCCTGCAGACACGATCCATTTTTGACCTCCAGATAAAGCGGAAGATGGCTCGAGTGATCGCCATCGCGCAGGAGTGTGGAATGGGCCAGACCAGCACCACGTACAGCAACAGCGAGAGTGCCTCACACCTGATGACCATGTTCTTACCCGCAATGGAGAGGGAGTGTCGCTCCCACATACCCAGTTTTCTTTCCACCACAGACACTCACTCCTTCCAGTTTCTAACGCTTGCCCCGGTCCCTCCGAACCATATCCCCAGCACCTTCAGGCCGTTAGCCCTGACGGTGATGGGGCCAAAGGATCGGTCAGCCCAGTTCCCAAAGAACATGGCCTCGCTCTTCCCACGATTTTCCTTGGCTCCCGAGTCCAGTTCGAACTGGTCGCAGATGTGGATCAGTCTGTGCACCGACAGCGGATCCGAGCAGAAGACGGCGACGTCGTCCATGTACAGGGAGGCTTTGACCTGAGCGCCTCCACTGTCTGGGATCGTCACTCCTCTTATGCCAGGATCCTTCCTGATGGACTTAGCAAAGGGTTCTATGCAACACACGAAAAGAACAGGGGAGAGAGGACAGCCCTGCTTGACTCCAGATTTAATAGGAAAGCTATCTGATTCCCACCCATTGATTGAGACTGCGCTTCTGATGTTAGTGTAGAGCAGTTGGATCTAGTTGCGAATTCCCTCCCCAAACCCCATTTTGGAGAGCACATCCACCATGTAGGTGTGCGATATTCTGTCAAAGGCCTTCTCCTGATCCAGGCTGATGAGGCAGGTATCCACACCCCTGTCCTGTACATAGGCAATCGTATCCCTGAGCAGCGCGAGGCTGTCAGAGATCTTCCTGCCCGGCACAGTGCAGGTCTGGTCAGGGTGAATCACCAATTCCAGAGTAGATTTGACCCGATTGGTGATGACCTTGGACAGAATCTTATAGTCCACATTCAACAGTGAAATGGGTCGCCAATTTCTAATTTCCTCCCTTTCCCCCTTGTGCTTGTAGATGAGGGTGATGATGCCTTTCCTCATGGATTCTGACATGCTGCCGGCCAGGAGCATACTCTCGTACACTTCTAGCAGGCCTGGGCACATCCAGTCCCGCAGAGCCGAATACAACTCAGCCGGCAAGCTTATCGCTTCCGGGAGTTTTACTCTTCTCGAAGGACTCAAGGGCCTTAGTCAGTTCGTCAGGAGTTAGCAGTTTGTCCAGGCTCTCCCGTGTACTGTCGTCTAAGACCTCCATGATAGAGGACAGGAAGGACTGGGAGGCCTTGCTGCCTGTGGGCTTCACGTCATACAATCTGTCATAAAAGGATTTGCTGATCCTCAGAATGTTCGACCGTGATGACTTTACTGAGCCGTCTTCTTCCTTCAGGCTGCTGATCACAGAGCTCTCTCTGTGTACCTTTTGGAAGAAGAAACGTGAGCACGTCTCATCCTGCTCCACGGAGCGGACTCTGGAACGGAAGTCGATCTTGGAGGCCTCCTAGGCAAAGTGCGAGGCTTGCTGGCTCTTCACCTCTTGGAGCTCCTCCTTGACATCGACCCCCATCGACTGCAGCCGGAGCAGATTCTGCATGTTTTTCTGGAGTCGAGACATTTCCCTCCATTCCTTTCTAGCTTTCTGGACGCCTTTGAGGATGAAAAACATCTTGATTTTTACAGATTCATTATTTAACCCTCTGTGATTAAGCATGTTTTTTATAGGCAACCATTCTATCACCTTTACTGCTTTAAGCAGTTTTTGAGCAGGTTCCCTTTAAGCAGTTTGTGAGCAGGGTCCCTTTAAGCAGTTTGTGAGCAGGGTCCCTTTAAGCAGTTTGTGAGCAGGGTCCCTTTAAGGTTGACGTGACTTCAGAAAGACACACCTGCTTATGGAAATTCAGAACCTAGTGAATCCTTTTGCAGCCTTGGGAATACAATCCATGAACCAGGCAGGTCAGTTGGCAGACAAGGCGTTAGTAATGACTGACAATATACTTTGGTAAACAGAACATTGCATATGAGGGGAAACATTGTTACATGGATATATAATGGGTGGAATTAACAGTTGCTCATGTAGAAACTAGTTTGAAATCATCAGTAGTTTTTGTTCACTTTTAATGTTGATACAATGCTGAAAAACAAATGAAATGTTGGGTTAGATCGTCAGAAAGATCGAGCACAGGTCTACAGAAATTCTGATGGAGAGTCAGACGGACTGGAAAGGTTCCCAGTGTTCCTCTCCGCAGATGTTGTCGGACCTGCTGAGCTTTTCCAGTTCTTTTTGTTTTTGCTACAGAAATTCTGCTGAGTTCAGCCCACTTTTGCGAAAAATGGGAATCCAGGAGTAAGTGTCAGAAAAGGAATCATTACCAGAATAAGTTATAGAGTCAAAGTCAACAAAGTATTGCAAATGCAGCTCTGAAGAAGTCAGACAGACTGGAAGCGTTAACTCTGTTTCTCTCTCCACAGAGAGAGACCAGCTGAGTTTTTCCAGCATTCCCTGTTTTGATTTCCAATCCATTTGTCTCCTGAGAGGACAAAAACAGAATTACCTGGAAAAACTCAGCAAGTCTGGCAGCATCGGTGGAGAAGAAATCAGTCAACGTTTCGAGCCCCCATGGCCCTTCGGCAGAACTGCAGCATAGTTTCAACAAGGGAGAAATATAAATTGGTTTAAGGTGCTTTAGCACTTTTCTCAGACAAAGACCACCACCTTCAACACCTCTTTGACCCTTTTGTCTGTGACATCTTTTGATTATTATCTGCTCACACCACACCCTCAATGTGTCTCTTCCCCCCCCACCCACCTTAAACCAATTTATAACTGGGTTTCTCGAGTTTTGAAGAATGAGGGGTGATCTCATTGAAACCTACAAAATACTTAAAGGAATAGACAGGGTAGATGCAGGTAAGATATTTCCTCTGGTTGGGAAGTCTAGAACCAGGGGACACAATTTCAGAATAAGGGGGAAACCACTTAGGACCAAGATGAGGAGAAATGTCTTCACTCAGAGGGTTGTGAGTCTTTGGAATTCTCTACCCCAGAGGGCCATGGACGCTCAGTCATTGAGTATATTTAAGGCAGAGATTGATAGTTTTCTGATTAACAATAACGTAAAGGGTTCTGGGGATAGTGTGGGTAAAAGGCATTTAAGTGTTCGATCAACCATGAACTTATTGAATGGCAGAGCGGGTTGAATGGCCTTCATCTGTTCCTATGTTCCTATGAATACCTACAGAAGGAGAAGCAAGTACTTGTTCATCAGCCTGAGTAAATCAGCATGTTGAACACTAGAACGCTGGGGGCAAAACAGGCCCAGGGCATCTCAAACTGCTTTGAGGATTATACAGTTAGCATTTTTGAAGAATTCTTTAGCTTCAACTTCTCAGTCACCCGATGACATGTGGACATTGACAATGGAAAGCAGCACCTGGTTGATTGTTGAGGCATCACAGCAGAGCCCAATCTTGTTCTCACATTCTGGAGGGAATAGCTCGATACCAAGCAGGAATGGCAAGTTGGCCAATATTCTCCTTTTCTGATGACTCAGAGGCCAGTTCCATTATTCCAACTACCAGCCCAACGAAGATCAGCCAACCCATACAGCACAGAAACTGCACCTGGGGCCTGGGAGGGATTGCTGCTCACTGGACAGACTTGCTAACACATCAGGGCGTACCTTGATGTATAACTTATAATGGCGATGTGAATGATCCAATAGATAACACAGCCAAAGGAAAATAAACAAACACCTTTTCTAAGTATAACAAATGAAATGAATAGTGGTTTGAAGAAGAATTTCATAATTAACACAGACAAATTTTGCTTTCAGAGCTAATATTTGTGTACGCTCTGGATGGACTGTGAGCCCTGGTACAAACAGATGTATAAAAGGTAAGTCTAATAGCTACGGTCTGATGCTGGTTCTGCTGGGTATTTAATTTTCGGAACAATTGATGTCAGCTGCACAGTGTGAATACTTGCTGCAAATACAATTCATCTTTCCATAAGCTGAAGGAAGAGGACTAAGAAATTACCTGTAGTGCCTACCGCCTACAGTGAGACCAACATAGATACAAACATACGAATGAGGAGCAGGAGTAGGCCACTCGGCCCCTCGAGCCTGCTCCCCCATTCAATAAGATCATGGCAGGTCTGAATGTAACCTTAACCCCACATTCCTGTCACCTCCCAATAATCTTTCACCCCCTTCTTAATCAAGAACCGATCTCCCTCAGCCTTCAAAACATCCAAACTCTGCTTCCACCGCCTTTAGAGGAAGAGAGTTCCAGAGACTCACTACCCACTGAGAGAGAATGTCTCCTCATCTCTGTCTTAAATGGGTGATCTCCTATTTTTAAACAGTGACCCCTTGTTCCAGATTCTCCCACAAGAGGAAACATTCTCTCCACATCCACCTGCCACCTCAATGTCCGTGGCAGCGGCCTCTCCATGGGGTGAGGGACCATTCCAAAGTGCTGGAGAGGCTCTAAAATGGCTGTTAATGGGCCAGTTCATTGGATTAAGATGCAAACTATTGCCATTCCCACCTCCTGACACCTGTTGCAATTTTTCCAGCCCTCTCACCTCCCAGCCTGTCTCCAGAGAGCTGCGAAAACCCCAGTTATTGTTTTGAGATTTGAGTGCCTGATCACCTTGGAGGATTGGAGAAATTGGGCCTGTATTCTTTAGTTTCAAAGAATGAGAGGTGACCTGACTGAAATTACAAAATACTGAAAGGAATAGACAGGGTCGATGCAGGTGAGATGTTTCCCTTGGTTGGGGAGTCGAGAACCAGAGGACACAATTTCAAAATAAGGGGGAAGCCACTTAGGACCGAGATGAGGAGAAATGTCTTCACTCAGAGGGTTGTGAATGTTTTTGAATTCTCTACCCCAGAGGGCCATGGAAGCTCAGTCAATGAGTATGACGAAGGGAGAGATTGGTAAATTTCTGATTAACAATGGGAATAGTGTGGGTAGAAGGCATTGAAGTGTTCGATCAGCCATGATGGTATTGAATGGTGGAGCAGGCTCGATGGGCTGAATGGCCTCCTGTTCCTATGTTCTTATCTGCCCATTCCCAGCTGGATTTGGAGTGCAGCCCTAACTCCTCCAAACCTGATTCCTTTTGTTCAAATGTACATTAAAGCACAGAGCAAAGCTTAGTTACAAAGTAGCAGCAATATGGATGCAAAGCTAATCTTGAATGGTTCTAACCTGACAATGCTGCATTCAGAATAAAGAGCTTGCAACTGCAGTGATTCTTTTTAAACAACAGCAACAGCAACACAAGAATTGAAACATCTATTTTCTGTACTCCAGACTAAGAAACCCGACTGGAATCTGGCCACTAGTGGCAGGGTGGATATAGAGAGGATGCCGGAGAATCGAGAACCAGGGGTCACTGTTGAAAAATAAGGGGTCGCCCATTTCAAACAGAGATGAGGTGAAATGTTTTCTCTGAGGTTCATGAGTCTTTGCTTCTGGCATCTTTTCAGGGAGAAGGTTCCAGAGTCTGAATATTTTGAAGGCAGAGCTGGATAGATTCTTGGGAAGCAAGGGGGTGATCGGCTATCGGAGTAGACAGGATGCAGATTTGAGGTTACTATCAGATCAGCCATGATCTTATTGAATAGCAGAGCAGGCTCACGGGGCCGAATGGCCTCCTCCTGCTCCTTGTTGGTATGTTTGAACGTGTTCTGCTACACATCATGGAACTCTTTAGTGCAACTGTGAAATGTGGTCCCCTGGAACACTTATACTTCACAATTAGTTCCCAGGTCTTTACAGACATTTATAGATAATACAACAATATAGAACACCCTTCTTTCTTTAAAACTTACAGACCCTATCAATGTAACTGTTCTAATCATTGTCTTTTCGAAACTAAAGAAGATTATTAATCGACTTTTGGAAATTAACTGAACCCTTCTTAAAGCCTTGGATAACATGTATTCTTTCCTAAAAATATTATTCACAATATCGCTTCAATGATGTAAATTTGCCATTCATTGCTCTTGGTGGTAAGTCAGCATGCTGCACAGGCCATGATGTGTGTGTTGTTCCTGGCGTTGTAGCAGTTATGATCGCTGTTGCTAATGTTGGGTCATTTTCTGCTGATGTTGTCAATGTTGTCTCTCTGGATATTGATCTTTCCCGGTGTTGTCGATGGTCTTTTCTGTTTTTCCAGCTCTGGTGTAGGTCGAAAATCAACCCTGTTTCTTCTCATTTGCTTACCAGTTCCAGTCTTCTTACATATGACCTTGGTGTCTCTGCTTCAGCTACAACCTGGGCTCCAGGTTTTCATGATTGCCTCCTGTATATGTACTTTGTCCTTTCAGCAGCTCAGGTGGGGATTTAATATGTTTGTTGAAGTGACCTCCCCTTTGCTGTGCTTTAGTGAGTTTTTGCCTCACGTTCTCCTGGTCACTCAGAGGATGTGTTTTGTTTGGCAGAGCAGTCTTATATTTTCTTCCATTCAACAAGACTGCAGGCAATTTAATGAGGTGTGGATCGGAGTGACAATGAGGCAAGGTTTGGGTCTTGCTTGTTCCCCAGCATTTCACAAGCATTCCTTCGATTGTCTGGGCTTGTCTTTCTATAAACCCATGTCCTCGAAGGCAGTGTAGGGCTGGGGAGCTGATGATGTTGAACCCATACTGTTCAGCAAATTCCAAAACTTCCCTGGATGTGAACTGCATTCCATGACCACATATTAATCTGTCAGGAATTCTTCCTTCAGCAAACAGAACTCGTCCTGCTGAGATGATTGTTGTGGCGAACATAGGAAACAGGAGCAAGAGTAGGCCATTCGGCCCATTGAGCATGCTCCACCATTCAAACCGAGCAAGGCTGATCATCCAATCAATGCCAATTTTCCCAAGTAGCCCCATCTGCCTTAACGTTATTACAATCCCGAAACCTATTGACAAACGGACCACAGGAGGCTCAGGTACAGGTCACGATCATTGATTCCAGCAATTGCAAGGAGAGAACCAATTCAAGGCAGCTTGAGATCGCACTCTGCTAAATTACAAGTGTACAGCACATTTATACTTTACTGATCACGGACATCTCTGGCATCAGGTA